>NC_141695.1:1082472713-1083072713 GCF_964263255.1 Lissotriton vulgaris | reverse complement strand
CGGCCCGGTCTTTGCCCAGTCTTCGCCCCGGGCTGCGTCCCGCGCTGCGGGAGTTTGAGGTTATAATATAGGGGGCGTGATGGGTGGGGGGCGGGCCAGCAGGGAGAGCGGACCGGAAGCTGGCCGTCGGTCTTGCAGGGACTTCTGGGTATTGAAGTCCCCGCACGCTCGCAACCCCGCTGATGCCTCACACCCGGTGCCGCCTTAGTCAGTGCTCCTTTGGGAATCCAGCCCCGTAACCCACAAAGCGAAGCGGCACCCGCGGAGCGGGTGCGGCGAGGGGTGGGCTGGTGCACTGAAGAAAATGCTGCTATGCCTCTGTGGTAGAAACAAGGACCTCCGTAGTGCAAACGAGTAAGTGTCCCACTCGTTGATGGTCAGGAACGCGTTTAAAATGCCTCAGTAGGGCGGGGGGCGGGCCAGCAGGGAGAGCGGACCGGAAGCTGGCCGTCGGTCTTGCAGGGACCTCTGGGTATTGAAGTCCCCGCACGCTCGCAGCCCCGCTGATGCCTCACACCCGGTGCCGCCTTGCCGCCTTAGTCAGTGCTCCTTTGGTAATCCAGCCCCGTAACCCACAAAGCGAAGCGGCACCCGCGGAGCGGGTGCGGCGAGGGGTGGGCTGGTGCGCTGGTGCGCTGAAGAAAATGCTGCTATGCCTCTGTGGTAGAAACAAGGACCACCGTAGTGCAAACGAGTAAGTGTCGTTGATATTGAATTAGACCAGTGGAAAATAATTACTAAAGATTGTAGTATTTTATATTGAAAACATTAGCAAAAATTAAAACATTTTAATGGGAAGGTTGGTGCTGGATGTCAGCTACTAACTTTTCAATGTTTGGCTTTATTTAGTAGTACGAGGCTCCTGCTCCTGCCAGGGCCGGACTAGAAACCCAAAGCAGCCCTGGCAAATGTTGTCCGACCAGTCCCATATGCTGCAAACAAAGTGCTGCAAGTAAGCCTAACTACCACAAAGAGGGCTTTGGGGGGCTCTCCCCCCAAGAAAATTAGTGAAAATGCAAATACAACGCATTTGTCATTATATATTGAATTACATTAGCTTTTAAAGCACAGTGAATGTTGACCTTACTGTGCCCCAGGATACATCAATCTTTGCTGGGGATCTTCAATGATTCCCTCACTATCACCCTCCAACTGCGCCTCTTATCTCTCCATAGCCCCTCTGTCCTCATGTATTTCATTTGCTTTATAGCACCTTTCATACAAGGGTAGGGTGTCAGAGCACTTTACATCAGACACATACAGAGACAATGAATCATACGTGTCTAGGGGATACATAACGAAAATCATTATGTGTCCCCTGGAGCCTGCACTGAAGGATCCTCGGCTCGCAGTGATAACGGGGAGATAGTTAGCAGTAGGATGGTGAACTTTGCAGCACCACACGCTTGGAGTCTGAGAATTGGAACAACCACAAATTGCAATTTCGTTTTCCAAATGCTTTGTGCGTCCGGATTTGTTGGAAGCAGTCACCGAAGTCTTAGTCCTTCAGGACAGTTGGGGTTCTATATACAGGTATCAACAATGTACCGAGCAACGAGTAGCATAGTATTGAGGGGCAACATGCTTTAAACTGCACCTTCATTCCCACAAATCAATCCCAGGCCAGGGAGGAGACTAGGCACATTTCTAGCCAAGATGGGGGCAGTCAAAGGCACACTTGAAGCACTGGGGTGAAGTGCTAACCACAATGTTTTTACCAGCGCAATTCCTGTCACTGGGGCACACAGTGTAAATGCTTCCAGGTCTAGTTTTTAAAAACATTTCTTTTTTGTCTTTTACAACTTTATAACGAAGAACAAGGACAGTACAAGTACAGATTAAATCGTTATATCAAGCATATAATAATCGCTCGTTTAGTAAGACTCCAACTTGTGTATTCAGCATAGAATCAGGCTCAGGATGACACATTTAGGTATTCTGCACACTAAGAGTACCCAATGCCATCTAACATAAAAGTATAGAAAATGTCCCATGTTTGGCAGCATGGCCATACAATAATCAGGGCGCAGTGATGCAAAAGGGAGGGCCCAGGAGTGTATTCCAGTTACTGACTAGTGTCAGGAAAGGCTGGTCTCGCCAGCTGCCAGGGGACGTCTAAGAAGTTGGGAAAAGGGCCCTCTCCATTGGTGTGATGAACCATCCCACCAGGCTACCACATCTCACTCCTATGCCAAGGTTTTCGTGCTGCGGCCCTGTACTCCTCCTCCATGTGCAGCGCGGTTCCCTCAGCCAGCGCCCAGCTCTACATCTGCCTTCTACCTACTGTGTGGTCGGCCATGTTAGGATTTTCAGTGTAATGCAATTTCCTTGCAGTCCACGCCCAGGTCTAAGTCTAGAAACCTATTACCAGCTTTCCATTCAGCTCTTATACTATAGAGGCAAAGCAAGCAGAACTCACTGTGTGTAAAGTTGTCTTTTCAGGGGTTTCCCCAACTCTACAGTCACTTGGAGCCAAAAGTGAGTTATTAGAGGGCAGCTCCACACCATGTGGGCAAAGTCTGCATCAGCAAGAGCACACCTACTGCAGCTCAAATCAGCAGTGTGTAGCATGGTGTTCAGTCTGTGGGATACGAGATAGGTGATATATAGGCAGGGTTGGACTGGGATAAAAAAAATCCGCCTGGGCACACCAAAAACAAGTGGCCTGCATTTGCGTATTGTCTTTTCACAAAACACTGCTTCAGCGAAGTTTTATGAAAAGAAAGTGAGTGGGGGCATGTTTTATTAACTTCACTTAGATACAAAAAAAAATGCACAGATTAGTTCACACTGCTGAGCCACACATGAATGCAAGTGAGACCACTTCTGCTCGGGCCCCCAGCCTCCACTCAATCAGCATACAGTAATTGGCAGGCCCAGCGAGAGAAAAGAAGTGATACCTCCGCCCATCGACCTCTAGAAAAGCCACTCAGGCATCCACTGGGCCCCTGGCGGCATCCTAACAGCACAGACAGCCCCCAGGCTGCCCAAAAAAGCAGCCCACAGCTGGAACTCGACTACCGGCCCTTCGGCCATTTCCCGAGTGCCCGCATTACCAATCCCACCCTTATATAGGTAGCTAATTTGCATTCATTTAAATTGCTTGGTTCATGAGATAATGTACATGTATTCTAGGGTTTGTTCCCACTCCTTCCCATGAAACGGTCTGCCAATTATAGGCTCCCATCTGGTGCACAAAGTCAGCAGGTTATCCGAAATCATGGGAAGCATTGCTTTGTAAAGCTGAGGGATCAAACGACAGCCATGTCTGAAAGTTAAATCAAGACTGCAACAGGTCGGGTGTGGGAAGAACTGGATCTAATACCCAGATGAGTTGACGAACAGCCAGTACCAGCACCCCATATACTAGGAATTGGGTACTTAGTAAGTCATTCTCTGCAGTCAAAGACTCCATGCTCCGGAAGGAGCCCTCAGAGTAGCAGTCCCTAAACGTTACTATTTCCGTATCAGTTTACTCCCTCAAAAACCCCTCTTGTGGTTGACAGGCTCACCAGAGGTGTAGCAGGGGTATATAAATAGACACGCCCCATTCAGTGGAATGCCTCCCCTTCAACACTGGAGGACAGTAGTGAGGAGTGTAGTGTCCCAGTCGGGGCCTATGTAGACAGGACGCAGGACACATGTAATACAGTTGGTGGCGGCAACTAACCTGACCACGCCCAGAGCCCTGGGCCTTTTATTGTATAACTTGCGTGTCCACGCTTACGCCTGGACTAAACCAAGAGACCCCTTACGCTCCAGGGGTAAACTACACAGCAACAGTGGGAGGGGGCGTGTGCTGCAGTGGTACACCCCACTGTCAGCGACACTACATTCCTCCTTTACCTGGGGACAAAACAAACTGGAAAAATGCAAAACACACAAGAGTCTCTCAGGTCAGCGAAATGGCGGTGGCCAATAGAGCTGCTCTGTTCGACCAAGTCCGTTAAACAGTCTCTGGTACAGTCTCTGAATTCACTGACAAATCCACAACATATAAGGCATAAACTGTAACAGTCTTACTTTATTCTCAGCGGGGTCTGCCATCTAGATCATTTCACCGCCAGCACTGGGCCACAAAGTCTCGGTACCTCTGGGAAGGCTTGGGGCACAGACGTAGGCTGTATCTCGCTTGGCTGCGACCTTCCGCCGCAGCTGGGGGTGGTTCTTCTGCTTCTCTGGTCTCGGCGGCGCTGGGGACTTCAGCCGGTCTCACTGGCTCCTCGTTGCTCGGGGTGGTGGTACCTGTTGGGTGTGTCGTGGTGCTTGGCTCGGTTGGTTCTGATGGTCTGAGCGGTGTACTCAGGTGCCAGTCATCCGGTTCCGGGTCTTCTCCTCTCTCGGGTACTTGTTTGAAAAACGAAATGTTTCTTGTGACTACTTCTCCATTCCTGACGGCCGTGATCATTGTTCCGTTTACCTCGGTGACTCTCCAAGGGTCCAGCTCAAACGGCAGGCGGAACTTCCCACCGGGATGGCGGTCTTTCACCAGAACCGTGTCCCCGACTTGAATGGAGCTGTCCGCGGCCCTCCGCCTCCGGGATACTTCCTGGTTGTTCTTGGTGCGCTGTTCCATGGACCGGTTCCTGGGATTTGGGGCTCTCTCCCACATGGGATGGTGTGGGATGGTGTCAGCAAAGGCCCGGTTGAAGGATAGTCGGTTTGGGGCGACTCCTGTAGTGCAGTGCGGGGTCTGTCGGTACTCTCGGAGGAATTGGTAGATGGCTAGCTCCAGACAGTGACCATCGGTGACTGCAATTTGGATTGTTTTGTTCAGGGTTTTCATTAGCCTTTCGACCTCTCTGTTGGCCTGCGGCCATCTGGGTGTTATCCGTTTGTGTTTGACGCTGTAGCTCTGCAGGTATTCCGTAAATTCGCTGCCATTGAACGGGGGTCCATTATCAGTGTGGACTTCTTTCATTATCCCGTGGGTGGCGATGATTTTTTCGAACTTTGGGATCACCTCAGCTGCTGCAGTTGATGTCACGATTTCTACTTCGGGGTAGCGAGATAAGTCATCCACCACGACAAGCATGTACTTTCCCCCGGGAAGGCTGCCGAAGTCTGCACTTACTCGTACCCACGGGGATGTTGGCCCTTCTTCGGTGATCACCGGTGCCGGAGGGTTTGGTAGGCTTGTCGCTAGGCACACCGGACAGCTATGAACTACTTCCTCGACCGCTTTGTCAAGTCCAGGGAACCACAACTTGCTTCGGAGTCTGTTTTTTGACTTGACGATCCCTTGGTGCGATCCGTGTGCCAACAAGGCAGCATGCTGGGCGAGGCTGCTGGGCAGCACGAGGCGTGGGCCTCTCAGGAGACATCCTTCGGCTGAGACTGATAGTTCGTGTTTGACTTGGTACAGAGCCTTCAGGACAGCTTGGGCATCTTGAGTGCGGAAAGATGCCGGGCTTTGCAGCGCCTTCCAGTCGCCGGATTCTATGGCATGGATCGCGATCTGGAGGCAGTCATCGTCTTTGGTGGCCCTCGCTAATTCCTCCAGGGACATTGGACGTGGCCTCGACCGTTCGACGATTAGCCGGACGTACTCTTCCGTGACTGCTGCTTCAGCTGCTTCTGCGTCGGTAACTGGACGGGCGTGTCTTGACAGGTAGTCCGCGGGGTTCCGCGTGCCGGGCCGGTATTCCACAGTGAATTGGAACTCCTGCAATTGCAGCACCCATTTTTCGATTCTCGGTGGTGGGCGAGAGGACGAGCCTTGGAAAAGCGGTATGAGGGGCTTATGATCAGTGACCACTGAGAAAGGATGTCCATAGAGGTAGATATGGAAATGGCGGCACCCCCATAGAATGGCGATCGCCTCCCGTTCAATTTGTGAGTAACGCTGTTCGATAGGCGTCAGCGTGCGGCTGGCGTATGCTATGGGGGCCCACTCTCCGCATGTCTGAAGCTGCGATAGAACCGCTCCCAGGCCAGTGGGGCTGGCATCAACTAACAGTTGTGACTCGTGTTGCGGATTGAAATAGGCCAAGGTTGTGTTAGCCGACAGGGCTGCTTTGGTGTTCGTGAACGACTCCTGCTGCTCCGGGCCCCACATCCAGGTGGCATTCGACTTGGTGAGGTCGCGGAGGGGCCCTGTCAGATCCGACAGGTCCTTGATGAAGCGCCCGCAGTACGTCACCATACCTAGGAAGCTGCGGACGGCCGTCACAGACGCGGGGGCTGGCGCGTTGTGGATGTCTTTGACCTTTTCCGGGTCGGGGCCCACTCCTTGGTCGGAGAATTTGTATCCAAAGAAACTAATGTCTTTGCGTAGAAATTCGCATTTGTCCCTGTGGAGAGTTAGTCCTCTCTCCTTTAGCCGGTTGAACACTGCTTGGAGGCGTCTGATGTGCTCTTCCAGGGTTGGGGCATGTACCAGGATATCATTGCTCACATTGAGCACACCGTCGAGGCCTTGGAGGACATTGTGAATGATGTTTTGAAACACCTCCGCTGCGCTTGAGATGCCGAAGTTCAACCTGGTATATCTCCACAGGCCTGTGTGGGTGGAGAAGGTTGTGATTGGGCGTGAGTCTGGGTGAAGAGGGATCTGATGGTACCCCGACCGCAGATCCATCTTGGAGGACTATTTGGACCCTGCGAGCTCTCCGATGATGTCGTCAATGGTCGGCGTCAGGTGACGCTCTCTCCTGATTGCTAGGTTGGGGAGGCGCATGTCCACGCATATCCTTACTGCTTCGGGTTGCTTCGGCTTCTTGGCCACAACGATGGGAGATACCCACGGCGTGGGTCCAGTCACTCGCTCGATGATGCCGGCTTGTTCAAGCATCCTTAGCTCAGCCTCGACTTTGGGCCGGAGGTGAAAAGCAATCCGTCTGTGCCGGAGGGCTACTGGGGCTACCGACTGGTCAATGTGGAGTCGGACAGGGGGGCCTCTTAGGCATCCGATGCCCTCGAACAGCGAGGAATGCTCCGCAACCAGATGGTCCAATCCTTGGGCTTGCACTGTTAGGGCAAAGTGTATGAGTCCGAGCTCCCGTGCTGTCTTGCAACCAAGAAGGAACCCTGATCCCTCCTGGGATACGTAGATCTTTGTTTGTATCTGCGTTGAGTCGTGGGACACAGTCGTCCGGAATACTCCGCACAGGCGCAGCGGGCGCCGGGTTCCGTAGGCAAACACTTGCACTCTAGTAGGGTGGAGCGTGGGGGCGTCTTCGAGGCATTGGTATACACTGGCGGCCATGAGGTTTATGGTGGCGCCTGTGTCGATGAGGGCTCTGACTGTTTGGCCATGCACTTGGACGGTGCACATTGGTTCGGTCGAAGACGCGGCTGCTAGGGTTTTGAGCATGCACACCACGTGGACAGACGCGGTGTCTTCTTCATCGTCGTCCATGTCGCTGCTGTTCGACGTATTCTGTTGTGGCGCCATCTGTCGTACCCTCCTGTGTGGGCCACTCTGCTTCTTTCTTTGGGACGATAAGCAGACACTTGCAAAATGATTTGCTTTTCCACACGTGCTGCAGATTTTGCCCTGGGCCGGGCAGGCGCCTTTGTGGGGGGTGGCGCCTCCGCACCACATGCAGGCTTGGTCGTGGGTGGACTGTCCTTGTTTCGGCCGCCCTTTCCTGGGAGTTCTCGCCCGGTTGTCCGTAGGCTGCGACTTGATGGCACATACGGGTTCTGTCTTGATTGTTACCGTTGGCTTCGGTTCCATATGGGCAGCACGGGCTTTGGAAAGTTCTTTAGATCGCCCCAGGGCTAGGATGTCGCGCATGGACATCGCGTCCGTTTCAAGCACCCTCTCTCGCAGTTTTAGGGAGGCGCATCCCTGTATGAATTGGGCGCGAATTTCATTCTCCGCATCCGGGAGAGTGCACGTACTGGCTAGTTTCTTGAGTCGAGCGTAGAATACGTCTACGGACTCCTCCGGGAGTTGGCGTGCTTGACGTAGTAGAAAGCGTTCGTAATCCGCGCTGGCAAACGGTTCAAAGTACCTCGTGATGGCGTCCCGTAGGGTGGCATATGTGTGTGGCGGGTCGCCCTCAGTGATGTCCTTGGAGATATCGTGGATGGCTTCACCCCCTAGGTGCAACATCATAGCGCGACGCCGTTCCACCGCAATATCCGCCGCGATGAAGTAGGTTTCAAGCCGCTCAACCCACTTCTTCCATCGGGAAGCTTGTGAGGGGGGGGGTCCCTGTGACCGCAAAGGGCTCCAGATGCGGCACGGTGGCCATGATGGTTGAACTACTGCCGATTGGGCAACGGTAGGGGCTGGCGGTGGCTCCGCGGGCGGCTGCAGACACCTGAAAATGGGTACCAGAAGCGTGGAGGGCTCGTAGGCCCCGTTCCGCGAGATGCGTGAGGTTTGGCAGGGTCCGGACTCACGCGAGATGCGTGAGACAAGGTCGGGCGGTTGCGTTGCGCGCCAGGAGCGTAGTGCGGGCACGCACTGCGCATGCGCGGGAGAGCCGAAGAGCCGACCGGGGGCCGGGGGGCCGAGCAGATCGGTGCAGCCAGGGGCTGGAGTCAGCAGATCGGTGCAGCCAGGGGCTGGAGGCAGCGGGGAGAGCGGGAGCACAGGGGGTTACCTGAGGACCGCGACCCGGTCCGTGGAGCTGCTGATGACGCAGGACGGCACAGGAGGTGGGCCGGAGACTCCTCGGGGCACCGGTGAGTGGCGCGAGTCGAAGCAGTGCGCAGGCAGGTCGACGGTGACACCGAGGCGGGCCACGGCGGGCCGTCGGTGCTCGGGAGTGCTGGGCAGTGCGCCACGTACAGGCCTGTACGGCGCTGGGCAGCAGAGCACGCTTGGGTCACGGAGGTTCCGAAGTGCAGCAGGGCACGTGGAGGGGTGGATCGTGGACCACCTCGTCGCCAGTGTAGTGTCCCAGTCGGGGCCTATGTAGACAGGACGCAGGACACATGTAATACAGTTGGTGGCGGCAACTAACCTGACCATGCCCAGAGCCCTGGGCCTTTTATTGTATAACTTGCGTGTCCACGCTTACGCCTGGACTAAACCAAGAGACCCCTTACGCTCCAGGGGTAAACTACACAGCAACAGTGGGAGGGGGTGTGTGCTGCAGTGGTACACCCCACTGTCAGCGACACTACAAAGAGTTTCGGTTTCTAGACAGGAGCCAAATTCACTCCCGAGAACATCTCCAGTAGCACCCCATCCGTATGAGCCTCTCCAAACTAACCCAATTGAGCAGGACCTATGCCTGCCAGCGAGCAGGGCACTGTAGCTGTGTTGAAAAGTAGTATAATTATAACCAGAGACTCCTAGGCCTCCCCTACAGTGGGCTTTTGGAGTGCGTACATCGACAGTCGGATGTGTCAACACTCCCATATCAGTTACCAGAAAATTTACCAGAAACCAGAAAATTTGTTTAAATATCTAAACTAGCCCTTCAGAATCCAAATCAGGGAATTTGCAAGGTTTTAAAGGACTCTGGGCAGTACGATAATTTTTGCCAACGCCATTCTAGCCATAATGGGGAGGATATGCATCCCTCAGAAGGCAACATTACCCCTCAAACTACCAGTGCGTCCCAAGGTTGCCCTCTCTAGAGTCTATAACTGAGTGGTACACCATCAAATCCAGATTCCTAGAAAGTCTGGGCTCCCACGGGATACCCAGATGCTGAACTGTTCCTGGACGGTCCAGCCGCTCCAAGAACACAGGGAATGCACGTCTTCCTCCACTCGTCCAAGGTCCTCCAACAGGTGCACACACCACAGAATCCCTGTTCGAGCCTCTCCCAGGTATAAGAGCATGTTGTCCACACATAGCAAGACAGCATGCTCTCATAGCGCAGAGGGATTCCCTTATGTGTCTCCTCTATTTGTAGTATGTAAGCTAATCCCTAGGTAAATCGTAAAGGAGTCTGATGTGCAGTGGCCCATCGAACTCGCACCTGCGCATTCGCATACATCAACAAAACCCATTTGTTCCAGCCCTCACCCACAGTCATTCTGGCCAGAACCGCTCTCAGATAATCCAGTAGAGTGTCAAATGCCTTTCAGATATCACTCGCTAAGACCACTGCCTCAGGGTAGTGAGACAGGTATGTCTGATCAAGGAAGCGATATAGATGCTGTATGTTATAGAAGGTTTCTCATTGAGGGATAAAAACAGTTTGGTCCTTGTGTACCAGTGTATGTACGTGGGGTTGCAACCTATTGGCCAGTATCTTAATCATGCCTCTCTTTATACTCATTTTGATTCTCGCCCACTCTCTGATTATTTGTTCCCCAACAACATTCACCCCCACTCTGTCATTCATTCATAAAATACAGTGGCACTTGATACACAACTGAGACATTCCCATCACAGCATCAGGAGTATTGAAATACACCCATTTCATGTCCTCCTGTAAGGCTCTCCCCCCCCTCCCACTTGATTAAACTGTAAGCATGCAAGTCCCATGCTCTACCAAACCAAGTGCTAGAAAACAATGCAGCAGTCTTCATGATGCTTCACAGCTATTTCCTTAAAGAAATAGCTCTTCTGTCTCGAGATGAAGTATTCCCTATTTTCAGATGATAAAGAAGTTATTGCAAAAGTAATACAGCTGGCTGTCCTCCTTCCTGGGGTTAGCATAATAATTCAGTGTGGTTAGGATTTATTAAGCTCTCATGAAAGTTCGTGGCACCCGTCGCCTCCCACAACAGGTAATAAAACAGCTGGTGATGAATATATGACGTTACAATGGAAACAATTACAACGCATGCTTTTACAACGCAGTTTTTACATCGTAACTACCTTTACATCGCATGATTTTACAACACATGCCATTACAACGCATTTTTTAAAACTACCATTACAACACATTCTATTACAACGCATACCATTACAATGCATAATACTTTTAGGGCCACAGTAGGGTAAGTGATGGATAGCGTAGGGATAAAACGTATTATTCCCACTCCAGTGAGTGCAACAGTAGGGAAAGTGTTGGATAGTGTAGGGGTAAAAAATACTATTTCCATCTTCCCCAAAACCCATACCCACCCTAAAACTAAAAAATCTCTATCACATACTGTAGTGAAGAAGGTCCACGCAGGAAGGATGTAAAACGTGAAGTCTTTATTGTATTTAACATCAAGTAGATATGTAGTAGATCGGAGCCCCACCAGGAGCTGCTTGTCAGCTGCTCAGCCCATGACCAAGTGTCCCTCTGCCTCTCTCAGGCCCAACATTCCGAGGCATCATCAAACTCCAACATTCTAATGAGTCAGAGCACAGGCACTAGCTGGGCTGGGTAGGTAAAACACCTTACAATATATATGCAGGATACTACATATACCTCATATTGCGTTGTAATGGCATGCGTTGTAATGGCATGCGTTGTAATGGCATGCGTTGTAATGGCATGCATTGTAGTGACATGCGTTGTAATGGCATGTGATGTAAAGGCAGTTGCCTTATAAAAGTAGTGCAATGTAATAACTGCGTTGCAATGGATGTTTCCCGCTGGTGATGGACTGAATGGACAGCGCATGCCAAGGGTTAAATCTTTGTGAGACTCGGAGAGCACCTACTCAAGTGAAGCAGAATGTCAGATTTCTACTGGTAACGTCAAGGTTGTCAACAAATTTGCCTTTCAATTTTCACGAATCGACTTTAGGGTCCCCACTGAATATTATGACTGGACGTCCTTGGAAAAGACTTCACCGCTCTGAAAGAAATGCCCTTTTTGTTAAGTGATCAGTTACTTTGAATTTTGCTGTAGACGAAACATGCTGTCTTGAGTTGCTGATGAACACTATTAATACAGATGACTTTGGTGCTGTATCACTGGCGCAGACAGCCTCTGGTGAACATGGACTTTAATAGGTGTGCTTCAAGCAGCATGAGAAAAAACTACAGATGCTTTCCATGCAAGGTATTGGCACCCCAAGAGCATTTGGTCTTCCCAAATATGGGCAAAGAAAGAAACAGGTACCACAACTGAAGTGTTTGACCCCGTTCCCCCCCCCTCCCCCACTTTGGCTGCGATACTTCACTGATTTGGATTCAAAGTGTTTCCTATGGGGATGACACTCAGATCACAGGGTCACTTACAAACGAAAGGGGCTCATATCAGTAAAGGTTCAAGCTCTGCCTGATCAAAGTTTGGAGGTGGATGACTGAGAATCACCTGAAACTCAATGCAGACAGGGAGGAACTCTCAGGGTAACGTGGCTTGGCGCCCGACGGTAATGGCGGCGCCCGAGTGAAGCTCCGCTGAGGCTTCCGGAGACATACCGCTTGCGGGCCGTCTTTTCATGGTTGGATGGCATGCTGATGTGTCGGAGCACTCCAAGGCACTTCTGCGGCATTCGGAATTGCTTTCCCTGACTCCGGAGCGGATAGTTTCGCTGCAGTAAGTTTTTCCGACGTTGCTGCGAGTGCAGCCGCCATTTTGCGATGTCGAACGCACTTACTCCTCTTCATCCACGTATTGAGCTTCCTGTCTGACGAGGCTTTATCTTCAGCCCAGCCTTACCTTCTATTACAAGACTCTGCCTCACAAGTGTTTTTGAAACCGATGTACTTATTCACCGTTTTAGAAACACAGCAAACTGTTGCCGCTTCATCACTCTTTTCGTCTGCCATTTTGTGCCACCTCAAGTTTCCTCCCACGTTGTCCCCGATTATGGCACACAAGTTTTTATGGCGATAGAAGCTGTTTCTTGCCCAAGTATCGCTGGACAGCACTGTGTGCGACCCTGCTGACGACGTGGTGAGTGACGACTTCGTCTGTCAGCATGATGGTGCGCCCTTACTTTGGCGTTCACGATGGATAAGACTCTGAGAACTTCAGCTACCTGGTGAACTGCATAGACTTCAGCCTGGGGGCAATGAGCTTTCTACACGGTACAGCTTTCTGCATTTTCTCAAGCATGTTTAACGCTGGATATGTACCCATTAATAGCTCTGCCTGGCTTAGCTTGGTGCCATAACTTACATCTCTCAAATTCAGCTCTCATCCTGTCAGCTGCCTATCTGCACCCTATGCCTGGTGCTTCTAACGAGTGATTTCCTCCAACGACAACAGTGACTTTTTCCTCACTTCAGGGAATCTCTTCATAATTCTATCACGCCTCTCTGTGACATTATTCACTCCCTTGCGTAGACAGCGCACGTTGCGTGACTGTTACATTCTGTTATTTTTTATGGGGAGGCTCAAATCTATGTCGTGCTTACCTCCTACAACAACAAAGGTAGCCTTTGTGAAAAATTCCAAAGTGTTCTCTGCTTTTTCTAAACTAGAGGATCCTCTCACCTCGTCCGACTAGGACACAACCATGGAACCCTCTCAGCCAGTACTGGGGAAAACTAACGTCAAAAGACTGAAAAAAGACCCTCCTTCGCCACTCAAACAGTCTCCGCCTGTCTCAATGGAACTCTTGCTGGAGGAGATAAGATCTTTTTGCCCTTTTCTGGAGGAAATCAGCTCCTTACGTCCTTTTATGGAGGAAACCAACGTTAAGTTTCAAGCTCTTACTGACAATTGGTCACAGGTTGAAACAAGAGTCTCCTCAGTTGAACACTCCGACGCATCTTTTCAGGAAACCTGCTCCACGGTATCTCATCTAACCTCGCAGGTGTGCACACTCCAGAGACAGGTGGAGGAGTTGGAAAATAGGAACAGGCGGAACAACCTCCGCATTTATGGTCTGGAAGAAGGGCTTGAAGGCTCGGACTCACTTGCTTTTTTCAAATCATTCCTTCCTAAATTACTCCGTCTGCCAGATGGCACTATTCTAAACATTCAGCGTGCCCATCGACTAGGTCGTCCACTTACTTCTGCTTCCCCATCACAACGACCAAAAGGCGTCATTCTTTATTTTCTGGAGTACACTGATCTTCTGAAGGTTTTAACGGCTGCCAAGGCTTCTCCAAAATTAACATGGTCTGGCTCCTCTCTGTTCTTCGCTCAGGACTATGCAAAGGCAACTGCTAATCACCGGAAGGCCTTCCTAGGCATGAGAGAAGACCTTCGTTCCATGGGTGCTACATATGGCCTTTATCATCCCTGTTTGTTTAAAGTCACCTACAACAACAAGACGACTACCTATGAAGATCCAGTATGACTGCAGAGCTTCATCAACGCACATAAGACTGCCGCCATGGACGCCGCTAGGCCTTCCTCCTCTTTCCTTGGCTGAGCTGCAGTCTTTCTTACTTTCATAATGTTCTTGCTTTTAGTTCCGTTTTACCTTTCTACATTGTTTCACTCTTTTGATTGTTGCTTTCCTTAAAGTTGCATTGATGTTGATTGCTGTTCATGCTTTGCTCCGACTTATGTTTGTAATTTAATCCTGTGTCTTCCCTCTTCGCCTCCACAGGAATCCTTCCCCGTCTGATGATGTCTCCCTGGATTCCTGCTCAGCTCAGCTTGGATGTGTTGCCTTGCCCGTGTGGTCCCATCCCCCCTTGGCTCCTTCTCGTTTTTTCCTTTTTTTGGTATGTTCTTCCTTTGTTTCTTCTTATTTTCTCCTCCCGTAGGTATGTTTTCCTTTTGTTTCTTTTGTTCCTCTCTTTGATTAGCTTTCTTCATTTTGAGTTTTTTCTTCCCCTTCTCCACGTGGGTGATACTTTTCTTCTCACAGTACTTTCTCGACTATCTAGTTTTGTTTCCTTCACTCTAGTGTTTTTCCTTCTCCTTCTTATTCTTACCTTCTTCTCCTTTCCTCATTTTCTACCTGATATTTCCTCTTCTTCACTTTTGATGAGCACTCCTTTCTTGTACTCCCATCACTTGTTCATGGGCTTTTTTCTCCAATTTCGTTATTTTGTTAACTATAGTTTACTTTATATGACATGTCATTGAATATAATCTCATGGAATGTTAAGGGTATTAATTCTCCAATCAAACGTCAACGTATTTTTTCCCATTTAGCCAGGTTAAATGTTGATGTAGCTTTCTTGCAAGAAACTCACCTTTCTGACAGTGAATCTGCCCAACTTAGGAGAGGATGGGTGGGTGAGGTTTTCTATTCACATGGTGATGGTAAGCGTAATGGTGTAGCAATCTTATGTCACAAATCGCTTCCCCTTACGACTATTTCTCAAGAAGCGGATGTTAACAGCAGATGGGCATATGCCAAGCTATCTCTTAGGGGTATTCCAGTCTCTTTCCTCAATGTCTATGCTCCGACTGGGGGTGAACCTCTCTTTTGGGCTGAGCTTTCTCAACATATTACCCGATTTATGGATGACAACTTCATCCTTGCTGGCGACTTCTACCATCCCTTGGATCCCTTTGTTGACAGGAACTCTGCTGCTCATTACATTCCTAACAAGTCCCACAAGCTCGTTACCCAAACCATTTCCCAACATAAGCTTATTGACGCATGGCGTCTCTGCAATCCGACATTAAAGGAGTTCACTTTTTATTCTCCCTTACACCATTCCCAGTCACGAATCGACTACATTTTTGTTTCTCACCACATCGCTCAGACCCTCAATACCGCTGAAATTGGTCCGATTTTACTCTCGGATCATGCTCCGGTTTTGATCAGCATAGATGTACTCCCTAAATCTGTTGGCCCTAAGAGGAGGCGCTTTAACAACACTCTTCTCTTAGATCCCAAGTTTACTGCCTCTTTTTTCACTTTCTCTGATGAATTTTTCTTACTTACCGATACTCCCTCTATTCCAACTCACACTATTTGGAATGCATTTAAAGCTGCAGCACGAGACTTTATTATCAGTTTTGTGGCAAAGAAACGTAAAGCTGCTCGTAAATTTACTGGGAATCTCCTTAGTGACATTAAGAGACTGGAGCATGCCTATTTTACCTCGCTTTCGCAGGACAGTTTGACTGCTCTTGTGGCTGCTAAACTGAAGTTTAACCAAAAATCCACAGAAGATGCTTCACTGTATTTGTTAAAGTCTAGTGCCAAGTTCTATGGGGGTAGAAACAAAGCTGCGAAAATTCTTGCCAATTACCTAAAGGTTAAGCACAATAAGCTGAACTTTGAATCCATTTATGATGCTAATTCTGTTCTTCAACATAAAGATACTGATTTCCCCACTGAGTTTTCCCTTTTCTACAAGACCTTGTACTCCTCCGAAACTCAGCCTTCTCCCCACTCTCTCACACATTTTTTCTCCACCGTCCAGAAACCTGAGCAATCTCCTCTTGATCTGACTCATTTAGAATCTGATATCTCTCAAAAGGAATTGCTTACTGCACTTCAACATCTCAAATTGAACAAGGCTCCTGGGCCGGATGGTTTTACTGTGGAATTTTATCTTCATTTTTCCAAGTTACTTATTCCAAAACTCCACTCTCTCCTAGGCTCGTTCACTGCCCTTGGGAGCTCCTCTGGGTCCTTCTCCAATGCCCACATGTGTTTGATACCCAAAGAAGGAAAAGACGCCAAATATTGTAAGAATTACAGACCCATTTCCCTGGTGAATATCGATTACAAAATATTCGCCAAGTCACTAGCTGCTCGACTTGACCTTTTGCTTCCTGACCTCTTAGGTGAAGAACAGTCTGGTTTCATGAAGGGCCATTATATAACTGACAATACCAGACTATTGTTTAATATTTTATCCATGTCTTCACATTTACCACATCCTCTCGCAGCGATCGCCCTGGATGCCGAAAAGGCGTTAGACAGGGTTGAGTGGTCCAACCTTTTCCATACTCTAGAATGGTTTGGCTTCGGTCCCAAATTCATTTCCTTGGTCTCTCTCCTGTACTCCAGTCCGCGCGCGGCGGTTTGCGCAAATGGTCAGGTTTCCCCCTTTTTTGATCTCGGTAGGGGCGTTCGCCAGGGATGTCCCCTTTCCCCTGTACTTTTTAACTTGGCGTTGGAGCCCTTTTTGTCCAAACTCAGCCAAAATCCTAACATTCATGCTTTTCAGACTGCGAACTCCCACATTAAACTTGTTGCCTATGCAGACGACATTCTACTCTTTCTCTCTAATCCCACAGATTCAATTCCAGCTTTCCTGGAGGAAGTACGGAGTTATTCCTTAATCTCAAGTTACAAACTTAACAACGATAAATGCAAGATCCTGCCCCTCACAAAGTTCACTTTTAAGCCTGACTTTAGTGCTTCCAACTTCACCTGGAGCCCCTCGCATATTAAGTATTTAGGCCTACACATTACTTCTTCCATTTCTGATACTTTCTCCCTTTGCCTTAATAAATGTACTCAAAAAGTATCAGATGGCACCCTCTTTACTTGTCTTGGTGGGGCCGTCTTGATACCATTAAAATAATGTTGTCTCCCATAATTCTTTATACAATTTCTAATATTCCTGTGCCTATTCCCTCCAAATTCTTCAAGAAGATTAACACAGTCTTGTCTTCCTTTTTGTGGAACAACAAAAAACTCAGGATGTCTCTTGCTAGACTGATCCGCCCTGCTTCAGAAGGTGTAGTGAATTGTCCAGACTTTCCAGCCTACCAGAAAGCCTTTTTGTTGCGCCAAGCTTCCGTTTTGGTTGCAGGATTAAACTTCTCCATGTCCCTTATGGGCTAAGGTTGAGCGCCTTTTCCTCTCCCCCTTCTCTTTTGCTGAATATATTTCTTTTTCCCGTAAGCCTCCTTCGATCTCCACTCCCATTCATAAATACACCACCAAGCTTCTTCTCTCCTCTAAACCCTCTCCTCCCGTTACCATTGCTGACTTCCTCTCTTCCACCATTTGGCATAACATACATCTCCTAATTCACAACAAACCCTTTTATTGGAAGTCCTGGAGGCATAAGGGATTAGTTTGGATATCGCAATTATTTTCACACTCCACCCTTATGCCTTTCTCAACTCTTTGCTCTTCCTTTGATTTACTTTTTACTTTTGCTCCTAAATACCTTTTACTTAAGGCAGCGGTGATAGCTACGTATACCCGGCTGTTGCAAGCACAGGCGCCTCCCTCTCCTTCCTCATCTACTACACGACTTCACTCTCTCCTATGCAATATCCCCAAGGCTTCTACTCTCTACAAATACCTTAATGCTCATGAGTCTATTAGGGCTAAGTCCAAGATGGAGGAGCAGTGGGAGCATGACCTCGACACTTCTTGGTCAATATCCATGTGGGACAAGATATGGATTAAGATTCGTAAATCGTCCTGAGCGGCGTCCCTCATGCAGTCTCTATTCTTCATTTAGAATCGGTTGCTCCATACAACCCTCTTCCCTCAATAAGAGGTTTTCTACTACTCCAGATGTATGCTGGTCTTGTTCCTCCCCGCATGCTACCCTATTCCATATGCTGTTTCTTTGTAAACCTGTACATGATTTCTGGATACAAGTTTGGGTTCAAATTAATGACATTTTTAGTACTCACATCACCTTCTCTCCTGCTCACATCTTCTTGGGAAGCCTCTCGCCTTGTTGGGAAGATGCTGATCTTGATGTTCGTATTGTTGATTTATTGTTAGCTGGTGCGTTCCAACAAATTACTATTAATTGGAAGGCTTCTTCTAACATTTCCTTCAAGGCATGGTGGTATAATGTCTGCCATAATCATGGGCTGGACACTGCTTTTGTTTTCCCTATCCACATGGCTGTGAAACGTGTAGAATTATGGCTCCCTGTTACATTGTATCTAGATAATTGTGTTCTCCGTTCATTTTGTCCACAGCCAACCCAACAAGAAGTTCCTAAGCCACCCTGAATACCCTTTGCATTTCCTTTTCTCTTCATCATTATTTGTTATTTGAATATTCTTACCCGAATGCGTGTATAACCATTGTATTACCTTTGTTACATTTACTGCCCATGATTTGCTCATGTCATTGAATTTGTTGCATTATGTTTCCTGACTGCTTTTGTGTTCCCCTCCCCTTCTTTTAGTTACCCTTCAATTTTTCATGTACTGTTATTTGATACCTTGCATTTTGACTAATAAAGTCTTTTTTGAACTTAAAAAAAAATCTCAGGGTAAAAACTGTTGTTTAAGAATCAAATCAATGAGGTTACAGCATCCTGTTTTGACGTTAGTAAAGTGCTAAAAAAAAAGGTCAGTTGATTTTTTAGCCCATCCACTAGGAAAATGATCATCCAAGCCTTATTTACGGCCAGATGGAATTATTCCAATTCCCTCTACCTCAGTCTACCTGTCTATCTGACACACAAACTGCAGATAGAACAAGATACAGTAGCACGTCTCCTTCTTAATTTGATGAAAACTGAGTCATTCTCTTCAAAGCTGAAAGACCTTTATTGGCTGCCTAACACTAACCACATCCAATTTCAGAGTCTATTGAATATTCAAAGAGCAATTTACAATTTCTGCCGTTTAGTTTACAAATCTCTTGAAGTTCCACTCTCCACCCAGGTCTTTCAGATCCTCCAATGCTCACCTCCCTTTGCCTGCCAGATTTGAGCTGTCCAGATGAGGAGGATGTTCAATCACTGTGCTAGGTGCCAAGCTGTGGAATCACCTTTAGAGCTATTCTTAATCATTTTACATTTTGGAAGGAGATGGACTTGGTTTTCCACAACAACTCAGTACTTGTTAACATCTGAGTTCTTGATAGCCTAATTGTCCCCAATTGCGGCCAGCATGGTTTGTGGGTGGGGGGGGCATACGCAGGGGGATGTGGGGGGATCGCAAGCGGGGTGGCAAGGGGGGTCACAGGGGAAGTCACTCAAGGGGGGTTTAATTTAATAATTAAAAAATAATAATAATTTAAACCTTTCTTTCCGTAGGCTTGTCCCGCGTCTTTTTGGGTCCAGCTGCCTTTCTCCCGCAGAAACGGTCGTGTAGCTCCTATAAACCTATATAGAATCTGTGCATTTAGACAACATATACTGTAGGATTGGCATCAGACTGATTCTGGACACCCCTACCGGATATGTCAGCTTGTACACCAGCTAGCTCACAATGCCACTAGAAACTCCTCTTATCAAGGAGAGAATAGTTCTTGGCAACTATCGAACATGACAGCTCTCATCCCTTAGAATCGTGGAAACAGCGCCACTTTTCGCTCAGTCACTCATGCTCACTTTGTCTCAGAGAGATACACAGAACAAATGGTGGGGATGTTTCTCAATAGGCATTTATAGAACCAGAGTCATTCTAGTGTAAAATAGGTGTGCTGAAACAACCATTAGACAGTAACAGATATTAATGATAATAAGCACTAAGTAAAAGGATGGAAGATTTCTATTGTTGTGTTAAAACAATGAATAAAGGCAAGTATATAAAATACATGACAGTAATAAATGTGTACTCCTACGATGTGACCCTAACTAGAGGTACCTAAGTGTACCTAGCATGTATGTGGGTGTAAAGCTAAGAATCCCTCTAGGATAAAGTCAACCCCATTACCTTAAGTGAGAGACTGTGGGACCCCATCTTGGTCTCTAGGAGGAAACTCTGCAAGGGATGTCAGACCACAGCGAGCTGGAGTGTCTGCGTGCAGAAGCCTCAGCGACTCGCTTCAGTGTGTTGGCATGGAATTCCTTTTCTCCTCTGACTACCTTAGCAAGAGATGGTGTTTATATACCCAAAGTGATACCCCCTGGGGATATACCTCGCCATGTCATGTCGGACTGGGATGACAGAAGGAATAACCCTTATAAATAGTTATTATGCAGGAGATGGTAGGTCTGCTGTCCTGCTGTGATTCCAAAAATCCTCATGCATAATGAATGAGACTTAAGCTTTTCAGAGAAAACTCTATGTCATCTCTGGACATCATCAAAGAAGTGGTGTTATGCTGTTCCTCTAGTGGCAGAGTCAGAGAGTCAACGAAAGGTTGGGTCCAGCTAGTCCCTGTTGGGGGCTACAGTTGGAAATCCATTTGTTGGATTGTAATGCCCTCACACACCCTTTCAGGTGTCATGCTTCATCATCTGGGCTGCTCCTCGTTGGACCGGCGGTGCAATGTCCAACGGGCTCCCTAAAAAGGGGCACTTTCTCTGAGATCTTTTATCCAACAGCCGCTTTGTGAAGTGCGGGTAAGGGGCCAAAATAGTGTAGATGTGTAGTGGTGAGTTAAAATAGGATTAGGAGTACCTAGTATAGAACAATTTATTCTGGGGGTCTCCTATCCTAGTTAAAAACACTGAGCGGGGCACTCATCCGAGTGTAATGTCTTGTGTTTGAGTGTCCTATGTTAGAAAATAAAGGTCAACATGTTTCTCATGTTAACATAAATTTACTCGCGATTCTTCAGGACCGAAACAAAGGCAGGAAAACTATCTACACTTAAAAACTACTGGTAACGTGATTTGACCATAGTAGAAGAAGTGTCTACTGGTAAAGGTACCTGTTGTGCCCTGGATCTAACTGTAGTGGGATAGAAAGGGAATAACATTACAGGCATGTAGGGAAAACAATAGATATGGACACAGCCTTAATGGTGACTCTGTACTCTGTTCTTAACTTATAGTGGTGAACGCAAATGCGAAGAAGGACAGTAAAATACATAAAAATCTGCGGTGAACACCCACAGTGAGTTATCGTGATTAATTGCCCCTGTGGACATCCAGTAGTGCAGCAGACATGCAGGTTAGGGCTCACCCAAAATGGTATGTAACCAGGCTTTAACAATACCCGGTGGTCCACGCATAAGGCTTGGCTCCTATGTGTGGTGGACTGGACATGGGAAAATTAAAACAATAGAAAAAGTTATCACAAATTCCAAAGTATAGTGCAATGAAGTTGGGTCAAATGGTGACCATTACCAGAGGAATCAGCACATTGAAGTTATATTCAAGACTCTATTTCATAGTGCAGTAATACGTCCAGCTTTAAGTAAGAGGCACGTTGAGATGCAGTTTAGTCAAAAGCTGTGTAGTCTGAATCTAGTGCCATAAGTAGCTACATGGCAGGAAGAGGTTGAATGGCTAAGAGCGTATTACTGCTCTCTACAAAGATGTTAGAAAATGTATAAAAACGACAAAAGCATGTGTGGATATTCATGCCGACGGGTGGAGGGGGGCTGGTGGATCAATCCACTGTGCGCCTCTGCTAGCTGTCTCTGACCTCTGCCTCTGTATGTGGGTAGTTACTCGTCAGGCATGTGCCTCTGAAGGGGGTGATATTGCGAATAAACAAAGTGGAATCCACTCAAAGTGATAGTGATCCCTAGAGTGATGGGGAACACACAGTGTTTTT
The DNA here is from genome assembly GCF_964263255.1 of Lissotriton vulgaris. Classification (NCBI taxonomy): domain Eukaryota; kingdom Metazoa; phylum Chordata; class Amphibia; order Caudata; family Salamandridae; genus Lissotriton; species Lissotriton vulgaris. The sequence continues at coordinate 1,083,050,655 of NC_141695.1, read as the reverse complement.
TAAATGCCCCACACACACCAACAGGCCCCTTGGTGTCATGCTTCATCATCGGGGCCTTCGCACCCCTCTACGGGATGCGGCGTGCTGCGACTCGCGGATACGCAGGAGCACTTGGAAGTGAACTATGTGTGGGGGTTTGTGTGTATAACCAAGGTGTGAGTGAGGTGAGGTGAAAAAAGTGAATAATTAAAAAATACCTGGCACGTGGGAGAAAAAATATTTTAATTAAATCCCCGGCTGGTATTGTTAAAAATAAGTGCAGGGCGTGGTTTAATAGATACGAGTTAGGGTATCAAAACCACTGTTTTAAAGTGTCAACATGTTTCGGAGGTCACAGCCCCCTTCTTCAGGACAAGGGTTATGCACTTACCCTCCCTTACTCACATGCAAAATGTAAAAGTGTTTTAAAAAATTAATTACCACAATGTGTAATTTTCCTAACAATGTTTATATGTTAGTGAAATGCAGTTGCGCCCAATTGGCGATAGAACCTGTGGAAAGAAATACACAGATAAATACAGGATCTGGAATGAACAGATCAATAGAGAAGAAAAAACCTTCTCTAGATACAACCAGGTCAAACCACAAAATAATGGGACCCTGTGGAAAAGTAAAACACGTCTGGACATACCACAGTACTGACACACATATATACAAAACACAGAATTACTCTCTGCTCAGATGGAAAGAGAGCAAACAAAGAGAAAGATAAGTCTTACTTAGAGTTCTCAACTACTAGACCTCATGAGCCTAAGCGTATTTTGGGGATCCTTCCTTTCTGCTCAGAAATGATCTATAAAACATGAGTATACGGGGTTTTAGTTGTAAACTCGGTACCAAATGCACCAAACTAATTAAACAAATGCTCGTCTCTGACACCCAAAACTCACGGTTACAGCAACGGCTAATCGCCTGCCTTCCCTCAACGCGGCTCCGATGAAGTGAGCATAGAACGCGTTAAAGGCTCTTAAATACACTGTTCCTGGGAGTGGTTGGCAGAAGTTAATTGAATGATTAGGACCGGTAAATGCCCAAACTAGGCGATCATGATCCCCCAGGGTCCGGTGTTGCGCTCCCGTAAGATACTAACTGGTGCGCATGCGCATTACGGCTATCTACTACGCATGCGCGGTCTAAAAGCCGATCGCGCATGCGTGAAATGCGAGCGCTATCCTAGATACCGGGGAAGCCGGCTAGGATAGAAAAAGAGTGCCTCGGTGTGGCGCCACTTTCGTTCCTAAGGCAGCGTGCATTTATTTAACTGATAGTGACAAAAAGGGCTCATAGTGTCTGATGGAACGAGGAGAGACATCGTATGTTGTAGAAAATTATTATACAACAAGTGAGTGGGTCTATTAACTCAGGAGTGTCTAGATTATTGGTACAAAAATAGGTGAACATTATCAAAAAGCTGACAATAAGACCTAATAAAACCCCATATATCATGGTTTTGGATCTAGACAAAAAAGTACATTGGCTGTCAGAAGAACGTTTATCTTAACAGGTTCCAAGGAACGGAGTCGTTTAGCCCCGTGGTGTCAGTTACCAACCGGAACACCCACCTTTGTTCTTTTTCCAGAAGGCCTACCTCAGAGGGTAATTGTTCAAGTACCGTCCACTGTAGTTCATTCACACAGTGTTGGTGTTCGATGAAGTGGGTTGACATTTTTGTTGTGAGTTTCTTACACCTGATATTACTTTTGTGTTCATTTAGTCTCACTTTCACTGGTCTGGTGCTCATACCCACGTATTCTTTTCCACATGGGCACGTGATAAGGTATACAACATTCTTGCTGTTGCAATTTGTGAACACACGTTGCTCCCACTGTGTACCATTGGAGAAGGTCAAAGTCACGCGAGTCGCAGCACGCCGCATCCCGTAGAGGGGTGCGAAGGCCCCGATGATGAAGCATGACACCAAGGGGCCTGTTGGTGTGTGAGGGGCATTTAAAAAACACTGTGTGTTCCCCATCACTCTAGGGATCACTATCACTTTGAGTGGATTCCACTTTGTTTATTCATATTATCAGGGAGACCGAATCCACTGACTCTCTCTCTCCCCCCTCCTGTTAAAATCCGGGGGTGATATTGCTACAGGGGCTCCTGTTTATGCTGGACCTCCCACGCCCCTGCGAGTGGAAATAGTCCCCCCTCTTTGTTTACATCTCTGGACATTACCGTCACTAGGTAAAAGGTCAGTACTAAGAACCGTAATGCAATGTAATGGTAGGGAGAATACAGGTGAAGGGTTAGGTGTCTACCTGAGCCTATATTAGGGTACCTATATGGAACATAACAGAATAGGAAGCAGGCAGCCAGGCTCCCTCCCCAAGCCAATCACAACGCTGTAAGCAGTGTTGTGATTGGTCGGGACGGGTGCCCAGCCAGGAGCCTATGGGGAGGCCATGTTTTCAATGTAGGCTGCATTGCAGCCTGCATGGAGAAGGACAGAGTGCACATGACTAGTTTGGGCGGCCCCAGAGGGCCGACGAAACAGTCTTTGTGCACTCAGGGCAGGATTGGGCACATCATTCTTCCCCTGCTCGCAGAGCAGCCCCACCCACCAGCCTGCAACCAAACATAAAATGGTAATAACTGAAAGTCATTACCATTTTATGTTTCTGCTTCTAGCACTGCGAGAAAGCAGTGGGGCAACAATCCTCCGCCCTAGTGGAAGAGCCGCCCCTGATTGTCCCTCAACACCAAGAGTAATAGCTGTGCTTTAATTTATTTTTACATTACATTACACCCAGGACCAATACAACTCAAAGATTCTGATCGATCAGTGGCCAATGAGGTAGATTTATCCACAGATAAGGATTCTTAGATTACTTAGTAGGTTCCATCATTTTATTTGCTCTTTATTGTCTTATTTTAAATTCCATAATTACTTATAGTCAAGCTCAATTTACCATCAAGGGTAAACACAAAGGCCTCGGTTTTACCATTTGAGCATCAACAATCAATATTAAGCAAAGTATTCCCAAACCTGTCCCCCAATTCCAACCCTTAGAGCATGTTGGGGTTTTTCTTTAATACATCAGCCTGGTCAAACAGCAGAGCCACAAACATTGCAGTCCTGCAAATTCCCTCATTTCAATTCCAATGTTGACAAGGAGTCAAGAGGTTATTGCTCAGGAATTCTCCTTCATCAGGCCTCAACCCCCTTCAGTTGTCACAGTTTGCCATCTCCATTAATTACCCTTCGGTGCCAGCGTTCATGGGCAATCCCACCAGCTACGTCAACAGTTCATGGTTTTTCACCTCAGTTGCTGTGAGGAAGCCCTCCACACTTGCAATCGTTTCAGGGCTTGCTCCAGCCCCCCCCCACAGCACGAATTATAGCCAATTTCGCCGCCATCCATTCATGTCAATCTGTTAGCTATTCTGTGTTTGAGGGTGCCATTCTCCCCTTCCACCACATTGCTGTTTCTATTGGCGAAAATATATCCAGGTCTGGGAAACTGCATATATTTTGCCAGTTTTGTGCATTTCCGTTTTCTTAGAAGTAGGACAAGGGTCAATGTCATTTGTTCTCTCATCTATTTACCCTACTAATTGCACTACCCTTGACCAGCATACAGGGCTGACTTAAGGGCAGTGCAACTAGACCGGTCGCACTGGGCGCTTAGCTGGGGTATCTGAGGGGGTGGGAGGACTGTGTTTAGAAATAACCTACGATTTCAGACCACCTGCTGCAGAGATGCTTGTGCGTCCAGTTTTCAGGCAGCAATGAAAATGTCAAGATAATTCTTATGATTCAAGTTCCTGCTATAGAGAGAGAGATCGTAGTTCTGTCTAGTTGAAGTTTTGGCTCCCCATAAAGTAGCGCAGCGGGATAAAATGCCCGCTGGAAAGAACAGATCTGTTTTTTTGGGGGGATCGCTGAGTGGATTAGGAAAGCCAGCCCATACCAGCGCTTTAAAACAAAAGAAATGCATGTGAAAGAGATGCAATGGAGAGAGGAGGTCATGGAGGGGGGGGGCTAGGCAGGTAAAAAAGATTGTCATACTGGGCGCCACCAGTGCTAAAGGCGGCCCTGCCAGTATACCTGAATCTGCCTGCAAGGCTACATCATGTGATAGAAATCAGCAGTTGTTGGCATCTAGATCAAATATCCTGTATCCTGGCTACACAGGTTGGCAAGAGGTTTATATGGTGTAAGTAAATAATCTGTATGAATTTAAATCTCTGATTTCAGGTTACTATTTTTGGGGAGCCCAGTGCAGTGATCCGATCTTGTTCCAAAATATCTTTACTTAAATAGTGTTCCAATTGCGTCTTAACTGTGGACAGGTTTGTGTATAATATGGGTGCTAACATCACATATAGGATAGTAATGACATGTTTAGAATGTCCATATTGAGGAGATTCATAAAGTCCTCAGTCCTCTCTGGTTCAGCATCTTCTCTTTGCCATGTAAGTCTTGCAGTGCTTGTTTGTTGGCATGTGCCAAGAAGTGCCCAGACACAATACCTTTACAAAATACTAGTCCATGGACCTGGGTAATGCTTGGTATAAAAAACAATGGTCCTCGACTGATTTCCTTAAGAAGGTATTCATTAAGTCAAAATCTATAAACATGGTACACATAGAACTCAAGTTACATCATACGTGTCCCCCAGTGTTTTCTCAATTCAATAAGGTATATCCTCAAATGACACACAAGCACCATAAATAGCTTCAATAGTGACTGTTTAATCTCACAGTATTATAACAGACCACTGTAGAGAACGTTTCAAAACAGAAAAGAGGGTTGCCCCAGGGGGAGCGTGGAAAAAAAGGATTGTGCTTGTGAGAAGAGAACAGATATATAAAAAAAGGGAGAGAATAGAACAGATATATAGGGAGAGAAATCAGAGAGTGGTAAAAACAATCAATTACACATAGTAATGTCCATAGTAAACTGGTTGTGGTTTACTGTAGCACCGGTTTTACAGTGGGGCCTGTTTCTCATGGATGTGAAAGAACTTTTCTGGTTCTTGATGTTGTACAGAGTGTAATCGTCTGCATAGAGGCAGGGATGGGATGAGTACGGTACAGGTCTACTAGGAGAAAGTGGTGACGTTTCAACCATGGCGCGTAGAGGGTGGTTAGTATCCTCTGCAGGCAGGTCTTCCTCAGGACGGGGACAGGGGGAAGGAACAACCTAATGGTGCAAAAGGACTAAATTAGAGACTAAATTAATTAGAAGACTATAAGTAATTAAAGAATTTGTGTGCCTACTCACTTACCGTAATCAAGGTAAATCCAGCAAGGCCCTCCCGCAGCGCTGGACATGCGCCCGCCAAGGCCGGACCCGTCTGCACCCGTCCGAGACCGTAAGAGGGTGGGCTGGGCCATCCCTCTAACGACCATCAATGGGTAAGTGCAAGCTCTTGGGCACTCCAAGACCGGGGGGGGCGGGGGTAAAGGCAAAAATCCCTAGAAACTCACCCTCTATAATTTCATACTTGACCTCGGCTGTGGGCACCTTGAATAAGGAGATAGCCAATGCAGAAAAGGAACTGGGTTTGGGCTCAAGTGAAGATTCTGGCGATGTGCTGGGAACTGTGTCATCTACACATGTACCTCTGGAACAAGTGGTAGTGATTAGTGGCCCATTAGAGAGGAGCAAAACCCAGTCCTCCGATACTGTAGCACCTGAAGATGTGGATAAAAGTTTGGGGGATTCTCTACTGGCAGGGGGGAGGTCTCAACGGGCCCCTATGAAGGTTCTTGGTGGGGCTAAATGTACTACCAGAAAAGCAACCAAGCGGCAGATGGGACTCAAAAATACTATTTCAAAGATGGTGCCGGGGGTTGATGAGAACGTTCAATTAACACTGCGGACACTCGTTGAGAATATATTCAATGCCCGTTTTGAATCCATATTGACTTCTATTGCCAAAAATGTTATTGATACTATGAACTCTTGTGTGGCTGATCTAAAGAAAAAATGTGAACGTTTAGATAGCTTTATTGATTCATGTATGAGGGACAAAATGCGCCCACCTGAAGTTAATATGAACCCAAACCTACTTCCTACATCTTCAGTAGTAATAAGCACTTCTGTGGGTGGAAATAATTCAGCTTCCCACTTGTTGCCACCCCCAAGGGAGGGTGTTAATTTAAATCTGGGAGGTGTGACTGATGTTCCCCATGATCCGGGTTTAAGGGGAGCAAACGTATCTGACAATGTCCCTCGTAATGTTAGCCCACATTTATTGGGACAGTCTATAGCTTCTAGGGTGAATTCTATTCATGATAAGGATATCAAAACCCGTAGTATTAGCAGAATCAATCTCCCCCCAGAGGCTACCCCTTTGGTCGCAGTGCTTGTTGCGGTCCCTCCTCTAAGTGCCTCTTATGATGAAACAACTGCGGCTTTGTTACGTAAATCAAAAAGCTGGTGTGCTAATTATTGTTCTGGCAAATCTGAGATATCTAATCACATTATAATGGCTAGACGGGTGTCTTGGGGGGCAATTGACCAAAACAAGTCCGTGGCGACTGTATCATAATTAATTTTCACAAACGGGAGTAGGAGGTGCCACGCTAGCAACCAAGATGGCCGCATAGGCTCCCGGCTCCGCCGACCTCGGCCTCCCGCCGGAATATCCTGTCAATTATCCTGTCTTTGCGCCCAGCCACACTGTGTATGAACCTGCCGTGAGATTAATGGTGCTATCCCGAGATCTCTACTTGCTCGGCTCACGAAGATATGTCGAGTGCAAGTTTGCGGCCTAGATCTGCCCGGAAGCCGGGGTCTCGAGTACTGGCCCATCCGGGTTTCAGTTAAAAAACATCATCTGTGGTGGTGTGATTGGGTCCGGTCTACCGGTGTGAAAAAAGAAAATTTTTCTTTCGCTTTTTCGGATTGATGTGGACGACGGTTGGCTGCCTTGGTGAAGGCCGGAGGAGGGGTGACAACCTAACGCTAGCAGTTGTGGAAGGGGGCCCTGCCCGGTGACCCGGTAACCGGCCCGCTGGTGTTCGCTGGGTTTAGTTCTCCGCTTGCGGTGGCAGCCCAGGATACCATCGAAACAATACATAAGTCTCCCTCTGCAGTCGACCGTCACCTATTTGCCTGTTCCCCTTTGAGAGATCGAGCCGCTGGGGGAAGCGATCATTATCGACACCGATCGAAGAGTGGCTGAACAGACCGCGAGTGACCCGTCACTGCGAATGGTGTTGGCGGCCATTGAGTCAGTTCAGGTGTACATCGAAGACCGCATTCAGACGACGATGGAGCGCTTGGTTGAGATGCTACGAATTGGACCGGACCCTACTCCACTACAAGAAACAGCGACAACCGAGGCACCCAATATGTCCACTCTGATGAAGGAAGTAGACCCCCCATTGTGTGAGGTATCGGAGCCTATGACCAGTGTTTTGGAAGATGAACACAAGTTCAATGCCACCAATGGATTGTTAATCCTACGATCGTTGCCGACTATGGAAAGACTAATTGATGTTCCCACCCCAGAAACTTTGGATGAGAATTGTTATCGGAATGACATTGCATCACTTCCCTATGTATCGGAGCCGCTAAGATGGCGGACGAATCAATGCCGGGAGTTCATAACGGGGAAGGGAGTCTCTGGACTTGACGATGTTCACAGCACTTTCGTTCTACTACTTTGTGTTGCATTGAGTTCTATTACAGTTTCTTTAAACTCGGACTGTCTTGTGGAAGAGGTGGTCTATCAGGAGGGGTCTCATGTGTCTGATCGGAAGGGGCAAGGATGAGATCGAAAGACTGGGTTTGACTCAAGTATCGATGGGCACGGGATTTGCTGAACTTATGCTATAGTAGGCTGGACGGTGTTTGAAGATTCCCTTATTAAGACACATATTTGTTGTCCGATTGATTTCTTGACTTCAACTTGGGGGTCCTTGGTTCTGGCGGGGGGGGGGCGACCGGGAGCCTGTACGAATAAGCCCTCCTCCACTTCTCTTCTCTACTTCAGTAGATTTCTTGTTTTAGAACCTAGTTAGTTGGGGCGACAGGCACGCTGCTACTGGGGGTTAGGCGATAGCCGTTAGCAGGGGTGCAGGGTAGGGGGATGGGGTTATTGTTTTCTTTCTGTTATCGCCCATATGGTTTTTTTATAATTTTTTCTCAGTCTTTCCTTTACTCATAATACTGGCGAAATATCCTGACGTTGATCCTTAACTTCTAGTACCTTGTTGCCATGATTCTCCTGCTGTTCTGATTTTATAGGTGGGAAGGTTTTGAGGATTCGCAACTCAACTGTTAACCGGTTATACTGATGCAATTTTATTTTGTGCTTAATAGTGCGAGCCTCTCGTATATCTTTGCTGTTCCACGACTATCCTGTTTTTTTGTACCAATTCACCCTGTCATTATTGGATGTATGTATGGCACCAGATATGACTTTATTTTTTGCTTTAAACAATAAAAAGATTTATACATTTTTTTTTAACAAACGGGATATAGTTGACAGGCTGTTTAGGGACGCCACTGATTTTTGTGGAGGAGGTATAAGGGCTCTCCTGTCATGGGGATGAGCCTTGTATTTATACTGTGTTAAGTTGGCATGAGCTTATTAGAACTTTAAATGCCATTTTTCCTTTCTGCTGCCTTTGCACACGGCATACATTATTATAAATGTTTAGAGTTAGCAGACTGTTTTTGCTTCACATGAGAATAATTTGTTTTTCTGTATTAGCAGCCTTGCTTGGTAAGCTTTGTCTGAACAGTGAGTGCCGAGGCCTTCAAGGTTATTTCAACACAGTGGTTGTTGTTCGGACTGATCAGCGCACGTTCTAGAGATAACATATATGCAGCTGTGGCCACCTCTGATTTTGGCACGTTTAATCATGCACTGCGTAGGCATGATCACACACACTTGGAGAGCATTCGCATGCAGAGAGCTGGTGCAGAAACTGATGTGATCCATTTCTGCTAGGACCAGAGGTAGGGGCCACCCTTGTAATCCCAAGAGAACTTCTGTAGATTTAAAATAACCTAATAGCTAGGGAGGGTGAGGTATAGGTGTATTCTAACCTGTTTTCCATTTAGCATTGTAACATGCTTTCTCCCTTTGTATTTTATGGAATAGTAACTATGCTGATAATCTTGTTGATTATAATATGTCTGCATGTGTTAGCTAGAAATACTGCGCATGAGAACACAGCATTAGAAATAAATATTTCAAACTTGCACGTGTCTCTATTTACTCCCTGTTTTGGACTAGTATGAGAATATAACGAAAGAGTGTTCATGTGTTCCACATTGCCTGAGGTATTCTAAGTTCCATGTTCTGGGTTGTCTAATCATTGGGGTTATGGAAGAACCAATGAGACACTGATTGCTAGTCTGGTAGGGTATTTTGGCTCCTAAGGTAAGTTTTGGCACACCCTAATTCACTGAGGTTCCAAGTCTCTATGCACAGTTCTGTGTAGGAGCAGAATCCCTGCTACACTCCCGTTGTTTTTTTTTATCCACCAGTAAGCCCCATCCGCGCACCTGGTAGGGCAAGCGCCAAAAGTATTCACCAACCCATGGTGGGCCGGTCTAGTACCTCAAGTCTAGGTGCCGGCTCCGACAGTTTATCTGGGAGGCGGGACAACCATCACCTAAAATGTTAGGATTGCTGGCAAGGCCTCATGGGGAAGACCTACCACTCTCAAACAGATTCTCCCTACTCAGCAGATTGAACACGAATGATTGAGTAGAGGAGAAAGAGGAGTGTCTATCTGTAGTAAGATCTATTATTCTTGATGGTAGTATTAACGGTAGAGAGGGCTGTTTCCAAGGCTTATGTACCACTGATCTGGGCAGGGATGAATGGGAGGTGAATACCCCACTAATTGTAGAATCTTGAGCTGGAATATTGCGGGCTTAAGATCTAAAAGAGATGACCTAAATTGGCTATCCTTCATAAAAACACACAACATAATTGCTCTCCAGGAGACCTGGGACAGGGGGGATAATTTATGGTTGGATGGTTTTAGTTCCTATTTTTTACCTGCGCGTCCAGTTCCAGCGGGTAGACCAAAAGGTACCCTAATGTTTCTTATCTCCTTGGAATTAAGGGGTTCTATTAAAAAGTTAGAGATAGACTCCTTTAATTGTTTGATAGTTGAAGTTAGCAAGCCAAACTTCCCGAAACTACTATTAGGGAACTTCTATAATTCGGGGGAGAGTGATTTTTTGAATCAGCACCTAAGCACTTTTAAACATTTTTTAGAAGAATATAGGACAAAGCAATCTACTTTTTATCAAGTTTCACTTATGGACGATTTTAACATTCACTTGTGTGAGTTGCATTGTTTAGTTGATGACCTGTTTGGCTATAATTATGCTACGATCCCACATTTTGAACACTCTGCTCGTGGTGAGGGCCTTGAGTCCCTTTTGACTGATGCCGATCTCTGTGAACCCGGTTTTGTAAATGTTCAAGACCGGTGTCCTACGTTTAAATCCAAGGTTAGAGACACCATCATAGATTACATTTTTCTGTCCCCTATGTTACTAGGCAAAGTAGTTTTTTACAATGCCAGGGGATCAACTGTTTGCAATCATAACCCTGTTATCTAAGTCTTTGGAAAATGTTGTGGGCTGCTGGGCACAGGAGGCAAGAACTTGGTCCCCAGTAGGGTGGTAACATGTGACCAGGGGAGGAGGCTTAGATGCTCCAAAGTAACTCCGGACACCTTTTTTATGGATCTGTGTGAAAAAAGTGTAGAGAACATTACAATTTGTGCTGATCCCTTAAGTACTAAGGAAGCAGTTCTCATAGCTTTTGAGGGCATCTGTAATCAGATAGCCTGTGATTTAACTGTAAATACCAAATCAAGAATCTCATGTGGTCTAAGATGGTTTGATGATAATTGCTCACATGCTCATCGCTCCTTAGTGATAGCTTTGAAAAAACAACCCCGGGACAGGGAACTGATAGCCAGGTTGAGGAAGCAGTATAAGAGAACAGTGCATAGTCGGAAAGCAGAGATTAAGGCAGAGGCGTGGAATGCACCACTATCCGTTGATGTGTTAAGGGACAGCTCAAGATTTTGGTCAATCATTAACACCCCTTTCTTTTGCTGTGAGGATAATGACGTTCAGGAAAGTAATATCATAGAGGCCCAGTTGCTTTCCCATTTTGAAGCAGTTTATGATTCCTGCGAGGCACTGGATTGTATCCCTAAGTCTTCACTCCTAGCCCAAATTGATTTTTAATGAGGAGGAAATAGAGAAAGCTATAACAGACACCTCTAGTAAAAAGGATCCTGGTCCAGACTGCGTCCCTGCAGATCTTTATAAAAGTAAACCAACATTTTGGGCAAAAATTCTCACAAAAGTTTTTAATGCCTCTGGTTCGGTAGGGTTTCCTGCATCATGGTCGCAATCAACTATTATCCCTATTTTTAAAAAGGGTCAGAGAGGGGATCCGTCGTGCTACAGACCAATATCCCTCATTGAATCCTCTGTGAAGATTTTAGGAAAGATGATTTTAACTAAGATTACAGATTGGACTAATGAGAGGGAGATCTTATCTAACCTACAATATAGGTTTAGACAAGGCAGAAGTACTATGGACCAGTGCCTTAAGTTATATCTATTAATAAGTAAATATACCATGGCTAAAGAGGGATGCTTGAGGATGGCATTCATGGACCTATCGTCCACTTTTGACCTGGTTAACAGGTCAAAGCTATGGAATATTTTGCTGTAAAAAGGACTCGACCCCTGTCTAGTACATTTCTTGCCAATCTTCATCAAGACCTTACAGCATCAGTTAGGATCTCCCAGGCTGGCAAATGCACAAGATCTTTTAAATCAAGCAGCGGCGTCCGACAGGGATGCATTCTGACACTCCTGCTTTTTACTCTTTACATCAACGATCTGGACAAATCCTTAGTGGAGGCATCCCTGGACATTCATACATGTAGGAGACTGCCCAATTCTTGTTCTCCTGTACGGGGTTCTCTTAGCTCGTACTGTGGTAGGCCTCCAGCGGCTCTTAGATGCCTTTGGGGCCTATGTGCAATGTCTGGACCTGGTAGTGATTATTGGAAAGTCACATACACTGTCAATAGGTTACAGAGCTAGAAAAGCTAAATCCTTTTATTGTAATGGGTTGGAAGTCTCCTCAGTGTCCTCTTTTACTTACCTAGGGGTTTTATTTGATGACAGGTCCTTCTAGATACAGCAACAAAAAGTTTTAAAAAACGCAGTTACCCGATCTTCCCTAGGTCTTTTAGGATTTGCACAGCGTTTGGGGGCTAGACCTATAGAGACCATTTTAAAGGTTTATAGAGAAAATGTCTGGCCATTGCGACCTTCGGTTTTAAAGAGCAGGTTGGGTACAGATAGCTGAAAATAAATGTCTATGAAGTCTTCTGTCTATACCACAATCTACCCCAACATATGCTATACATCAGGAACTGAGGCTAGGATATGTCTCTGGCACTTTGAGCACAGCTCCGTTGCTCTGTTGGCTCAAAACTTGGCTAAATCCTGAGTTAACCCTGAACCATCTGATCTTAAGGGACTGTGTTACACTAGATAAGTCTTTTAAAATTAAGTGGTTGTCTTATGCTAAATGCATGTTATCCAAAATAGGACGTCCAGAACTGTTTGAGGCCCGGAAAAGATCTGAAAGGAGGACGTGATGTGGGTGAAAATACATTTGAAGAATTTACTGATGCTGGAGCGAGAAGAACTAGAGTTATGCAAACCATTAGTTAGGGCTCATTCTTTGTTAAAAACAACCGTCTTTATAGAACTCTACTTGGTAATGGGGAACTAGCCTTTTTATAGCTGGCTCCAAATTAGACTCCGCTTTAATTTGATTCATCTCACATTGGGGGATTTTCCGGGATGGTGCAAACCTGAGGACGCAGAACTTTGTCAGTGTGACAACTTTTCATCACAGGATACTTTGCATTTTATGATGTTCTGCCATTTTTATTCCAATATTCGCATGACATTTTTGGTACCTATTTTGAGAGGAAGGGTTTTTTACAGGTTAGACCAGCATTAGTTTTTTTACAGACATTGTGCGACCCAGGAGATATTTTCAATATTGCATCTTTTCTTGTTGCTGCTGTGATGCTAAAGAAAAATAGAAACCTGATGATGAATTCTGTATAGACAAGATTAATAAGCCATAATGAAATATTTTAAAATGTGAAACTTGGATATGATGTTTTTATCTGCGATATTGTTTTTATACATTCTGCTTAAATGTTTAGAATATTGTCTGTGTTTGATGTTTTCTGTACTTTTATGATTTTAATTAATCAAATAAAGTGGATTGACTGACTGACTGACAAGAAATGTCCTGCTTTGGGGCAAACTTGTCTAAGTGCAAAAATAACGGACATTTTTCTATAATGTGCAAAAGTAGGCCGAAGCATAAGGTGAAAGAAGTTGAAATTTATGAAGGTGATAATGATTAGTCTGGTACGGATGACTTTGAATGTGGTCAAATTGTGGTTCAAGTGGACAATGGGGAAAAGAAAAGATCTTGTCTGTTCGATGTTATTGTTGTAGAAGGTACGGAAACGAGAGTTTTGTTGGACTGTGGCGCCAAGATCACTATTGTCTCTAGTGCTATCTTTATGAATAAATTGAAAGACAAGGTTAAGCTCTTAAAACCAGATATAACGCCTTTAGCTTATGGAAGGGAGCCTATTAAATTACATGGATATTTTACAGGTCTTGTTGAATATAAAGGCAGATTTGTCTCTGGAAGGATTTATGTTTCGAAAAAGGGGGATAGTATCATTAGTTGGATACATCAAGCTGATCTTGGAGTTTTCCTTGACCCTAATGCTGATCCACTCATTCAACTTAACAGTGCAGTTAATGCTGTCCTTGGGAAGGAAGATGAGGATTTTGTTTCTGATTTGAAAAAGGAATTTCATGAAGTCTTTAAAAAGGACTTAGATTGTCTTAAAGGTTATCAACACAAGATAATACTTAAGAAGGACGCTGTGCCAGTGTGTTGTAAAGTTAGAAATGTTCCTCTCTCTGTCAGGGAAGATATGCAAAAAAAAATGTGCAAATTAGAAAATGGGGGTATTATTGAAAAAATTGAAGGTACGGAATGGTTGGCCCCAGTTGTCGCAGCACCCAAACCCAATGGAGATTTGAGGTTATGTATTGACTTGAGACAATTAAAAAAAATGTGGTGGTTGACAAGTACCCAATACCAAATGTAAATGAGTTGGTACTTTTATTGGGTGGAGCGAACATTTTCAGCACTATTGATCTAAGTTCGGCCTACCATCAAATAGAGTTGGAAAAGTCATGTAGAGATCTTACAGGTTTCATAACTCCATTTGGGACCAATAGGTTCATTCGGATGCTCTCCATGCCACTGGAATCAAGCTATCCTGGCTGATGAGGGCTGAAAGCCTGAAACCGGTCCTAGGATGCTTGTCTTCAGTCCAGGGAGAACCTGGCTTGGCAGTTCAGGCTGGACTGTCCCATAGGGCACAGGGTCAAGACTGATTTGCATATGGCTGGGTTCAAACTGGAATGGCGAGCAAAAAAACTATGGATTTAGGCCCAGATCTCTGTACTGGGGTGAATGTATGACATTGTTCTGCATTCTGTCCATCAACTGTTGTTTTTGCATTTGTCACCCAAGTGGGACGGGTATGCTCAGACGTGAGTCCCGTGCGCTCCATGCCACTGGAATTAAGCTATCCTGGCTGATGAGGGCTGAAAGCCTGAAACCGGTCCTAGGATTCTTGTTTCCAGTCCAGGGAAGACCTGGCTTGGCAGTTCCGGCTCCACTGTTCCCATGGGGCACAGGGTCAAGACTGATTTGCATATGGCTGGGTTCAAACTGGAATGGCACGGTGAGCAAAAAAACAATGGATTTAGGCCCAGATCTATGTACTGGGGTGAACGTATGACATTGTTCTGCATTATGTCCATCAACTGTTGTTTTTGCATTTGTCACCCCGAGTGGGACGGGTATGCTGAGGCGTGAGTCCCGTGCTCTCCATGCCACTGGAATCAAGCTATCCTGGCTGATGAGGGCTGAAAGCCTGAAAGCGGTCCTAGGATGCTTATTTCCAGTCCAGGGAGGACCTGGCTTGGCAGTTCGGGCCCGACTGTTCCCATGGGGCACAGGGTCAAGACTGATTTGCATATGGCTGGGTTCAAACTGGAATGGCACGGTGAGCAAAAAAACAATGGATTTAGGCCCAGATCTATGTACTGGGGTGAACGTATGACATTGTTCTGCATTATGTCCATCAACTGTTGTTTTTGCATTTGTCACCCCGAGTGGGACGGGTATGCTGAGGCGTGAGTCCCGTGCTCTCCATGCCACTGGAATCAAGCTATCCTGGCTGATGAGGGCTGAAAGCCTGAAAGCGGTCCTAGGATGCTTGTTTCCAGTCCAGGGAGGACCTGGCTTGGCAGTTCGGGCCCGACTGTTCCCATGGGGCACAGGGTCAAGACTGATTTGCATATGGTGGGTTCAAACTGGAATGGCACGGTGAGCAAAAAAACAATGGATTTAGGCCCAGATCTATGTACTGGGGTGAACGTATGACATTGTTCTGCATTATGTCCATCAACTGTTGTTTTTGCATTTGTCACCCCGAGTGGGACGGGTATGCTGAGACGTGAGTCCCGTGCTCTCCATGCCACTGGAATCAAGCTATCCTGGCGGATGAGGGCTGAAAGCCTGAAAGCGGTCCTAGGATGCTTGTTTCCAGTCCAGGGAGGACCTGGCTTGGCAGTTCGGGCCCGACTGTTCCCATGGGGCACAGGGTCAAGACTGATTTGCATATAGCTGGGTTCAAACTGGAATGGCACGTGAGCAAAAAAACAATGGATTTAGGCCCAGATCTATGTACTGGGGTGAATGTATGACATTGTTCTGCATTCTGTCCATCAACTGTTGTTTTTGCATTTGTCACCCGAGTGGGACGGGTATGCTCAGACGTGAGTCCCGTGCGCTCCATGCCACTAGAATTAAGCTATCCTGGCTGATGAGGGCTGAAAGCCTGAAACCGGTCCTAGGATTCTTGTTTCCAGTCCAGGGAAGACCTGGCTTGGCAGTTCCAGCTCCACTGTTCCCATGGGGCACAGGGTCAAGACTGATTTGCACATGGCTGGGTTCAAACTGGAATGGCACGGTGAGCAAAAAAACAATGGATTTAGGCCCAGATCTCTGTACTGGGGTGAATGTATGACATTGTTCTGCATTCTGTCCATCAACTGTTGTTTTTGCATTTTTCACCTGAGTGGGACAGGTATGCTCAGACGTGAGTCCTGTGCTCTCCATGCCACTGGAATCAAGCTATCCTGGCTGATGAGGGCTGAAAGCCCAAAACCGGTCCTAGGATGCTTGTTTCCAGTCCAGGGAGGACCTGACTTGGCAGTTCGGGCTGGACTGTTCCCACGGGCACAGGGTCAAGACTGATTTGCATATGGCTGGGTTCAATTTAGAATGGCATGGTGAGTAAAAAAACGATAGATTTAGGCCCAGATCTCTGTACAGGGGTGAATGTATGACATTGTTCTGCATTCTGTCCATCAACTGTTGTTTTTGCATTTGTCAGCCCGAGGGGGACGGGTATGCTCAGACGTGAGTCCCATGCTCTCCATGCCACTGGAATCAAGCTATCCTGGCTGATGAGGGCTTAAATCCTGAAACCGGTCCTAGGATGTTTGTTTCCAGTCCAGGGAGGACCTGGCTTGGCAGTTCGGGCTGGACTCTTCCAATGGGGCACAGGGTCAAGAATGATTTGCATATGGCTGGGTTCAAACTGGAATGGCATGGTGAGCAAACAAACAATGGATTTAGGCCCAGATCTCTGTACTGGGTTGAATGTGTGACATTGTTCTGCATTCTGTCCATCAACTGTTATTTTGGCTTAGTGTCGACCTCGTCAGTTTTCCAGAGGGTGATGGAAAATGTGCTTCATGGTCTTACAGGGATTTGTGTCTATCAAGATGACATCTTAGTTTGAAAATTGTTTTGGAAAGATAGTGTGATCATAATCTTACCATCAAGGCAAGCATTTTTTAATTTAGAACAAACTCTATAAACTACTTAAGACACAACATTACTGGAGATGGGGGTCAAACCAAAATCTGAATTAATCAACACCATTCAAGGCATGAGTTCCCCTACTAATTAAAGCGGGCTTATGAAGTTTTTAGGCGTAGTTAAATATTATGAAAAATGTGTTTAACATTTTACAGATTGTGCTGGTAATATGAGGTAACTGTTAAGGAAAGGAATTGACTTTGATTGGATTGATCTTTGTGAGAAGGAATTCAATGATATAAAAGAAAAACTCAAAGATGCACCTTCTCTCAAGAGTGTTAATCCCAAGATTAAACCTGTACTAATTACTGATGCGAGTGAGAAAGGTCTTGGGGCGGTCTTACAATAACAGCACTCTAATGGGATGCGAACTATAATGTTTCTATCTCAAAGTTTAAAAGACCCTAAAACAAGATATTCTGTGGTAGAAAGGGAATCCCTAGCAGTTTTTTGGGCTATTAAAAACTCCCCCAAAAATTGTGGGGAATTGATTTTGAGGTGCGTACTGAGCATAAGCCCTTAGTTGAAATTTTTAACAAAAAGGGGCTTGACTCAATTAAAAGTAGAATAACTAAATGGGTCATAAGTCTTCAAGAATATAATTTTGATCTTAAATACATCCCAGGTGTAGATAACAACATTGCTGATGTTTTATCCCGTCTTACACCCGTAGAAACATCTGATGATGAGATGTGTGATGATATTGATTAATGGGGTTGTGTTGTAGATCAAAGAATACGTTCTGAAAAAAGATGGCGTGATGAAATGACAAGAGATTCTTTGTTGAATGAGGTTTTGTCTCTTTTAAATAAGAATTGGACTAGCAATAAGATGGGTTCTGATGCAACAAAACAGTATTGGATTATGTGTAACGAATCATCTGTAGAAAATGTTCTTTTTTCGCAGAACAAGGTTAGTTCCACCATGCAATCTCAGAAGAGAACTTATTGATCTAGTTCACTCATCTCATTCTGGTCTCACCAAATGTAAGGAGAGGCTTAGAATGTCATATTGGTGGCCTGGAATGGACAGAGAGGTCTAACGTGTTATTCGGGATTGCATTCCATGTGCATTGAGTGATAAGTCCAAAAATACTCAAGTTCAACCCATGGTTATAAGAAGGCGTTCATCCTGTCCTTGGCAAGATATTGCTTTGGATATTCTTGGTCCTGATCACAATAATAATTCTCATATATATATATATATATATATATATAAATTTGTGTGCGGGTTGCCCAATTTGTACAGAGGCCACAGCAAGACTGTTAGGTTTCACTTCTGTTTATTGGCAGCATGCATGCGTAGGACTCAGCAGTTAGCTCCTTCCTTCATATTCTTTCACCTTCAGCCTGACGCGTTTCAGGAATACCCTTCCTTTCTTCAGAGGCAAAGTTCTGGGCTTTGATGACAGTTTTTTTCTCGCATGTGATTCTTATATTTAAGCACCTGCCCCATTGGGCGTGGCCACTCGCATGGCCCCCTGGGCGCTGTAGTCCACATTTTGCATTGCTCCCTTGTGGGGCTGTACATCAATGTCCCAGTAGTTCATCCTTATTTTCCCCAGTGGGTAGTAGGGAGGCAACTGTGGTCTCACGCTTCGCTTTGTTGCTGCCAAATGCGAAGGCAGACATCCTCCCGCGGTGGGCGCCTGCCGCTTGCTTCTCCAATTTCAGATCCCTCTCGGTGTTCTGAGGAGATCCGCCTCCAGCGATGGGCCCCTGTACTCGACCGAGGCCAGCCGATTGAAAATAAATTCGTGTGCGGGTTGCCCAATTTGTACAGAGGCCACAGCAAGACTGTTAGGTTTCACTTCTGTTTATTGGCAGCATGCATGCGTAGGACTCAGCAGTTAGCTCCTTCCTTCATATTCTTTCACCTTCAGCCTGACACGTTTCAGGAATACCCTTCCTTTCTTCAGAGGCAAAGTTCTGGGCTTTGATGACAGTTTTTTTCTCGCATGTGATTCTTATATTTAAGCACCTGCCCCATTGGGCGTGGCCACTCGCATGGCCCCCTGGGCGCTGTAGTCCACATTTTGCATTGCTCCCTTGTGGGGCTGTACATCAATGTCCCAGTAGTTCATCCTTATTTTCCCCAGTGGGTAGTAGGGAGGCAACTGTGGTCTCACGCTTCGCTTTGTTGCTGCCAAATGCGAAGGCAGACATCCTCCCGCGGTGGGCGCCTGCCGCTTGCTTCTCCAATTTCAGATCCCTCTCGGTGTTCTGAGGAGATCCGCCTCCAGCGATGGGCCCCTGTACTCGACCGAGGCCAGCCGATTGAAAATAAATTCGTGTGCGGGTTGCCCAATTTGTACAGAGGCCACAGCAAGACTGTTAGGTTTCACTTCTGTTTATTGGCAGCATGCATGCGTAGGACTCAGCAGTTAGCTCCTTCCTTCATATTCTTTCACCTTCAGCCTGACGCGTTTCAGGAATACCCTTCCTTTCTTCAGAGGCAAAGTTCTGGGCTTTGATGACAGTTTTTTTCTCGCATGTGATTCTTATATTTAAGCACCTGCCCCATTGGGCGTGGCCACTCGCATGGCCCCCTGGGCGCTGTAGTCCACATTTTGCATTGCTCCCTTGTGGGGCTGTACATCAATGTCCCAGTAGTTCATCCTTATTTTCCCCAGTGGGTAGTAGGGAGGCAACTGTGGTCTCACGCTTCGCTTTGTTGCTGCCAAATGCGAAGGCAGACATCCCCCCGCGGTGGGCGCCTGCCGCTTGCTTCTCCAATTTCAGATCCCTCTCGGTGTTCTGAGGAGATCCGCCTCCAGCGATGGGCCCCTGTACTCGACCGAGGCCAGCCGATTGAAAATAAATTTGTTTGCGGGTTGCCCAATTTGTACAGAGGCCACAGCAAGACTGTTAGGTTTCACTTCTGTTTATTGGCAGCATGCATGCGTAGGACTCAGCAGTTAGCTCCTTCCTTCATATTCTTTCACCTTCAGCCTGACGCGTTTCAGGAATACCCTTCCTTTCTTCAGAGGCAAAGTTCTGGGCTTTGATGACAGTTTTTTTCTCGCATGTGATTCTTATATTTAAGCACCTGCCCCATTGGGCGTGGCCACTCGCATGGCCCCCTGGGCGCTGTAGTCCACATTTTGCATTGCTCCCTTGTGGGGCTGTACATCAATGTCCCAGTAGTTCATCCTTATTTTCCCCAGTGGGTAGTAGGGAGGCAACTGTGGTCTCACGCTTCGCTTTGTTGCTGCCAAATGCGAAGGCAGACATCCTCCCGCGGTGGGCGCCTGCCGCTTGCTTCTCCAATTTCAGATCCCTCTCGGTGTTCTGAGGAGATCCGCCTCCAGCGATGGGCCCCTGTACTCGACCGAGGCCAGCCGATTGAAAATAAATTTGTGTGCGGGTTGCCCAATTTGTACAGAGGCCACAGCAAGACTGTTAGGTTTCACTTCTGTTTATTGGCAGCATGCATGCGTAGGACTCAGCAGTTAGCTCCTTCCTTCATATTCTTTCACCTTCAGCCTGACGCGTTTCAGGAATACCCTTCCTTTCTTCAGAGGCAAAGTTCTGGGCTTTGATGACAGTTTTTTTCTCGCATGTGATTCTTATATTTAAGCACCTGCCCCATTGGGCGTGGCCACTCGCATGGCCCCCTGGGCGCTGTAGTCCACATTTTGCATTGCTCCCTTGTGGGGCTGTACATCAATGTCCCAGTAGTTCATCCTTATTTTCCCCAGTGGGTAGTAGGGAGGCAACTGTGGTCTCACGCTTCGCTTTGTTGCTGCCAAATGCGAAGGCAGACATCCTCCCGCGGTGGGCGCCTGCCGCTTGCTTCTCCAATTTCAGATCCCTCTCGGTGTTCTGAGGAGATCCGCCTCCAGCGATGGGCCCCTGTACTCGACCGAGGCCAGCCGATTGAAAATAAATTCGTGTGCGGGTTGCCCAATTTGTACAGAGGCCACAGCAAGACTGTTAGGTTTCACTTCTGTTTATTGGCAGCATGCATGCGTAGGACTCAGCAGTTAGCTCCTTCCTTCATATTCTTTCACCTTCAGCCTGAAGCGTTTCAGGAATACCCTTCCTTTCTTCTCCACGCTTGGCCACGCCCACTGAGGCGGGATTAATTTGTTAATATAGTGCAATCGAAAACTGACGTGACTTTTTCCTTTCATTGCCTGCAGCCCCTGAGGAAGTGTATAACACGAAACGCGTAGGGCAAAGATTCAAGAATCCTGCGAGGCACTGCTTGCTGTTGGGACATGTGTTTCTTCCAATAAATGTGGTGAATGAAAACCTACCTTTTTGAGGCCCTTCTTACAACAGGCACTCTTTGGATTGGTGTTTAGCGGCCCAGCCTGTGTCGGGATCTAGCCCGACGCGCGCCTGCCCAACTAACTACAGTATCCGACTATCCCGGGAGCGGGACTACAATACCCAGAATTCCGGCGGGGATTCCGGGATATCTTTGGGCCAACCAGGAAGTCCGGTGTCAGTGATTTCTTCCTGGGTTTGGAGGCGGCGGCTGCCCCTCGGATCAGCGCGATTTTACAGACACCGAGTGTTCCTGCTTGATTCGGTATTTCGATAGCCGTATGTTTTGTTCCTTTGAGAGTGTGCTGGCTAGCGCGCTACGTGAAGTGTTGACTCTGTTTGTTTTCCGATTTGGAAGGAATCCATTAGACTGTTGTGGTTTGGATTTCAACTCGCGGCTGCGAGGGAACTGCTTGGGATTGTGAGAGCTTCGCTCTACTGTATAAGGTTTACAGGAGTACGAGTGCATTTGTGTGATAGAACCTTCAAGTGGCGGAGTGCAGGGGGGGATTGTAGGACCTCCGCACTGCCGTCACGAACCCATGGTCTAGGGTTCATTTTCATGATATTTTGTGACTAGCAAGTACCAAAGCGGGGTGTGGTAGTGAGGTAACTACACACTGCCGTGTTTGGGTTACATCGAGGGTACAGCAAACTCTACAACTAAAACAGGTGGAATAAATACCAAAGCGGAGTGTGGTAGTAAAGGAACTACACACTGCCGTGTTTGGGTATACTTGAGTACAACTGTATATAGGGACTAATCAGTGTCCTTCCAAAACAACCAACAGTGTGAATTATCATTTGTCAATTAAGCACAGGAAGTGCACCTTCATTGTATTTTGGATTCAATTACAATTCCTTTGTTAAATCAGTGGGGTAGGTTCCAGTCAGCTTTTAAGGCTTTTTGCTCTTTACAACCAGGCTGGTTGGTAATACCTTTTTTTTCTTGTGTTGATCAGGAAGGAAGACGGGAGATACAGCAAAAGGGTGGTGTTGAGTCAATCGTTTTCAGGTGAATACATGAGGGTATGGAATTAGTGTGAACTAATGAGAGTAGGATTAAGCAATGGATTAACCTATGTACTTTTGTTTTCCAGTTTCTCTATCCCTGCTGCCCCTTCCTTCTTCTCTTTATTCTTTCTGGGTTTTTCCCCTTTTGGGGTTTTTTCCCTCGCCGTATCGTCTGAGCACCCTGTGTTTATACTTCAGGGTGTTCGGTCGGTCCGGAGGTGGAGCATTGTTGCTGCACGTGGATCCTGCGGAGTGCTAAACCTGACAGAATCACTGACCCACGAAATACACTCTGCCTGGTTCATGTGTAGCAACAATGGCATCTATGGAGGATGTGTTACAAGCTTTGGTCTTGGTACAGCAAGAGCTGGCCTCCTCCAAGGCTGAGACAGCAGCCTTGCGGGAGAAGGTGGAGCGGTTGAGCGGTAACCCGTTCAACGCTTCCGCTTCGACTTCTAATGTTCAGGTTACGGTACCCCCACCCATTCCTTTGGCTACTCCTGAACGGTTCTCAGGGGATCCTCGTAAGGTACATGTGTTTATGACACAGGTTCTCATGCATTTTTCCTGTAAACCGTCATCGTTCCCCACAAATCATTCAAGGGTGGCCTTTTTGATTTCGTATTTGATAGGGGATGCAGCTGAGCGGGTGGTACCATTGGTGAAACGGGATGATGCTATTCTGTCCAATTGGGCTGAGTTTAAAAAAGAATTTGAAAGGGTCTTTGATCGAAGAGCGACAACTTTCAGTGCTGATCGAGAGCTGTTGACGTTAAGACAAGGCAGGGGCGAATTGATATCCTACCTGACTGCCTTCAATAGGCTTGTGGCCGAAGCAGCATGGCCAGAGGAGAAAAAACTGTCTTTGTTTTATCAGGGGCTACACGACGATTTAAAGGATGTGGTAGCACAGGTGGACCCTCAGCCTACTTCTTTTGTGGACATGGTAAACCTGGTGTTAAGGTTGGATAGTAGACTTACAGATAGGGGTAGTAACAGGAGACGGTGGGAAAGAGGAGCGTATTTCGGAGAAAGAAACCCGAGGAAAGTATCCGGGGGTACGGACAATACGTCTGAACCAATGGAGATAGGGGCTCTTAGAGCACCGCTGTCTAGAGAAGAGAGAGAAGCCAGAAGGGTACAGGGCCTGTGCATGTACTGTGGAAAGAAGGGGCATTACGTCCGGGAATGTCCTTCTAAACCCAAGTCATCAGGGACTTTTGGTAGGTTTAAGAAGGTGGCTGTGTCTAAAACGGTATCAGAAAGCGAGCAGAAGGAAGACCGCATAGCGGGAGTAAATGGGGAACAGATATGGAAACTTACCTCTCTGTCCTCTTTGGGTGATGAGGAAACAGAGCCCCACTTGGTAGTGGTGATGACGTTAGAATACGAGTTAGAAAGATGTCCGGTCATGGTGATGGTGGATTCCGGGGCGACCGGTAATTTTGTAGACGAAGGTCTGGTAAGACGTCTAGAATTGCCTCGCGTTTCTAGGGAGACGCCGGAGGAGTGGACAGTGGAGGCGGAGCAAGCTTTTCAGGCACTGAAAAAAGCCTTTACTACCGCTCCAGTGTTGGCACATCCTGTTTTGGAACATCCATTCATCGTTGAAGCAGACGCTTCGGATGAAGCCATAGGTGCAATCCTGTCTCAGAGAGATGTACATACTGGTCAGCTTCATCCTGTTGCCTACTTGTCGAAAAAACTGAGTTCGGCTGAGGTCAACTATTCAATCGCGGAAAAAGAACTCTTGGCGATAAAAAAGGCTTTCCAGGAGTGGAGGCCGTATCTGTGGGGCGCAAGTCAGGCAGTAACTGTGTACACCGATCACAGGAATCTCCAGTACATGTCCGCTGCTAGACACCTTACACAAAGGCAGATGCGGTGGATGCTGTTCTTTTCCGAGTATAACTTTGTAGTAACATTTCGTCCTGGCTCGGAGAACAGAAAAGCGGATGCTCTTTCTAGACAGGGAATCCCCACCAAACAAAGTGCAGAGGAACAGTCAATACTCCCTCCCACGAAGGTGGTTTGTGTAATAAGAGCCGAGAAGTTTCTGGAGGACATCAAGGACTCTAGGTCCATGGAATGTTGGGTTCGTTGGGCTTCTGCCAAACCAGACAGGAAGATTAGGCAGGGCTTACCCTTCTATGGAGAGTGCTTGTTCCTGCCAAATGTGGAGATTAGAAAGAAGGCATTCAGTTGGTGTCATGAAGCTCCTGCGGCTGGACATCCAGGGATCACAAAGACTGTGGATTTGCTTAGGAGGCATTTCTGGTGGGAAACTCTGGTGAAGGATACCACTCATTGGGTGGGTAGATGTGAAGTCTGTGCCAGAAGCAAGGGGGAAACATCAAAAAGGAAAGGGTTGTTAATGCCAATGCCCACGCCTGATCGCCCATGGTCAAACATTAGTTTGGATTTCATCACGGGCCTCCCGAAAGATCAGGGAAACACCGCAGCGTTGGTGGTTGTGGACAATTTGACGAAAATGGGCCATTTCGTACCTTGTGTGAACCTCCCCACAGCTAGTCAAACAGCACAGATAATGGCATCACAAGTCTTTCGTTTGCAAGCCATTCCAAGAGTCATTGTGTCCGATAGGGGGCCACAATTCATTGCTCGTTTCTGGAGAGTATGGTGTCGTGCATTGGGCATAGAATCAGCGTTGTCTACTAGCTTCCATCCACAAACGGATGGACAGACAGAACGTCTAAATCAGACTCTAAAGAAGTATTTGCGTTGTTACTCGAAGGAGGCTCATGGGTCTTGGGTGGAGCTGTTGTGGATGGCGGAGATGGCATACAACAACGCTTGGCATAGCTCCATAGGTATGTCCCCATTCAAAGCAAATTATGGGTATGATGTAAGAACTTTGCCGATACATATACCGGACGAGTTAGAAGATCAACACACGGTGAAAGAGCGGGTGCTAACGATAAGGAAAATACACAGCGCAGTGCAAGAACATCTGCTGAAGGCCAAAGAAACATACAAACGGTGGGAGGACAGACATAGGGTACCTGGTCCTCAGTTCGAGGTAGGAGACAAGGTTTGGCTATCAACCAAAAATATTCGTTTCAAGCTCCGAAGCGTATTTCATCCGCGCTTCATTGGGCCCTATCCTGTTGTGCGCCGCATCAATCCTGTATTTACAACAAGGGGTGGTGAGGGACAGAGTCTCTGAATTAAGCAGAAAGCTCTCACCCAGTCAAGAGATCAGGGCTAGATCCAACACCGTTTTTTAGCTCACTGCACCATCCCAGTTTCAGAACCTGGCTGTATGCAAATTAGTCTGTTCCTGTCCCAGTGCATGATGGGAACAGGACAAACCAAACTACAGAAGCCAATTCTTACACTGGGAAGGAAACAAGCTCCCGGGGACCGGTTTCTGGCATTACAGCCGTCTTCGGCCCGGTTTGCTTGAATCCTGATGGTGCAATGAGCAAGGGTCTCACATCTGAGAATACCCTTCCACGCTTAGGGTGGACAAAAATATTTACAACAAGGGGTGGTGAGGGACAGAGTCTCTGAATTAAGCAGAAAGCTCTCACCCAGTCAAGAGATCAGGGCTAGATCCAACACCGTTTTTTAGCTCACTGCACCATCCCAGTTTCAGAACCTGGCTGTATGCAAATTAGTCTGTTCCTGTCCCAGTGCATGATGGGAACAGGACAAACCAAACTACAGAAGCCAATTCTTACACTGGGAAGGAAACAAGCTCCCGGGGACCGGTTTCTGGCATTACAGCCGTCTTCGGCCCGGTTTGCTTGAATCCTGATGGTGCAATGAGCAAGGGTCTCACATCTGAGAATACCCTTCCACGCTTAGGGTGGACAAAAATATTTACAACAAGGGGTGGTGAGGGACAGAGTCTCTGAATTAAGCAGAAAGCTCTCACCCAGTCAAGAGATCAGGGCTAGATCCAACACCGTTTTTTAGCTCACTGCACCATCCCAGTTTCAGAACCTGGCTGTATGCAAATTAGTCTGTTCCTGTCCCAGTGCATGATGGGAACAGGACAAACCAAACTACAGAAGCCAATTCTTACACTGGGAAGGAAACAAGCTCCCGGGGACCGGTTTCTGGCATTACAGCCGTCTTCGGCCCGGTTTGCTTGAATCCTGATGGTGCAATGAGCAAGGGTCTCACATCTGAGAATACCCTTCCACGCTTAGGGTGGACAAAAATATTTACAACAAGGGGTGGTGAGGGACAGAGTCTCTGAATTAAGCAGAAAGCTCTCACCCAGTCAAGAGATCAGGGCTAGATCCAACACCGTTTTTTAGCTCACTGCACCATCCCAGTTTCAGAACCTGGCTGTATGCAAATTAGTCTGTTCCTGTTCCAGTGCATGATGGGAACAGGACAAACCAAACTACAGAAGCCAATTCTTACACTGGGAAGGAAACAAGCTCCCGGGGACCGGTTTCTGGCATTACAGCCGTCTTCGGCCCGGTTTGCTTGAATCCTGATGGTGCAATGAGCAAGGGTCTCACATCTGAGAATACCCTTCCACGCTTAGGGTGGACAAAAATATTTACAACAAGGGGTGGTGAGGGACAGAGTCTCTGAATTAAGCAGAAAGCTCTCACCCAGTCAAGAGATCAGGGCTAGATCCAACACCGTTTTTTAGCTCACTGCACCATCCCAGTTTCAGAACCTGGCTGTATGCAAATTAGTCTGTTCCTGTCCCAGTGCATGATGGGAACAGGACAAACCAAACTACAGAAGCCAATTCTTACACTGGGAAGGAAACAAGCTCCCGGGGACCGGTTTCTGGCATTACAGCCGTCTTCGGCCCGGTTTGCTTGAATCCTGATGGTGCAATGAGCAAGGGTCTCACATCTGAGAATACCCTTCCACGCTTAGGGTGGACAAAAATATTTACAACAAGGGGTGGTGAGGGACAGAGTCTCTGAATTAAGCAGAAAGCTCTCACCCAGTCAAGAGATCAGGGCTAGATCCAACACCGTTTTTTAGCTCACTGCACCATCCCAGTTTCAGAACCTGGCTGTATGCAAATTAGTCTGTTCCTGTCCCAGTGCATGATGGGAACAGGACAAACCAAACTACAGAAGCCAATTCTTACACTGGGAAGGAAACAAGCTCCCGGGGACCGGTTTCTGGCATTACAGCCGTCTTCGGCCCGGTTTGCTTGAATCCTGATGGTGCAATGAGCAAGGGTCTCACATCTGAGAATACCCTTCCACGCTTAGGGTGGACAAAAATATTTACAACAAGGGGTGGTGAGGGACAGAGTCTCTGAATTAAGCAGAAAGCTCTCACCCAGTCAAGAGATCAGGGCTAGATCCAACACCGTTTTTTAGCTCACTGCACCATCCCAGTTTCAGAACCTGGCTGTATGCAAATTAGTCTGTTCCTGTCCCAGTGCATGATGGGAACAGGACAAACCAAACTACAGAAGCCAATTCTTACACTGGGAAGGAAACAAGCTCCCGGGGACCGGTTTCTGGCATTACAGCCGTCTTCGGCTGAAATGCCAGAAACCGGTCCCCGGTAGCTTGTCTCCTTTCTGGTGAAGAATTGGCTTGGTAGTTTAGCCTGCCCTGTTCCCATGATGCACTGGGCCAGGGACAGACTGATTTGCATATAGCCAGGTTCTGAGCTGGGATGGGGCAGTGAGATAAATAACGGTGATGGATCAAGCCCTGATCTTTGGACTGGGTAAGAGTGGTCTGTTTAACTCAGACACTCTGTTCATCACCACCCCCTTTTGTAAATCAATCCTGTGGCATACAAATTGAAGTTGCCTAACACGTTACGAATCCACCCCGTGTTTCATGTACAGTTGCTGAAAAAAGCTCTTACCTCACGCAGATCAGCACCTCCAGTGCTGGCCAAGGATGGGAACCTGGAGTATGAGGTGAGATCCATAAAAGACTCCAAGTTTCGCAGGGGTGTCCTGTGGTACTTGGTGTCTTGGAAAGGCTACGGGGCGGAGGAGGACTCCTGGGAACCAGTACACAATATCCATGCTCCTAGAGCTGTGCGATCCTTCCATGCCAGATTTCCCGCAAAGCCTGGGCCTAGGAGGCGCTTGGGGGGAGGGCGTACTGTCGGGATCTAGCCCGACGCGCGCCTGCCCAACTAACTACAGTATCCGAGTATCCCGGGAGCGGGACTACAATACCCAGAATTCCGGCGGGGATTCCGGGATATCTTTGGGCCAACCAGGAAGTCCGGTGTCAGTGATTTCTTCCTGGGTTTGGAGGCGGCGGCTGCCCCTCGGATCAGCGCGATTTTACAGACACCGAGTGTTCCTGCTTGATTCGGTATTTCGATAGCCGTATGTTTTGTTCCTTTGAGAGCGTGCTGGCTAGCGCGCTACGTGAAGTGTTGACTCTGTTTGTTTTCCGATTTGGAAGGAATCCATTAGACTGTTGTGGTTTGGATTTCAACTCGCGGCTGCGAGGGAACTGCTTGGGATTGTGAGAGCTTCGCTCTACTGTATAAGGTTTACAGGAGTACGAGTGCATTTGTGTGATAGAACCTTCAAGTGGCGGAGTGCAGGGGGGGATTGTAGGACCTCCGCACTGCCGTCACGAACTCATGGTCTAGGGTTCATTTTCATGATATTTTGTGACTAGCAAGTACCAAAGCGGGGTGTGGTAGTGAGGTAACTACACACTGCCGTGTTTGGGTTACATCGAGGGTACAGCAAACTCTACAACTAAAACAGGTGGAATAAATACCAAAGCGGAGTGTGGTAGTAAAGGAACTACACACTGCCGTATTTGGGTATACTTGAGAGTACAACTGTATATAGGGACTAATCAGTGTCCTTCCAAAACAACCAACAGTGTGAATTATCATTTGTCAATTAAGCACAGGAAGTGCACCTTCATTGTATTTTGGATTCAATTACAATTCCTTTGTTAAATCAGTGGGGTAGGTTCCAGTCAGCTTTTAAGGCTTTTTGCTCTTTACAACCAGGCTGGTTGGTAATACCTTTTTTTTCTTGTGTTGATCAGGAAGGAAGACGGGAGATACAGCAAAAGGGTGGTGTTGAGTCAATCGTTTTCAGGTGAATACATGAGAGACTAATGAGAGTAGGATTAAGCAATGGATTAACCTATGTACTTTTGTTTTCCAGTTTCTTTATCCCTGCTGCCCCTTCCTTCTTCTCTTTATTATTTCTGGGTTTTTCCCCTTTTGGGGTTTTTTCCCTCGCTGTATTGTCTGAGCACCCTGTGTTTATACTTCAGGGTGTTCGGTCGGTCCGGAGGTAGAGCATTGTTGCTGCACGTGGATCCTGCGGAGTGCTAAACCTGACAGCCTGAGCCGCGAGAAGAGCCATGCTGTACTTGGGTACAGTTCTAGCAGCATTGCCAATCGACGTTGCAGCGTGGAGACAGGTACGCTGTTGGAAGAATGTAACGACATGGCCAACATCAGTATGGTCGTCGCCACCCACTTGGGATATTGACATTTATGAAAATTTGAAAGTAATTTCACGACGTCTCACTGTAGAAGCAATGATTGCACTACATCATCCAGCAGGCCACGCTTGGCCACGCCCACTGAGGCTGGATTAATTTGTTAATATAGTGCAATCGAACACTGACGTGACTTTTTCCTTTCATTGCCTGCAGCCCCTGAGGAAGTGTATAACACGAAACGCGTAGGGCAAAGATTCAAGAATCCTGCGAGGCACTGCTTGCTGTTGGGACATGTGTTTCTTCCAATAAATGTGGCGAATGAAAACCTACCTGTTTGAGGCCCTTCTTACAACAGGCACTCTTTGGATTGGTGTTTAGCGGCCCAGCCTGAGCCGCGAGAAGAGCCCTGCTGTACTTGGGTACAGTTCTAGCAGCATCGCCAATCGACGTTGCAGCGTGGAGACAGGTACGCTGTTGGAAGAATGTAACGACATGGCCAACATCAGTATGGTCATCGCCACCCACTTGGGATATTGACATTTATGAAAATTTGAAAGTAATTTCACGACGTCTCACTGTAGAAGCAATGCTTGCACTACATCATCCAGCAGGCCACGCTTGGCCATGCCCACTGAGGTGGGATTAATTTGTTAATATAGTTCAATCGAAAACTGACGTGACTTTTTCCTTTCATTGCCTGCAGCCCCTGAGGAAGTGTATAACACGAAACGCGTAGGGCAAAGATTCAAGAATCCTGCGAGGCACTGCTTGCTGTTGGGACATGTGTTTCTTCCAATAAATGTGGCGAATGAAAACCTACCTGTTTGAGGCCCTTCTTACAACAGGCACTCTTTGGATTGGTGTTTAGCGGCCCAGCCTGAGCCGCGAGAAGAGCCCTGCTGTACTTGGGTACAGTTCTAGCAGCATCGCCAATCGACGTTCCAGCGTGGAGACAGGTACGCTGTTGGAAGAATGTAACGACATGGCCAACATCAGTATGGTCGTCGCCACCCACATGGGATATTGGCATTTATGAAAATTTGAAAGTAATTTCACGACGTCTCACTGTAGAAGCAATCATTGCACTACATCATCCAGCAGGCCACGCTTGGCCACGCCCACTGAGGCGGGATTAATTTGTTAATATAGTGCAATCAAAATCTGACGTGACTTTTTCCTTTCATTGCCTGCAGCCCCTGAGGAAGTGTATAACACGAAACGCGTAGGGCAAAGATTCAAGAATCCTGCGAGGCACTGCTTGCTGTTGGGACATGTGTTTCTTCCAATAAATGTGGCGAATGAAAACCTACCTGTTTGAGGCCCTTCTTACAACAGGCACTCTTTGGATTGGTATTTAGCGGCCCAGCCTGAGCCGCGAGAAGAGCCCTGCTGTACTTGGGTACAGTTCTAGCAGCATCCTAATCGACGTTGCAGCGTGGAGACAGGTACGCTGTTGGAAGAATGTAACGACATGGCCAACATCAGTATGGTCGTCGCCACCCACTTGGGATATTGACATTTATGAAAATTTGAAAGTAATTTCACGACGTCTCACTGTAGAAGCAATGATTGCACTACATCATCCAACAGGCCACGCTTGGCCACGCCCACTGAGGCGGGATTAATTTGTTAATATAGTGCAATCGAAAACTGATGTGACTTTTTCCTTTCATTGCCTGCCGCCCCTGAGGAAGTGTATAACACGAAACGCGTAGGGCAAAGATTCAAGAATACTGTGAGGCACTGCTTGCTGTTGGGACATGTGTTTCTTCCAATAAATGTGGCGAATGAAAACCTACCTGTTTGAGGCCCTTCTTACAACAGGCACTCTTTGGATTGGTGTTTAGCGGCCCAGCCTGAGCCGCGAGAAGAGCCCTGCTGTACTTGGGTACAGTTCTAGCAGCATCGCCAATCGACGTTGCAGCGTGGAGACAGGTACGCTGTTGGAAGAATGTAACGACATGGCCAACATCAGTATGGTCGTCGCCACCCACTTGGGATATTGACATTTATGAAAATTTGAAAGTAATTTCACGACGTCTCACTGTAGAAGCAATGATTGCACTACATCATCCAGCAGGCCACGCTTGGCCACACCCACTGAGGCGGGATTAATTTGTTAATATAGTGCAATCGAAAACTGACGTGACTTTTTCCTTTCATTGCCTGCAGCCCCTGAGGAAGTGTATAACACGAAACGCGTAGGGCAAAGATTCAAGAATCCTGCGAGGCACTGCTTGCTGTTGGGACATGTGTTTCTTCCAATAAATGTGGCGAATGAAAACCTACCTGATTGAGGCCCTTCTTACAACAGGCACTCTTTGGATTTATATATATATATATATATATCACGCTCCAACTCCTCCTCTAATCCGAGAAAGATGACAGCACTCGGGGGTTACTTTTGAAATGTGCAGATTTATTGTTCCTTGCAGGCACCCTCCACAAACGCGTTTCGGCGTGCTGCCTTCGTCAGTGTGGTAACAGCGTTTTGCATTGTTCGGTGGATTTAAATAAGACATTTGCAGTTTCTAGTACAATACATAGAAAGTGACAGAGGACAACCCCACTATGGTTGCTGTAGGCGCCATCTTTGGATGTTAATGTGCGCAACCTGGAGATGTTACATAGGTTATTGCGATGTAGCCCACAGATGGGCAAGTCCATACAGAAAGTGGGTATACACACAAATCATACTATTCAAAACATAAATAGACTAGAAAATTAAGCCGTGGATCGGCTAGGGTCCTCTATCAGATGCACCAAATAACAATCCACCAATATACTGCATGAGAATGCCATCATATGTTACCGAAAAGAAAGATCACAAAATCATTTCACTGTACAAATTCAAATCTCACACAACAATTATATGCATTGTTGTGTGAGTGCATTCATACGTGCCGGATCCGTGAGATCGTACATTATCGTACCTTCTCACAGGGTGATTATATCTCACAGTATGAACAGACAAACAAACAAACAGACAAGCAGGTGCGTATGTCCGCATATGTCATGTACAACTTCTCATTCCAGCCGCAATGAGGACCCTGTGTATATTCTAAGATCACCCGGAGTATCTACTCCAATCTTCCCAAGATGTTATGTTCTGACAGGAAAGGGAAAGGGGGAAAGGGGATGTATCCTACCTATGGCCTATATATACTATATATACTGTACTTGGTTCTATTTTCCCAAATGGAACGCCATCTCCTCCCCCGCATTCAGACCCCTGGGATGCTTCGTGGAAAGGTCTATGATGAACCTAGATTCCAGTCTGCGAAGTCGTCTCAAACGATCTCCGCCCCTCGCATTTATAGGTATGGTGTCTAGACCGTAGTACTGGAGTAGTTTACGGTCCCGTCCATGTACCTCCGCGAAGTGGCGGGCCACTGGATAACTGGGGTCAGCTTTGTCGATGGCTCTCAGGTGCTCCATGACCCTCAGTTTCAGTTCTTTGATCGTGCTGCCTATGTAGCGCAAGCCACACGGGCAGTGTAGGCAATAAACAGCATATTGTGTGCTGCAAGTGATGAACTTCCTTATGGGCATGCTCTTGCCTGTATCTGGTATGATGTATGAGAGAACCCTTTTGCTGTTTGCACAGGCTTTACACCTTCCACAAGGGAAGAACCCTTTTTGGTCCTTCAAGGTGTTTACCCTTGGAGGGGGTTTCTCCAGATGGCTAGTAACGAGCATGTTGCCTACAGACCTCGCTCTGCTGAATGTCACCAGTGGGTTGGGGGGAAGGTCGTCCTTCAGTACAGTATCTGTTTGTAAGATATGCCAGTTCTTTTTAAGCATTCTTTTCAGGTCGTTGGCCCCAGTGGAGTAGGGGGTGATCATTCTGAATTTATTGACAGTGGTGTCTTTGTTTGCATCACGGCCTGAACCAGCCGGTCTGGCGGTGAGCAAGCTCCTTCTAGATGTCTTTTTAACCCTTCTCAGTGTATCTTGCAATAGGTCTTCACCATATCCCCTTATCATGAAACGGGATATGCATTCAGAGGCAGCCGCCTCGAAATCCGAATCCCTGGAACAGTTCCTACGGAGTCTCAAGAGCTCTCCGTAGGGAATGCTGTTGATTAATTGTGGTGGGTGGCTACTGCTGGCAAAGAGTGTTGAATTGCCAGCAGTCTCTTTTCTGAATAAGCAGGTGTGTAACTGCCCTTCTTCAACAAACACTCTCAGGTCCAAGTACTCCGCTGCCACCGGACTAATGGAACCAGAGAAGCGCAAGTTGAGGTCGTTATTATTGAGCAGTTTGATATATTCAGTGGCTGTCTCGATATTACCATTCCAAACGATGAAAAGATCATCGATGTATCGATGCCAACACACCACATCCCCCACCTCCTGCCCAACCCTGCAGCTCCTGGGTACTTGCTCCTCCCACCAGCCCACGAAAAGATTCGCGTAGCTGGGAGCGAAGCAAGTACCCATCGCCGTCCCTGACCTCTGTAAGTACAGTTGTTCTTCGAACAGGAAAATGTTATTGGTTAGGCAGAATTCAACAAAGTCCAGTATCATCAGGTTGTGTCTTGCAAATCGCGCCTGGCGCTGTTCTAAAGCATGCCTTATCGCTTGTAAACCCTGTTGGTGTTGAATTATAGTGTACAGGCTGGTAATGTCCAGCACTACCAGCAGGTAGCTCGGATTCCACTTTAGGTCTCCTATTTTCATAAGGAAATCCTTAGTGTCCCGGACATATGATTTCAAGTTCAGCACCAAGGGGAAAAGGATGTTATCTACAAAGCGAGACATGTTCTCCGTTAAACTCCCAATGGAGGAGATAATGGGGCGGCCGGGAGGATTGTCTTGGCTCTTGTGAAGTTTTGGGAGATGGTAAAAGGTGGGAATCATTGGGCAGTTATTTCGTAGGAATAGATGTTCGTCCTTGCCCAGCATCTGTAGGTCGTACCATTTTTTGAGGAGAGTGTCGTAGTCTTTCAGGCTCTGTTGGTACGTAATCATAGTACACTTTGTGTAGAAATTTTCATCTGAGAGCTGTCTCAGTGCCTCAGTCTTGTAGTAGTCCCTACTTATTAAAACAATGTTCCCACCTTTATCAGAAGGTTTCACCACAATGTTTTTGTCTTCTTTTAGTTTTTTCAGTGCCTCTAGTTGCTGTTCAGAGATGTTGTAGTTGTGACTGGTGTGGTTGGACTTGCGATACTTTATGAGGTCGTTAATCATAGCTTCGCTAAATGCATCCACGGCGTCCCACGGGGATTGAGGGACAAAGGTAGAGGGGGGTTTGAATTTACTCTCTTCCCTTTCCTGGTCAATCCCTTGCAACTCAGCCCTTTGTGCCATGTCCAAGTGCTGAACATCTTGTATCTCCTCTCTTAAAAGATCTTCCAGGGCCTCAACTGCTGCTAGATCTTTGCTGCTCAGGGCATCAGTGGCTGTTATTCTGGTCCCCTGACTTTTGGGATCTTGGGTGTGGGGGCGGAGCTTGAAATACTTGTGGAGTTTCAATTTTCGAGTAAAACGAAATAGGTCAATCCTCGTTTGGGTATATTCCAGTTCCCTGTTGGGGCAGAAGGTTAATCCCAGACTGAGGACTTCGGTTTCTTGGCTGGTCAGTTGTTTGGGCGTCAGGTTGACAACCGTTAGGTTGGCCTGTTCTTGTGGGCCATCGATATCAAGAGTCATTACTTCTTGGTTCGGTTGCGGTTGACCCAACGGGAGCTTCTTGTTCCCCCTCTTCCTCCTTTTACCGCCCCCTGACCTCCTAGTCCTCCTGGTGCCCCTGTTTCCGGCTCCTCCGTGTCCGGGGGTTTGTTCTTTCCTCCCCGGAGCCACGTACTCTTGAGTACCTCGTACTCCTCTTGAAAAGGGGTTCTGTTACTTCTGCCTTGTTGCGTTCCACGCGTCCGGCCCCGTTGGACTGGCTCAGCTTGTTCGTCCCCGGACTCGTTTTCAGTGACCTCTGACTCAGAGGTGGCGATGTCCAATCCTACAGAAGCTCCAGTAGTTGTGCTGGAGCTTTTCAATAGAGCCTTGCGTGGTGCGTCAAATTTCTTGGCATAGGTAAGTACTCGACCTGACAAATAGTCATTGGCGTCCCGCTCGTACTTCTCTTGTTTCCGGTTCCTTATCTTCGTTTCGTACTTCACCAAGCGAGCCTTCATTTGTTCCTTTTTCTCAGTGATTGACAAAATGATATTCGCATCAGTCTCTTTCTCAAGTTCATCATTTATTAATGTGATCTCGGCTAGAACCTTCTCACGGTCGCTCCATGCATATTTGATCAATATTTTCAGGGTCCCCTCACAGTACGTGGCAGTGTGTTCAAACCAATCAGTTAGTAGCTGCGGGTCTGGGTGCTCATAGGACGGAACTGTGTGTACCCTTAGGCCTCTAGGTACCCTCTTCTCCTCCACATAGTTGGTGAGACTGGTTGCCTCCCACCACTTGCGTATTTCACGCTCATATAGCCTCTCAAGTTTGGCCATCACCGATGTTAACTTATCACTGGATGGCTCTGCAGATGCGCCTGTTGCTGCTGCTGGCGGCTTGTCTCGCCGTTTGAACATGCCCTGTGCCGCTGTGATACGTTCGGCATCGGTAAACATTGTGGCAGTCTCCTGCAAATCGCGTGCTCCACGTCTCGCCAATGAGCTAGGCACTTCTTTCCTTACGCTCGGCTGAGACCAAGGAGGGTGCCTGCACTTCTGCCAGTTCAAATTTCGCCCCCAGTCACCCTACCGCAATACCCGCCTCTAATGCGCATGTGCGCAGACAGTGGGAATCAAAGTCTCTATAGCGCTTACCGAGTGGCGTCTTCCTCGGGAAGTTCACAGTCGCGGCCGCAACCGAGCACCTTCCTCTGTACTCCGCCCTCGAAAAAGATCGCTTCCCTCTGTCAATGGCGGGGGGCGGCGGTGCGCAGTTTACAGTGAAAACGCTCCTTTCCTGCAAGGAAACTGCTCACTCGCGGGTGGGTGCTGTCAGCGGCTTGCAGGACGCCGCACAACATCACGCTCCAACTCCTCCTCTAATCCGAGAAAGATGACAGCACTCGGGGGTTACTTATGAAATGTGCAGATTTATTGTTCCTTGCAGGCACCCTCCACAAACGCGTTTCGGCGTGCTGCCTTCGTCAGTGTGGTAACAGCGTTTTGCATTGTTCGGTGGATTTAAATAAGACATTTGCAGTTTCTAGTACAATACATAGAAAGTGACAGAGGACAACCCCACTATGGTTGCTGTAGGCGCCATCTTTGGATGTTAATGTGCGCAACCTGGAGATGTTACATAGGTTATTGCGATGTAGCCCACAGATGGGCAAGTCCATACAGAAAGTGGGTATACACACAAATCATACTATTCAAAACATAAATAGACTATATATATATATTCACTGAAAAAACCATAGGTTTCACACCAGTTATAGTTAGGAATTAGCATTTAAAAAACCTATTAAATTCACTGAAAAAACCATAGGTTTCACACCAGTTATAGTTAGCTGGAAATTTTACTGACATAAAACCATTGAAATTCCACGTTATAGTTAGTTGGACTCACTATAACTTGCGCGTGTAATGCACTGCTGATGACGTCACATATTACATCACTCATGACAAGTGTCCCGTTAGCGCCAATGTCGCGAACAAAAACATGATCGTGACGTATCGCGTAGCCGCGTCCGCGTGATACGCACGGCGTAAGCGCACCCAGAAGCACTCGAGCGAATACGCTCGCGCAACGTAAACATCCGACGCGCTTACGCGACGCGACCCGGGGCGGGCGCGTCGCGTAAGCGCGTCGGTCATGTGACCTGAAAATAACACTTTTAATTGGTGCAGAACAGTTTTAGTTTCAGAATGATGAAATCCCTGGTCTTGTGACCTGAAAATAACACTTCTCATTGGTTCAGGCCTTTTTTTTTCTTCCAAATGATGAAAGACCCCACCTTTTTTCCTTATTCTGACTTTGTCCTTTGACTGAGGAAGACCTGATTGTACCTCTCTGTACCTTTTTGATCTATATAATGGCTTCAGTAACAGCAGCAGCTGGTGCATCTGCACCACCACCACCACCACAACCACCAAGAGGACCACGACAAGATTACATTGGTGGTCAACAAGAGGAGGAAGAGGAGGAGGAGGAGGAGGAGGGGAGGAGAAGATGGCTTGAAGAACACAATACCCCATACCAGCCAAGACCACACATTATATGGGAGTTTTTTTCGATCCCAGAGGGGAAAAAAAAGTAAATGCAGCCAAGGTGACTTGCCTAATCTGTGGCATGGAACTTTCTATGGGGAACCCTAATAAGAAATATTCATTCGGAAACAACACAATGATTAGACACATGCAGCGCAAGCATCCAATAAACTATTCCGCTGCAGAGATGAGGGAACTGGCCAGAAACCCTCCCCAAACTACAAGCACCACCTCGAAAAGAAAGCAACGCACTCCGTCGGGACAAGAGGCAAGAGAGACGATGCCTTGCATTCAGCCACGGTTTGCGGATTTCCGAATAACCTGTAAACATTCTGGGAAGACCATCTCCTACGGAGAACAGAGCGTAAAGCTCATCGTCCTTGCTGGGGACAACCACAAATGCCCCAATAAACCCTAATTATTTCTTTTCTTTTTTTTTTTTGCTCCAGTTGAGCCATTTTCAATTCCCTGTTTTTTCGGTTCTCCCCATGAAAAATACAAAAAAATATAAAACTGTTCAGAAAACCCAAAAAAAGTTAAAAATGTTCAAATAAACAATAAAAAAAATAAAACAACAAAAAGAAGAAAAAGACCAGTTCTTTTTAGAACTACCTCCAATTTATAAAAAAAGATTACATTTTTTTAAAACTCTGTCATTCTTTTTTCCCCATGGTCCGCTCTCCGGTCCGCTCCCCGGTCCGCGTACCGGGCGCTCCCCCCCCCCACCCACCCCGCGGAAATCCCCCTCCAAAATTTTTTTTTGCCCCGCTGGGCCCTTTTATGGCCCCCACATCAAACCTAGGAGGTCAGGGGGGGTCTATCCCTGCCCCCTTATGGTCATTTCCCCCTTTTTTTTCCACCTCTTGTGTCTCGATCCTACCGAGACACAAGATGGCGGCCGCTCCGGACTGTTTCGAATGTTTACAGGCACCTCGCGTGGCGCGCCCGGAGCGCTCCCTGGTGCGCGAACCGGGGCGCTGCCATAGATATATATATTTTTTTGAACCTAAATTACTCAAAATCCACTGGAGCACATGTCTTGAGACATAGCAAAGGCACATCGGGCTACCAGTCCCTACAATTTTGCCAAGTTTGGTGGTAATCCATTCAGCCGTTCGGGCTAAAAGTGAGTTCGACCGGCCTATGGAAATTAACATGGGGAAAACAAGTTTTGGGACCCCCCTTTTATCTCGGCCCCTGCTTGACGAATCCCCCCAAAACTTCCAAGGAAGGACCGGAGCTCCGCGAGGCAAATTTGAGGAAATTTTCAGGCAGATTCGTCAACCGGCGCCAAAGTTATTCCAAATAGAATTCTGAGATTTTGCATTGAAAAAAAATCCTAACTATAACTACCTACTGGCGACCACCAGTAGGGAATATATATATATATATATATATTGGTTATTATTGATATGTATTCCCGGTGGCCTGAAGTTCTCTTTTTGTCAGTCATTGATTCTTCTCATGTAATTCAATGTTTGGAAAAGTTGTTCGCTAGAGAAGGGATTCCTAAACCCATATTAACTGACAATGGAGTTCAATTAATCTCCAAGGAAATGGAGAATTTGTTGTCTTCTAAAGGAATTGTACACAAAACCTGTTCAATATATCACCCAGAGGCCAATGGAATGATTGAGAGATTCAACAAAGTAATTAAAGAGACAATAATTTGAGCAAAGTCATCATCTTTAGACTAGAAATGTGAAGTTCTCAAAAAAATCGAGGAATATAGATTATCTCCTCATTCTACCACTGAAAAAAACTTTAGGGGGAGAATTCCTAATACTTGTGCAGAACCTGCATGGGTTAAGCAAAGGGGATGTGTGGAGTCCTACATTAATGGTAAGCTGTCCACTAGGTCTAAATAAGAATAGTAATATGTCATTCATAGAATTATAGGCATGTCATGTTGTTTTGTGACAAAAGAATTATAGAGATGTCATTAGATTCTGTGTTAGGATTTAAAGTAGAGAATAAGCAGTTGCTGTCCTGATTTACTGGACGATGGATGGGATCCTCTAGAGAATAAACCTTACAAGAACCTCTCATTTGAGTGTATCTTTATTTATAGAAATACTTCAGTCTGCCATCTGCTGAGACTGTTATCCAGCTCCTCTTCCTATGGTTCCAGGGCTCCCTGGATAACCTCATATGTGTCAGCTTTGGTATACTATTCGATTGCATCCATTCTCAAGACTCTGCAGGGTGTGTTAAAAACTGTGTCTTGCCCTCCGAGATCACCCCCAGCTTAGCCGGGTAGAGAAGTGCAAACAACACATCCTTTTGAATTGACAAAGTGCATATCTGATGTCTTGGAAAGCTGGGCGCAAGCGCTGAACCTGGGCAGTGTACTCAGGGAATATATGCATATTTGCATTTTCAATTGTCCACGGGCCATGTTCCAAGACTTGCTGCAGTATTTTATTACAATCTTTGTAGTTCATCAAACAGGCTACCAGTAGTCAGAGTGGCGCTGCAAGGATCGGTGGGCGCACCTGGAACCTACCTGTGAGGTTGTTCAATTATGAAAAGCTTAGGTACAGTGGCCACAAATACATGATGTTAGCAACCCTGGTTCCAAGAATATTTTGGGTGAGGAGCCCTCTTTTTGAACCGGAATCCCCAAGAATCTGATGTTCTACCTGCATGATCGGCCTTCACGTCTCCAGCCGCCGCTGCAAGCCCTGCTGATTCCCCCGCCATTTGCAATATTGTGGGTCGAGAAGAGGATAGATTCGTTTTGCGTCAACCTCTCTTTTAATTGTCCATGATCCAAGCGGACGAGGTGAATATCGATTGCTGTGGCATCTTGCTTATTTTACAGCATCGTTTTGCTCTCAAGGATTGCCTGTAGTGTAGCGTCACATTTCTTGCCATGTCCTCCCAGAGCAGTCTCAACCATTCTCAATGTACTCTCTAGGATTCTGGGTCTTCATCTGATCATGCCTCTGCAGGTGTTATATATTATATGCTTGTAATTTCATCCATGTTTTGTTGCGAGTCGCATGAAAGCACGCAACTCGTTCCACCCATACCGCCATTCATTCAGTGTTCTAGACTTGCGCTCTCTAGTCGTGAAGATTCCTCAGGAACGTTATTCTGAGCGCTTTCCTCTTCACGACTGGACGGCTCTGGTTGTGGGTGTTTCCTGTATTACAATAAATCTACTTTTCAGCTTCAATCAAGTACCTCCTGTCTTCAATAACTTGGCGACGAGGATGGGATTTCTCTACACCCACCGCCAAGAGCCAAGAGCCATACCACTTTTCACAGGAAAATTTCAGGACATCAGCAGCCGATCGTCTCAGAGCAACCCACTTGAAAAGACGACGCCATTGCTGCTAATCACCCAGGAACCTGATCTTCCAAACCCCGCATTTTCAAGGTCGTATTTACCTCATTTACTTTGAAATTAAACTTGTGGCAGTTTGTTGCGGCCAGCCTCTCGCGTTCTGCTTTGCGCTGTTCAAATCTATGCACGCGCATTCAACACTGCTGACTATT
This sequence comes from Lissotriton vulgaris, assembly GCF_964263255.1. Lineage (NCBI taxonomy): Eukaryota > Metazoa > Chordata > Amphibia > Caudata > Salamandridae > Lissotriton > Lissotriton vulgaris. The sequence goes on along the minus strand of NC_141695.1, from coordinate 1,083,009,253 downwards.
ACGTCATAGTGCAAGCTTCGCTCTGCAAAACAAGGTCACTGACTTTTGAAAGTCACGCTTAACTGTTACCTTGACAACGGCGTCAGTCGGCCATTTTTAAAAAACAATTAATGCGAAGCTTTCCGACACTCGCAGCGATAGGCACGCTTCATTGTTTACATTGCCTATCATATCCTATCTTTATAACAGCGATAGGCACGCTTCTATAATTTCAATAACGACGTCCTTCAGCACGTTCATTTCTTCATATGTTATTATATCTGCATTGTCTGTTGTTGGTATTTCATCATCATCACAGCGATAGGCACGCTTGTAAACTCTATGTTATAGAGTTGCTTTTGATCCTACATTGCAGCATAAAAGCGTCAATGCCAATAGCATTTCGCCATTAACATCACAGCGATAGGCACGCTATTTTATAAATTGTCTAATGCATTTCAACATTTTCAAAGTGATTGGCACGCTATTTTATAAATTGCCTATTGCATTTCAACATTTTCAAAGCGACGGGAATGCTTTTCAATTCCACTTTATAACAACGTTTTTATCTTCATATATCAACATGAAAGCGTCAATGCTATATGGCCGGGATGCCTGTCACCCCCTCCCAACACAATCCCCAAGGATGGGAAGACGGACGCAGTTCTGAACTTTTGGAAGGCGGGAGGGAGTTACCCTCCCGGCCGTATTTATTAAGATATGAAACAAAATTAAAACATTAAAATAACAGTTTCATATTATGTACAATTTTATATTTATGACATTACGATGCAGACATGTTCATTGGCTAACCTTAACAAATCTCTAATACAAAGGTTCTCCTAGCCGAGTCTAAGCATCCTGCAAATGCATACTTTCTAATAAAATTGTACATCCTAACATTACGGGCCAACCGCAAGGTCGTAACCGGTGTCAGGTCCCCACTACCAACATTCCCCCCTCACGGTGTGAGGGGCGGGCGCACAGAGGACTGTACCTCTGTGCCAACTTCCAATTTCCCTTGTCTTAGCGGGGGCCCCTTATTTAACTCGACGCCATCTTAATGGTCGTCCGAGGACTCGTGTGAGGTGTCTAGAAGGTAGCGTGGACCCCCCTCCCACCCCACACTGCTTCTCACATCCGCCGTCGCGGATATCCTGGCCCCGGGAAATTCGTAGGAGGGGCATCTCGCCGCATCCTCCCCTGGGAGGGGCCTATGACCGCCTTCCCTTCGGCGACCCCATACTTAGTGTGTGCCGCCTCCCCGTGTGAGGGGCCAATGGCCGCCTCCCCCCGGGCGCTCCCATCCATAATGGGTGGCGCCCCCCTGTAGGGACCTTGAAATTACTGCTCACCGATCATGACCTTACTGCCCGACCAAAAATAAATACGACGTTTTAACTACCTATTGAAGAAAGAAAATTACTTTTTACGTTGCAATATTTATCGTCTTTAACTTAAACATTCCACACATCTTTCAATTAGACTGTGATACTATGCCTCACTGGGGAAAAAATTGTTATGCAGCAAATCATTTTATTGCAGTACAGACATCGACATCTTTATTAACCACTACATCAGGAGAAAAGGATATTATCAAAGCAAAACCAATTTTATTGCAATACTAACGTTGCCATAAGGGGCTGGTGGGTGGGTCAAAAATTGCTCCTTGTTCCGTCAAGGGCTCACGTGCAACGAGACGGTGCAGCTTCCAAGCACAGGAACAAGAGGATGCTTCTTTGGATTGTTGCTCCTTTTATTCTTCTTCGGGAGGGCGTGTACCCTCCTCAGGTACGCCTACGGGGCGTGGCCAACGGTGTAGGTGTCTAGGACAACCCTCCTTGGGCGGGAAAAAGGCGCGCCTCGGCTACGCTGCTTCGGGCATACCAGCCGAGACACGCCCCCGCCCAAAATGGTTTCCCGGGGGGATCCGGGCCCCCTACCATACGTTCGGGGGGACCGAGTGGTCGCCCCTTTCCATATGGCCGGGATGCCTGTCACCCCCTCCCAACACAATCCCCAAGGTTGGGAAGACGGACGCAGTTCTGAACTTTTGGAAGGCGGGAGGGAGTTACCCTCCCGGCCGTATTTATTAAAATATGAAACAAAATTAAAACATTAAAATAACAGTTTCATATTATGTACAATTTTATATTTATGACATTACGATGCAGACATGTTCATTAGCTAACCTTAACAAATCTCTAATACAAAGGTTCTCCTAGCCGAGTCTAAGCATCCTGCAAATGCATACTTTCTAATAAAATTGTACATCCTAACATTACGGGCCAACGGCAAGGTCGTAACCGGTGTCAGGTCCCCACTACCAACATTCCCCCCTCACGGTGTGAGGGGCGGGCGCACAGAGGACTGTACCTCTGTGCCAACTTCCAATTTCCCTTGTCTTAGCGGGGGCCCCTTATTTAACTAGACGCCATCTTAATGGTCGTCCGAGGACTCGTGTGAGGTGTCTAGAAGGTAGCGTGGACCCCCCTCCCACCCCACACTGCTTCTCACATCCGCCGTCGCGGATATCCTGGCCCTGGGAAATTCGTAGGAGGGGCATCACGCCGCCTCCTCCCCTGGGAGGGGCCTATGACCGCCTTCCCTTCGGCGACCCCATACTTAGTGGGTGCCGCCTCCCCGTGTGAGGGGCCAATGGCCGCCTCGCCCCGGGCGCTCCCATCCATAATGGGTGGCGCCCCCCTGTAGGGACCTTGAAATTACTGCTCACCGATCATGACCTTACCGCCACAGGCCGGATAGTTGACCGGCTATCTGGCCCCCCACACTCCTACTAAAGGTCATGCTTTTATAAACCCATTAACCATGCTACGAAGTCTCCTATGAGTAAGACATTCCCCTCCCGGGACAAATGTACCCCATCCTCGAGATACATGTGATTCCCCCGAATACATCCATGCGGAATACAGTGCAACTGCGCCGAGCAAAACAACCTACCAAGCTTGTTATTGACTTTCTTTACAGAATGATTCAAAGCTGATACTGAAAGGGCCCCCGCCACACCTTCCTGGGAATCATGTGGGACCATGCTATCGTGCACCCCGGGACCCTTCTTGCCAACCAGCTAACAGTGGATAGAATTCTCTCGAGTAGTACTCGCCTACCGTGTCACCAAATCATTGCCCCCCAGGTGTACTATGATTACAGACGGCGGTGACCTTGTCCGCCCTAACAGTCCCTCAACAAAACGTTGAAACTGGTCAATACAGAGCCCGCCCCTTCCGTAGAAGGTCACCCTGTACCCGTATTCCCCAGCTGCGTGAATCATGTCACCTGCTTTGAATACGTCCGCGGCACGCCTCACGTATGAGTGGCCCACGACCCACACCACTCTCTCCTCAGTCGGTGATCTTTGACCGCTGGTCCCCAGGTGTCGGGTCGACTGCACAGTACGCCCCGCATCGTATGCTTGCGAAACTGTAAACCAAACAGAAGACAAGAAGCGTGAGTGCATGACATTGGCTTCACAACATGTGCAACCGCACATACCTTTTATAACAGTTCGAGGACCAACGCCCCAATTGTTTCACCTGTTCCACACTTTGACCCCTGGCTGTAGCCTCTGTAGCAGCCCCGATCCTAAAGGAATGGGTCCCAAAATCGCCCGGGTCCAGGCCTGCTGCCGCGATTGCCATTGTAAGCACCAGCTGAAACTGAAACCTAGTCAGTGGGGTGGCGTCGGTGTGTCTCAGCAAGCTTCCCCCCCATGTTACAGCCCTTTGCGCTAAATATTCCTCAACGCATTTCACCAGGCACATGGGGGACCCTCGCATGCGCTGGACAACAATACTGTCCCCCATAGCACCTTGATCGGTCTTGGTCATGGCTATTGTGATTACCATTGAATCACCCTTGATCCTAATGTGTTCCCGACACAGTCCTCCCCCCACATCCTGCTTATTTTTTTGCCACCAGCTCGCTCACCCGCATAGCCCCATGGAATGCTAATGCGAAAGCGGCCCGGAACAGCACTGCCTCGGACTGGGAGGAACATGTTGCGGGGAGTACTGACATCAACAGGGACAATCTTTCTAACCCAATCGGGCGCCTCTCGTCAGCTCTATGACCCTCGAGGCGTTGCCACCCACGTAGTGCCTTCTTTACCAGAAAGGACGATGTGGGGTCCTTGATGCCATGCGCCTGTGCCATGAATGCAATGGCGGCCCGGTGCCTATTGGCCGTTGCCGCAGATCGGCCTGCCTTGTGGAGTGCCACTAAAAACTTTAGAACATACTCCTCCTGGCCCCAATTATCCCCTCCCGCTGGACCCAAAAATGCACAATAGGAACGAAACGCTCCTTCGTATGCCTTCCTTGTCCTGGGGGCTAGGCTTGCTCCCACGAGGTCCTGTAATCCGGGGCACCGAGTAACCAGAGAGCTTCGGGAAATGGTGCTGCCACTAGGTCCGCGGAAGGTAGATAACCCCTGAAGGCCTGCATATGGGAACGAGAGAGTGCATCAGCTTGGTTCAACACACCCGGCACGTGCCTCGCCCTAAACTGTACGTTCAGTCTCATGCAAAGTAGTACAATTTCTTTTAGCAATCTCAATATCCACTTGCAGCGTGCTGCCTGATTATTTATACATTCAACAACGGTCATGTTGTCGGACCAAAACACCACTGTGCGATCACGAAACTCATCCGGCCATGCCTTCAGAGCCACAAAAATAGGGAACAGCTCAAGAAACCCAATGTTACCTGCGAGCCCACTGGTGTGCCACCACGTCGGCCATGTTTTTGCCGACCATCGATTGCCGAAGATGGCGCCAAATCCCACGCTCCCTGCCGAGTCGGTCCACAAACCCAGCTCGTCCGAGGACGCTGGTGCCTTGCCCCACACCACTCGACCGTTGAAGTCCGCCAGAAATGCCAACCATATGCGCATGTCCTGGCGAACCTCTGCAGACAGTCTGGTGCGATGGTGTCCTTCTTTGAGACCGACCATGGCTTGAGCAATAGAGCGGGAAAAGGGGCGGGCCATTGGTATCACTCGTAGGGCAAAGTTAAGCTGGCCCACTATTTGTTGCAACTGATGGAGAGTAACCTTCTCTTTGCTAATGCACAGTTCCAGTGAAGCCCTGAACTTCGCTACCTTCCCCACCGGCAAACGGAAACATCCTTCCACTGAATCAAGCTCAATTCCAAGAAACTCGAGTGAAGTGGATGGTCCGACCGTTTTACCGGGTGCCAATGGCACCCCGAACCTCTTCATGAGAGTGCAAAATTCCTGTAACGCCAGTGCACATTTTGTGTCGCCAGCAGCCCCCAGGAACAAAAAATCGTCTAAGTAATGCATAACCTGGGTATAGCCCGTGGCTTTGGTGAACGCCCATTGCAGAAAACAACTGAATTTTTCAAAGTAGGCACAAGAGATAGAACAACCCATTGGCATACATTTATCCATGTAGTAGCGTCCCTGAAACACAAAGCCTAACAGACGCTGATCCTGTGGGTGTACCGGGAGCAACCGGAACGCTGACTCGATATCCGATTTAGCCATCAGCGCTCCGGGCCCCAGGCGATTCAACATGGCGACGGCCTCATCGAAGGATGCATACCGCACCGAACAAATTCCTGGATCAATCGCATCGTTCACCGAAAGACCCCTTGGGGCCGACAGATTATGAATTAACCTAAACTCACCTGGGTCCTTCTTGGGTACTACTCCCAACGGTGAACAAACAAAATTAGGGACTGGCGGGTGCCTAAATGGGCCAGCAACCCGGCCCCGGGCAACCTCTTTTGCAATCTTACTTTCCACCACTGCCGTATTCTGCTGTACCGACAGTTGGTTTTTACATAGTGATTCCCCCCGAAAATCCCCCGCCGGGATGTGGAAACCATACGAGAAGCCATCCCGCAACACCCCAGCGGAGACATGATCAGGGTATTCATTTAGCCAGGGGATCATTGCCATGATATCTACGGGGGTAGGTAGCGGTACCCCTCGGTCGATATTAGACCTGTTTGGTCCCTCCTCCACCCCCTGTATCACCATTCTTGGCTCTGCACGAACTCTCAGGGTGCGAAGAGTGTCCGCACCCTGCACACTCATGCCTGAACTTACATGTCCCTTGTGGCCTCGTGCACTTGCCTCTGTTAAAGTTCCAACAAACCCCCTTTTTACCTCCGTTCCAACCACTCCTTGGTTGGTGGTCACCATTGGCGCCTGCTCGAAAGGGCGCCGCCGAATGTTGGCGGGAGGGCGCCGACCCGTTCCCGCCAAGTGAAGATGACTTGGTCGGGCCCGGCAGGAGCTGCTTCTGCCAAGAGATGGAGTTGAGACATTCCCACGTCAGAGATGAATCGTGCTCCTTGGCCTTACGAAACTTACTATCATAACCCAACCATTCATTGCCTTCATATGATTCATAGAAATCCATTATACGCGTCTGATAGCAGGCCAATTCGGTCAACACTTCGGGCCTACGTTCCCCCATGATAGCGGTAAACATCGCAAATGCCCTGGCCCAATTTGAGATCATCTCATCAACCCTGAATCCCGCCATTTTTGCACGCCACACATTCGGGTGCCACAAATCTTTCTGACTTTTAACATACTCCACCTCGTGGTGGTCGGTCAACAGAGAAAACATATTTACATATTTATCTGCCCAAATCAACTCTTTCGTGGCCAGCGGAATATGCTGGACCACTTTTTCCCTTCTTGAGGGTATCGAACCCTCACTCGCCATTGGCAATGGCTGCTTACCGGAATCCGTAGCTGGTCCCGCTGTCTTTCCAACGCCAGACGCCGGTCGTTCCGAGGGAACCTGTGGGGGGACAACAGGGAGATTCGCCCCTGCAGCATCTCTCGATTGCCGCAACTGCTTCATTAGTAATCTGGCCTCTTCGGCCGTGTCTCCTGGCGCCGTAGCACCTTCGGTATTTCTGCCGAGCCATGCGGCTAACTGGGCGGCCAGCTCCGGAGGCATATCCTCCTCGTTAGTGGGCGTCACTACAACCGGAATCGGTTGGCCTGCGTCGGGGATCGGAACCGGGGTCTCTACTGGAGTAACCAGACTTGCCGGGGGTGACTCGGGAACTGGGGCCTCCCCCCCTGCTACCCTGTTCCTGGCCCTTTTACCTCTCCCAGCGGGGGCAATGCTGGGCCGATTACCTTTTTCGGTCTGCCCGAGTTGTTCATTGCCACCATTTGTTTTTTCATGCTCACCATTTCCTTCATTAACATGCGGAGCATCTGGTCAGTCCCTGCCTTCTTTCCGGGCTTCTTGCCAGGCATCGTTTGTCGGATATTCGATCCTTGCTGCGTACGAGGTCCTGGAGGTCCTGGATCCAAAAGTACGGAGTCGCTGAAAGAGAAACACAAGAATTACAAGTTCTCAAAAATTGCTCCTTGTTCCGTCGAGGGCTCACGTGCAACGAGACGGTGCAGCTTCCAAGCACAGGAACAAGAGGATGCTTCTTTGGATTGTTGCTCCTTTTATTCTTCTTCGGGAGGGCGTGTACCCTCCTCAGGTACGCCTACGGGGCGTGGCCAACGGTGTAGGTGTCTAGGACAACCCTCCTTGGGCGGGAAAAGGCGCACCACGGCTACGCCGCTTCGGGCATACCAGCCGAGACACGCCCCCCGCCCAAAATGGTTTCCCGGGGGGATCCGGGCCCCCTACCATACGTTCGGGGGGACCGAGTGGTCGCCCCTTTCCAATAGCATTTTGCATAATGCATTACAGCGGTAGGCACGCTTTTATATAAATTTGCCTATTGTATTTCAGTATTTTCAAAGCAGCTACAAGCTCTCTTTTCCAATTAGCACTCTTCACCTTCAAGTGATTGCACGCTTTCTTGACGAATCTTTATAAAGTACATTTTATTTACGTCACAAGTGTATACTCTTCAGCATGGCTTCTTCTCAACAATTTCAAACACCAGCTCCATTTTTACAAGTTCCTGATAAACCTTCTCTCAAATGGCTCAACTGGGTAAAAGGTTTTGAGAACTATTTGGTGGCCATTGATGCTACCAAATATTCCCCAGCTCGCAAAGTTTCTATTCTCTATGGCTGTCTAGGTGTTACTGCTCAACAAGTTTTTGAGAATCTTCCAGTATTTCCTGCTCCTCCTAATGCAGGTGATATTGGGATACCTACCAAGAAGCCCTTGCACGTCTCAATAAGCAATACGATGATGAACCTAGCATTGTTTTAGAACGTCACAATTTTTTCAAATGTAAACAGAACGTAGATGAAAGTGTGGAAGACAACATTGCTCAACTCAGAATTCTAGCCTTTACTTGTGATTTTGGCCCAAGTACTGACACTTCTATTAGAGATCAATTCATTTTTGCCTGTTTCTCAAAGAAAATCCAAGAACGCCTGCTAAGTTGTAAAAATTCCCACACTTATAGAAAGAATAGACATTGCTAAAGGCATTGAACGTGCAACAATTTTGTCTAAAATTTTGCAAGAAAGCATTTCTCATCCCAATATTTACTTGATTGACCAAGGTTCTCATGCAACTACCTGTTCAGTAGACCTCATTAACAATTATGGCAGACAATCAGTCAGGAAGCCCACCAATTGCTTTAGATGTGGCTCAAGAAGTCATCCTGGCAAATCCCCTAATTGCCCTGCGTCTGGAAAAAAATGTTTCTCGTGTAAGAAAATTGGTCACTTCCCATCTGTTTGCAGAGGTCGCAAAAGATTTACCAGAGTTAAGAACATAGAATTTAACGAGAATCTAGAGTCTTGTTCGACCAGACTTAATGATGTTTTGTTGTCAATTGAATGTGATTCTGTTGAATTGTCTAAAGTCAAGGGTCCATGGTGCGAGTTGATTATTGGTACAATTTCTCTACAAGTCAAAGCTGATTCAGGTTCACCGATCACCATTTTATCAGACCTTACATTCTACGAAAATTGGGGTAGTAGTGTTACTCTCTGCAAGTCTGATGTCAACCCTAAGGCATTTGGGGAAAAGATATAGCAATGTTAGGCTACTTTCATTCTGATATTTCATGTCTTGGCATATACACTTTTACAAAAGTCTATGTTGCCCTTAAAGGCAGAAATATTTTGGGTTGGTTGGATCAAGCCAGGATGGGTTTAATTCTCAAGCATGGTTCTGATCAACCTATTGCCTTAGGTGAAATTCCACATGGTTTATTACACTAGTTACGAACATGGAAACTTTAATGTTGCTGAGTTGTCATTGCCCAGTCATAAAGTTGATAACTTACTCAAGTTATTTCCCAATGTTTTTCAGAATAAAGTAGGCACGGTGTTAGGTTTTAAGCATGAAATTCGCTTGAAGCCCAATGCTCAACCAGTCATCCATAAAGTTTGTCCTCTTCCTTTAAGCGCAAGGGATGAATGAAAGAAAGTTTTGAAAAACGTGTGTGATGAGGGGATTATTACACACTGCGATTCATCTGAATGGGTTTCTCCCATAGTTTTGGTGCGCAAAAAATCTGGCGAAGTGAGATTATGCGCCGACTTACGCTCCTTAAATAATAACATCATCGTGGACTGCCATCCCATACCCAAATTCACGATTTGTTAGCTAATCTGGGTGGGGCCAAGTATTTCTCCCTTTTGGACCTGAAGTCTGCGCATCATCAAATTCCCTTTTCCCTTAAGTCTCAAGAATTAACAACTTTTGTTACGCCATTTGGGGCCTACAAGTACTTAAGACTCCCATTTGGTTTAGCTTCAGCAGCTAGTATTTTTCAAAAGTTAATGGATAATTTATTGCAAAAAATTCCTGGGGTACAGGCCTACCAGGACGATATCCTAATTTTTGCCAATGATATTTCTGAGCATGATCAGACTCTTGCTAAAGTGTTGGGAGTTTTGCAGAAAGCTGGAATGACTGTCAAGCATGACAAATGCAAGTTTGGTGTCCAAGAATTGGATTATTTGGGCCATTCTCTTTCTCCCAATGGCATCAAACCTACGTTTTCACTAATAAAAGCTATTAGGGATGCCACGTCCCCCAAAGATAGGGACTCCCTTCGCTCATTTCTCGGTCTGGCAGAGTATTATGCTAGATTCATTCACGGCTATGATCAAATTGTTGAACCTTTGAGGGCGCTCTTGAGAAAGGGAGTTAAGTTGTCCTGGTCAGATGACTTACAAAACGTTTTTGAGCATGTAAAGAAACTCATTGAAGACTCGCCAGCTCTGCATCCTTTTTCGATGGTTCAAAGTGTTTTATCACCGTCGACGCCAGCTTCACTGGTTTGGGAGCCGTCTTGGGACAATATGTGGGAGGCAAGGAACATACGGTTGCCTTCGCATCCAGAACACTTCCTCCAGCCAAAACTAGGTACAGTACAATAGAAAAAGAGGCACTGGCCTGCGTTTGGGCTATACAGAAATTAGAGTCATATATTTGGGGTCGTGAGTTTGAAATTTACACAGGCCACAAACCTCTCATGCACATGCTTTCAGACAGAACTTCTAACAGGGCTTCTGCAAGACTTGTTCGACTTCTGTCCAAACTTCATGAATTTCACTTTACCATCAAACATATTTCTGGGGGTAAGAATTTCAGGGCAGATTGCCTTTCAAGAATGTCTTTAAACGATAATTCTTTTGTTGATGATGACATTGAATGTGTTTGTTGCTACAATTGATGCCATTGCAGAATGTCAACCTATTTCTGTAACTGAATGGAACTCAGCCTACAGTAATGATGTTACACTTTGCAGGGTCCAAGATTGTATTGTTAATAAATGGCCTGAGCGTAGAACCCTTTCTCCAGAGTTAAAAGCTTTTGCTAATGTTTTGGATGAACTTTCAGTTGTCAACAACATGGTCATGAGCAATGATTTATTCGTTCCACCTGAATCCCTACGAAATGTGATCATCCAATCAGCTCATCAAGGACACCTGGGCGTAATAAAAACATGTCAACGCATCAAACAGTTCTACTGGTGGCCCTTCATGGATGCACATGTCAGGAGAATGATCGATTGTTGTACACAATGTCTTCTCTCTGACAAACATTGGAAGACACTTTCCACTCCTTTATGTCCTGTACCACTGCCTGCAGGCCCATGGGACAAAGTAGGTGTTGACTTTTTTGGTCCTTATGACATTTTACCAGCTGAGCACAAATATTTGATTGTTTTGGTTGAGTACCATGCCAAATGGTTATATTATTCTTTTTGCAATGCACATCAACTGATAATGCTGTCAAATTTTTACAAACCGTGTTTGATGTTGAAGGTTTTCCTAAAACCATTGTCACTGATAACAGAACACACTTCGTTTCTCATAAGATGTGCTCTTTTCTCAAGACACATGATATTTCTCACTTTAAGGTTGCATTGTATTACCCCTCTTCGAATGGATTGGTTGAGAGGAGTAATAGAATCATCAAGGAGGGGATACAAACCGCAATCTCTGCCAGGTAAGATCCTTTGTCTTTTGTGCATGACAAAGTTTGGGCGTATAATACCACTCCACATGTTACTACAGGTATTGCACCATTTACCTTACTTAGAAAAAGAAAAGTAAATATACATCTTAATCCAAGTTGGTACATGAAAAAAGTCATTTTTCTGTTAATTCTCACTCTATCCAAGAACATGTTAAAGCTAAACAACAGGCCATGAAATCACGCTTTGATGCAGGTAAACACTTAGATCAGCCTTTACAAAAAGGAGATTGGGTATTCATCAAAAATCATAAAAAAGTCCAGAAAGGACAATCTCAGTTCTCTTCTCCAACCTTAGTAACACATGTCAGTAAAGGGTCTGCCCTTCTTGATAATAAAGGGTTGTGGAACAATAGGGCTATTGACAAGATTTTCCCTTCTCAGGCTAATGTCATCAGAGAACATTCCTCTTCAGAGACAGAACATTGTGACTGGTTTGATTTGGTTCGTAAGCAACCTTCTTCTAGTTGGGTGTCAGAAACACCTGAAGGTCAACTCACACAATCTGTTGCTTCTGACCATTTACCATTACCCTTGGATATAGCTTTTGGTGAATCTTCTGATGCAACAGATAAAAGAGCATTACGCATAAAACAGATCTCTTGCATGTTAAGAGATTTTGTGTTGGAATAATTGTCCACTTGTATTCTACTTGGCATTTCAGGGTTCCCTTCTTGTTTTAATCTTTGTATTTGATTTTATTATTTTTTAATTTCTTGCCCTTCAAAGAGGGGAAAATGTTATATATTACATTCTTGTAATTTCATCCATGTTTTGTTGCGAGTCGTGTGAAAGCACGCGAATCGTTCCACCCATACCATCATTCATTCAGTTTTCTAGAGTTGCGCTCTCCAGTCATGAAGATTCCTCAGGAACGTTATTCTGAGCGCTTTCCTCTTCACGACTGGACGGCTCTGGTTGTGGGTGTTTCCTGTATTACAATAAATCTACTTTTCAACTTCAATCAAGTACCTCCTGTCTTCAATAGCAGGCTTGTCTGGAGCTGGGCACATAAGGCCGTTCAGTCGCACCTTGGCTGCAAAAGCTATGGCTTTGTATATGTTCTGGCCCAGACCCCAGGCGGTACCAACTCAATCTTATATTCTAGCAATCAGACTCCATCACCGTGCGGGCACAGAGATTTTCATCTTCAGTCAGTGGCAAGTTCGAACTGCCAATACAGGGTCCTCCTGTCCCAAGGCCCAGCCGGAGGAGGGGGTGGGATCAGGAACTGTACATGGCCCAGAACCTGAGCATTGCCTGTCCCCTCAGTCTTATCCCCCGGGCCGGCTTCACTCGCACCAGAGGACCAATCCAGCCTGAGAGGCAACCACAGGCACTTGTGTTGCTGTACAGGACACATCTAGGGTGACCAACTGGCCAGGACGCAAATTCCGGATGGTGAGTGTAAAAATTCAGGGCAAAGGGTAAAAATTCAGGACTAAAATTCATCCAATAAAATAGACTATTCATTACACAGTTACCTTATTTCTAGCAGGAAGTGAACCCCTAGCCCTCCCCAACCCTCTGTAAAATTGTCTTGTTAAATGCTATCAAGTTTAGGCAATTAATGAGCAGGCTGGTGTACTTTCAAATGCACTATTTATCACCATGTTTACTAAAAATGTATTGGAGGAGAACGCCCATCACTCCTGCCTGATATCGAATTGTCTGCCATTCCTTTGTATTCACCAATGATATAGGCCGAACGTGTTTTAAAAGGAACGCTTTGCCACTCATGTCGCAAAAATATCGGTAGAAAAAAACCCATATTCATGTAAAGGTCCCTTTAAAAATTATATACAATTTTCCGCATTTCTGCTGCCCCAGTTTGCAGTAAAATGCACTGTCTACCACATAGTCTGAAATGTGGCACCGTACTACCTAAAGAACATATAGTTAAGCGAGAGCTAGACGTAAAAAAACATAATTTATGGTGCTAGGTCCCATTCTGACTCTGCTGTGAGGGGAGAGATTTGGTTGCATTGACTCGGGGTGAGGCTGCTGCAGGCCCTTAAGATCACAGCAGGTGCACGAGCTGCCCCCTACAGTGCGAGCTAAAGAACTCTCAGGATGCTTGCAGCACAACAGCTCGCTCTAATGGCTGAAATTACAGACAAAAAGCGTCCGTGAAAGAATTCCTCACGGACAACGGACAAGAGGCCCAAATATTGGGTGGTCAGTGAAATTTACAGACGGTTGGTCACCCTAGACCTCAGGCAGTTAAGTTACTTATCGTATTCATGCGGTGTTCGCAGGGGCAAATTAACTCGCCCCCACGTGGCTGCGCCAGTCTGCCTGTTACTCCCTCGATAATTAAACAACAGGGGGTGGTGATGGACAGAGTTTCTGAATTAAGCAGAATACTCTCACCCAGTCAAGAGATCAGGGCTTAATCCAACACCGTTTTTTAGCTCACTGCACCATCCCAGCTCAGAACCTGGCTATATGCAAATTAGTCTGTCCCTGGCCCAGTGCATCATGGGAACAGGGCAAACCAAACTACCAAGCCAATTCTTTCACTGGGAAGGAAACAAGCTACCGGGGACCGATTTCTGGCATTTCAGCCGTCTTCGGCCCGGCTTGCTTGAATCCTGATGGTGCAATGAGCTAGGGACTCACGTCTGAGTATACCCTTCCACGCTTATGGTGGACAAAATAATTAAACAACAGGGGGTGGTGATGGACAGAGTTTCTGAATTAAGCAGAATACTCTCACCCAGTCAAGAGATCAGGGATTAATCCAACACCGTTTTTTAGCTCACTGCACCATCCCAGCTCAGAACCTGGCTATATGCAAATTAGTCTGTCCCTGGCCCAGTGCATCATGGGAACAGGGCAAACCAAACTACCAAGCCAATTCTTTCACTGGGAAGGAAACAAGCTACCGGGGACCGGTTTCTGGCATTTCAGCCGTCTTCGGCCCGGCTTGCTTGAATCCTGATGGTGCAATGAGCTAGGGACTCACGTCTGAGTATACCCTTCCACGCTTATGGTGGACAAAATAATTAAACAACAGGGGGTGGTGATGGACAGAGTTTCTGAATTAAGCAGAATACTCTCACCCAGTCAAGAGATCAGGGCTTAATCCAACACCGTTTTTTACGTCACTGCACCATCCCAGCTCAGAACCTGGCTATATGCAAATTAGTCTGTCCCTGGCCCAGTGCATCATGGGAACAGGGCAAACCAAACTACCAAGCCAATTCTTTCACTGGGAAGGAAACAAGCTACCGGGGACCGGTTTCTGGCATTTCAGCCGTCTTCGGCCCGGCTTGCTTGAATCCTGATGGTGCAATGAGCTAGGGACTCACGTCTGAGTATACCCTTTCACGCTTATGGTGGACAAAATAATTAAACAACAGGGGGTGGTGATGGACAGAGTTTCTGAATTAAGCAGAATACTCTCACCCAGTCAAGAGATCAGGGCTTAATCCAACACCGTTTTTTAGCTCACTGCACCATCCCAGCTCAGAACCTGGCTATATGCAAATTAGTCTGTCCCTGGCCCAGTGCATCATGGGAACAGGGCAAACCAAACTACCAAGCCAATTCTTTCACTGGGAAGGAAACAAGCTACCGGGGACCGGTTTCTGGCATTTCAGCCGTCTTCGGCCCGGCTTGCTTGAATCCTGATGGTGCAATGAGCTAGGGACTCACGTCTGAGTATACCCGTGATTTTAGGTCTTTCAAGGAACAGAGCTGTTCCCCTGCAAGAGGCCTCAACCCCCTGATGGGGCACCTCGCTCTCGTTCTCGGAGCACTAGAGCAGCCCCACCTGCCCATTGTCATTCTGTCTGCGGCTGATTGCCACATACAGAATGACAATGGACCAGTCTGGGCCGTGAGAGCATGTGGTGGCCTCCTTCAGCCTTGGTCCAGGGCAGGGCATTCTGCCACATGGAAGTGCAAAAACGTCCATGGTGCTGCTACCTGAGAAACCAGTTAATAAAACAAAGCGGTGAAAGAAGTTAAAAAGAAAGGGTTACAGTTCTCTCAGAGTCTCATCATTTTAGAACTGACACATTTCAATATTATATTCAAGGAAGCCTTGGTTGCTGCTTTTTTATTTTATGCAGCTAACAACTATTGACAAAGGCAATAGTTCTGGCTTGTTGTAGGTGTAACATTACGTGTTCTAGGTGTGATGTTGTTGTATTATATACCTTGGTGAAATGAAAGAAGCAACAAAAATACCAGTCTGGTGGCACATTATATTAAGCATAGATTTTTAGCTAAGGTGTTTTAAAGCAAAGCCCTTAATTACATCGAACACCCCTTTGGAGAGAACCCCCAGTTTTTTTCATCCCAATTAAAGCTTTGGAAACACCATGTCACAGTTGCCTCACGTTCGGGCACTGTACATCATGCATGACTCATGCCTTTCACTTTTTCAGATTGCCAATGGGGAGGGGCATAGTGAAATCTCCCCCACCCCACCCCTTGCTTTAGTAAATACAGCGAGGGTAGAGTTACTTATGGGTCTCTTCTGTCTGCAACTCTGCAGACAAAGGCTCAGCTCATAATTAATGTGAAAAGGTGGGTAAGTAAGTAAGGGAGGGATGGATGGATGACTGAATGGATGAGTGAAATGATGGATAGATGAGTGAAAGGGTGGATGATGGGTGAGTGAATGGGTGGATGGCTGAGTGAAATGATGTATGGATTGATGAATTGATAAGTGAAAGGGTGAATGGATGGACACATGAGTGAAAGGGTGGATGTAAGGTTGGATGAGTGAGTGAAAGGGTGGGTAGATGGGCAAAAGGATGGATAGATGAGTGAAGGAGTGAAAGGGTGGATGGATGAGAGAAAGGATGGATGGATGAGTGATAGGTTCAATGGATGGATTCATGAGTAGATGGATGGGTGGGTGGATGGAATGATGGATGGCTAAGTGAAAGGGGGATGAAGAGAGAAAGGGAGGATGGGTAAATGTCTGACTGAACGTGTGAATGGGTGGAAGGATGAGTGACTGGGTGGATGAAAGAGTAAGTGAAAGGATGATTGGATAGGAAAATGGCTGGATGGATGAGTCAATGGATGGATGGGTGGAAAAGTGGATGAATGAGTGTACGGATGGATAGGGTGAAAGGGTGGATGGATGGATAATGGATGGATGAGTAAAGGTGTGGATGGAGGGATGGATGAGTGCAATGATGAATGGAAGGATACGTGATGGATAGGTTTGTAAATGGGTGAATATGGACATGGATGGGCACACACATGGAAGGACAGAATGAATGGAGAAAGACTGAATAATGGATGAAAGTATGATTACACATTGTAAGTAAGCCCCATTATCTCAAGCAACATTTTCTATACATTGACTTTTACGTTTATATGAGTCACTGTCTCTATATAATTTGTGTGTGATGTAACGCACTCTGACACCCTGCCGTACATACGTTGAATGAGTAGCACTATAAAATAAATTAAATACAC
Source organism: Lissotriton vulgaris (assembly GCF_964263255.1). NCBI lineage: Eukaryota > Metazoa > Chordata > Amphibia > Caudata > Salamandridae > Lissotriton > Lissotriton vulgaris. The sequence continues at coordinate 1,082,992,402 of NC_141695.1, read as the reverse complement.
ATGAGAGAAGGTCTATGTGAAGATGAGGGGCACCATTGAAGTGTGGTAGCATGGCCCAAATGGCCGGACCGGGCATCGGGCCCCTCCCTGCGAGATGTAAAGGTGGGGTGGGGGCAGTTTTGTTACCACAAAAAGACCTGCACTTTTGCTTAAAGCTGCACGCATACTGAAAAACCATGAAGTACACAATTGTCTCAACTTAATACAAACTTATTTTCACTTGTACTTAAGTTGTTGTCTATTCACTTACTTATAAACTATGGCGCATCCTCCTCTGATGTGTCTGTAAAACTTACCTTTTGTCCAGAATTTAGACCTCCTGTCCAGAATTTTTGTCCTGAATTTTGACCCTTTGTCCTGAATTTTTACACTCTATGTCCTGGATTTACACCCATTCCAGTTGGTCACCCTAGTCACCGGTCCCCGACTCACTAGTGCTCCTCTGTGTGGTGAAGGTGCGGCCTCCTTGGTTGGGGTACACATTCTGGGTATGGACACTGTGAGCTGGAGTGGGCTGCTTAACTACCTGCAGACATGCCCATCTCCGCCCCTGCCGATCTCCGCCCCGTCCACCGTTCCCAAGACCCATACTTCTGGGTCCCTGGTGTTCGCTCCCCACACCAAATTCACAAGCCAGGATGCCGGCTTGCCCCTTGGCTCTTTAAGTCACCACTAGGAGGCCATCTAAGAAATTGTGAGCTTTCCAATTACAATGCAACTGCAACCATCTTGAGATTCAGCCTCCACTCAGCGATCCACCACTTGCAATCACCGGCCGCAACCGGCACCTGTGAGTGTTCAGGCAGTCCTGCCTTATGCAGTGGGTGCTCACTGGGCTGGATCAAGGTCGGGTTGATCCTCATTTTGTAGGATGTATGCTGGAGCAGGAGTGAAGTGTGACTCACTCCATAGCACGTAGCCATGCCCTCTTCTTTGTGGGTTCCTTCATGATTACCTGTTACCAACCTAAAAGGAACCATGGAGCTGGCAGCTCTTGACTGATTTCAAAAGGATATGACCAAATCAATTTGTCTAGAAATACTTCATCTAAGCAGTAAAGTTATGCAGAAACAATTAAAATATTTACAAATAAGTGGTCAGTGTGACAAGTGAGCATAGTGTTCAAAACGTGAGAAGGTGGCACAGAAGTGATTACATAAACTGGCACAAAGACCAAGAGCAGCTCTTAAAGTACAGAGAGCTCATGAAAATTTGGAAAGTAGTTGAATATTTACAGTCTCTCAATAGTGTCTTTAAAGCCGAATGATGGTCATTGGTGTTTTGATCATAACTGGGTTATCAGGTCATCAGCAGGACAAAACGAAGAGTAACAGAGCATGAAAGGTGTGAGAAGCTGGTCCTTCAATTGATAGGAAACTATCAAAACGATATTAACTTCGGCTCAGATGGCTGGGTCCAACTGGATTGTTTTAATATGAAGAAAGGCGGGCCACTTAATTGGATAGCTTGTACCTACTTTTGAAGACTCAGGGAGGTGAAAACTTGGCGATATTGGAGAGGGTAGGTCACCAGGCGCGCACGCCCAAAGGGCTCAAAGTGTCCCAGCTCCTCTGCAGGATAACATTTCAGTGACTTGTCATGAAGGAGCCACCATATAGCTTATCAGAGCCTACGACCTCCATCAACGACACCCAAGAAATATGAGCATTTTCTGAATCAAATGAGTCCTTGTGAAGAGCTTCAGTTTTCCATCACTTTCTTGCCCAGGACTGCCGTTGCATGATGGATATTAAGGAGGAAGTTGGATTATCTATGGTTAACGGCAAGGCACCAAGAAAACACTCCCCGTGAAGCTGCTGTGTCCAATCTAGGTAGATTTCAGCTATCTTGTTCTGGTGTAAATCTATTTTTCAGGAGGAAAGATACACGTCATCTATCTCAAAGCACACTATCGCTGCAAGAAGTCTAAAAGAAAAAAAAAACTATTGACGAAAATCTGAGCTTTTGTAGGGCCGAAATCAAGTCACATAGCTTTGTCAAACTCACTTCAGTCCCACTAAAACATCTGTCAACTCTAGTTCTTTGCCATCTAAAAGATGTCCGATTCCAAGTAATGAAAGAATCAAACAAAATCATAACGTAAAGTAAGATTGCAACTGGAGTGTTAGACAGTGTTTACATCCAAATCAGATTCAAGTAATTCAGGCTTGGTCATTTCCACACCACTTAACATAAAAATACGATTTTTTCATAATCAGAATACCGATCATTCAAAATAGTGCAAAGGAAAAGCTTGTCAGTGTTAATAAAGACGCACAACACTTCACGTTTACTTCACTGCAGATCTCGCGCAGTAGGATGCAGCAACAACAAACCACATGCAGCCTTCACCTTGGGGTAATTTTCTGTCCATCTCCCCAGAGACTAAATATTTCCTTGCACTCATTGGGTTAGCCCACCACAACAGTGACTGTAGCAATCTCAGTCAATTTTACATTATCTGACAGAGGTAAAACTCTATACAATTTTTTTTTAATTGAGCAGAAATAATTACCCAAAAAATAATGAATTTAATTATGTTAGAATTCAAGTATAAAAGCCATAAATATGATGATTGTATCAGACGTACCTTACAAATACTTAAACAAGTAAAAAAACAGAACCCTAGATATTAATCTGTCCTTTTCGGTCTTTCCTTTTGCCCTTCTGTTTGATAAATGCACATGCTCTGCATTTTTCTGCCATCTAGTGTTGGGTTTGGACACTTGCAAGTTGTTTTTCTTTGAAGAAGTTTTTCGAGTCATGAGGGATATAGTGACTTCTCACTTTGCTGGCAATGCACATGGGCACGACTCCATGTTAGATTACCCAGCGGGTGAGAGTAGCATAGAGTGATGAACAGACCGGTGTGGTGCACGTGTATCACAAAAGGAACTTAATTAGTAAATGAAAGAGATCTGTGATGAGCCACACGTTTCTGGGGAGATGGATGGGCACATGTATTGTGTTGTAATTGCATTTATATTACACTTACTACCCCTGACGAGGCGCTGGAGAGCTTTACAGCAAATAGCATGCTATTCCAGAACCCAAAAAGGAGGGTTAGCGGTGGATTAGTGTAGTGCAATTTGAGTTAATTTGAGTGGTGGACACGTGACTCTGTCAGTTGGATGGAAAAGGATAATGGGAGGAATGGTGGGATAGAAGAGGGAAGAGTCTAGAACGTATTTGTTGGGAGGTCATAGTAGTAAGGTGAGGTCTGGGACGAGTATAAGGAGAGATGGAGGGAAGAATCCGTAGGAATGGGTTAGGGAGAGTCTAGTAGTAAAATTAGTTTTGGGGTGAATCAAAGGAGAGATAAGTGATGGATGATTTTAGAAAGGTTGTTTTGGAGATCATTGTAGAAGAATTAAGTTTGGGATACGTCAGAGAGTGGAGGTAGAGAATTAAAGCTGTCAGGAATGTAGCTGGTGGGACTCTGGGAGGGATAACTATTTTGAAGCCCTCAATGAAAGCTTTTAAACACAGGGATGGGGCTAAAGGAGGAATGCTCCCTGTACTGCATGTATGCGGATATTGCTACTAAATGAAGGCATATCAAAGTAAATGCTGAGCCTGTCTTTTACAAATAAAGTAATTAAGTAATGTTATGAACGGCAGGTGTAGGAAGGTGTATGTTGTTTTCAGTACATTAGTTATCAAATCATTTACACTTGGCAGAGTAGCAAGCATGTGTAGTGGGTCTACGAGACTCATACAGGATATCCATGCAACCCTAAGTAACCACGTTCTAAGACCTAAAGTGCCAGATCACAAGATTTAACTGTTTGGGATCTTAGGGAGTAGTAAGCCTCTTGTGTGGGCTGATGGACTTTACTAATCGGGAAGAATACCAGGGCTACTAGTACAAGGGTTGGTGAGGTTTGCACATCATCTCCACCACTTGGGGAAATAAGATGGAAAAGCCGAAAAGCAAATGCAAATATCTCTGGCCAATTGACCCTTTGCCCAAGGATCGCAGGTGTGGGTACCTAGAGGCGAAGTTCAGGCATTTTGCGTTCTCAGTAGTGGCAAAGTGACTCGCATTCAGGGTACCCTAGCGCTCAAAGAACCATTGTATGATCTGCAGGTGGAGTTTCCACCCGTGGACTTGTTGATATGTCCTGCCTAAAAGGTCTGGACAGACAGCGAAGAACACACCTTGGTGTAGTAAGTTGGTAATTGATGGTATAGCGACTTATAACAGCAATGTTTACAACGATGGGGGACAACCATTTCTTTTCCTCATTCAGAGTATAACTACAGGGTTTCATGGGGTCTTTCCACATAGGGCCCAGATCACCCTCACTTAAGGTAAGAGTGTGTGAGCTGGTTCTCAAAGCATGACACTACAAAATGTTGTTTGTGTGTGATATATGAGTGCAGTGTCACAATTACACAGCATGCAATTTTCTTAACGAATATTGAGGACTGTAGGTACAGGTTTATCAGTCAGTAGGAGTATTGATTTATAACACATTTTATATTATTATTTTTCAGGGAATCTATGAACTATTGGAGGTGGCAAGTATTTTGCCACTATGTCATTAGTGTATACAAAGTGTATAGACTTACAGTATATCCAACACCTGTCCTGCCTGTTGAGCCGCTAGGCAGAACAGGTTGGCATCATATTGGGGTTGGGGTACTTGTTCTCCGATACTCCACACTCGGTTTTAATACCAAGTGGTACCCTACAAAGTAAAAGCCATACAGGTGTACCCTAATGGTTTTTACCTTATTGCTTGAATCCTAGTTCAGGATAAGTGCCTTCCTGGTCTGTGAATCTACTCTCTTAAAACAGATGCTTGCAGGGTAAGTAACATTTTCCATTCGTAGCATGTGTTGCTGTAGATAAGCATACTCTTCATAGACTGTAAAGCAGTAACCGCTACCAGTGGTGGCTAGCTTGAGGATGACACAGATGTCTGAAATATAGTACCTAGGACCTCCTTATCTGTTGTGTAGCAAAGGCGTTCACACAGTAGTGTTTGGTAAATGTGTGTGGGGTTGCCCAGATGGGTGCTTTACATATGTCCTCGAGGGGAATATTTCCTAGGAAGGCCATTGTCTTAGTGTTCCTTTGTGTTGAGTGTGCCATAGGTGTAAAAGCAAGGAGCGTCTTGGCTTTGGGATTACAGGTTTGAATACATTTAACAATCCATTTAGCAATACGTGCTTTGAATATAGACTTCGTTAAGGACACAAAGAGTTAGTCTGACCTACAGAAAGGCTTAGTCCTGTCAATGTAGTATACAAGAGCAGTTTAACATCTAGATTGTGTGGTGCTCTCTCTACTACTGAGTCTGAGTGGGGAAAGAAGACTGGAAGTTCTATTGACTGCTTAAAATGGAGCTAAGGGCTGGTTCGAAGTACTACCCTGTCCTTATACCTAGCGATCATGTATGTCTACCTTGACTAGTAAGACTTTGCCCCCAAATGAGGGGATGGAAGGTTTGATAGTGAGCTGGATTGATAGCAACTCGAGGTAGGTGATATGAAGCTCCTGTTGATGTCGAGCCCACACTCCATACACTGTAGTGCATGTGAGATGTGCTCCCCAGCCAACTTGAGAGGCACCTGTGGTTATGGTGGCTTGCAGGATAGGGTTTAAAAAATGACTGCTCAGCAACAGGTTGTGGCTGTTTTACCACTGCAGAGAGGGATGTATGCTGGCCTTTAGCACACAAGATCCTCCAATAGACCATACGTTTGTGAACCAGTGTGCAGAGAGGCACTGTTGCAGAGGTCCATGTGCAGCCAGGCGTGGGGCACTATGGCAATGCATGAGGCCATCACTGCTGAAAGGTTGAGGACTGCTGACGCAAACCAATTTTGTTTCCAGGCACCCCGTATGCTGTTTGAAAGAGCATTTAAAAGAGGTGGATGCCATTTCAGCTAACAATCACAACTTAGAAGGACACACGTTCCCTGTGTCATGTTTTTGTTTTCATATTTACCCTACTGGCATTTGATGTTGAAGCCCACAGTGACCCTTGGAGTTCCTTACTCTAGTTGCAACCAATTGATGAATGGGGGATTCTGGTCCCACATTGTCCTAAGGAGGCCATACTTGGCTGCCGAAACACATCAACTTTCAGTATTTAGGACCAGCACTATTCATCCTAAAGAAAGAAAAGAACCCATCAGGGTTTAGACCATAAAAACAATGCAGGACTTAATTCATCTGTGAGGTGTATAAATTGGTCTAATATGAATTAGTGTTGGTACCTCCAGACGTTTTTTGCTATTGCTACCCAAAGAAGGGTCACTCATCTGTCACTTGCAGACACCACATTTACCTAATATTTGTTAATACTTTATTTTCTCTATTTAGATACAAGTCTATATAATGGATTTACAGATTGTAACATTGTATTGTATTGTATTGTAATTGCACTTGTATAGCGCTAACTACACCTAATGAGTCGTCAAATCGCTTTTTCGGCGAGTAGCACGCTACTCCGGGACCCATAGAGTTTAAGGCCTAGATGTAGGTAATTTTATTTTACCACTTCTTAAATACCGAATTTTACAGATTCGGTATTTAAGAAGTGGTAAAATAGAGGGGGGGGGGGGGATGTAGGTATTACAGAATCGGTAAATACCGAATCGTTAAGATTCTGTATTTACCGATTCTGTAAATACCGATTCGGTAATGCTCATTGATTCCTATGGGCATTGAAGCCCATAGGAATCAATGGGCATTACCAAATCGGCATTTACCAATTCGGTACATACCGATTCCAGCAAGGGTGCAGGGGGTGTCACTTTGGCACCCTCTAGCACCCCAAATACAGGCATGTGTGCCATGTGGCACACAGACATGCCCTAAGGGCATGTCTGTCTGTCACATGGCATAGGTGTGCATGCACACATGTGCATGCACAGCTGGATTCGGTATTTTACCACCCAATTGGATTGGGTGGTAAAATACCGACTCTTAAGGGCCTGTGGCACTGTAAACTGTGCCACCTACATTTGTAATTACAGAATCAGTATATTTACTGATTCGGTAATTTACCAAATCGGTAATTTTACCGAATCGGTAAATATACTGATTCTGTATTTTTCAGACCCCTACATCTGAAAACCCTAATACCGGTCGGAAACGGCCGAAATCGGCCGTTTCCCACCGGTATGGGGCTCCTACATCTGGCCCTTAGTGTTGAATTAGTACAGTGAAACATGCAAGTACATTTTAAGTGATGGATAGGTTAGTAAGTTATTTGGATTCAGAAGGATAGCAGAAGGATAAAAGAGTAAAAAAAGGTTTGTATTTATATAGCGGTTGTTACCCCTGATGTGGTGTTGAAGCACGCTACTCTTGAAACCCATAAAGGATTAGTGGTGAATCATTATGGTGAAATATGAAAGTAATATGAGTGGTGCATATTAGTCAGTTATTTGGAGTAAGATGGGTAGCGGAGGGATAGATGGGGAAAAAATGTTTGTATTCATATAGCACCTGTTACCCCTGATGGACGTTGAAGCGCTTTTCTGGTGAGTAGCTCGCTACTCCGGAACCCATAAAGGAGTAGTGTTGAAAATTAAAATAATGAAATATGAAGTAATTTGAATGGTGGATATGTTATTCAGTTATTTGGATAGAGAAAGGTAGGTGGGGGATAGAAGAGGGAAAGAGGTTTGTGTTTATATAGCGCTTGCTATCCCTGATGGGGTTTTAAAGCGCTTTTTTTAAAACTCTTTTTATTAACAGTGCTCATACTGATTGACAAATCCATCCATTGGCCACTGTGCATCGGACAAACAGACAGTGTAAAACATAAAGAATAGTCACATTTAGTCAGCATAAGGACAATCAAAATAAAACCCAGGTCTCTCCCCATTCCCCGGTACATTCTCCAAGGCCCCCAGACCTTCTTCCATTTTTTGGGGCACCCCCTGCTCTTTTAAATGGTCTCCTCTGACACCAATCAAGGTCTCTCTCCCATTGGTCCAACTGCGGAGGAACCGACGCCCCCCAGGCCCTGGCAATGTTCCTCTTTGCCACTCCCGCCGCCATGGCCAACCAGAGTTTCCCATATCTGGTCCCAACGTTAGGCCCCTTTATCATTAAAAGCAACCATTTGGGTTCCCTCGGAACCGGAGATCCCACCACTTCTGCCATTATGTCTGTGACCTTGTTCCAAAAGGAAACAATCTCCGGGCATTCCCAAAGTATGTGATAGAAGGACCCTTCCCCTCCACATCCCCGCATGCATGAAGAGGACTGGCACCCCCCTCAAGAATACAGCAGGGTACGAGGGTAGTACACCCGGTGCATAATTTTAAGTTGCACCAGTCGGAACCGGACCCTAATCGCTATCTCTCGTGGCTCTGCAGGGCGTCCTGCCAATCATCGTCTTCAAAGGGGCCCAAGTCACGCTCCCAGGTCGCCCTCAATGCCACCAACGGGTCGGGCATGTTGTTTATTACCTTGCGATAGATCATGATCGTGGGCTTGTCCAGAATGGGATCAAGCAGTAGTCGATCCTCCCTGGGGAATATTCTGGGACTGAGGCGCCCCCGCGAATACGGGAATGCATCGCGTGTACAAGGCGTATGTAATGATAGCGCTACGAGTCCCGTAAATCGTATTCCTTCTGCAAATATGCAAACTAGCGTGGGGCGTCCCCTTTCCACACATCCCCCAAGTAGTCAATGAGCTGCCAGCCCCTGAAGCTCTCCAATCTAGCCACCTCACGCAGCTGCTCCCCAATCCACAAGAGAGTCAGACCCGTCAAGGTTCCCGTCCACCCTAGGAATTGATTCCCCTCTTTCCAACACTGGACTACTACTCCGGAATGGGAGGGCCAATCAGTGCGTGTCTTCTTGGCGTATAACAGAGACTCACAATTCCCACCTGGCATCACGAAAACATCTGCTCTATAAGCCGGCTCAGCCCTATCTGTATACACCCAGTTGTTCACCACCTGTAGCTGGGATGCCCAGTAATATAGCTGCACATCCGGCAGGGCCAGTCCACCGTCCTATACCCCTGTGTCAGTTTGCGCATCGCGATCCGAGGGGCACCCCCGTCCCAAAGAAGCGTCCGCACCGCCTGCGAGATTCGTTTGAAGAATCCCGGCGAGATCGGATATGGCGTGTTCTGCAGGATATATAAAAGGTGGGGTAATGCCAACATTTTGAACATCGTGGCCCTACCCATCAAGGACAGAGGCAATGTGCGCCAGTGGCTTACATCTGTGAGTAGGCGCTTCAACTGGGTCTCAAGGTTTTTGGTAAAAAACCCTGTTTTGTCTCTGGTGCTGAACACCCCCAAGAACCTGAAACCATCACTCACCACCACTGCCGGACATCTGGACCGTAGCCTCGGAGGAGGACCCGAGAGGGGAAAGATAACCGATTTCGCCCAATTGATTCTGTAGCCTGAGTAGCTCCCAAAGAGCTCAAAGAGATGGAGTGCCTGCGCCATTGACTGGTAGGGCCTAGCCATATAGAGCACGATGTCGTCAGCATACAGGCTAATGCGCTGCTCCCAGTCATCCGCACGAGTCAGGCCTCGGAACCAACAGTCCCTTCTGACCCAATGAGCCAACGGCTCCTATGCCAAGGCGAACAGTCGGGGGCACAGGGGGCATCCCTGTCTCATACCCCGGCAGAGCAGGAAGGCTCTGGAGACCATACCATTCACCCGTGCCAATGGCTGTTCATACAAGAGGCGCACCCAGTTGCAAAATATCGGCCCGAAGCCCAGTCTCCGCAGGACCATGAAGAGGTATGGCCACTCAATACTATCGAACACCATTGATGCGTCCAGTGCCATCAATGCAGTCTGTGTGTCCCCAATACCCTCCGTCATGTACAGTACACCATACAGACGTCGCAAGTTATGCCTGGTACTTGTTCTCGGCATGAATCCTGACTGATCCACACGGATCAGGTCAGGTAGTAGCGAGAACAGCCTGTCCGGCAGAACCTTCGCTAATACCTTCGCCTCCACATTTATGAGTGAGATCGGCCTGTAGGAGGAGCAACAATCAACCAGTTTTCCCTCCTTGTGAATAACCACAGTCGTGGCCTCTCTCTGGTCCGGCGGTAACAAGCCTACCTGGCGCGCCTCTAAGTACATCCGCAACAGGGGCCCTGTAACAATGTTCGATTGTCTCTTAAAGATCTCAACCGGAAGCCTGTTGGGACCCTGCGGCTTGCCAGACTGCAGGGCGTTGAGCGCGGCCCCTATCTCCTCTTCGGACAAAGCTGTCTCCAGAGCATCACTCTGAGACTGCGACAGAGTGGGAAGCGCAAAGTCGCGGAGGAATTCCTCACAATCCTGCTCCGTCCTGGTGCATACCGGTGTTTATACCTCCTCAAGGTGCGTTGCTAACGCCTCTGCGATGTCAGGACTGGTGGTCACAAGGGTGCCCGACTTATCCCGCACCGCCGCCACACAGCAGCGCTCTCTATCCCTATGCTCCAACCACGCTAGGAGCTTTAAGGCTTTGTCTCTGATATCATATATAGGGTGTTGCATGGCCAGGGCAAAGGCCCGCGCCTCGCCCTCCGCTAGGGCCCTGAGCTCTTTCTGCTTAAGTGCCAAAGCGTGGAGACTCTCCAGTGAGGGCACAGCTCTTTCCCCCCTCTCCAGCTCTGTGATTTCGTCCTCTAGCCCCCTGATTCTTAAGGATTCCTCCTTCTTTTTGGCCCCAATCAGGGCCAGTGCCTGCCCCCTCAAAACAGTCTTGTACGCATCCTGTAGCAAATCTGTGATGCTACTGATCCCTGGTTCTCCTCAAAGTAGAGCTGGGAGCCCTCCCTGAGCTTATCGCTTAGCTTATCATCACGGAGGTGACAAGGGTCTATCTGCAGGAACATGGCCTTATTGACGGCTGGCCCTCTCAAGATTGCACCCACAGGCGAGTGGTCGGAGAGACCCCTAGCCATGATTTGGGGGTCTGAGAAGTTCCCTAACTGATCAGTACGTATCAAGAGGTGATCCAGCCTCGAAAAGGACCCATGCCTGGCTGAGTAGAACGTGTATTGTCTCGTGGAGGGATGATGTACCCGCCATAAGTCGCTCATGCCAAAAGACTCCAAGAAACCCTGCAATCCCAACTCCCCCCCGGTAGCCCTGCCCCCCACCCGATCTGTCGTGATCAGCGGCAAGGACCGCATTCATATCTCCACCCACCATGAGCGTCCCCAGAGGAAGAGTCATCAAAAAGGATCCCAATCGTGCGTTAGTCGCTGTATGTAGGCCCGGCGGTACATAACAAGAACAAAAAACAACCGTCCGTCCCTCCCATCCTCCCGCCACTGCCACCATGCAACCCAAATCGTCCGTCCACTTCCCAGAAAGTACAATAGGAAAGGCCTTACGTATGAGAATGCCCACCCCCCTGGAGCCAGACGTGAAGCCCGAGTGGGCAGCCATTTTGTACCCAAAACGGCCCAATGCCTGGCATCTGTAACCCCACAAATGCGTCTCCTGCAGGAGAACTACATCAGGGGAGTGTCGCTTCAGATGTTGCAGTACTAGGGTTCTTTTAATCTTGTTGCCCAGGCCATTGACGTTCCACATCCAAATCCTAACCTGTGTCTGGGAGCCCATTCTGAGATTGTGTCCCACCAGCTGCACGAATAGAACCTACTACCTTTCCCGGAGGCGCCCGCCACCGCTTCCCAAAAAGGATTGACCAAGAGATAAGCATAACCAACCCCTCCATAACACCCCCCATACAAACCCAACACCCCATCCCCCCCAACTCCCCCCTCCCTGCCTCCCTGCCAGGTGAGCCTCCAACCACCGACCAGTGAAAAATGCAGAGTGCCTGTCGCCCTAAATCCACAACAAAAAACATATCAGAGGAAACGTGGAATCGCTGATCCAAGGAAAATGATGCAAATGTATCATAACGGATCACACCCCATCTCATTCAATTCGACCACCCCAGTGTCCCACCCATGGCAGTATACCCCCCATCCCCGGCACAACAAACATTGTAAAACCGAATTTGTGAGCAGCCTCAGTCAATGTCTCACACCAGGGTCCCATAGTGAGGCAGACCCCCCAATCTCCGGGATCCAAACCCCCCCACCCCCCGGCTCCATCGCTCAAAGGTACAGATCAGGCAGGGTCATGTACGTAATTTTGCAAACCCCTACCACACTAAAGTCACTCCGCCCGCTGCCGTTTGTCGTCTCTGGGAGCTCTCTCCGCATCCGGGCTCGCCCCCGGTCACCCCGCTCCACCTGTGGTTCCTGTCGCTTGTTTCGCCGGCCCACCGTGCGCCATCCTTCCAGCCAATCGGCGGCTTCCGCTGGCATGTCCAAGAAGTAGGCCTTGTCCCCGTCCAGGACCTTGAGCCGTGCAGGGAACAACATCACATATTTCACCCCCTAGTCTCAAAGCGCTCTTTTTATACCATCAAAGGAGCGCCACTGGCGCTGTACCTGGATCTTAAAGTCTGGAAAAAAACGGATGATGCTATTGTCCCGGTGAAGGTCCCCATGGACTCGTGCCGCCTGCATTATGGCGTCTCTATTCCTAAAATGAAGAATGCGGGCAATGATCGTGCGTGGGGGGGATCCAGGCTTCGGCTTGCTTGAAGCACTTTTTTGGCGAGTAGCACATGAAATTAATTTGAGTGGTGGATATGTTGGTCAGTTATTTTGATTGAGAAGTGTTGGGGAGGGGTTGAAAAGGTCAAAAGGTTTGCATTTATATAGCACTTATAACCCTGATGGGGTGTTGAAAGGCTTTATTGGCGAGTAGCATGCTTCTCTTGAACCCATAAAGGAGTAGTGGTGAATTACTATAGTGGAATATGGAATTTTAGAAGTGAACATGTTAGTCTGGTATTTTGATTGAAAAGCATAGTGGAGGGATAGAAGAGTGAAGAATTTGTTTAAAAAAATATTATATATACATATATATATTTTTAACGACATAGCAGTAGGAGGAGGCTTTTGGATGAGTAAAAAGGGTTTTTGGAGGGGAACAGTCAGAGGGAAGTGTTTAGAAAAGTTTGTTTTGGGGGCTCTGTATAGTAAAAGAGGTGTCAGATGATGCAAGGAGGGGTAGAGTAGGAGAGAGTCTAGAAGGGTTATTTTGGGGATCATAGTAGTGGTATGGGGTTTGGGATAAATGAGAGAGTGGATGTAGAGGATATATTGGTGATTCATCAATGGGTGGTAGCTCCGACTGCTATCCTTTTATCTGTGAAATCAAGTTTTTGACTCTCATAATTGGGTCGGGGTGCATAACACGTGCCACGAGAGTTATTGTGCTTGTGTGCAGTATGAACTACCAGGTAATCTGGAATGACTTAATCTCAGTTGTAAGTAGGGATATTAGATGAGGGTTTGCACTTTTTTATCTACCCCAAGCATGACCACTCTGCCCTGGAATGTTTTTTAAATGTATCCAAGGCGAGCTTCAGCAGTCCCTTGTGCATGGGCAGAAACTGCACTGTCGGATGCGTTTTAGATAAGGTTTCCAAAAGGAAGTTGCCATCCTCATGGAGAACGTGTATACCAACCTTGTGAAAAGTGGCAGCCCTTTGTATGACATTTTAATAATAGGTTGTGTCATCTGGGGTTGACGACCTAGCTGGTTAATAATCTGAGTCAGGGTCCCCCAGGGTGTTAACATCATAGTCACCAATGTGTCATCTGAGTGACTGGGCCTCCCTGTCCATTTAAGGTCTAAGTTGCACTCTACAATGAATATGGCTCTGTTAAATTGAGGGTTGTGAAGGGAGTCGAGGCGGAAGAGGGGGCCCAAAGGGAATGTGGCTTGTGCCCCATTCCTTGCTCTTATGTTTGGGCACCAGAGGAGGTTCGAAACCAAGTTTCACCTTAAAGGTAGGCTTTCGCTTGCAAGGCATAATCTCTACCGGTGTTGGAGGCAGTCTTGTAGAAATCTTGTGGGTGTAAGGACTAATAAAGAGACACTTGCCTCATGTCCAATTCCTCCTGAAGGTTGCTATAAATAGTCTGAGCCACACAACCCAAGGGGGTCTTTGACGACAATGGTTTGGGAGTCGATGGATTCGGGAACCAGTGAACTTTTCAGTGCTGATATTGACTTCGAAGCAGTGGCTGGCTTCTGCATCACGTCAAAAGGATCTTCTGCCTCTGAAATGCTTTAAGACTCAACAATGCGGCACCAGTGAATGGGGCCAAATCCCATGTTTCTGCCAATGCCGACCAGTGCCTGAAGGCAGAAGGGCCACAGAGGGCTGAGTCCATGCCAAAGAGCTGGCAATTATCTGCCTCAACTTGTGGATGTTTGGGGTGCCTGATGTGTAAAATGGTTTCAGTTTCCACAAGGTCTTCACTCAGGTCCTAAAAGCTTGGAGTCACCGGGAGACTGAGGGACTTCACTTCTAGACTGGGTGATGGCTGGTGGAGGGGGATGTATAAAGGCCCAGCCTCTTCGCCTTCCTATGCACCTGGGGAAATGTGTTCCCCGAATAGGTCAGGGTTGTCATCAGAAGCCGGTCTCTGTATCTCCTGCCGATATGAAAACATTTTCTTTGAGCAGAAGGTCAGGCAGGCCTCGCAAGTAGTATCATTATGGTTGGGAGACAAAGGTTACACACCTGATTGTGCTAAATCTAGTGAATATTCCATTAAGTTGTGTATATTCTCTATTAAGAAAACTTCGAACGCCATTGAGGAGAAGGGGTAGGGCCCATGGCACCATAGCCCACAAAGTCGATCTGGATCGGTCTAGGGAAGGTAATCGATAGAAAGAAAAACAAGCATTGAAAACGCAATTGGGCGGGGGCAGGATGGCGGACGCAACTGTGGCCGAGTGAGCTGTGTGTGCGTTGTCCTCCGTGGCTCCCCACTCACCTGATATCCAGCACGGCGTGAAGCAGGCAGGAGTCCCGTTAAGGGGGGCTTGGGGGGGGCAGCCGACCCTGGGCGGTTTGGGAGGGCAGGCGGGGGGGAGGTCTTGTAGTCTCCCGGGCATTTTTTGAGTTTGGGCTGGTTTTCCCTACTAGTTATAGCCCAAGTATAAATTCTGGTGACTCCGCCTCTCGGACACCATTTTAGGTTCGGTGACCTGGTAGGCGGGAGTTTGTCTGTGAGAAATGTTTTTGTCTTGAGGTATTTAGTGTTAGTTTCTTGTTTCTTAGTCTTTTTGTTGTCATATTCTTGAATTATGGCTGCTGAGGACTATAGAGTTCTGGAGGCTATTCGACTTCTCAGTGAGGTTGGGAGGTTGGATTTAGTTATCGGTAATACTGAGGGCCCGTCGCTGCCTCACCATCAAGCTTCTGACGGTGTCGCCGCTGTGGTGGCGGCCTGTGTCACCCCCAAGCGTTCCCGCTCGGGGCGTTGAGCGAGCGTGGCCGCTCTCGTGTTAAAAAATCGACCCAGAATGTTCAGGCACGGAAGATGGATGAGGTGATGAGTGACGACGCCCAGCGGTCTTTGGTTACGGTAAGACCTGCTCAGGTAGAGGTTTTGACTGCTGGGGACCGCGGGAGCTGTTTCAGACCCCGACGGTTTCGGTTCGGGCATGCTCGGTGTCGGCACAGTGGGGGAGGAGAGGCTTTTTGCGTGGCGGGCAGAAGCGCTCTGCTTCGGCCTCCGCGTTGGTTTCAGCGTCGGTTACCCGGGGAAGGGGTGAGGAGCAGGTGCGTGTTACTTGCTCCCCGTCGCTCCCCCAATTGAATACCTTTACGTTCGAGGGGGATGGTCATGCCTTGGCGGATGTTTCCACGAGTGACTCTATGCCGAATTTGAGTGTGTTGGGGGGGGTTGCAGGCCCTCTGTCTCCTGTTCGTTCTTTTCAGAGGCAGGACTTTAATGTACGGCAACAGAAGCTTCAAGTTCAAGTAGCAGAGCCAGTTTTCGGTCAGGGTGCTATGGGACAATTCAGCCCCTTGTTGTTTTCCCCTTCTCTTTCCAATAGGGGTGACATGGTCTCTGTCCATAGTGGGTCAGTAGGCGAAGGGGAGTGGGCGCAGTCGGGTGGTTGGGTGGATATGTCTTTTGGGGCTCAAGGTCAAGAAACTCGCATGTTGTCTTCTCCTGTTCCTATATTAGGGACCCGTAAGGTGGTTCCTTTGAATGTATTGCCTTCTGGTTCTTTTCCCTCTAAGGGAGTCGGGTGAAGGACGTTAGGTGTGGGTGCCGGGTCTTGGGAGGGACTGGGGGGCATATTACCAACAACTAGCGATAATTTTTGTCTCTAACTTGTTTAGAGACAAAAATTATCGCCGCACATCGGCGATTTTTATCGCAGATAAACCTTGCTATTAACAAGGTTTATCGCAAATGCGATAAAAAACGGCCGAAATGCATGAATATCGCTGAAAAGTCAGAGATATTCATGCATTATCGAGCAAATGCTCTTAGCCATGTTATCCACCTCCCATTGGATAACATGGCTAAGTACTGCTCAGGGCAGGTGTTAGCTTTTGGAGATATTCCCGCTTAGCGCGAATATCTCCAAAAGTTGGTAATAGGAGATAGCGATGTTAGCGACTGTTTTCAGTCTCTAACATCTTGGCACGCCCACTTTGCATCTCATTAGTGATAAATATCACTGACATGCAAAGTGGGGCCCAAGATGGTCGCTATCTCCTACTAGCTGTCGCTAACTGGTGTTAGCGACAGCTTGGTAATAGGGAGATAATTTTATCTCCGCTTTCTTGGCTTTTAAAGCCAAAAAAGCGGAGATAAACCCCCTTGATAATATGCCCCTGGATGTTTTTCCTTCCTGGGCTCAGGGTGTTCGTGGGGACAGTAAGGGCGGGAGTGGAGTGAGTTTTGGTTTTCAGGAGGCCAGTGATGTAGGGGTTCAGAAGCAGGTGGCGCCTGTTGGCCAATCTTTAGGTCCTGAGTCTGCTGTGTTACAGTCTATGCTGGAGTGGAGCAGTGGTGAGGAGGTGGTGGAGCCTTCCCCTCCTCTTCATTGGGTTGGTTTTCCTTCAGGTGAAGTGGTGCTGCAGGATAAGAGTTTTATGCAGGGAGATTGGTTGAGGGGGCCTGTTGGTCCTGGTGTTGTTAGTAGTCAGGGGCCCGGCACATAGAGTCCAACCTTTTTCTTTTCAGGTCGGGGACCGTCGTGGGACAGCAGACTCGGTAGGGCGGAGTCCAGCCCATTTTTCACAGAGGAGAAGGGAGGGTGGAGCCCAGCGCGGCACATTCCGTACCGGCGGGGGATCCCGGCGCGGTCAGCAGACGCAGGTCCGGCGCGACCTCGCTGGCCCCTACATATCTTCATACACGGAGGATGGATTCTTCTATGGCAAATCCTGGCAGGAGTAATAAAAGGTCAGGGGAGTACCGGCGTGTACAGTCGGCTCCCCCTTTAAGTGTTCAACAAAGGGTTGGTAAGGCCCAATCTGGTGTGGAAGAACCTGGTAAGGCTCATAAGAGACTGTTGGTTTCAAGCCCTCCCCGGTTGGAGGAGCCTTTGCTCTTGGATTATGATGAGGAAAGCCCAGAGGAAGGGAATTAAGTGATACTGTGTCGGGGGGGGGGCATTTTCATGCTTCTCGTAGTGTTTTACAGGCACCAGTGGGGGTGCAGGCAAAGAAAGTGTTGGTGTCCGGTCCAGCTCGAGAGCGCGGCCCCGCTGGAAAGGTTCCTCGGATGGCGGACAACGTGGACCACATGGCATGGAGGTCGGGGCCAGGGCAAGCCCCCGTTTTAAATCCAGGTGAGCTTTGTGAACCACGGGCTAGACCAAAAATGGTGTCTGTGGGGATTGGGGGTGAGCCGAGAATTGGTGAGACAAGCGGTAAATTGTTTAAGGGGCGTTATGTCAAAGATCAAGGGGTAGGAACAGGTGACGGGGAAGGTGCGGCCGCCAAGGTTGAGAGTGGCACAAACACTGAGTCCACAGGGGAGGTAAAAGAGCCTTTGCATAGCAAGGAATTGAAAATTAAGAAGTTACCCTATATGGGTGTGACCAAGCCTTTGGGTGCCCATTTGATGCTTTCTACTAAAGAAAGGATTTGGAAAGGTGAGTATGTAGAGCTTTTGAAGCTGATACACAGAGGTGCGATCTAAGGAGGGTTCAAAGGAGGAAGAATATGAGCTGGCTAAGCGCCCCAAGGTACCTCTGACTATTGAAAATTGGACATCAGCATTTTTAATTTACGCTAGTGTGTATTGTGAAAAGTTTCCGGAGCGCTGCGTTGCTTTATTTAAATACATGGATGTTATCAGAAAAGCCCAAATCACGGGGAGTGGTTTTGCTTGGGCGCAATATGATGAAGAGTTCAGGGCCCGTATGGCGTGGGACCCTGATGCCAAGTGGGGTGAACTGGACACAGATCTTTGGCAACACACGATGGGTGTGTCAGTTGGTGGTAAGACTATTTTCACAGCCAGTGGCTTACCTTTGGTTTATCGCCCCTTTCAAGGAAAGCCCACCAGGGGAGGGGTGGGCAGCACAGCAGTCTCACAGTCAGGAGGGGGGACTTGTTGGGATTTTAACAAAGGGCTCTGTTCAAGGGAGTTCTGCAGATTTCGGCATGAGTGCTCGCAATGTGGTAGGAGACACCCATCAGTCAAATGCTGGGGGCCTAGACCAACAGGTGGGCAACAGTGGTCCCAGCAGGGTGTTAGCACATACGTCCCCTCCCAACAATCCCAGGCTAACAGAGGAGGGAAGTCTGCTCCTGGGGTTGGGCCCAAAGGCTCGTACTCCCGTTAAGTTTGATCAGCTGGCAATTAGTTTGAGGGGCTATGGTGATGTGAGGGCTCAGGATATTTTGTTACAAGGTTTTCGAGATGGTTTCAGATTGGGATATTCAGGCCCTCGGGTGCGGAGGAGGTCCAGGAATTTGAAATCAGCTGATGAGTTTCCAGCAGTGGTACAGGAAAAACTAGATAAAGAAGTGCTGAAAGGACGGATGGCGGGTCCTTTTGTTGATTGGCCTTTGGAGGACTTGATCATCTCCCCTATAGGACTGGTTCCTAAAAAGGAGCCCGGACAGTTTCGGTTAATCCAACATTTATCATGGCCAGAGGGTGCCTCGGTGAATGATTTCATTGATAAAGAGTCAGCTTCAGTGTCCTATTCATCTGTGGATGTGGCCATGTCTTTGGTAGTGGCTGCGGGCCCTTTAGCTGAAATGGCAAAATGCGATATCAAATCGGCATTTAGATTGCTTCCAGTCCATCCTGAGGACTGGTGTCTTCTGGGTATCCATTTCCAGGGGAAGTGGTACGTGGACAAAGCACTGCCAATGGGTTGCTCGATGTCCTGTGCTCTTTTCGAACCTTTTAGCACTTTTGTACAGTGGTTTTTCACTCACAGATCTGGTCATGAGCTGGTCACTCACTATCTAGACGATTTCTTTTTTGTGGGGCCCCAGGGATCCTCTGAATGTCAGGCAGCATTGGAGACATTTCAAAACCTTATGAATTTTTTGGGAGTGCCATTAGCACCCGAAAAGACAATGGGTCCTTGCGCGACCATGTCCTTTTTGGGAATTGAGTTTGATTCAACATCTATGCAGGCTCGTTTGCCGCAGGATAAGAAAGTGAAAATGCTGGACCTCTTACAAACAATGTTGGCAAAATCAACAGTTAAAGTGAAAGAGATACAGGTCCTGTTTGGTCATTTGAATTTTGCTTGCAGGGTGGTGAGGGCGGGCAGAACTTTCTGCAGGCGTCTGGGCAGGGCTCTGTCAGATCATCATTTGCCTCATCACCGTGTGCGTTTGACAGCTGGAGTGAAAGAGGATTTGCGGATGTGGTCCACCCTTTTGCATTCCTTTAATGGGGTGCCTTTGGCCCGAGAGGAGGACTGGTTGTGGGAGGTCCAAATGTTTTCAGACGCAGCAGGCAGTGATGGTTTTGGTTTGTATTGGCAAGGCAGTTGGTGTTCCGGAAAAGTGGCCGGAATTGTGGACGAATGGTGGTATTGCTTTCCTGGAACTGTTTCCAGTGTTGGTAGCCTTGACACTGTGGGGGCAGGAATTGGCCCATAAAAAAGTTTTGTTCCGCATTGATAATAGGGCTGTTGTGGACATTATCAATAAACAGTCTGCCAAGGATCCCCAGATTCTGAAATTGCTGCGAGTGTTTGTTTTGGGGTGCCTTAGATATGACATCAGCTTTAGGGCGCTGCACATTCCTGGTGTGGACAATGACATTGTGGATGCTTTGTCTCGTTCGCAGTGGGAGAGATTCAATGGGCTTGCCTCGGAGGCGGACAGGACACCGACACGCATGCCGGAGCACCTTTGGGAGGTCGGCAACACAGGGTCCTACAGTTGGTGGTAGGTTCGTTGTCATCTTCTACTCGAGCCGCATATGACCTGGCTTGGAGGGACTTCTTGGCATCTGGAGCTTGCAGGCGTGAACCTGGTTGGAGGCGTCTGGATGATGTGGTTCAATTTATTCTGTCCTTGATAGATAAAGGGTTATCTAGGGTTACTATTGCTGGAAAGTTAGCGGGCATATCTTTTATGGGTAAACTCCTTTGGGGTTATGCTCCTTCGGCCGGTGAAGTGGGAAGGAGATTGTTGGAGGGCTGGGCTCTGGAAAGCAGTATGCAGCAGTCAGTTAGTAACCCTTTGTCTTGGCAGAACTTGGCCCGGGTGGTGGAAGCACTACCTTCTGTTTGTGTGGATGATTTTGAGGTTTGCTTGTTTTCCACCCTCATGGTGTGGATGTTTTTTGGAGCATTTAGGGTTTCGGAGTTGTTGGGCTCTAAGTTCCATCAGGGTGTGGGTTGGGGGGATGTTCATTTGTCTGAGAAAGGGGTTCATGTTTGGCTGCATCGTTCAAAAACAGATCAAAGAGGTACGGGTAAGGGTGTTTGGTTGGAGGCTTCCTCCCCTTGTATTACGTGTCCTTTGCGGTGGGCCAGGAGATGGTGTACTGTTTCGGGTGGGGCTTTGGAGGCTGGCGTTTTTCAGCATGCAGATGGCGCCAGGGCCACTGATTATCAGTTGCGAATGGTTCTCCGCATGGCTTTGAGGAATATTGGTTTGGATGATAAGAAGTATGGCACTCATCCTTTTCGAATTGGGGCAGCTACTGAGGCTCATAATCGGGATGGTCTGGGCAAGATATTATGCGCTTAGGGCGTTGGTCATCCAGGTGTTTTCAGCGCTATGTACGACCTGCTGTGGGCGATGCGCTTGCGTCTTCATCTTTGTCTTAAAATTTGATGCTGCCTTTTTCATTTCAGGCTCGGTGGCTGGTCCCCAGTCAACGGCTCTGACTATTTGGATTGTGGGCCATTCATTCGTGAAGCGGGCACAGATTCAAGCACGGGATAGCTATTTTGGATCATTGCTTAGTTTTAATGAACGTTTTTTCAATGTTATTTGGAGAGGGAGAGGGGGCATGTGTTGGAAGGAATTGGTGCCTGCTCTTAATTCTTGGTTGGGTGGGGGTTCCTGTCCTGATGTTTTAGTTATTCATTTGGGTGAAAACGATCTGTGCAAGGTGAAGGGTGTTGTTTTGTTACGTACAATAAAGAAGGATCTTTCCCTATTGAAGCAACAGTGGGCGGGTTGCCATGTTTTTTGGACGGAGTTGGTTCCGAGGAGATACTGGAGAGGGGCTCACAAGCCCAAGGCAATTGATAAGGCTCGGAAAAAGATTAATTCGGAGGTTGCTAAGTTTTGCAGGGACCTGGGTTTTGGTCATGTGTCGCATGGTGACATACGGTATGATGCATTGGAATTCTTTCGGGATGATGGTGTACACCTTTCTCGGTTAGGTATGGGCCTTTATCTATTGGAGTTGCGAGAAGTTCTGTCTCGCTGTTTGAACATTCAGGAGTTTGCTGGTTAATCTCGCCTTTTTTCGTTTCTTGGTTTATCTACAAGGTTTTTTGGGGGGCAGAAAGGGGGGTGTATTTCTCCCCCCCCACTTTCTGGGTGGCGGGGTTTAGTTGTTTTTTGTCAGGCTTGGTAAGTTTGTGGTTGGTTTTTACTTGGTTGGCACATTCGGCAGGGGGAATTGGGAATGACGACTGTTTGGGATGGTTGCATAGGTTGGAGGACCAAGAGGGGTTTGAGGGCAAACAGTGGAGTTTGTTTTATGCTTTGAGGGTTTGTAAAGTTGAAATGTTTATGCTGGGTTTTTGCATTGTTGGATTTGTGATGATGTAATGTTCAGGTGGGGGCGCGGTCAATGACGTGTTAGGGGTGGGGGCGGGCTGGGGGAAATTAAGGAGGTTAGTATTTAGTGAGGTTTAGTTTTGTAAGGCATTGGCCGAGGTTTTAAATTTGTTAATGTGCACCTGTTTCAATAAAAGCGGCCTTTTTCGCACACATATATCTGTCTGGTGGTCTGCTCACTTCCCCCTCGCCCCTCCCTCCCAAGGGAGGCTTGGGGGGCAGCCGACCCCGGGGAGGTCCCCCCCGGGTGGTTTGGGAGGGCAGGCGGGGAGGGGAGGTCTTGCAGTCTCCCGGGCATTTTTTGAGTTTGGGCTGGTTTTCCCTACTAGTTATCGCCCAAGTATAAATTCTGGTGACTCCGCCTCTCGGACACCATTTTAGGTTCGGTGACCTGGTGGCCGGGAGTTTGTCTGTGAGAAAAAATGTTCCCTCCCTATTTTTCGAATTCTTCTGGTTTCTTTTTTTGTTTATTCTTTCCCTTTGCCCCTTTTTTATACTTCTTAGGTTTTTCTTTTTTTCAATTTGGGGTGTTTTTCTGTTGGAACAGGTGGACATGGGTTCTGTTTTATGTTATCCTTGTCGCTTGGAACAGGTGCGGTGCGGGGTTTAGTTGTTTTTTGTCAGGCTTGGTAAGTTTGTGGTTGATTTTTACTTGGTTGGCACATTCAGCAGGGGGAATTGGGAATGACGACTGTTTGGGATGGTTGCATAGGTTGGGGGACCAAGAGGGGTTTGAGGGCAAACAGTGGATTTTGTTTTATGCTTTGAGGGTTTGTAAAGTTGAAATGTTTATGCGGGGTTTTTGCATTGTTGGATTTGTAATGATGTAATGTTCGGGTGGGGGCGGGGTCAATGACGTGTTAGGGGTGGGGGCGGGCTGGGGGAAATTAAGGAGGTTATTATTTAGTGAGGTTTAGTTTTGTAAGGCATTGGCCGAGGTTTTAAATTTGTTAATGTGCACCTGTTTCAATAAAAGTGGCCTTTTTTGCACACATATATTTGTCTGCTCACTCCCCCCTCGCCCCTCCCTCCCAATGCGATCTGTGGACGGCGGACAGCGCTTTTGTACAGCTTGGAGCGTGGTGAGAAAACTTTGGTGAGAGAGACCGTAAGCGCTGCAGTGGCGCAGCGGTGCAGCGGGGATCACTAGCGGCAAGCGGTGAGAGAACACAGAGAAGTGGAGCTAGCACACTGCATCACCACCTGGAGCAGATTTGACAATCAGCTTGGCTCGATTTCGGCATCAGTGATTCGTGGTGTTTGGCAGAATTGTCGGCAGGGAGATGTGGCTCTACCTGTATGTACCGGTGAATAATGGCTCCGAAAAGGAGAGGCACCTCGAGAACCCGAGGAGGAGCGTCGGCAAGTACCGCAGCTGCTGTTTGTGGCGGGGCAGAGGGCGGAAACGCGGCTACGGGTCATGCGGTTAATGGGGAGAGTGCAGCTCAGCTCGGGCGCCCAGAAATGTGCATAGTGGGCAGAAAAATACTAACATCAGGAACATAATTAATGAAAGCCCCCAGATTAATTCTCTGTTATTGTTGAGTGAGCGACAAGATATTGGTATGAGCAGGTAACCGCTGCCAGTGAATGGACATTGTGAACGGGACGGCCATCAACAACAACAAGAAAACGTGGTTAGACCCCGAGTACCTGCAATTTTTACCCAAAAACTACTACAGAAAGGTAAAACAGGCGCGGATATGCGCATTGACGACCAGAATGTATCTCTATGAAATAGTGCGCTGGGCAATTTAGAAGTGGATCTGGGTAGCAGACCAAGTTGTGAGTCTGACTCGATAATTTTGGTACATACTACAACTAACATTGCTGCACCACTTGCTAGTACCTTGTCATTGCCTGCTATTATAGCACCTTGCAGCTCAATTACAGAGGGCCCGGATTCGGCCTCCGCTCCCCCCTCCGCTACAGATAAGGGCAGTGATGTTGAGCACGCCAGGTCAGAAGGCAAGTTTTATTCTATGTCCGACCTCTCAATGGCCTCAGGTAAAGAGAATGAGGATGACGACGAGGATAATGATAATATGAGCAATGTAGGTGATTGGGGTGATGGTTTGGACGATGAGGAAGGCGGGGACTCTGTTCAGTCTCCGCCTCAAGAGACTGTAAGAAAACCAACTGATCCTGGTGCGCGCCCTCCTCATGGGCTGAGTGTTCCCCTTCTTCAGCCTAACTTGGATGATGATATCGATGTAGCCACAATCACGCTAGGCACAATTTATAAGATCATTATGGCTCATCGAGCCGAGACCAATGCAAAGGGTCTGCGTATGCAGGGGGCGGTTCGAAAATTGCAAAACACAGTGCGGCGCATGGCCAAGTCTTCTGCAGAGACAACTGCTCGTGTAGGGGAGGTTGAAGAACGTGTCTCCTGTGCTGAAGATTCCCTGGTGAAACGACAGGCAGCAATAGACACACTTCAAAACTCTAGAGCTGATGTTGATTGGAAACTTATTGACTTAGAAAACCGCTCTAGATGGAATAATCTACGCGTCTTGGGTATTGCGGAATCCAAGGAAGGCCAGGATACAAGAAAATTTATTGTTGATCTGTTTAAAGAGTCTTTCCCTGAACTTAAAGACTGGAATTGGGACACCGAGGTCATCAGGGCACATAGATTTCCGTTTATGTTACGGCAGCGAAAGAGGGACTTTAGAGTAGAATCTAATGCTTATCCGAGGGCTATTCTAATATGTTTAAATACATTTTTGTTACGGGAGGCTATTTTTGACTTGGCATGCCCAGACAGGCGGTCTGGGGTGCGAGTTTTTTGTAAGCCCCAATTTCTGTCCGGCTACGGTACAGCAACAGTGGCAATTGCGGAAATTAATGCCAGCCTTCCAAGCAAAGGGTGCTCAGGTATTTCTCCTTAATCCAGCGAAATTAAAGATCATATACAAGGCACAAACAATATATTTCACCTCAGAGATTCTGGCACAGGATTTCCTGAATGCTATGGGCTCTGGCTAACATACATGAAACCTGCTTCTTGGGTGCTATAACAGTGTTTCATGTCAGTCTCTCTTCCAGCATTGGTGTATTTTTTGTTTGTGTTTCGCTGAGCTTGGTTCCATTAGTAAGGATATGCAAATATTTCAATATTTGGATACTTTAGGAACTGAGCCAATAAGGTTCTATTTGGTGAGACTGGAAGAGAGTAGTAATGCTGGGTTAAGGCGGGTGGGGGGTCACGGAGAGGGGATAATGCACATTTCACTCTCCATCACAGAGGACATGGTCCTTAAGCCCTGGTTTGGGTGGAGGTGGGGGGGCGGTTTGGGGACTGGGTGGGTGCAGGCTAGCTTGGGAGGGAGTAGGGGTAAAAATCAAAAAATTAAGAGCAATACATGTGTATTATTTGTTAAAGTGTCGGAAAGCTTTGGTCACTGGGCACATGCATCTTTGTTATGTTGGTTCAGCTCAATTAGATGTCGGCTAAAGGTATTAGACTTGGGACACTTGATGTCAGGGGTTTCAACTCTATCAATAAACAGCAGCGGGTTATAAGAGAGCTTCAGATGCTTCACTGTGACACAATTTGTCTTCAAGAGACTCACATACCCTGGTTGAAAAGAAAATTATTAAATGAGTTGGACTACGACCTTGCCGTGTGCACTAAACAGACCTGTACATCTAGGGGTGCTGTTATTATTATAAAAAAACATATTGGTCATATTGGTCGGAGTGCGTCGGATGGATTTGGGAGATGGGCAATTGTTGAGCTTATGGTTGGGGCAATGACATTTACGCTATGCTCAATATATATGGCTCTAACTTAGATGAAGCTGCAATTTTAGATTTCCTGAATATTGAACTAGCTACTTGGCCAACTCCCCTCATCATATGTGGTGATCTGAATATAAATCTACCATCTGATATATTATACAATATTTTTAGGTATATGGGTCGAAAACCAAAGGTGTTTAAGGCACTACAATCGCTGATCACTGCTCATGGATTGGTTGACACTTGGGCGTATTTAAGGGGCTCTGAGGCAGGATAGACGTTTTTCTCGTGTCCTCACCAAAAGCTAGTCAGGCTTGACTATTTTTTTGCCCCACAGTATCTTCTTAATGCTGCAAGTATTCAGGTACATCCAAGGGTGACGTCAGATCATGGGCCAGTGGTAAAAACTCTGTCTGGTATAGAGGTTGTTTATAAACCTAGGATGTTCTCCTTTGATCGTAAGCTTTTGCTGGATCAAAAATATCTGGTACATATGAAGGCTTGGATAGCTGAGTTTTTTCATCTTAATCGTGGAAGCACTGATCCAGGCCATGTTTGGGATGCCTTTAAGGCTGTCTTCAGGGGAGAAACTCTTAGTTATGGGCTACATAGTCAAAAGCAGCTGAGGCTACACCTCCAGAAGTTGTATCAAGATCTTGCACAGGCTGAAGAGATTTTTGTCCAGGGTATACATGCAGGAATAGATATTGGGGTTGCAGCTTCGTAAGTGGCACGGACCAAAGCAAAAATAAACTTACAAGGGAGTAAGAGGCTGCAAAAAAATATATCTTTAAACAGCAGTTCAATTATGAATATGGAGAGGCAAGTGGGAGGTGTTTGGCCCAAAAATTGCGGATAAAAGAAGTGGCCAGAAGAATTAATTATATTCTGCACTCTAGTGGACGTCGTATTGAGAATGAGAAAGACATTTTGGAGGTTTTTAAAAACTTCTACGAAACATTATAAGCGGAAGATCAATATGACTTACAAAGGGTTAAAACATTCATACGTCAGTATTGTGAACGAGATCTGGGAGAGGTGGACGCAGCGAGATTAGACGCCCCTATCACAATGCTTGAGCTGGAACAATCTATAAATGGCTTGCAATTGATAAGGCGGCGGGCCCTGATAAATTGCTGCTTGAGATATATAATTATTTTTTCGAGTCTTTAAAAGAAGATATGTTAGCCACAGTTAGGAGAGCACAAAGGGGGCTGTCCGCAAAATCATGGGACGAAGCTAACATTGTTGTATTTTTGAAAAAAGACAAATCCTCTGATCTGCCGGCATTATACCGTCCCATAAGTTTATTAAATACGATGGTAAAATCTACTCTAAGATCCTGGCCACTAGGTTAGCCACTGTCATCACTCCACTGGTATCTACAAGACAGCATGGTTTTATTCCTAACCGTGGAATGACAAATCATGTGAATCACGTTATCACTTTATTAGACCATGCTAATACCACCGGCGATCCCTTTAGTCTTATTTTATTAGATGCCCAGAAGGCTTTTGATTGAATCTCTTGGTGCTTTTTATGGGAAGTGATGTTACAGCGTGGCTTCGGGCAACAATACCTCACTGCAGTACAAACGTTATATAGTCAACCTGTTGCTAGGGTTTGCACCATGGGCCTTGAATCTACGGCAGTCTCTAACAAGAGGGGACCAGACAGGGCTGTCCCTGCTCCCCATTACTATTCTCTTTTTACATTGACCCAGTTCTAAAAATGCTTGAACACAGCCGGCAGATACAACCTATATTTTTACAGCAACAGCAATGCCGTGTGTTTGCCTACGCAGATGACATTGCTGTAGTGTCTCCGAAACCAGCGCCAGCAATGCAAGAGATAGAACAATTAGCAGGGGAGTATGGAGCTGTTTGGGGTTACAAGCTAAATACAGCTAAAACTTAAATTTTGTGCCACAATGTAGTCTGCTTCAAAGACCCAAGGGTGTTGCAGGAAGTAATGTACCTTGGAGTTTTAATTAGGACTTCCGCAGCTGCATTGATTGACTCTAATTGGGGGAAGTTGTTAAATGGGGCCCGTAGGCAATTAGATCAGTGTGAATGTCTGCATCTGTCACTTGTTGGCAGGTGTAATGTTCTTAAAATGATGATTTTGCCAAAATATATTTCTTCAGATGTGTTCCATTGGAGATATCGCAAACTCATTTGGCACAATTACAGTCTCCATGTATGAATTTTATATGGGCACGTAATGCAATATATGGTGTTACCGAGATCTGTAGGTGGGTGGGCTGTACCGGATTTTACTTTTTACTCTTATGCATGTATGCTACAGCGTATGAATATATTGCTTACTGGGACAGGACCAAGTGATGTTGCTGAGTCCCCCTCTATATATCACATGTTCCTGGGCTCTGATGCAAAAAACTGCATGTTTTTACAATTGGATTGGAGCTATTACAAACGCACAAGATTCAAGATAGTGATAGCTGGGGGCGTGGCCAAGCAGCATGACCGACAGGACGTGAGCTCCACCAGCTCCGTCCCGAAGACCCGTTAATCCTGTGATAAGATCCTGCCTGGGCTGTCGATTCGAGTGAAGATGGGCCGGAAGCTTCCCTGAATCGATCGAGACCCCCACATTGGAAGGGCGACTTGTGGAAACCCCGCAAAACAACGCCGGAGATACTGTCGGTGGCTCCGGGCCGAGCTACACAAGGTCGTGGTCTGGGCCTGTGGCGGTGTGTAGCGGTGCGGGTGGCCTACCTGGACGTGGCGTTTCACTGATCCGGAGCCGAGTACGTCCTGGGCGGGACTCCTCTTGCTGAGGACTACGGCTAGCGGACATTTGGGAGCGGCTGGCAGCTACCGGGAGGTCTTGGCGATCCACGCCGACCGGTGCGGGGAGATCGAGGCACCCGCCCCTCCCCCTGACGACCTCCTGAAGCGGAGCCTCCGATCCGGGACCATTGCCCCTGGTGAGTGCCTGGTTGACCCCCGGGACCCTGGGGGACTCGCAAGAAGCGGAGGCGGGCGGCGGTGCTTCGGTCCTGAGGGCACCTCTGCCCTTATCGGAGGTAGTGGCAGCGAGGGGCCGACCCGTTACTGCAAGTTGCCGGGCGGCCTAGCTGGGCTGCCCCGGCTTGACACCGGGGGCAGGGGCTGCGGCGCCCGCCCCTCCCCCAGATAATTGCCTGCACCGGATCTTCCACAGGGGGCTCGCTGTGTCTGTGGAACCTGCGAAGGCTCATGGTGCTGCGCTTTTGGGGACACGACTGGTTTGGCGCCCCTCTCCACTCGCCCGCCATCTTGACCGGGTGCCGAGGCGCTTTCTTCCCCACACTGCAGCAACATTCAGCATGGAAGACCCCTGGCCCGCATTGCGCTGTAGTTGTGCGCTCCTCTGGGGGGACGCCCTTGAAGCCTTGGGAGTTGTGCTGTTGCCCCTTGGAGGTGGGGGGTGCTGCTCCGGGCGCTCTGGTTGGTGGGGGAGCCTGCTGACCTGCCTCGGCCGGGCCACCTGGGATCCCACCGCATGACCCAGTGGGTGCACTGTGGACTGCTGGCCGCCCATTTGCTCATCACCGTTGGGGGTACCGGACTCCTGCCTCTACAAGTACATATACACTGAGAAAAGGAGATTGCCTCCCCGCCATTTCTTCTTCCAACTGATCCCCTGCTTGGTTTGGACACCTTCTGTGTCGCACTTGTCTGCAGCTGCCTGGTGCGCTCCCATCACACCTGCTACTCCTATCTTTGGCCCGCCTTTGCGCTCCATATCTAGCCAGTGGTGCCTGGGGGGAACCCTCTGGAATATATTGGGAAGGTGCACGATCTGCCTCTCCTGATGGCGACCCACAAGGATAGGTCCTCGAAGTCCTCCCAACCCAACACCATAGTGCAGTATACTACTCCACGTCTGCCCTCACAGAGGATTATACAGCAGACGGGTCCGGAGGACGGTGGGGATGGTCCAACAGAGCCATCCCATGCAGAGATCTTGAAGGCCATTCAGGGATTTCATTCTGCCCTAGAGAGGCAAATAGAGACTGTATCCATAGATGTTAATCTACTCCGAACGGATCTCCGCAAGGTAGAGGACAAGGTTTCAGACGCAGAGGGTAATATCACCCAATTGCAAAGCGAGGTGGCCTCCTTGCAAAAGTCAGTCGCACAACTTACGTCCGCTACCTGTGCGCTGGAGAGAAGAGCTGAGGACGTGGAAGGTAGGGCCCGTCGAAGTAACATCAGGGTCCTGGGAGTACCGGAACGATTGGAGGCAGGAAATGCTGACACTTCCTGGAGACCTGGATCAGTACTTAGCTGTGCCCGACTGGACTGTCCAGTGTCTTTGTCATTGAACGGGCGCATAGGGCCCTTGTCCCCCCTCCGCGCCCAGGCGAACCCCCTAGAGCCCTAATCGCAAAGATCCTGAACTATAAAGATTGAGACTGTATCCTGAGGGCCGCAAGGGAAAGAGAGTCCCTTACAATTGAGAACAGCCGAGTTTCCATTTATCCTGACTATACCCAACAAGTGCAGGGCAGCGAAAGTCCCACTTAGGAGTTAAGCAAAAACTCCGGGAAATGAAACTCCAATATATGCTTTTATATCCGGCCAAACTTAAGGTGCTCTCGCAGGGCCGTACTCACTTCTTCGAGTCCCCGGTGGAGGTGTGGGAGTGGCTCAAGATAAGGGGAGACGACCTGCCCCCTGGTGAGCGCGGCGGCCCCCGTGAGACCTGGGGGACCCGACCCCAGAGGCGGTGTCGAGGCAGAGGGAGACGCTGCTCTGGATCCCGGGGTTCTGCTGAGCCTCGGTTTACTGTGGGAGCAGATGGAGCACTCCGTATGAGAACATCGTCGACGGGGGCTGCTCCGGAGTCCCCTGGGGCGTCCGCCCCTGGTGAGGTTTTGGTCCCAGATACCTTGCAGGAAACTTTGCCGGATACGGACTCTACGGCTCCAGTGATCCCGGAAACTGGCCTTTCTGAACCACGACTGGAGTAAGATTTGACTTGAGGTATTGTTTGGTTAATGCTCTGTTGTCCTCTGAGTTGGGGGGCCTCCTCTTGGATCTCTACTGGTTCAATGTTATCCCTAACTGGTACTGGGGGCCTTGGATGCCTGGCTGAAGCGGAGGACTTGCATCCTGATGGACGGAGGTACGGGGTGAGGGATCCACACTTTCTCTGGGTGGATCGTCGCTCAGACTAACAACTGTATTTAGTAGACATGCCCGGGGACTGTCCTGAAACACTGGGTCTCTCGGGGAGCTGGGGGGGAGGATGGGTGGGTTTGGTTGGTTGTGTGTGAGTGTGTGTTGAGTGGGTTGTATGGGGTGGCTGTGTACGTCCTGGCACTGGCAGGGGAATGGCGGGGTGGTGTTTTTGTTTGTTGCTGTCCTCTTGCTCGTGGGTGGGGTGGGGAGAATGTTTTTGAAGGGGTTCTGAGTTCTGGGGATTTGGAGGGCGGGGTAGGGTTAGTGCGGAAATTATTGTTGGCATTCAATACATGATGAATGGGACTTATATGTGGCTCATTGGGCAGACTGGTCCTTCCGGTCTGACTGGAGCGGGGGCCCGGAGGTGGCAGGTCGCAATGTATGTATGCTATGGCCCAACTGGGCGCAATCACCGACCATGGGTTTTAAGTTCTTAACTTGGAATGTGCGCGGTTTGGGTGCTTGCACCAAGAGACATAGGGGCCTTTCCTTCCTTAAACGACATGGGGTCTCGTTGGCATGTTTGCAGGAGACCCACATAGATGAGGAAGGCACCCAGCGGCTGTCTAGGAAATGGAGAGGTCAGATCTTCCACTCCTCCTTCTCCACATATGCCAGGGGGGTCCTCATTTGGGTGGCCCCAGGGATCCCTTGCACTGTCCGGTATGTCGAAGCAGACGTTGAAGGCAGATATCTGCTAGTGCAGATCAAACTAGATGACAAGGAATTATTACTCCTGAACTCCTATACACCGAATATCGATGACCCGACCTTTTTCTCTCAGCTCCAAGATCTTGTTGTTTCGGATCTAGATGCCCCCTTCCTCTGGTTTGGGGATTTCAATTGCGTATTAAACCCTGAGTTGGACCGACATCCCCCTAGGTCAGGCACAAAGCCCCGTATGAAGGCGCGTCTTCGGGAAGTAATGCACAACCTAGGGGCACTGGATGTGTGACAAACTTGTCATCCCACTCAGAAGATATATACATGTTATACCACGACGCATGGCACCCATAGCAGATTGGACCGCGTACTTGCAGCTAATCTCGCCCCATCTCTCACCTTGACGGTTACGCATCAGGCTCGATACCTGTCAGATCATGCCCCGGTGACGTGCATGGCACAATGGGCTGATCAAGCTGCCCGTCCCCGCACCTGGCGAATGCCGACTGACATCCTTCAAGATCAGGTGGGTAAGGACCATGTGGCGACTGCCCTATCGAATTACATAGATCTGAACTGGGGGTGCCGTGATCTACCCTACTCCACTAAATGGGAGGCCCTGAAGGCAGTGGTACGTGGAGCCTGTATGGGCCTCACATACGGGGTCCGGAAACAGCTGCTGTCTGAGTTGCAAGATGCGGAGGTTGTGCTCCAGCGCACCCAGACTCGACCAGATCCCAACGCTTTGGACCAGGAGGCGGAGAAGGAGGCGCAGGTGTCGATATATGACATCCTCACCCGCCTTGATAAATACACATTAGGCCAATACAGACAGCGTCTCCATCGCGAAGGCGACAAATCTGGCCGATTACTGGCCTGGATCCTTCGATGTGAATTTGCGCCTGAGAAGATAGTTGCCCTGCGAGACTCAGGTGGTGATATAGTGCATTCGGAATCTGCTATTCTTGAGGTCCTCTGATCCCACCTACAGACCGTGTACGCAGCTGACCCCTCGGTCACAGAGGAGTTCTACCGGCCCTATCTTCGGGACTTAGACCTCCAGACCCTTTCGGAGGAGGCGGCAAAGGAACTTGATGCGAAAGTGACGCTTGGCGAGATCGGCGCTGCGCTACCCGCCCTGCCACGAGCTAAGACCCCAGGCGGGGACGGTTTACCATCTGAGTTTTATCACTCTTTCGGGAACGTTCTCGCCCCCTCTTATTACAGGTTTATAATGAGGCCCTGGAATCTGGCGCTCTTCCACCCACCATGAACCAGGGGGAAGTCTGCATGATCTTGAAACCGGGTGGAGATAGTTGTGACCCCGCAGCATTCCGTCCTATCACCCTGATTAATACAGACGCAAAGATCCTCACTAAACTATTGGCCACTCGCCTAGCCCCACACATGACCCACTTGATCCACCCGGACCAGTGTGGGTTTATCCCGGGCCATAATACGGCGATGAATTTACGCCGCTTGAATCATGTCCTCCACGAGGTACGGGGGAGAGAGGGTCCTCATGCGCTTGTGTCAATTGACCTAGCTAAGGCCTTTGATACGGTAAATTGGGGGTATCTGATGGAGATGCTCGAGAGGACGGGATTCGACCTGGTGTTTTGCAGTTGGATCCGTGTGCTCTACGGGGCACCCCGTGCTAGAGTTCGGCTGGGGTCCGCCCGTTCGGAGGAATGGGCCTTGGGGAGAGGCACTCGCCAGGGCTGCCCTCTCTCCCCTCTTCTGTTTGCTCTAGCAATCGAACCCCTGGCGGTTTCTGTTCGCGCCGAGTTGGAGCAATGGGGAATTAAGGTAGGCAACACCGCGAACGTGATCTCTCTCTATGCTTACGACGCCTTATTCTATTTGACGTCCCCTGGCGATTCCCTTCCCGCGTTGATGCGGACTCTGGACCGCTTTGGCACGGCCTCTGGGCTACGTATTAACCTTAGTAAATCTTTGATTTTCCCACTGGCAGGTTGTGCTCCTGACCCGAGCGCAGATCTCCCGTGCTTGGGCCTCAGGTGCGAGCAGGAGGCGTTCCGCTATCTCGGTATACAGGTGGCCTCCACTGAAGAGGCCCTACTGACTTATAACGTCGACCGAGTACTCGGGGCTCTCCACAAGTCTGTCACTTTCTGGAACACGCTTCCTCTCTCCCTTATGGGGCGATTGGTGATCGCCAAGATGGTGATGCTTCCCAGGATTTTGTACGTTCTGCAGAAAACCCTGTGTCCGTTGCCTCTCCGAGTGTTTCGCACACTCGACTCACTCCTTATGTCTCTGCTATGGGCCGGCGGGCGTAGTAGAGTCGCTCTGCGCACGGTGACCCGGTGCTGGGAGGAGGGAGGCCTTGAGGCCCAGAGATTTGACTTATATTACTATGCGGCACAGCTTCTTCCAGCCGCAAGGTGGTTTGCAGATGAGGAGAACTGGGAACTAGCACTACTGGCGGGCACGGCAACCAAGAAGGTTCTAAGGGAGGCCCTGATGCAGGGAAGGGGTGCAGATGAGACTTTACCCTATGTGGTGCGCCACACGGCAGGAATTTGGCAGCGATTCGTTGAAAAGGTATTAAGACGGGCCCCCTTCCATAGGGAGCTCCCGGTGAGGATCTTGGCCCCGGTGCTCCAGATGGAGGAGAATATGTCCTATCGAGAGTGGCGCTGTGGCGGATGTGAGACCCTGGCGAACCTCTATCCAGATGACTCTTTTGTGTCCTTTGAACGGGCTACAGAGTTTTTTGGGTTAAGTAGGGGGCAGTATCTCCATTATAGAGGGCTCCAGGACATAGCCAGAACGAGGTGGCCTCAGTTCCTGGAGGCGCCTCCACTGACCCATACCCTCAACATCATTTTATCGTGTGGTAGAGGTAGAAGGCTGATTTCCCTGCTCTACTCGGCCATGCATCGGGATTCGACCCCTACGACCGCGCCATCTTGGGCGGCCTGGGAGGCAGACTTGGGGGTTGAGTTGGAGCCGGGAAAGCGTAAACGAATCGGGTTTCTGACCCGAAAGGTTTCGTGTAATGCCCGCTTCAAACTCATACATTTCAACTTTGTCCACCGTACCTATATGACCCCGGTCTCCCTAAACTGCATTTCTGCAGATAGGAGACACAACTGTCCTAGGTGTGGCGAGCAGAAAGCGGGATTTTTCCACCTAGCTTGGGAATGTCCTCAAGTCAGTGCCTTTTGGGGGGAGGTGGTGGACCATATCAGTCGTGTTACAAAACTCAGGATTGCACTGGATCCGCTTCATTGTCTTTTGGCCCTAGTACCCAAGCCCAAAAAGAGGAACTTGTCCTATAAGTTTTTACAATTATTGCTAGTTTTGGCGAGGCGGTGTGTAGCTATAACCTGGATGGGTCAGAGGGCCCCCGAGATATCCCTCTGGCTGAGAGATGCTAGAGAATGGTCCCTGGCTGAAGAGACGCACATGCAGCGCACTCGCCGGGATGGGAAATTACAGGATGATCTGCTTGCTTGGAGGTTGATGTGTATGGAGGGGTTGACTGATGATGATTCCGATGCCACCAGCGCTGAATTGTTCACCCCTGATGAGTCTGAGTCCGGGAGTGATGGAGAGGGAGTCGGGTTGGAGGGCCCGGGTCCGGTGTAGTGCCCCACTAGATGCACGCTAATATTCCTTGTTATGTATAACTGTGATTTGCTGTGATACCTAAAGGTCTTCTCCTGGATATAATGACTGCACCTTCTTGGGCCTCACATAGATAGCCTGATTCTTTAAGTACTTCAATAATGATGCCACGCACGGGGGTGTGTTTCTTGTTCTATGTTAAAACAGTGTTTTAATATAAACATTAAAGAAAAAAATGCCTATCCAGAGGGATGGGAGTGAGATTATATAAAGGACATCGGACGGAGAGAACTTTGTAAAAATCAGCGAATACAATGATATGTACGTATCCTTAATACACAGCTAAGTTTTTCTTGACACATGCTCTAATTATATGCCGCCCAGCCTCCGGGATGTGGGCCTATATGGCTGTGTACTGTCCTGAAAATTGCATGTCAATGATCTTGCATTCGAGTGGCCTGAAAAGCCATGAGAACCTGTGCCTTTTTATAGTTTCGCAATAAAAATATTTTTTTTTAAAAAAAGATAGTGAAAGCTGCATACAAAGTATGGAAGGTTATTCAGCAAATGTTTAGGATAGAAAAAGTTTCATGGTATACCCCATTAACAGCAACGGCCCTCTTTCCGAGTATATTCTGGGGCAAGATTTTACATAAGTGGCGGAGTAAAGGCATAAGAATGGTTGGGGATCTATATATGGCGGGGGTATGAAATCATTCGATCAGATTGCAGAGCAATATTGTATACCCTGGGCAGATTTTTTAAAATATTTACAGATCAGAGACTATCTCCTCAAAGCTAGGTGGAATATCCAGACTAACTCCCTTATAGAAGCTATTAGAAAGTCATTAAGAATTGGGACACTGTATACTCTCATGCTAGATACAAAACCCAAATGCTCTGGAGGTACAGAGTTATAAATGGGATAGTAGACTTGGCAGTCACGGGATACAGCTTGAGATCTCCATTGAATTAGCCAACCGACTGTTTATGTCCGCTAACTTAGCCGCTCAACACTACAAAACTATATTTTATTTGTGCCTTACACCCAACAAAATCGCTAAATGCGGTGGAGAACAGGAGGGGAAATGTTTTCGATGTGGTAATCCAGATGCAGATGTGGTCCATATTTTTTACACATGTTCAGAATTAGATAAACTATTAGAGCATGTAGATACATTTTTATCTGCGATTTTGGGATCCCCTAAACATTTGTCACCTATGCAGATTTTGTTGGGTGTAGAAATGGGTGCAAATGTTGATACTGTACCGCAGAATGCTGTTTACCTAATTTTTGTCGCTTCTGCAGTGTTGCGGTTGTGTATAGCTTCCTGTTGGCTTCAGAACGAGGCACCATCTTTCAATGCTTGGAGGTCTAGCTTTCTGGCTAAGTTTAATATTGAATATAGCTTATATGCTCTCAAAGGCAGTCGTAAACGGAAATTGGGCTTGCAAATCTGGGGTCTTGTTTTGTCCTATCGTGATATAGAAATATAGTATGTACTTGTGTGTTTTTGGTTTTTTTTCTTGATACCTTTGTGCCTCTTTTTTATATCTCCTGTTTGGATTCAATTTTATTATATCATGTGTATTGTCTCAGGCAATTTGTAACTGGTTTTTCTAGCTTATCAAAAGACTGCTTGTCGCATGTGCCATATTCTTTTTCTCCTTTATGTTATGTGATTACTCATGTATTGCTAATAAAAATAAATTAAAAGAAAAAAAAGAAAACGCAATAGGTCTCGCCTCTGATTAAGTTAAAGCGATTTGCTTTGCTAATGGTATTGAATAGCAACGCAAATGGCTTTAATTTAATGAAAGGCGAGACCTACTGCATTTGTAATGCTTGTTATTAATTACTTCTAAATGCAGTGTTATAATGTGATGTAATCATCTCAAACCTTTATCACGTTTTTGAACTCTGAAGAGACTATAGGATATTTTACGCAATGTTTGTTGCATGGGTTACATAGCAAGAGTTATCACAGCTTGGCTGGTGCACGGCTCTGAGAGCCGAGCCAGGGTCCTGGCTCGGCTCTCGTTGTTGTTATGTTATGTTATTTGTACACTTCTATAGCGCACGGCCACTCCACTGGAGTATCCCGGCGCTTTGACGAAGACTCCCAACCGAAGATGGGGAAAAAAACATAACACCAAAAGGGCATACAAACATAAAAAACAGCATCAAGATTACGGGAAGAGCCAAGTCTTAAGGGCCTTGCGGAAAGACAGAAGACTGGAAGTCTGTCTTAAAGAGATTGGAAGATCATTCCAGGCATGAGGGGCTAAGTGACGAAAAGACCGTCCTCCTGCTCTTGCCCGTTTGATAGTGGGAACACTCATTTTTGATAAGGACGAGGATCTAAGAGATCTAGGAGGGGTATACCAAGACAGTCGTTTGGAGATATATTTGGGGCCTATGCCATGCAAGGCCTTGAAAGTCGTGGTCAATGTTTTAAATAAAATCCTTTTTGCAACTGGGAGCCAATGCAATGTGGCGAGAAGATCCGTGGCTCTGGCTTTCCTTGGAAGACCAAAAATGGCTCGGGCTGCAGAATTCTGGGCGATTTGCAAATGCCTGACCAGATATTTGGGAAGTCCCAGAAACAAAATGTTTGCATAATCCAGCCTGGAGCAGATCAGTGCCTGGACAATAATTTTTCTGTGCTGGATAGAGACTAGGGGGAGAAATTTGCGAAGCATCCGCAGGATGCCGAAACATTTCCCAGTGAGAGATGAAATATGTGGTCCGAAAGATAGCTTGTTGTCAATCACCACTCCCAGATTTTTGGCTTTCACAGACGAGCTAGTGGGAGGAGACATATCTTTCGGCCACCAGGTTTTCCAATCGGGTTCAGATGTACAGCCAAAGAAGAGCAACTCCGACTTGTCGGCGTTGCACTTCAGCCCATGGCGTCCAAACCACTCAAAAACAGCACTCAAACATCCGTTGACCTGGACACCATCAAACTGACCATCCCTGTTACTTACAAAGAGGAGCTGGGTGTCATCAGCATAGCTGACAATCCGGGCGCCAAAAGACTCCGCTGTCACCGCCAGGGGGGCCATAAAGATGTTAAACAGGAGGGGGCTTAAGATGGAACCTTGAGGGACCCCCACTTCAAGTGGTGACATTTCAGCAGAGAAGGGTGGCGCCCAGATTGTCTGCCGGCGGTCGGCTAAGAAGGATTTAAGCCAATTCCACACCGTTCCCCGCAGACCAAAGTCCCAGAGTCTGGAGAGAAGAAGTGCGTGGGGAAAGGTGTCGAACGCCGCCGACAGATCCAGCATAATCAGTACCACTTTTTTACCAACATCCAACTCCTCCCTGATGGCATCTGTGACTTCAAGGAGCGCGGTCTCCGTGCTGAAATTTGCACGGAAGCCAGATTGAGTACCATGCAACAGACCCCTTTCCTCGATAAAATTGGAAATAAATCTGTGAGCAAACCTTTCAGTCACTTTCGCCAGAGCAGGGAGTAAGGAGATGGGTCTGTAATTTGCATGAACTGCAGGGTCGAGCGCCGGTTTTTTAATAAGTGGTAAGATCATGGCACTCTTCCAAGCTTTGGGAACTACCCCGGAAGAGAGTGACAGATTCAAGATGGGATTTATCAAGTCATTAAGAACAGGTGCCATATTTGCTAGACACTTGGCAGGGCAAGGATCCTGTGGAGATCCGGATTTGAGACTTGTCAGAATAGCAAGAGAACTCTCAAGATCTAATGGGGGAAAATTGGACAGAAAGGGGCCATGATCTGGCAAGGGACACCCCAGACTTGTTGTATGCTGCTGGAAAGTGGCCTGGAGGGAAGATTGAATAGAGGTAATTTTCTGTACAAAATAGACAGCTAATTCCTTCAACCAAGTTTCGGAGTGAACATGGGTCGGAGTATAAGCAGAGGGAGAGGTGAAGTCTTTAACCACCCTGAAAATTTCCTTGCTAGAATGCTCCGCTTCATTTATTCTAGATTCCAGATAGGATTTTTTACCATCCCAAATTAATTTATGGTAGGCTCGAGTCAGCGTCTTAAAATTTAACCTCTC
Organism: Lissotriton vulgaris; assembly: GCF_964263255.1. Lineage (NCBI taxonomy): Eukaryota > Metazoa > Chordata > Amphibia > Caudata > Salamandridae > Lissotriton > Lissotriton vulgaris. The sequence goes on along the minus strand of NC_141695.1, from coordinate 1,082,953,071 downwards.
AGAAAGATTATAGGATCGCCTCCATGCTCTTTCTGCTTTCTTAAGATCTTGTCGTGCTTTTTTTAGGTGAGGGGTAAACCAAGGAGCAGATGTTCTCTTGTCTGCAGAAGTATGTTTCTTGGCTGGAACCAAGCTCTCTAGACGGTCTGTGAACCAATTATGGAAGAGATCGATGTACTCCTCTACATTGTCAGAGGTGGGACACGGGAAGTTAGTTAGAACATTTGATAGCATCTCTCTAGTAAGAAGATGGAAAGATTTAGAGAGATGCTTTAGCGACCCTACTGGTTTGGACCGTGATGGAGCCATGACAGAGATGGAGAAAGTGATGAGAAAATGATCTGACCACAAAACTGGCATGGGAGGGTCGACACAGATAGGAACGGTAGAAAAAATCTGGTCGAGCGTGTGGCCTTTATTATGAGACAGTCCTGCCACATAAGGAGATAGGCCAAACACGGAAGTAATATCTAACAGTTTTAGAGTGTCCGGATCCGAACTATTATCCATATGGATATTTAAATCACCTAATAAAAAGCAATGATTGGACCTAAGGCATGGTATTGATAGGGCTGCCTGTAGTTCTTCCAAAAACAGCCCCACCGAGCCTGGTGATCTGTAGACCAGGATACCAGTACAGGCCTGGGAAGATGAGAGCTGGAGAGTAAAGCCTAATGCTTCGCAGCCCTGTATATTATCTACTGAGAACGTATGGCATACAATATTCTTATTAACTATAATAGCCACTCCACCACCTCTACCGGATGACCTATCTTTCCTATAAATGTTATAGGCGGAAGGTACGGCATTGGCCAAATCGGGAGAGGAAGATTCGGACAGCCAAGTTTCCGTAAGGAACAGACAGGATATCTTAGAATCCTGTAACATATTCCAAATGTCTAGAGCGTGGCCGGGTAGGGATCTAGTATTCAGTAGTAAACATTTATGCTGAATGGGTGGGCTGACCTGTGTAAAAGATTTCCGATCAGGAAGGCGCCAGCCACAAGTACTACAGCCTTTCTTCAGAGCCCGCCCTCCCGGAAATACATGATGGCAGCGACCACACGGGGGGCGCAAGGAGCGAAGCTCGGGGCTGGAATACGTGAGTATACAGCGACACATAGTGCCACTAGCACAGATAGTGGGTATATACGTTGTTAAGTTGTTGGTTCACCCACCTCTAAGACCTGCACGAGTGTTCTCACAACCGACACCTTGTTTCTTCATTTTCATAAAATGCGAGACCCCATTAAAGCCAAGAAGGCTGGTACCCTTTCTGTCGGAGTGATCGCCAGTGCAATAGTACAATGATGTGCGAGCCATAACCTTCCCGGCAGCCACGTGAGCGGCTAATGTACTGGCTGGCCTGTCTTCTTTGTGGGCCCTGTGCTCCTGCGCCACAGGTGCAACCACCACTCATCGTTTCTATGGAAATATGCAGCACTCAAACCGGAAGAGCGTGCCAGCCTGCCAACTAGCAAGTGTGTGTCAGTGTGGATGGAAGCATGTGCCTCTCTGTGAGGGTGCCTATAAGTGCCTGGCTGTGACCTTTTTCTGGCAGCAGCTGCGTGTGGATGTGGGAGAAATACAGACAAAGAGAGTAGAAAGAAAAGATAAACCGCTAGATTCATCAACGTAAAATCGGCTCGCAAAGGGCCAGATTCTGAGAATCTGGCCCTTTGCGAGTGCAATTTTTGCATTTGGGATTCATCATCCCAAATGCAAAAATCACTATTATAGAATTCGCAAATTTGCGAGGAATTGCATTTAAGGAATCTCTATTTGAGATTCCTTAAATGCAATTCATGAAACATTTAAAAATTGCAAATTCGCAATTTTGGGCCGCTATTTACCGCGAAGTCAAACCTTGTGGTAAATAGCGGAAACTTAGAAAAATGCACTTAAGTGCATTTTTCTAAGTTGCATGTTACACACACACATGTCCTTGGGACATGTGTGTGCGTAACACCAGCATCCAATATCATTTCAGGGGTGCAACAGGGTGTCCTTTGGACACCCCCACACCCTTGAAATTGCAAACTCAACATGCGAATCGCTAATAGCGATTTGCACATTGATATGTCTTCCCATTCATTCCAATGGGCCTTTAGGCCCATAGGAATGAATGGGGAGTTATTCCTTATTTGCGATTAGCAATTAGCTAATCGCAAATAAGGAAGATGTAGGAATCGCGATTCATTTTGCGATTTCTACATGCATCGCGTTTTGCGAGTCTTTAATAGCGATTCCTTAATAATCGCTATTAAGGACTCGCAAAAGAGGAGCATGATGAATCTGGGGGAAAGTGACAAAGAGCGAAAGAGGGTAAAGAAGGAGACATAGAGAGCGCAAGAGAGAAATGTATAGAGAGAGAGTCCGTGATCGTCTGTGAGTTTGCAGTCTGTGTCTTATACCCTCTTATTACTGACATAAATCATTCCGGTAAAGGAACGTGCCAGGCCGCCCCACTCTACTGTGCGTGCAGGACTACAACACTGACAGATGTTCTATGAAGAACGCGCTTTCATTCCCCCGTCCTTCCACCATGACCTTAGACAACTTCCTCCTCAACTTACACGAACACCCGGCAGGATAGAGTAGGCGTGCGTGGCGAGCACTCACAGAGGCAGGGGTAAATATTCCCTTCAGAGGACCACTCGTACAATTACACAAATAATCATTGTGGCGTGGCACATTTGGCATAGTGACACAGACACTTGTTTAAAAAGAAAAACAAAGATTCTCCACGCACAAAAGTGACCATGAATTACAAATGTGCGCCTATCACTGACCTGTTGACTTGAGACCCAGGGCATCTGGATACTATGTGGCCTGGCCCCTCCCCTACGCCATTTGTTCAAATCAAGTTCCCTTCGGAGCATCAATACATTTTCTGTCTAAAGGGGGAGTGCCTAGAAACAGGTCACACACTAAGCGGACGCTGCACTTAAAACAAGCATCTGCAATGTAATCGGTCCGATTCCATTGCAAATACTTACATTTAAAACTGAGCGTGGCACCGCTTCACGGACACCACGCTCGGCTTCTTTATATATTTCTTAACTTTAACACTGAGCACGGTGTCCTTGAAGTGGGCGCTGCGCTCTGTGCTAAAGTTAAGAAATAATAAATAATCCCAGCGCAGTGTCCATGAAGCGGCGCCACGCTCAGTTTCAAAGTTAAAAATTGCTCCAGCCGGAATGACAAAAAAAGTCCTCACCCTGTACTTAAAGGAGATAGTAACAAGCTGCCAGTAAATGATCCAATCCCGGTAGGCGCGGCCAAAAGGAGACAAGGCGGCAACAAGGAGGGACCAGGAAGCATTCTTTACAATCAGAAGCCAGCGTTTTGCATGGAAGATGACACCAGCGAATGAGGAAGATGTGCGGGGCTTCAACTCCGCCTCCGAGAGCTTCGGAATCAGTATTGATTCCAAGAAGCCTTTGTATGACGAGAGCAACGCATGCGCTGCTTTCGCCAGCCGAGACTTAAAAAGGCAACTTCTGTTATTTTCCAGACATCAGAGTTGAGGAATATACTTGCTGAGTCCGAACAGAAGCAAAGAAACGCGTCGAACTCAGAAGCCCCAGCCATGCACACCAGAACCGGATTGCGGAAATAAAATACAAATCAAATATGGAGTCATGCACATGCGGATTTCCAACTAAGGGACAAGTCACTATATACCGCATGATTCAAAAGACTTCTTAAAAAAAAAATAACTGGAAAGTGTCCAAGCTTGACACTATGTGACCCCCCTTGCCAGACTTATTAGATCTTTTGGGATGGAGGTAGTTTCCTACGCGGATGACACTCAGATCCTCGTGTCTCTCTCCCAGTCAATTGAGCTGACCGCCTCCAGATTTAGATCTTGTATGGAGGCCGTCGGCCAGTGGATGATCTACAATTCACTGAAATTGAATGGGGAGAAGACCGAGGTGATGGTGTTCGGCGGAAGGGAAGATATTTGGTCCATGGAGTGGTGGCCTGACTCGCTCGGTCTTTGCCCTAAGCCTACCTCTTCGGCTAAAAATCTCGGGGTGATGATTGACCCTACCCTGGACATGCGCCAACAAGTCAATAGGACGGTATCGACCTGTTGGGGTATAATCCATGTTCTTAGGAAAATTAGGAACTACCTTTCCCAGCAGGCAAGAAGGCAACTTGCTGTCGCCCTTTTGGGATCGCGTCTGGACTACTGTAATGCGCTGTATGCTGGACTGAATAAGAGTCAGATGCAGCGCTTACAGGTAGTCCAGAATGCGGCAGCCAGATTTGTCCTCGATCTTCCCCGTCGCTCTTCGGCCACGCTGGCCAGGAAGCAGCTGCACTGGCTTCCGATAAAGGAGCGGATTGTTTTTAAGTCCATGTGTATGGTCTATAAGGCCTTGGCTAAAAGCAGCCCCACAGGGATTAGAGCCATCTTGACCTACTACAACCCTGGCAGGAACCTCCGCTCCTCCAACCACTCTCTCCTTCATATCCCTCGCATTCGGAAAGCCAGATGGGGTGGTAGGGCATTCTCCCTCTTGGCTCCTAAATGGTGGAACGATCTTCCATTAGAACTTAGGTCCCTCCCCTCCCTCCAAACTTTCAGAGCTGCCCTTAAAACACGCCTCTTTGTCCAAGCGTACATGTAAGTGCATGAGTGCCCGCTTTTTGATCTTTTTGTTAGGCGCCTTGACACCTTCGGGTTTTAGTTTGCGCGTTACAAGATTCTCAATAAATAAATAAATAAATAGGTGGCAGGAGTATGCAGAGCACATGTATCTACAGCAACACATGCTGCAAACATATCATTATGTAGCAACGTTGCTCCCAGAAGCAACAAAGGCTTCTTTGTTGAACCTACGCCAGACATAATTATATATATATATATATATATATATATATATATATATATATATATATATATATATATATATGAGTATCATGTGACAAGTGCATACATGAGTAACCACAGTAGAGCTTAAGAACTTCCTACATCCATGTATGTATTTCTGGATGCTAGCAATCTCGCCAGTGACAGGTCAAATGCAATCAAGCTTCCAAAATAGCTAGGAAAATAAACTCTACTCGGATGTCTGAAGTAACTAATAACATAATGAAAGTCATACTTAACCTGTCTGCTCTGGAAGTAAAATTGCTCTAAATTCTGTCTGGCAAAACGGGGGAAGAAAAAACAGGAAACAATGTGTTATGCAAAGCAGTAAAATCATCTATTGTCAATATCTTTATTTTCTACATATGTCACCTCATACTTGGCAAAGATCAAATAACATAATAAATCTAGCGTGTCTGGGATGTCACAATGAGTTGGCAAAACAAAGTGTGGGTTCCCTAAAATATACATTTACAAGGGTCAGGAACTTGTATATCTTGCATCTGCATTGCAAGACTTTTAGTGTTATCCAATAATAATACTGAAAAGTAGGCATTGCCCAGCTTCCCTGAGTCAAGGGCAGCTGAAGGAAGCTGGCTGCAGGTCTCTGCTTATTGTGAGACCAGATAAGTTAGGAGTCTAACTTTTTTAGAAAAAAAATATTTTAAGAAAAAAATGCAAGACATACACTGGTAAGGCCAGGAATAGACATAACATTTTATATAGATCAGTCTTCATCAAGTTTCTTCGACCCAATAATGTCAATGATAGGTGTTCTCAATTCTTTAGGAAACTAACTTTATACAAATCGGCCCACATGCATCAAGCACTTTTTCATTCGCAAACGGTGCGATTCCTTAAAATCGGCCGTTTGCGAATGCAAAAGTGCTTTTTGGGATGCATGAAGCAATTTTAGAATTCGCAACATTGTTGCGAGTTCTAAAATTGCGGGTGCTTTTAAGAAGTCGCAGATGTGCGACTTCTTAAAAGCAATGCATCATTACTTTGACAAGTGGAAATTCGCAATTAGGGTTCCAAATTTACTGAGTGGTTGAACCACTCGGTAAATTTGGAAAAAGTGTTTAAAATGCTTTGAATGTTTTTTTTTCAACATTCATGTTTCACACACACATGTCCTTAGGACATGTGTGTGTGAAACATGATGCGAAAAATACATTTCAGGGGTGCATGGGGGGGTCCTTTGGACCCCCCCCTGCACCCATGAAATTTTCTAAGTGCCACTCGCAATTTGCATTGACTCCTATGGGCCTTTTGGCCCATAGGAATCAATGGGAATTGCGAAAATTAACTTAAGAATTCGGTATTTCTTTGGGATTCGGTAAAAATTGCGATTTTTACCGAATCACAAAGAAATACCGAAAAAAATGATGCATAGCATTTTGCACTTCTTAATTTGCGATTCCTTATTTTTCGCAAATTAAGAAATGCAAAATGACACAATGATGCATGTGGGCCATAATATCCTAAATCTGCATATTTCTTAGGAAAACACATTCCGATATTCAATTTGTCATAATAGTTTTCTGGGATTTCTGTAGGCCTCGGTGAAGAATTTAAGTTCTTTCACTTTTCCATTCATAACCCAAAGCTACGCTGAATTCCAAAGCTATACCTTCTATTGCATGCATTGCACTAAATGGAACAGAGGTTGAGACCAAACCAACATTTGCATATGTTTAGACTTTGGATTTGGAGTATGCTAACAACAGCAAATGAATCTCTAGACATCTTTGTAATGTTACCAGAAACTGCACCATATGAAGTAGGGATAAAAAAAAAGTGGACAGCCTTACCCGGTGCCACCAGTGATGTTTAAAGGGGCAGGCAAATGGTTGTTGATGTATACAACTAATTGTCACATTATGAACCACATAAACTACAATTTTCCCTGGTTAATCTTCTTTAGACTATTTTCTGTATTTTCCAGTCTCTCTTGCATCCTGTCTGCGTCCTGTTAAGCTTCTCACCTGCTTTATCACAAGAATGTCAAAGTTTATTTTAAAAACAGGTAATGTATTTTTACATTTATTATAGTGGAGAAGTGTGGCTCAGTGGTTAAACGCGGCAGACCCTGAAGCAGAGATCAGGCCCAGGGTTCAATTCCCGATGCAGCAGGGTCTAGGGCTTAATGTCGGCAGACTCGATAATTCTCTCGAGTCGGCACCTACTCTAATCATGGGTCCCACGCTGCAACTCTGGGCAATAGCTTGCTTAATCTCAACAACAGTCCCTGCAACGCTGGGGTGCCTGGCTTCACCTTGGAGATGCCCAGGAGGGGCATCTCACAGGGAGAGCCAGGAAGGGTTCCACAGCGTTATACAGCATCGGGATGCCCCGTTGTTGGGGCAGCTGTGCGCTTTACAAGTATACTACATCTACATAGAGAAGTGTGGCTCAATGGTTAGAGCGGCAGACCCTGCTGCAGTAGTCTGTCCGGGACCAGGGTTCAATTCCTGCCTCGGCGGGTCTCGGGCTTAATTTCCTCAGACCTGATAATTCTCGCATCGGTGCCTATTCTGATCATGGGTCCACGCTGCAACTCTGGGCAATAGCTTGCTTAATCTCTACAACAGCCCCAACAACGCTGAGGATGCCTGACATCACCTTGGGGGTGCCCAGGAGTGGGCTCCTCACAGGGAACGGCCAGGAAGGGTTCCTTGGCGGTATTCGTACAAGCGCTGAGATGCCTCCGGGTAGTCGTGCGCTATATAAGTGCAAAATTATCATTTATTTTATTATATGTATTAGCCGAACTAATTTTTCTAAGACTGAATCTTATTTGTGTTTTACTTCTCTGGGTATACCATTCTCTTCTGACAAAAGACATTTAGCTTCTTGTGAGAATGGAAAGTGAAACAGGACTACTATAAAAACACAATATTCCCTTTCTGTTAAAAAAAAACCCTCAAATTGGAAGGAGTGGTGTTTTGGGCTCCTTGACCATTCCCCATCCTTGCTCAAAATTGAGGTGAAGAAAAATCGTATCAACAGCCATTAGTGCAAGACAAACGTGATCAACAGACAATGCTATCCTGTGCACACAATGCCCCGTTCTTTGTTCATCAGAATAAAACTTATGCAGCACATCACACAACATTTTTTTTGAAAATATTTTTATATGAAACATTGGGCATCGCAAAATCTCATGGCATACACAATGATTAGCAGCCTGTCGCACTATTACCTTTCACATCACGTATGAAATAATTATACATGACTTCAGGCACGACCACAGCAACAGTGCAATACAACAACACTGCCCCCCCCCCCACACCTCCACCCCAATCAGACAGTTGATCAGTCTCCAGTCTTGGTGGTTCACATACATACCCTCTGAGTTTCTTCCAGCCTCCCCAGATTCTTTCCCACTTTTGAGGACATCCCAGATGCACATATATTGCCCTCTCCGCCACCATAGCTTCATCCATGTCTTTACACCATTCTTGCAATATAGGTGACTCTCCTGACCACCACCTCCTTGCTATATTCCGTTTAGCAAACATGAGTCCCAGTGTTACCCATCCCTGCGCTGGGCGAGTTAGGTCATTTGGTTCCCACATATTTAACAAGCATCGGTTTGGTTCTGGGATCAGTGATACCTCCACAGTTTGTGATACAGTCCTCATTATCTTGACCCAGTATGCCATAATCTTCGGACATTCCCAAATAGCATGGTAAAAAGTACCCTCCTACCCACAGTCTCGCAGACAGAATTGATGTGAAGCCGTCCCTACTTTGCAGAGGTCACTCTGGTGTAGTATGTGCAGTGAAGCACTTTGAGTTTTATCAACCGCAGTCGTGCAGGTATTGCAACCTCCCGAGGAGACAATAGTGCCTCCTGCCACTCCGTGTCATCAAATTCCCCCAGGTCCATGGACCATTTCTATCTAAGTGCCAGCATGGGGTCAGGCAGGTTGTTTACCAAGTTACGATAAATGAAGGAGGTGGCACTTTTTTGCATATATTCAGTCAACAACCTATCTTCTAAGGGGGTAGCATCTGGCACGATGGTGCCAGAGGGCAATACCGCCTCTCGTGCAGGTTTGATCTGCGTGTATATACAAACCTCTGTAGAGGCAAGTTCATATTGGACCTGCAGCTGTTCAAATGGACCACTTCACCCTTCCTCCAGAGATCACCCACTATCAAAATGTCTATCGCATCCCATTTGTCAAATCCTTTACTATTCCTAAGTCATCCAAGCCGCTGAGAAGTCCAGAGTGGTGTCATTTGTGTGATGACCCCCCGCCATTCCAGCCTGGCATGCGCCTCGTACCATATGTGAACCGTGTGTGCTGTTGGCCCAATCAATAGTCTGGATTTGTTTTTGTTATACAGTACAGATAGGACCCCTTCCTCCCCTAGTCCTTTCCTATCCGCCTGAAACACTAGGTCTGCCTGGAGAGTGTGCATCCAGTGTTGTGAACCATTTTAGGACACTATTGGAATTTTCCCGATTCATGCCGTTATATAGGTATAAATAACCATATCCTTATGTAGGCATAGAAATCATAACCATATTTAGGCATAGCTCATGCAGTCCAAATACGGCAGGGCTACTTCCACTAGTTCCGAAAATCTACAACGATTTCTTGGAAAACTCGGCTTCAGCAACTAGGGACTTTCCCTTGCTCGAGAACTGACTTGTCCAAGAACTCATGGAGTTTTCAAAGAACCAAGAGTCTTTCATGACGTTATTATGTCCACCTTTACGTCAAACTCGGCACCTTCACGGTATAAATATGTCCACACCCGCCCAAGCAAACAAACCGTGGTTTGGAGCAGTTCGACTATCTACTTGCCCGACGCGCCCTGCTACAGCAAGTGCCGAAGGAAGCCGACCCTCCAGCAGACGTACTGAGAGAGACGATGTCTTTTCTCCTGCAGAGAAATCCAGCTCAAGTGCTTCCAAGATATCCTTGCGGGTTGTTGGTAAATCGAGTCCAGAGACAGACCTCCTCCATTCTAAACTAAGGTACGGAGCTGATTAGACCCTTAGAGAAATCTTGGGCAGATTCTTGGCAAAAGAATACCACATTTATGCTACACCTCACTTACTTCTTCCATCGTACTAAGCTTAGGTTAGGTACACCGGGGTAGACGTATTTTAGAAGCATCAGTTGAATACTTTTAGCCTCTGTTATTTATGTATGTATTTATCTATGGTTTAGGAACCATACAATGCTCTTACAGTATTATTTTATCCTACTCTTTATACTGTATGAATTATGTTTTATAAACAGTTTTACGATTGTATCAGTTCATTTCTTATGCTTGAGAAAGAAGACTGTTCAATAAATCCTTTTATTGAAAAAGCCTGTCTTTCTACTGTCTCTGTACCTCTGGTGAAACGAAGCATGCACGATTGACTGAGTAAAATATCTATCTATTGTTTCCACGACTCTGAAGATACGTTTTATCATGGGGAAACAAAGTTGTCATGTTTAAGCGGTTATCAGAGACTAATCCCTTTTTGTGAATTTCAGAAAGTTTCTAGTGACCTCTGAGCTAGCTGGCACACACAATTAAGTCTAGTATATTCGATAGAGACCTAGTCGACCTCAGTCCTACTTCTAATCTATAGGATATACTATTCCAATGCGCAGAGCCTATTGAGAATATAGGAACTACACTGCATGGTGCCCAACGTTTGGTACGGCACTAATTTAACGCTAGATACTAGAGTAACTCAGTCGTGCTTTTCACAGAGACCCCTTTTTTCCGGTAAAAACTCCAATAGATGTCTGGAGTGGGTCAAAGGATAAAATATCCGCCATAACTGAGTAGGACGAAAAATCCTAAGTATTAGTTTTTGGTTTGTTCAAAGTTGAAGGATAAAGTGTTCCAAAATATTGTGTACCTTATCTTTATTCCTTGAAACTTGCTCATCAAACTTTCATTAAACAATGTTGAATAACGACAACACCGAAGCCGGTGGTTCTGGAACTCATCAACCAGGTTTAGAATATCAGCAGACAGAGGTATTCTATTCATGGGTAGTCTTTCCACAAGCAAATCCAACAACACATGTTTTCCACTACTATAAAATGGAGGAACATCCAGTGGAATACGTTCCTTTCGAGGACGTTGAAATTCCACTAACTTACCAATCGCATCAGCTCTGGTTTAAAGGCGCCCTACAACATAAAAAATCACATTACCCGGCTCGGTCCACTAGGTAGAACAGGAGCAACATGACCAGTATTAGCCAGCTATACACCACATCCTAACATTGAAAGAATGTCAGATGTAGAACTGTTAGCTCAGCTAAAACAATTAATTAAAATACATAGACAATCGGTACAATATGTCATGCAGACCTTAACGGTCCAACCTGCTTTTATAATTCCACAACACACCCCTCATCAGGGGAACACAAACAAACTCACACCACAGACTATACAATCAGTCATTGGTAAATTACCCGCAAAAAAGGGAACAAATTCTATTCTGGTTAGCCCAGAAAATTACTAAAATAAAGGCAGTATTTCCTGACAGTACACCTCATGAAAAACACAGGAGTCTAGCAATCTGTTTACCAATGGGGATTGCACCACACATGGAGGTCTGTGACACTTGGGGTACAGTTTTTGCTTCAATCTACACAAAAACACATGGTGACCCGCCTATGGCGGTAATACCAGACGTTCTGAGACAGATTTGAAATGAATACGGTCTAGAACCAGCTTTGAATCTTGGTATGAAATTACTGAACGATTTAAAACAGGTCTCAGCTATCTTATTAGCTAACATTAACGGTGAAGCAGCATCCGTGGCAATCCGCCAGAAATTAAAAGAACTTGATATTACTGAGCAACCGTATGAACTTGCCAGAATTATTGAAAAATCCTATGAAGAACTAGGAAGAGATAGTTTGGGAGGGAAACCAGTAAAGCCTGAACTAACAGAAAATCCTGATTTTTTTTATCAAAAACAATCTAACTACTCCTAAAAAGAAATGGGAAAATAGTAGACAGTCACTACCTCAAGAGAAGTGCTCTCAGTACAGAGGTAGATCACCTCAAAAGAAGCACTCTGAAAAGAGATATAACCTTAGAAATAAGGATAATATAAAAAAACTGATAGATATCAAGATACTGATACACGATCCTCTCGTACCTTTCAGACTTCCTCGCAGAAATCCGAAAGAAGAGGACGATCAGAACGCAAGGAAGAACGTGTGAAGTCCAAAGACGATCAGCACGTTCAGAAAAATAAGAAAACCCAATTCTCCAAAAAGAAGGTAGCAAATCTAAAAATCAGATATGCCGAGGATCTTGACGACACAACTCAAGAACGGGGAGTGAGCCCAGACAATTCTGGACAGCGCAGCATAGGTCACCATAGCTCGCAGGATCCTGAAAGATCATCTGGAGACAGTGGATCTGAATGAATACATTCAGGTTGAAACTGCCGACACCAGGGTTAGTGTACCCCATACGTTATATGAAGTAACACTCCGAATAGAAGGGGATATAACTAGGAAGATAAAAACACTCTTTTGGGAATAATTATCTAAAGGTTATGACATCCTTCTAGCTGAAAAATACTTGCCACCTGAATTTGTCAGGGAGTGCCCACATGGCAAAGAGATCATTATGCCAGCCTTCTCTAATCATATTCCTATTCATAAAAAATACACCTATGCCAGAACTGGGCTGTTGCCCAGGCTCCAGCATTATATAAAAATCATGTAGGATGGGATGAGGACTCTCCTCACAATACAATTCAGTTAAAACATCAACCAACTTCTCAGAGACAGTATCCAGTTAAGCAGGAAGCTAAAAAGCAAGTCAGGGAGATTTTAGATCAACTTGAATACCAAGGGGTGATTGAAACATGCACCTCATCAATGAACAATCCTTTGTTTCCTGTCTCCAAACCAGACAAAACATATCGTCTAGTTTTGGATTACAGACATTTAAACTCTTGTTGCAAAACTTTTGCAGTACAAAATTCACACAGTGTAGCACTAATGAATAATATTGTTAGGAAGAAATATAAAACTACTTTAGATATTTCAAACGGTTTCTTCTGTCAAAACATTGCACCAGAAAGCAGGTACTTGACCGCTTTCTCAATAATGGGGACAGAATGGCACTTCTGTCGTCTCCCACAGGGATTTAGGAACAGTCCTGGGTTATTTTCAGCCAGAGTAACAGTTACTACAAACGTATGATGATGAGGCATTATCTTATGTCGATGACATCTACCTTACAGTTGATGATTTGGACAGGCACTTGAACAGTTTGAACACCATAATACTTGGGTTCGCCTCAGAGGGGTATAAATTCAACTTTAAAAAATCAAGAATTTCCCACCTCAATGTCCTATTTTTAGGGTACGAACTTTTGTGTGAAGGCAAAAGCCTGGCAGCAAACTTTTTAGAAAAATGTGCGCTGCTCCAAACTCCAAAAACGCTGAAAAACTTAGTCAATTCTAGGATTCCTAAACTTCGGAAGAACTTACATTCTGAATACGCAGAAAGGGTTAAACCTCTCTACGAACTAATCAAACCTGATTTCAAACCAACTAATTGGACTCAAAAACACACAGAAATTTAGCATTCAGTACAAACAGACATGTTAGCAACAACACACTTACAAACACGCGACAATGTACGCAACCTTGTTATCCGAATCATCCCAGGGAGATGCGGATTCACATACCTGACCTTTAATGAAGGTGAAAAGGTACCAATAGCTTACAAATCACACTTGTACACACAAGCTGAAATAAAATGTACTTCAACAGAAAAAGTTCTGACAGCGGTTCAGACTGCTGTAGCAAAGGAGAGAGCCCTCGCACAGGGTAAACGCATTAAAGTCGTTACACCTGTACCTGCCTCGGAGGCGGTTACGAAGGCAAGCCTTCCAAATGCAAAAGCTCTACATCCAAGATGGATACAATGGGTTAATTCTCTTGCTGCAACAGACGTTGAATACGTTTTTGACCCTTACTTGAATTTCTCCAATACGGACAAGAATGTCCTCTGCCTACTGAAATTCTACCTCTAGAACATTACGGCTGTATAATTTATACAGAGGGATCAGCACAGCCCGCGATTGGGGCAAACAAGCTTATAGTGCTGCGTATACAATTGTTAAAGGTTGCTGGCGCGATGGTAAATTCAGACCTATGGTCACAAAAACTCAATCACTAGGAGACTGTACGCCTCAGTGAGCTGAACTACAGGCTTTCAAGATGGCTCTTGAAAATACAGATCGCGAATTCCCCACACTCATAGTGTGCGATTCATATTAATGCGTCCAGTTATACAATGAATATTTGCAGACCTGGGTTCAAAAGACGCAAAAGGTGGCACAATCAAGCATAAAATGCTTTAGGAACAAGTAGTTCTTTTGCAGAAAGAACTACAAAAGACTCATGTGATCCATACACTGAGTCATCAGCGTGATGGTGTTCACGTTGAAGGGAATTCATTGGCTGATGAAGCCACAAAGGCAGCTGTGCAAACGGCTTCCCTAGCTGCAATTACTCGTTCAAAAACAAAAATAGACAGCAAAATAATGCAAGGAGTCACTGCTTCAATAAAAGACAGTGGTAAAACGCTACCGAAGGCCTTTCCACTCAAGTACTCGTATATAACTGATGCAAATAATGTTCTTTTTGCACGAATCCCTGGAGTGGGGGATAGAGTAATCCCAAACATGGAACACAGGTTAGGACTAATCTTAGCGGCACATGAAGGGCTTGCCTCTGCACATGCAGGTGTTTCCGCCACCGTTTCATTATTAAAACAGCGATACTAATGGCCAGGCATGAGGAAACAAACCAGAAACTATGTTTTGGAATGTGAAATATGCCAGAAAATGAAAGTTTCAACAGTGAAACGCCCGGCGTAGACGTCCCTTCTGATTTCAGATAAACCACTAGCGTGTGTTTACTTGGACCACTGTGGTCCGTTACAAAGGGATGGCAACTATAAATATATCATGGTCGCAGTCGATTCATGCACAAGATTCATTTGGATGTGGCCTGAGCGCTCAGCTGACGCCCAAACTGTTATAAAAGATTTGCGAGTCTTTATCGGCACATACGCAATCGTCACGCTACATTCTGACCAGGGTCCTGCGTTTAGCTCTCGGGCTTACAAGTAGGCCATGGCCAGCTTGGGCGTTTCATTGCGATTTTCGAGTCCATTCCATCCTGAGGGAAATTCGGTTGTGGAGAGAAAAACTGTGACATAAAGCAATCTATAACAGCTGGGGTATTAGGTTCGGGTGATGGGTGGGTCAAACATCTAATAAATGTCCATCATAGTCTTAATAACCTGCCAAGAAATTCTCTGGGTGGAATCACTCCATATGAAATCCTTTTTGGTAATAGAATGTTGGTTGAAGACCTTGATCGTCACACGCCAGTGGTGGAACAAAAACCATTTGATATCAAAGATCGTTTGGCTGTTTTATAGGACTTAAATGAAACAAGAAGAAGTCTAAGCAACACCAGTGAAAAGCCAACAACCACTAAAGAAAAACCACCTGTCCCAGCAAGACCTGTCTGGATTCCAAAGGTTGGGGATCTAGTCAGGGAGAAAATAGCAGACAAGAAGGAATTTGGGCCTTCTTACAGAAAACCAGTACCTGTACTAGCAATCCACGGATCAAGAACAGTACTACTGCAACCCCTTGCTGGAAAAAAGGAGAACCGGTCTGTATCAATTGACCTGGTTAAACCACACCATGTGGCCGATAATAAGTAGTAGGCCTAGTCGACTCCCAAGATGTAGCAGACGACCAAATCTTGCTACTATCCAAGAGGTTCAAACTGAAAGACTCATCACCTTTGAAGATTCTAAAGTGAGAAAACAAGGACTATGCAACAAAGCCATGGAACTTGTGCCTCTTGAAACCCAAATAACAGTTTGTCAAGAAACTCCCGTCTACAATGACGTAGCATCTGACTATACAAACATGTCAAGGGAACAAGGAACTCCAACGATTTCAAAAAACCTGGATGCAATACCAACTATTGACAGAACTGCCTCTGGCTATTTTATCAACTTTGCTAACTTTTCTGAGGATCCCAGTGAACCTGAATCTACGCCAGCAAATAAAACTTTCAAGGAAAAAATAAAGGAAATTGGTCAAGAGCTTACAAATACATATCTGGTTTCACCTTAGGTTGAACTTTGGATAGTGTTAGGCGTACTTTATCTCCTGGTATGGCTTATTCTTGTTTTAAGTTTGGGAAAGCTGATAGATGGAAAGCACATTAAAATGGACACAGCAAGTAAGAACATCAACTTGCTCCTACACAAATCATCTCATGGTGAACAACGAGACCTGTCATCAGTGAATATCACAGCGGTTCCTCTACCTGGTTGAATAGCATGGGATACAACTGATTATGACATTTATGGCCCAGTCGAGCTGCTGACAATTCCACACCAATTTAAAGTATCCTTGAGTGATTTTGTTTCACCCAGCACATTTTCTGATGATTGGGACTTTGAACTGTTAATAACATAATGGCAGACTTAGAAATGTCAGCGAAATTTACAAAACATGAATACTTAGAAGGTTCAGCAAATTATGAAGAAATGTATTATTTTAATCATTTTGGCCATCATTACTTGCATAAATCTGCAAACCCTGGAAATGTTTTAACTTATAATCAATGGGAACATTCTCCAAATGCTCTAAAAGGTAGCTATAAAATGTTTCTTCGAAAATTTCCATATTTCAAAGGTTTTATTGTTACAAACCCAGAAAGTTTTTACTTTAAAAATATGAATAAGACAGGCATGAGAAGCATGTTGACAAATACTAAACATATTTATTCTGCGACCTTTTATGCTCAATTGTCCACCTTAGGCTTTGACTTTTAGAAAGACAACATTGAAACAAAAACTGTCTGGGGTACAAAAGACTGGCAGGTACAAGGTTTAGAAGCATTGTTCAGAGCCTGCATCATCCCAGAACAAATGATCTTTTTAAATGACACTGTTCAACAGACATCTCGTCTTGGCATTGCTAAGATAAAAGATTTAAACAAACTCTCCATACCTAAGCCCACAGCTGATAGTAATTTAACTTCAGATGAGGAGGTAGACGTAAATTATATTTTACAACAAAACAGAACAAATCCTGAATGGATAAAATAATTAATCTGGCCCACAGACACAAATAACTGTCAAGATAGATTCCTGAACAAGACACAAGGGTTCACAGTAACTCAGCCAGATCCAAGATATATCCAAAGACAACATCCAGGGATAATAACAATTTATAGTGTAGGAAAACAATGCCTTGAGTGACCACAGAGATCCACACTTCCAGACATAAAACAACACTTATCTTTGCTTAAAAATGTCGTTGATTTACACAAATTCTTACTGGGACTTCATAATCCACATCATAAACGTTTCATATTCGCTGGTATATACGCTGCATACAATGAAGCATGGAAAGTCACGTAAATTGAAACAGCTGAAAGAATACGAGAAATTGATTGCATTAATTTAGAGAAATCACTCTCTGGAGTAGACAATGGGTGAACAACTCTGTCCAGAATATATTCTTTGGACAGCATTGTATCCTCTGCCATAGACATAATGGAACAGGACGTGCTAATGTTACAACATGGCCAGTCTCAATTACGTTCTATAATGCTGTTAGGCTGGACGTTACAAAACCTTCGTTCTGGCTATGTGCCTTGGCGTTTAATCAGCACTACGTCATTGTTTACTGTGTTTAACCTTACAGATAAACAAATCTCAATGGCACAGAGGGGAGCAGACTATATGGTACTGAGCATAGAAAAACTGGAGAGATTACCATTGACCGTTTCGGAGAAACCATCAGTTGAATGGATAATACATGGCACCATCACAATACCAGTGACGACTTTCAGTTTCAGTATTGCTTAAAACACATACCAACAGGCCTGTATGAAAGGTTGGGTAAAGAACACATTAAGTCGACCTGGGATTTACCATACACACACAAATGTTGGAGTGGGGGTATTTATTAGTGGTAAAAATTGTGAAAACTCACTAAGCGGTACACTATTGTGTCAAGGTATTAATTTGCACGGAGCCTGCGAAGGTTCTTCCAATAACCTTTCTTGCCACCTGCAGGGTTCGCCCACAGCGGTGATAGATCCAATTTTCAGGTAGCTTTCCAATGGTAGCTACATTATGTTAAATGATCACAGCTGTTGTGGAATGATGCCAGGAATAAGCTATCTCGTTACTGTGTCATCCAGGGTCACTTGCTGTATGCAAGTATTGTTTCCTAGAACCAAGACAGACGGGGAGTCGCCACTATGGCCTTCAATGAACATCTCTTCTATACGATTTGATACTTTAAGCAGAATGAAAGCCATTCTTTTACAAAAAACTGTGCCACTGACCTCGTCCAAAGAGACGTAGGATCTGCAAGTTGCAAGGACTTCTGCAGAGATACATGCATTATTATCAACAAACTGCCCAGTACATTTCGCAGAAATGTTAGGTCGTATCTTTAACATGTCTGATACCAGCGGTTTTGGGGGGCTGTTAGCACCCTTTGAAGCAGTCCTGGGCATTTTTCCTAACTTCGTCCACTCTGTGTTCGGCGGCCTGCCTCTCATTTTGGGACTCATGGCAGAGATCTTATTTTTATTCCTCCTGCTCCGTTATGGCACATCTGGCCACCAGCGAAACCCAAGCCAGCATGGAAAATGCGCTGCAGGCTATGAGGTACCGTGACAGAATAACACAGATCTTTGGCTTGGCTCATTTGAAAAATCTGAATACCACATGGTTCCTGACATTCAGACCAATCTGGCAAGATTGCATCTTACCTGTTCTACGATGCCTGCTTTGTGGAGAGGAATGTGTGTTAGATATCTGTCTAACACTACCATTGGTTATGCCAATGGATGCTGACGCATTACTGGGTCCGGTGACGGCTCATGTGTTGTGTTGCCTCCAGCGGCTACCATTCCTGATGACGGCATTCATTGAGATCTCACCCGCAAATCCAACTGGAGGTGAGATACGCGGACCAACAGGCACACAGGTACCATCTGCTATGAACATTGCTAATGCGGCTGACGCTGACGGCGTTGCTTCACATCTGTGCACAATTGACCTTCTTAATGAAGTAGTCGAACTTTCATCTACTGTGGTAGACGATTTCTTTGCCAGCCTTGATGACTTAATGTTTTCTCCTGACACGAGAATAACTTTTGAAATTAGCACACAGCGTTCTTTCGAACTCTGAAAATTCGACCTTCAGCTTTTCTTTTTTCTCCTTCTAAAAACAAATCTACCAAGTGTGGAACTCTATTTTTACGACAGATTTATTTGACTTTTTCCAAAAAATAAAAAAGAACTTTGTCCCAAAAAAGTAGAACTATTCTTAGAGAACAAGAATTCCTTGAACACTTCCTCGAAACAATATTAGCCTAATCCACAAACCAAAACAGTTTTTATATTCTGCTATGGGATGGTCTCGACCTTTTTCTTCTGTAACTAAGAGCCATTTTATTAATGTAATTTTCGTGATTCATTCAGTTAGCATTTCTAATATCATATCATATGCTTACAATGAAATCATTGCCTTTAAATGTGTACTGTACAAAATGCTCAATTCTTTCATGTGAAACCATTTCAAATGCATTTTATATGATATTTTGGGGGTTGTAAACACATGCTCTAGATTATATGTTAGTGCTTGAACTTAGATGAACACAATATTGTAATGTTCCCGATTCATGGCCTTATATAGGTATAAATCACCATATCCTTATATAGGCTTAGAAATTATAACCATATGTAGGCATAGCTCATGCAGTCCAAATACGGCATGGCTACTTCCACTAATTCCGAAAATCTACAACGATTTCTTGGAAAACTCGGCTTCAGCAGCTAGGGACTTTACCTTGCTCGAGAACTGACATGTCCAAGAACTCATGGAATTTTCAAAGAACCGAGAGTCTTTAATGACGTTAATATGTACACCTTTACGTCAAACTCGGCACCTTCACGGTATAAATATGCCCACACTCGCCCAAGCAAACACACAGTGGTTTGGAGCAGTTCGACTACCTACTTGCCCGACGCGCCCTGCTACAGCAAGTACCGAAGGAAGCCGACCCTCAAGCAGACGCACTGAGAGAGACTCTGTCTTTTCTCCTGCCGAGAAATCCAGCTCCAGTGTTTCCAAGCTACCCTTGCGGGTTGTTGGGAAATCGAGTCCCGAGACCGACCTTCTCCATTCTAAACTAAGGTATGGAGCTGATTAGACCCTTAGAGAAATCTTGGGCAGATTCTTGGCAAAAGAATACTACATTTATGCTACACCTCACTTACTTCTTCCCTCGTGCTAAGCTTAGGTTAGGTACACCGGAGTAGGCATATTTTAGAAGCAACAGTTGAGTACTTTTAGCCTCTGTTATTTATGTATGTATTTATTTATGGTTTAGGAACCATGCAATGCTCTTACATCCTACTCTTTATACTGTATGCACTATATTTTATAAACAGTTTTACGATTGTAGCAGTTCATTTCTTATGCTTGAGAAAGAAGACTGTTCAATAAATCCTTTTATTGAAAACGCCCGTCTTTCTACTTTCTCTGCACCTCTAGTGAAACGAAGCATGCACGATTGACAGAGTGAAATATCTATCTATTGTTTCCACGACTTCGAAGATACGTTTTATCTTGGGGAAACAAAGTTGTCCCGTTTATGCGGTTGTCAGAGACTAATCCCTTCTTGTGAATTCAAGAAAGTTTCTAGTGACCTTTGAGCTAGCTGGCACACACAATTAAGTCTAGTATATTCGATAGAGACCTAGTCGACTTCAGTCCTACGTCTAATCTATAGGATATATTATTTCAATGCGCAGAGCCCATTGGGAATATAGGAACTACACTGCACCAGCTGTTAATTACTTTTAACTGGGCCGCCCAGTAGTACAATTGTATATTTGGGAGGGCTATACCATCATCGTACCAGCCACTGATCAACTTATCCTGCGCAATGCACGCTTGTTTATTCCCCCAGATCAGACCGGAAACTTCCAATGCGATTGTTTTGAAATAGCTCAGAGGTACGCGAAACAGGGTATTCTCTAAAACATACAGAAAGCGTGGGAGCGCCATCATTTAAAAAAATGCTGCCTTTCCCAGCATTGTCAACAGTAAGTTGCGCCAGACCGTCGTATCGCGTCGAAACCGGTCCGTGGGGGGCCCAAGATTTCTCTGAAAGAATTTGGCAGGTTCAGGCGTAACGTGAATGCCCAGATATCTGAAGGTAGCCTCAGTGATCTGCAAAGGGCAGTCCAGTGGAAGCGGCAGCGGCGGGCCATGTAATATAAATAGCACCGACTTGGACCAATTAATGGTGTATTCGGATACCCGACCAAAAATCTCACAAATATTTAAGAGCACCAAGATGGAGCGCCTAGGAGATGCCAGATACAGCAGCACTTCATCCACATATAGGGAGATACGGTCTTCCCAGTTTGGTGTCCATTTGAGCCCTCGAATCATAGTCTCCCACCTGATCCATGCCACCATTGGTTCCAACACAAGTGAGAAGAGTAGCGGGGATAATGGACACCCTTGGCACGTTTCACGTGTCAGCGGGAAGTCTCTAGATATATGTCCATTGGCCGCTCCATGTGCTAGAGGTTTAGTGTATAATAGTCGTATCCAAACACAGAACTTCGGGCCAAAGCCTAAGTGCCTAAGGACTGCAAAAAGATATGGCCACTCCACCATTTTGAATGCCATCCGTGCATCGAGGGAAAGGATAACTGCTGGTTCCTGAATATAGGACATACGAGCCTACACTCCATGTAGCCACAACAAATTTAGAGCCGTGCTCCTATTAGGCATGAACCCAGATTGATCCGGGTGAATTAGGGTCGTAAGATGCGGGGTCAACCGGGTCGCCAAAAGTTTTGCTAAGATTTTGGCATTAATCAATGATATCGGGGGCGTGGCTAGCCAGCCAAGATGGTGGTCGGCTGAAGCCCGAGTTCCGGTGCTGCCCAGGGGTAATCGCCTGATTTCAACCGTCTGGAGGGCCAGTACTACCTGCCGTGGGACGGATCCTGCCGCAGGGACCCCCTGGGAACCTCTGTGTGATGCCGGGAGAAACCGCAGACAGCGGTGCTCCCAGCGGAAGCCCGGGCCTATTGTGGCCTACCTCCAAAATCGCAGCCGGGGACTAAAGTGCGGGAGGAGCCCGGCTCTGCCCGGGCGAAGGAAAATTGAGGCACCCGGTCTCGGGCCTTGCGGACGTCGAAGCGAGCCCTGATTGCCGGACAGCTGTTGCCTCGAGTGGCGGCGATCCGGGACACTAGTAGCGGCGGTGGTGACGGAGGAGAGAGTCGGCACTGAACAGTTTGCCCCGGGTGACCTGGGGAGGCCTCAAGCCGCTGATTGTACTGGGCCGGTTGGAGATCGGAACCAGCAGTGTTTCCAGAGGATCTGAGAGTGGGCTGAGGAGTGCGAGGCTACTACAGCTGGCGCCTTGTTGAGCGCGGATCCTGCACTTGGAGATAGACGGTGAGGAGGCCGGTTCCAGTGAACGGGGGTCTGCCTACTACTTCTCCCCCCGTTTGTCCTCACCCCTCCTGATTTCCTTCTCCTTCTGCCCCTGGCTGGCCCTAGACGCCAGCCATGAAGACGTGTGGTGGAAGCCCGGGGGATACCGGGGCAGAGAGTCCGGTGCTGTGGTCGGGACGGACCACGCCCTGGGAAGAGGCCTTCCCCCTGATCTGCCACCGGCTGATAACGGTAGCACCGGTGGGTGAGTCATGGACAGAGAACTGTGGCTGTGGGGCCCAAGGGACTCGGGATCGCCGTGAGGGGCTGGAGGGGACGTGTACTGTGAAACTCTATCTGAGACTGAAGGAGAGTGGTCAGCTGCTGGCTTCTCTTGCCATGGTCCCCAAGGGGGTGAAGGCACAGGACAGCCGGGAAGACCCGGCTGTGGTACAGCGTGCCCCGGCCACAGAGGACGGCGGTGCCTTATCCGCCGTCAAGACTGGAGTCAAGCTATCCAGGCTGAAGAAGGCTGATAGCCAGAAACCGGTCCTTGGATGCTTGATTCCAGTCTAGGAAAGACATGGCTTGGTAGTTCGGGCTGGACTGTTCCCATGGGGCACAGGGTCAAGGCTGATTTGCATATAGCCATTATCTGACCTAGGGTGGTGTGGAGTGCAAAAAAACAATGGATTTAGGCCCAGATCTTTGTACTGGGGTGAATGTAAAACATTGTTCTGCATTCTGTCCATCAACTGTGTTTTTTGCAATTTTCACCCCGAGTGGGCTGGGTATGCTCAGACGTGAGTCCCAGGCTCTCCACATCACTGGAGTCAAGCTATCCAGGCTGAAGAAGGCTGATAGCCAGAAACCGGTCCTTGGATGCTTGATTCCGGTCTAGGAAAGACATGGCTTGGTAGTTTGGGCTGGACTGTTCCCATGGGGCACAGGGTCAAGGCTGACTTGCATATAGCCATTGTCTGACCTAGGGTGGTGTGGAGTGCAAAAAAAACGATGGATTTAGGCCCAGATCTTTGTACTGGGGTGAATGTAAGACATTGTTCTGCATTCTGTCCATCAACTGTGTTTTTTGCAATTCTCACTACCAACCTGTCACTGTTGAAGTCTGACCATAGTAAATTGGCTGACAAGGTCAAAGATCATGGACTTGCGCTTGCTGACCTCACTTCGACGGTGGCGGACCACGCGACGTCTATTCAGCGGCTGCAGCAGCAGGTAACATCACTACTGGACCGCGCGGAGGACGCAGAAGGTAGCAATCGACGCAACAATATTCGCGTCATTGGCCTTCCGGAGCGCTGTGAGGGGGTCCATGCAGCGGACTTCATGGAGCAATGGTTCCGGGACCATGTTGCTGCGGAGGGTCTATCATCATATTTCTGTGTGGAAAGAGCACACTGCATCCCCACTGGGAGGTCTAGACCTGGCCGCCCACCTCGCCCCCTGATCGTACGACTACTAAATTACCGGGACAGGGATGTCCTCCTCCAAAGCGCAAGAGAGAAATCTCTAATACAATACGAGAACTGCCACGTGTCTCTTTTTCCGGATTACACCAACCTAGT
This sequence comes from Lissotriton vulgaris, assembly GCF_964263255.1. Classification (NCBI taxonomy): domain Eukaryota; kingdom Metazoa; phylum Chordata; class Amphibia; order Caudata; family Salamandridae; genus Lissotriton; species Lissotriton vulgaris. The sequence goes on along the minus strand of NC_141695.1, from coordinate 1,082,929,072 downwards.
ACAAAAGCAACGTTCCTCATACCAGGAGGTGAAAAAGAGACTTCAAAAGGCCAAGCTGACATATGCGCTATTGTTCCCAGCCCGATTGAAGATTGTATATGAAAAAAAGACCCATTTCTTTGAGAGCCCCGCAGACGTAGAGGAATGGCTGGACGTAATGGACATTGATGGCGGCCAAGAGGCCACCCGGGACACAAACACCAGTAGCTTGGGGAGAGGTTCGGGTCCAATCGACGGGGGCACCCCTGCCCTGGGAAGGAGACCCAGGAATCGCGGCCCGTCGAAGGAGAAACAGCGGGATGAACAGCTGGACGTTGTTGAACTGGTGGGCAGTTTTCGAGAGGAGCAGGAGAAAATTAACACGGACACGGAGGACAGCACGATTCACTCTGACTCGGAGCACAGTATGGTCCTGTTCCCCACCGTCAAGCCCAGGGCAGCATATGACTTGTTAGACAATTAAGGAGATGCAGGGTCCGGTTTGCACCGGGCGGATCGCTTGATGACATTTGGTATCCTTTTGGTGACAAATAAATTCTACTTGTAACCTTAATATGCAGGGGGAATCCGGGGGGGTTGGGGAACTGTATTTATCTGTTTCTGGGGGGTGGGACTGCGGGGAGGACTCCCCTCTTCGTGGCGGAGGACCGGGGGTAGGCCTTCCTGGCTAGTTACACCCCGATAGGCCCATATACCCCCTCAATAAGGACCTCCAGATGGTAATGAAGAACAGACTCCTGGAATTACTGCCCCGGGGCTAGTTCACTGTAGAGCCCGCGGCACCCAGTATGGCAGTTAAAATAACTAGAGCAGCGCTAGGCCACCCGCCCCACTGGCGAATGCAATTGTGTTTTGTTCATTATGTTCATAATTCTCTCGTTCGGCCCAGCACTGTTACACTGCTGCGCCAAGTTAGTTCTGTTTAGGGAAGGGAATGCAGCGGTCTCCAGGTTGACACAATATGTGATAGGAAAGTCCTACTAATGAAGACAACGGTGGTCCCATGCACAAAGGAATTTAGAGCACAGAATAAATATAGACACATTGGAAACTATATTAAGTACTGACTTGTCCACCCGGACAGAGGTCCAATTTTTACTTTAGACAACAAATGTTTTGAAAGGATACCTTCAACAATTTCATAGAGAAGGGCACAAGCCAGTACCCAAACATATACAAATTGTCATAGTGAGGAAGGTGGACAGAGAATAGAGCAGAGTTTTTAGGCAAAAGCTGTTGTTTTCTGTAGATATTACAGTAACAGAAATTCCATTAACACCATTACTAGCCTAACATAGTAATTTGTACATTTCACAGTATATGGTGTTTTAAATGTCGACGGCTTTTCGATCCCATTTAAAGAATCACAGGGATCATCATCAGGACTGAATAATGCCTAAATATTGCAAGCCATGATAGCCTAAAGGGAAAGGAGATATAGAGAAATCATACAGGGAAAGACGCGTATTGAGGATACCTTAAAATATACTGTAACAGTGACTTGGTTATACCATCATGAAGTAGTGACAAGACTAATGCCTTAAGGGCCTATACATACAGTGCTGGGCGTGGAGGATCAGATAGACTGAGCCCCTATTTAGAGGAGACAGAAGTACAAATTATACAGTACGTCAAGAGACGCTCAGGAAATGAAAGTGTAGTGACAGTGAGGATAATCACTACTTGCGTGTGAGCGAGGTTGTGACTAACCAATGATAGTGCAAGAACGAAGATAAACGGCGAAAGGGTCATGAGCCAGGTTGTGATTTAACCGATAACTGACCCAAAAGTGTATAAACGACGATAACTGGCGAATTTCGATTTCCGTGGAAACTGAGTGAGCAGTGAAGGCATGCCGCAAATATCACATGCTTACCATAGGGGGCAGCCTTAACACAGTTGGTGCCGGCCAGGTAAAGAAAGGCGTGTTTAGGATCTAGGGGTAACGAGAGCGATTCGTTAGTGAGGGAGATTAATTTTATTTAAGGGTTTGCAGGATTAATACAAATAAGTAGCTTACCAAGGTCGGAACAACAGGTATTACGTTCCGATTTGTTATGGGATATTAAGTTCCGATTTGGGCGGGGATCAATCTCCTAAATAAAACAAGGAGCAAGGAGTTGGCGAGGCTGTGAGGCAACATGCATTGTAATGCGAAAGTGAAGAAAAATTCAGGCTTACCCCGTGTTCGGCAGACAATAACAGGGGCGCGCCAGCAGTATGCTCGGACGCTTGGGGAAGGAGCCTAAACCAAAACATAAGGATTTAGGGGCTGGACTCTTTTAGAACCGGATTCCCAAGGGGTAATTTCGGTTACAATCGAGGAGCTTACCATGTCAGTGGGCTGCAATAACTTCCCTGGCCGATGCAGTGGCAGACCTGGAAGACCAAGCTATATCATAGCATATGTTTGGCCAAGAGGGAGTCACATGCCAAAATTAAAATAAAGGAAGGACAATGCGGCGGCCATATTGGGTGTGAGGCAGCATGTACCTACAAGCTTAGGCTCCCTATAGTTGAATAGGGGCCACATGTGAAGGTGGAAAGATGTATTTGTAAGGTGGTCCTACGGCCCTAGTGAGTGAGTGATAACATGCAATAGCAGTCAAGAGGTATAAAAGAGAAGAGTTAAAATTGTCAACAAATTAAAAACCTACAAGTTATACTGATTGATAGATATAGCTGACCCAGCTTGCAACAATTTATGTTAGATTAGTCCAGTCCTCCTGCTGGTTGAGTCCAGAATTCAAGCTGTCAGTTCGCAGAATCCATTTAAGTTCCTCTTCGTTAAGAAGTTTCGATAGGTCACCACCTCTTGAGAGCAAGGTCACTTGGCTGATCACAGTCCATCTTACATCATTTTCAGTATGTCCTTTATCAGTGAAGTGTTCCACGAGAGGGGCTTTCTCGGTTTTGCATCTAATTCTGCTCCGATGTTGCAAGATCCTTAATTTGATTTTTTGTTTAGTCTGTCCCACGTAGATCAAGTCACACGGGCACAGAATTGCATAAACCAAGTTACAACTGTTACAGTTAGTGAAAGTTTGCAGTACATTTTTTACTTCACCGAAGACAAATTCTTTCCCTTCTATGCAGAAATCACACACTACACAGCAGCCACATTTTGAGTGTCCTTTCAGTGGAGGGAGTGACCACAGATCAATAAGGGTGGTGCTAGCCGGTCTCGGGAGGGGGAGAGCAGCCCTCACCAGGTGATCTTTTAGGTTTTTGCTTCTCTTGAATGCAAACATGGGGGTATCTAGATCTAGATTCCCAGAGTTAAGAATGTGCCAATTTTTTCTGATGCTTTTTCGAATTTTGTTGGACACCGAAGAAAAAGTCGTGACACAAACCAGTTAGTCGGATGGCTTTTTCTCTTTTGGTTCAAGTAAAGTCTCACAAGGGCAGTGCCAAGCCCTTTTCATGGCATTTTTTACTAGATGACGGGGGTACCCCCTAAATCTAAGTTTTTCAGCCAGTGTGTTAGCCTCCCTGAAATAGTCTGTTTTGAAGAAACAATTACGTCTCAACCTTTGAAACTGGGAGTAAGGCAAGCTATCCTTTAAGGCTCGAGGATGACAACTGCTATAACTTAATAGCAAATTCCTCTCCGTTGGTTTACGGAACAAGGAGGTGACCAGTAAACCATCCTGATGTTGTATACAAAGATCTAAAAAAAGGGATATTGGTTTTACTGTGGGTTAGGGTGAAGGTTAGACCATTACAGTTGTTGTTCAACCAGTGTTGGAATAGTGCCAGGGCTTCAACCGGGCCGCCCCAAATCATAATGACATCGTCTATGTGTCGTTTCCATTCAACCACCCCTAGATGGAATGGGTTGGTAGATGGTAGGATAATGTCACATTCAAGCCAGTCCATGTATAGAATAGCCAGGGTGGGAGCAAAACTTGCCCCCATAGAAGTGCCCTTCACCTGTTGGAAATATTCATTATCATACATAAAGAAATTACGGGTCAGGCAAATTTCCAGCAATTGAATAATGAACAAAGTTGGTACAGTGTGTGGATGTGGTCGAGTATTCAAGATTCTCTCCATTACAATTAGGGATTCTGTTTGAGGAATGTTCGTATATAATGATTCAACATCAAGAGTGCATAGAGTTTCACTAGCAGGGTCAAAGGGATGGTTCTCGATAAGATTTATCATATACATGCTGTCTCATACATAACAGTTTGTGCAGGGTACAAAATCTTTCAAAAAGTAATTTACATAATGTCCAAGGGGTTCCAACACAGAACCGCAACCAGAGACTATGGGGAAGCCGGGGGGATTGTCCAGCCGCTTGTGAATCTTTGGAAGGGTATAGATAACCGGGGTTCCGGGGTGGTCGACGTTCAAGAAATGTAGTCAATTTTTAGTGAGGAATCCGGTTTCGAATGCCTCTGTCGAGACCTGTTTTATTAGGTTTTGAAGTTCTCTCATGGGGTTGGTATTAAGTCTGCTGTAGTGGTCTGTGTTGGAAACCTGTCGTGACAATTCAATTTTGTAATTGTCTATGTTTTGCAGCACAATGCCACCCCCTTTATCAGCAGGCTTAATAATTAAATCACTCCTATCACGTAGTGAGGAAATGGCCATTTTCTCCTCAAGTGAGATGTTATAAGGAATGAACGTGTGGGCTTTCGCCAGAGTTGTAGTTTCCTTGAGGATGACTTTTTCAAAAGTTATGATTTCTTTTGGTACTGACACTCCGAGATTAGATTGAAGGAGATAATGGCTGAGAGAACAGGGTCCTATAGATTTGCCACCTGGAATGTGCGTGAGCTTGGTGCGATTCAGAAAAGGCACCGGGTTCATGCGTTTTTACTGAGGCAATACGCACCGATCACATTTTTGCAGGAATCACACCAAACGACAGCAGAGGCGCAGACACTAAGTAAACGGTGGAGGGGTACTATATATTCCACAACCTATTCTGCCTTTTCCAGGGGGGCGACCATCTGGGTCCGACACAGGACGCCCTTTGTTGAAATAGAGAGGAGAGTGGATGATCAAGGGAGATACATTATGGTGAAAGGTACGCTAGATGGCACGTTGTTAGTTATAGGCAGCATATTCGCCCGAACTTCGACCAAGATGTATATCTGGGTAAGGTGAGCAGAGTGTTATCCGATTGGGCTGATATTCCCTGGATACTAGGGGGTGACTGGAACATGATCTTAGACATGGACCTGGATAGGTCACACCCCCCCTACAATTGGCTGGGGTCACAAAATTGACTGAGATGTTTTCGGCCTGGGCTGCAGCTGGGGACTAGTGGATGCATGGTGTGAGTTACACCTGGCCCATAAGGAGTACTCTTATTATTCCCCTGTACATAACTTGCACAAACGGATAGATAGCTTTCTGTGTTCCAGTTCCTTAATGACGAAGACTGGCAGTATGGCATATTTAGCCAAAACTTTCTCTGACCATAGACCACTGACACTTGACCTCCTATGGGGCAGGGTACCGTCCCCGGTGCCCACCTGGAGACTTAACCCACAACTCCTGGAAGATGGCCCCTTTCGTGCATCCCTGTCTGATGCTCTGACAAATTACTTCCTCGAAAACTGGGACTCTGCAACGTCCAACCTAGTGGTGTGGGACGCCATGAAGGTGGTAGTAAGGGGCGCTGCCATTGGACAGCTAGTGGGAGCCCGGCAAGAAATCCATAAGCGACTCTGCGATGTGGAAAACCGACTGAATATATTGGAGAGGGAGGCAAGTATAGACCCGCAGAAACAGAGCGATCTACAGGCAGAGAGCATAGCCCATGCAGAAGTACTGGAAACCCCGAGGGTCATTGATCATAAAGAATATCTACGCCGGCACCATGCTGAGGCTGACAGGTCGGGTGCCTTAATGGCCCGCCAGATACAATACCGTCCGGACCCCCTGGTGATTACTCGGATACGTGACAGATTGGGCAGGATAGTCCACACACAGTCCGAGATTAACAGGGCGTTCTGTGCCCACTTACAGGCCTTGTACGCCCCTTTCCCCTTGGAGGACCTGGATCGAATAGAGGACTTCCTCCGTGATCTAACATTTTCGGCTCTGTCTGCAGTAGCCCAGAAAGAAGTTGACGGCCCCATAACACAACCGGAAATCCGGGCTGCCATTCGGTTCCTCAACCGAAATAAGACACCGGGGATGGATGGGCTACCGGTGGAATTTTACCAGACCTACTCCGAAACCCTAGTCCCTGTTCTGGAGAAGGTATATAAGGAGGCGTATGGGGAAGGACGACTGCCTGCCTCAACGATGCAGGCCCCGGTCATATCCATACCCAAGCCGGAGAGGGATACACTTGAGTTGCCCAACTACAGGCCCCTATCAATGCTCTCTACGGAGTACAAGATTCCGAGTAAGGCCATTGCCTTACAGATACAGCCCCACCTCTCTGCTTTGGTCCACCCAGACCAGTGTGGTTTTCTCCCGGGAAGAAGAACATCCCAGAATATGATGCGACTTCACGCCCTTATGACTGCCACTCCGCTGGACAGCCCCCGGGCAGGTTGCGTCGCTCTAGACATGAAACAGGCGTTCGACTCCCTGTATTGGACGTATATGTTTGAGACCTTGCGGCACTTTGGCTTCCCGGACTCCTTGCTGAAATGGGTGAGATTACTATGCACGGACCCATCGGCCCGTGCACATACAGGTCGGTACACCTCAGATAGCTACCCAATATACAGAGGCACCCGGCAGGGTTGCCCCCTATCTCCGATTTTGTTTGTGCTGGCTCTGGAGCCTCTGAGCTTGATCCTTCGGGCCCAAGCAGAACGGATGGGTATCTTGAAAGGGGGCACACACCATCTAATCTCCATATACGCAGATGACATTCTATTATACTTTCAGGACCTGGAGGCTGACCTCTCAAATATAGATGGAATTTTTTGCCAACTTGACGAGGTGCCCGGCTTAGCAATTAACCCAGAAAAGTCCACTGGATTCAATTTTAGAGACCTACCACACCCTCCCTCTCTCCGATTCGGGAGATACCAGATCCCGGTGACCCAAACAACGTTCAGATATCTGGGCATACAAGTATATAGGCGACCAGATGACCAGATTTGGGGTAATGTCAAGAGAGCAATCACGGGTCACCGTAGTAGTGTGGGATTTTGGACGTCCCTACCCCTATCAGTCAAGGGCAGAATCGCCATTTCCAAGATGGTCCTGCTTCCCCGTATGCTATATTATTTTGTTAATCTGTCGATCATCCTTCCACAATCAATATTCAATACATTGAATAGGATCCTGATAAATCTAGTCTGGGGTTCTGGACGCAGACGTATCAGCTTCCGAAAGCTCCAACTAGGGACTAAACTGGGCGGTCTAGGAGTGCCCGACCTTAGGGGGTATTACTACACCAGTCAACTTCAGTGGTTGGCAAGATGGGTGGCGGGCAGGAACTTGCATGAAATCGACTTTACAGCAGACCGACTAGCATGGGGCGAATTGCACTCCTTGTTGTTGCCCGGGAGTAGGATCCCCCAGTGTTGCTCCCCTCTCTTGAACACGGCTCTGATCTGTTGGAGGAAGGCATTGGCGTATACGTCCGACACAATACCCTTTGCGGAGAACGTCCCCCTGTTAGGTATTCCAACGCCGCAGGGCAGGCTTACACAGCGCAGATTGCGACCTTGGGTAGAGGCGGGGGTGGAAGAAGTGGGCGCCTTCTTTGGGGATGATACCCTAATGGATCATGACACCTTCCTGCAGTTACGGGGCTCCCCAGATACTGTATCTATTACACGCTGTGGTGTCCCACTACATTAAAAACAAATGGGCTCCTCAGCGACTTAAACCTCCAAAACATGAATTGGCTCATATGCTTTATTATATGGGAACGGGTGGTCACTTAGTGCGGTGGCTATACGCAGGGATTAGGGAACACGCAGCGTTTCCTCTCACCACACTTAGAGACTCATGGGTACAGGACACGGGAGAGGTACTAACGGATAAGGCTTGGCAACTGGTACTTGAACATCCCAAGAGAGTGTCGAGGAACGCTAAATTTAAATTCATCCAGGTCATGGTGCTTCATAGGGCGTACCTTACCCCACAGAGATTGTATAGAATGTTCCCCGACTCTCCCCACTGTTGTCCACGCTGCAAAGCGGACGAAGCTGGCTTTCTCCATATGGTGTGGGCATGTCCGCAGCTGGGGAGAGGTTTGCCAGACGCTACGTACAGTGACCTCACTGCCGGTGCCAGTAGATGCCGTATATTGTCTGGTAGGGTCCCGTAAACGATCTAGGGAACAGAAAGCTAAACTGAGGTTCCTAGACCTGGCCCTGTTATTAGCAACTAGTGCTATAACGATGCGGTGGAAGTCACCCAGAGCACCCAGGATATCAACGTGGCAGTCTGAGATGGTAAAGTGGGGCAGAACGGAGGGTATGGGGTTGAGACGGGAGGAGGAGAACGGACAAAGAAAGTATCCCATTGCGCAAGACTGGGAGATAATGATGTTAGAACTGGAGGGGATGGAGATGACAATATCACAGGCAGATGGGTTGTAAATGGAAGAAAAATACGTAGCTTGTAGGTATGTGTGGCGCAAGAGTATTGAAGCTCGCAGATGCACAGGTGTGGCTTCTGTAAATTTATTCTACACTGAGTTAATTTGATATCACTGGTACGGAGTGTCTAGTTTAGGACTTATTGTGAGTAGGAGACGTACGGGGCTGGGGTGGGAGTTGTAGGGAGGGAGGGAGGATCGGGAGTTGTGATCCTTTATGTGGTTGGTTGCTAGACTTGATAATAATATGATGTATAACGTACTGATGCATAGGCAAATGCCCCTACAGAATAGCATGTTGGGAAAAGTATGGTTTCATATACTCATGATTTACTGTCATATGTTATACACAGCACGATGTAATTGCAACAGAACGACATGTTTGGTTGAGGAGAAAACAACTGTACGGCATAATAAGTAAAATGATGTAATGTTAATAATATGGTGCAGTTGCGAATAAAGATTAAAAAAAAAAATCAATGATATCGGACGGTAGCAGGCGCATTCTTCGGGGGGGTTTACCGAGGTTTTGGGATCGTCACTACAGTGACCATTTGCAGATCTCGTTGAAGCTCCCCTGCCTCCAGACTCTCAAGATACATGTTTAAAAGATAAGGGGCAGTCGTAGTGGCAGTCTTTACATAAAGTTCAATGGGTAAACGATTAGGTCCCACCACTTTCCCCGATTGCAGGGAGCAGATAGCCGCCTGCAGTTCTTCAACCGTTAGATCGGCTTCCAGGGTGAGGGCCTCTTCTGGGTATAATTTAGGCATATTAATATCCCTAATGTATGTTGAGCCTCAATCATCTCTATAGTTGTATGTGACGTGTATACCCGCTCGTAATACCCGGCCAATGTATTCACTATTTCTTCCTGCGCAGTCACCATTCGGCATCCATGTCATACCTGCAGGGAGACCTAATAGAAACGCGCTAAGCGCTGGGAGGGTCATTGAGTGAAGGGCCGGAGGGATATATACTGACACTATATTGAACAGTTTCCCTTCCCACTGACATGTAATAATATTAGAGGAAACTGTTTACACACTAAAATACCAACACTCCATGAACCAGAAGAGAACTCAGAATGCACCACCATTCGAAACCCCCAGCGGTCCATAGCCCTGCAAGCCGAGCCCACCAAGTGCGTCTCCTGCAGCAGGGCTACCACCAGTGCACACCTCTTTAAATATTGTAAAATGAGACCCCTCTTTATCTTATCTCCCAGTCCATGTACGTTCTATGTAAGCAGCGATAAAGGGGTGATTGGGGACACCGGGGGCATCTGTGAATTAGGCTCTTGTCGTGCTTGCATCATCCCTTTCCGTCATGAGCAACCTGCATTGTCTCAGGATCATTTGCATAGTGCAACCGGAAAATTGTTTTAATCCCATACCTTAAGTGTGCCATGTTCACCCTTATAATCATTTCAACCAAGAACAGAAAATACCAACGTAACATTCCCCACACTCCCATCCACCCCCCCACCTCCCAACTCGCCCGATTCAAATAGCTAAGTGTCTAGGAATGGCCGTCATGGGGTCGTTTTCGGCGTGCATTAATGGAGACAGTTGGTATGGGTCTTTCTTGTCGTGTCCTCAGCCAACCCACTATCTGTTGTTAAAAAGACTTTATCCAATGTTTCTGTACATGCATATGCATCATAATTTGGTTAGCCACAAAAAATAACAAAAAACACAAAAAAACAAGAGTGGAAAACAACCCCCCTCTACCACCCCCTCCCTGCTTCCCTGCCAGACGGACCCCCAACTATCCGCCACCCCAACATATTAGAGTGCTTCAATCCCATTAACATAACAGTACTTGCGTGTGGGGGGGAGAAGTCTGTGGAGCACCGCAGTCCATCCCCTCTTTAAAGACAGATTAGCCACATGGGCGTGCTGCGTTCAATCGTTCAATCTTGCTGCTCCAGTCCTTGGCCCACCACCTTCAAGTGGGAGGAGCACATTATTCGCACATCAGCCATGCATTAGAGTCTCCCCTCATGTGCGGCTAAGCCACCAAGACATCTCTCTGTTCGGGCGTGTCCCCATCGCGCAATGTCGCTGTTCTTCAGTCTCCATTCTCCGTCCGTTGTGTATGTCCCTCCTCTTGTTCCCTTCTGTGTTCCATGGAATCCCCTTCTTCTCTGCGTTGATGCTGTCGTCTTTCCGTACACCTGGATCCCTCCACTGGTCGCCAACCCTCGAGCCAGTCATGGGCTTCCTCCGGTGTCTCATAAAACCAGGTTTCACCATCCGCCACTAGACGCAGCTTCGCCGGAAACACAATGGAGTATGGTAGTTCCCTGCGTCTAAGTTCTTTCTTTAGGTCGAAGAAGCACATGCGACGCTTAGTTACTGCAGCTGTGTAATCTGTAAAGAAGGACACCACCGAGTTTTGGATGCGCAGTGGTTGAGCCACTCTCGCTGTTTGCAGTGTAACATCCCTGTTGCGGAAATTAAAAAAAAGGGCCAAGGTGGTTCTAGGGGAAGCCCCAGGCTTGGGCCTACCCCCGGCACTGTGTGTGCCCTCTCCACAGAAAAGAAATTCGAAAGTCCTCTGGGTTGAAGTCTAGTTTTTATGAGATCCTCAACATAAAGATCCATGGCTTGACTCCCTTCGCTTTCGGGAATACCCGTAATTCTGACGTTGCGCCGAGAGCGCCCTTCCTGGTTGTCCAGCTTCTCCGCCATAAGTCTATTTTCTGCTTCCAAATGGCTGACCCTTCGGAGCAGTGCAGTGGTGTCCTTCGACAGTGACTTTGTCACTTGTTCAATCTCCGTGACCCTGGCAGTCATCATTTGAAAGTCTGCCTTCAGGAAGGAGACACCCGTGGAAATGGATCACAACCTTGACTGTACATTCGTGAGAGCTGGCATGATGTCCTTCAACGTTACTTACGTCACTCCCTCCAGGTCAGAGTCTTTATCCGATAAGTCTTTGCACTCCGGCAGAGCCGGAAAGTCTTTGTTATAGGCGTATTTGTCCAGCTTTACTTGTGAGTACGTGTGTGGGCCCATACCCCCCCCTCTTTGCTCGAGGAGTGCTGCGCCGGTCGGTAGTCCCTGCCGCGGGATCACACTCCAAGTGCGGCCTGTTGGTTTTCCCGCCACGCTGCTGACTTAAAGATTGTGGGGCCCTGGACCGTTGATGAGCAGCGAATAAAGGTGCACTGCAGCACCAGTGACACACTTTCACTCTGCGCACCCTCTTTCAGTCTCTCTGGGTCATCAGTTATTGGGCCTGTGCTTAGCCGCAGCCATGGCCCTAGGCTACGTCTTGTTCAGAAGCAGTATAGCCGCAGTTGCCGTAAATGAAATTGATTGGGGCCCTGGGTCCAAGTTTGTATCCACCTGCTCCTTCAAGTTAAGCACTCTCCAGTCCAGTGAGGGCCTTCCCGAGCGCTGCTCTGCGCCCCAGGTCATTTATGACAGTGTTGACACTGTAATCTATCGGCTCTGCAAGGTTCTCAATGAAAGGCGCTATTGGGTCTGTATATTCAGGTCATTTCATGCAGGCTTGTGTGGTAATGGAGGTCCCGGCCTCCCCTCTCCGGGGCGTGTAGGCCGCTCTCTGCACCAGTGCGCACCAAACTGTTAACACCGTCTCAAAGACGGGTCGCACAGGTCTCAAGGTGGGCACGTCCACACTGCTGCCTCCGATTACGGACTCTTGTGCAGGCCGCTCCCTTCTCTATATCTTTCAAAGGTGCATCTGCTCCGATTCAGGGCCGGAACCAGCCCCTTGGGTGTCCCACAAGTGCCGCATACTGTGCATGCCCCGGGGGAGGAAGAATGAATCACCGGGTACTCATGCTGGGGACAGACTTATTCCGTTCCCGGTGCCCGCAGTCCGCCAAAGCGCACGCCTCACTTTACGCTACCCTCCGGATCACATCCCGTCCTGCGGCCGTTGCTTCTCAACAGTTCCCTGCTGCAGCTGCACATCAAGGCCTCTCCCTTTGACTGGCACCCTACAGCGTCGACGATATCTATCTAACAGACGATGACCTGGAGACACACTTGAAAAGAGTGAACACCATAATACTTGGGTTCGCATCTGAAGTGTACAAATTTAACTTTAAAAAGTCACAAATTGCACCACCTCACTGTCCTATTTTTAGGATATGAGTTATCAAGTGAATGCAAAAGCCTAGCAGACAACTTCTTAGAGAAGTGTGCAGTACTCCAAGCTCCAAAAACGCTGAAAAACTTACAATCAATTCTAGGTTTCCTGAATTTCGGAAGAACTTACATTCTAAATTATGCAGAGAGAGTTAAACCGCTCTACGAACTAATAAAACCTGATTTCAAAGCAATTAATTGGACTCAGAAACACACAGAAATGTTACGATCATTACAAACAGACATGTTAACTAAAACAAAACTGCAAACAAGTTTGAACGAACGCAACCTTGTAATCCGAGTCATCCCAGGAAGATGCGGATTTACATACCTAACATCTAATGAGGGAGAAACTGTACCAATAGCTTACAAATCACACTTGTACACACAAGCTTAAATGAAATTCAGTTCCACTGAAAAGATTCTAACTGCGGTACAAACTGCTGTAGCAAAAGAAAGAGCCCTGGCACAAGTTAGATGCATTATAATCGTTACACCGGTACCTGCCCTAGAAGCAGTAACAAGAGCAAGCATTCCGAATGCTAAAGCCTTACATCCGAGATGGATACAATAGGCTAATTCTCTTGCTGCATCAGACGTAGTATACGAATTTGATCCTAACTTAAAAACGCAATAATTTCTCCAATACGAATATGAATGTCCTCTGCCAACTGAAATTCTGCCTCTAGAACAGTACACCTGTGTAATCTACACAGACAGATTTGCACAACACTACGTTGTGGATAAAAAAGTTTACAATGCTACGTGCGCGATTGTTAAAAGTCGATGGCACGAAGGAAAATTTAGACCATTGGTCACTAAAACTCAATCACTTGGAGATTGTACAGCTCAACGAGCTGAACCACAGGCTTTTAAAATGGCGCTTGAAAATGCAGATTGCGAATTCCCCACACTAATAGTGTGCGATTCGCATTACTGCGTCGAATCTTACAATAATTCCAGCAGACCTGGATTGAAAATGGTTACAAAGACAGGTGGCACAATAAAACATAAAAAACTATGGGAACAGGTAGTTCTTTTACAGAAAGAACTACGAAAGACTCACCTGATACATACGCAGAGTCTTCAACGTGATGGCGTTCACGTTGCAGGGAATTCATTGGCTAATAAAGCCACAGCGGCAGCTGGTCAACCGGCTTCCGTAGCTACAAAAAAGCGTTCTAAAAAACAAATAGATGGAGAAACGCTACTAGCAGTAAAAGCCTCAATGGTAGGCAATTATGCAGCGTTACCTCTAAATTATCCACTCGGAAATACATACATAATTGATGCGAACTCCGTTCCTTTTGCTCAAATCCCTGAAGTGGGGATAGAGTAATTCCAAACACGAACCGGAGGGCTTACTTGATTCAAGAAGCACGCATGGGAATGGGTCTGAGGCACCAAGAGATCCTGAAATCTCTAATAGAATTGCAATCAAGATACTGGTGGCCGGGAATGAGCGTGCAAGTTTATAACTTTGCAATGGATTGTCAGGACAGCAATAGAGATCGCAGTTATGAACCGGACCAGATATCTGACATAGAACAGTAAGATCAGCCCAGACACCTCTATTAGACAGCATTAGACTATCTACACGCAAGCGTCCGACCAGACAAATACGATCCCATAAATATTAAGAGGAGATTCATTTGGATGTGGCCCCAGAGCTCGGCTGACGCCAGAACGGTTATAAAAGATTTGCAAGTCTTTATCGGCACATACACAATTGGCATGCTACATTCTGACCAGGGTCCTGGATTTAGCTCTCAAGCTTACAAGGAGGCCATGACCAGCTTGGGCATTGCATTGCGGTACTCTAGTACATTCCATCCTGACGGAAATGCGGTAGTGGAGAGAAAAAAACGTGTCATAAAGCAATCCATAACAGCGAGTGCATTAGGTTCGGGTGATGGGTGGGTCAAACATCTAATAAGTGTCCAATGTAGTCTTAATAATCTACCAAGAAATTCTCTGGGTGGAATCACTCCGTATGAACTTTTGTTTGGTACAAGAATGATAATCGAAGATCTCGATTGTCGGACTTCAGTGGTGGAACAAAAAGCGTTTGCTATCAAAGATCGTTTGGCTGTTTTACAGGACTTGAATGAAACAAGAAGTCTAAGTAACACAAAGCTGAAGGCAACGGCCACTGAAGAAAAACTACCTGTCCCAGCAAGACCAGTCTGGATTCCAAAGATTGGGGATCTGGTCAGAGAAAAAATCGCAGTCAAGAAGGAATTTGGGCCTTCTTACAGAAAAGCAGTACCTATCCTAGCTATCAGCGGAACAAGATCAGTCGTACTACCGCCCCTTGCTGGTAAAAAAGAAAACAGAGCTGTATCAATCGACCTGGTAAAACCACAACCATGTGGCCAATAATAAGTAGTAGGCCCAGTGTACTCCCAAGAAGTGGTAGAAGACCAAACCTTGCTACAATCCAAGAGGTTCAAACTGAGAGACTAATCACATTCGATAAACCTGCAGTGAATAAAAAAGGACTATGCAATAAAGTCATGGAACTTGTGCCTCTTGAAAACCCAAATTGCAACAGTTCGTCAAGAAACACCTGTCTACAACAATGTAGCCTCTGACTATACTAACATGACAAAGGAAGAAGCAACTACAAAGATTAATAACAATCCTGATGCCATTCAAACAATTGACAGAACTGCATCTGGCTACTTCATCAATTTCGATGACTTTTCTGATGATCCAAGTGAACATGAAGACAAGCCAGCAAACAAAACTTTCAAAGACAAAATTACAGAACTCTTTCATCAACTTGGGGAAACATATCTGATTTCACCATGGATTGAATTGTGGATTGTGTTAGGTGTACTTTTCCTCCTGCTCTGGCTCATTTTGGTTCTAAGCTTGGGAAGAATGATTAATGGAAAATACAGTACAATGGATACAGCAAGTCAGAACATCAACTTGGTTCTAAAACCTCACAGATCCTCTCTCATTGAAAAAAAGAGAACTATCATCAGTGAACATCACAGCCATTCCTATACCTGGTGGTGTAGCATGGGACACTACTGATTACAAAATCTATGGCCCCGTTGAACTCTTGAAATATCCACATCAGTTAAAGATTTCTTTAAGTGACTTTGTATCACCTAGTACTTTCTCTGATGATTGGGACTTTGAAAATATTAACAATATGATGTCAGATTTAGAAATGTCAGCTAAATATACAGAACATGATTATTTACAAGGTTCATCAAATTATGAAGAAATGTATTGCTTTAATCATTATGGGCATCACTATTTGCATAAATCGGCTAATCCTAGAAATGTTTTATTTATAATCAATAGGAACATTGTCCAACTCCGCCAAAAGGCAGCTCAAAAACATTTTATGAGAAATTCCCATACTTTTCAGGGTTTAATATCACTGATCCAGAAACGTTTTATTTTAAAATTATGAATAAGACAGGAATGAAAAACATGTTGACAAATACTAAACTGATTTATTCTGTAATATTTTATGAAAAAATGTCTACGTTTGGTTTTGAATTTTGGAAAAACAACATTGAGACAAAAACTGTCTGGGGTACAAAAGACTGCAGGTACAAGGTTTAGAATCATTTTTCAGAGCCTGCATGATCCCGAACAAATAATGTTCCTGAATGACACCATTCAACAAACGACCGGTCTTGGCCTAGCCAGGATAAAGGACTTAAACAAACCGTCTATACCAAAACCCATACCTGATAGTAATAGCATTATAGAAGTGGAGATAGACGTATCCCATATTTTAAAACATAACAGAACACTTCCTAATTGGAACAAATGGTTGATCTGGCCGACAGACACTAATAACTGTCAAGATAGATTCCTGAACAAAATACAGGGGTTCAAACAGAATAGGCCAGACCCAAGATATTCCCAGAGACAACATCCAGGGATAATAACAACCTATAGTGTAGGAAAACTATACCTCGAATGGCTACAGAAATCAACACTACCTGAAATTAAGCAACACTTGACTTTACTTAAAGAAGGTGCTGACTTGCGAGATTTCTTACTGGGACCTCGCAAACAGCGTCAAAAACGTTTCATATACGCCGGTATATACGCAGCTTACAATGAAGCTTGGAAAGTAGCACAAATTGAAACTACAGAAAAAATACAAGAAATTGATCGTATTAATTTGGAAAAATCACTGTCTGTAGTGAACAATGGGTTAACGACTCTGTCCTCCAGAATTTATTCACTGGACAGCATTGTATCATCTGCTATTGATATAACAGAACAGGATATGCTAATGTTACAACATGGCCAGTCGTAATTATGTTCTGTTGTACAGTTAGGCTGGACGTTACAAAATCTGCGTTCAGGCTACGTGCCATGACGTCTGATAAACACAACGTCATTATTTTCTATCTTTAACCTTACTGATAAACCAATCTCTTTGGCGCAAAGAGGGGCAGACTATACGGTGCTGAGCATTGAAAAACTAGGAAGATTACCATTGACAGTCTCCGAAAGACCAGTCATTGAATGGATAATACATGGCACCAATACAATTCTGATAACGACTTTTCAGTTTCAATATTGCCAAAAGTATATACCAGCAGGCCTGTATGAAAGGTTGGGTAAAGGATAAATCAAGTCAACCTGGAATTTACATTACACACATAGATATTGGAGTGGGGGCAAGAAAGAGGTATTCCTTAGTCGTAACTTCTGTAAAAATACCCTAAGCGGGTCACTTCTGTGTCAAGGAATTAACTTACACGGAGCCTGCGAAAGTTCATCAAATAACCTTTAATGCCACCTGCACGGCACCCCTGCTACACAGATAGAGCCTTTTTTCAGACAGCTTTCCAACGGCAGCTACGTTATAATAAGTGACCACAGCTGTTGTGGCATGGTGCCAGGAACGGCCTATCTCGTGAGCGTTACTTCCAGGGTCACTTGTTGTATGCAAGTATTGTATCCCAACAACAAGCCAGACATGGAGGCAGCAATATGGCATTCTTTGAATATCTCTTCTATTCAAATTGATACTTTAAGCAGAATGAAGTCTATTCTTTTACAAACAACTGTGCCTTTAACCTCGTCTAGAGAAATGTATGATCTGCAAGTTGCAAGGACAGCAACAGAGATACATACATTATTATCGACAAATTGCCCTGTACATTTCGTAGAAATGTTAAGCCAAATCTTAAACATGTCTGATACCAGTGGCATCGCACATGTATTTAAGACAATTTTTTCGGGACTGTTAGCACCCTTGGAAGCAGTCCTGAGCATTTTCCCGAATTTCGTGCACTCTGTGTTCGGCGGCCTGCCTCTCATCTTGGGACTCGTAGCAGGAATCTTATTTTTGTTCCTTCTGCTCCGATATGGCAAGTCAAGTCACAGACAAAACTCAGGCTACAATGGAAGACACGATCCTAGCAATGCAATACCGAGAGCGGATTACTAAAGTCCTCGGCTTGGCTCGGCTAAGAGATCTGAATACTACCTGTTTTTTTTCATTCAAACCAATCTGGCAAGATTGCATCTTGCCTGTTCTATGATGCCTGCTCTGCGGAGAAGAATGCGTATTAGACGTCTGTCTCACACTTCCATCAGCAGTACCTATGGATATTGATACTTTGCTTGGTTCGGTAACGGCTCATGCAACGTGTTGTCCCCAGGGGCTACCCATTCTGATGACGGCATTCGTTGAGACCTCAACATTACGATTAGGTTGCGGTGAGGTACGAGATGAAAGCGGCACACAGGTACAACCTTCTGTGAACATTGCTGATCCAGATAACGCTGACGGTAAAGCATCTCACATATGTACTATTTCCTCTTTTTCGGAAATGGCCCAACTTTCACCTACTGTTGTAGACACATTTTTTGCCAGCCTATCTGAAATAATGTTCTCTCCTAACAACGAGAATAACTGTTGAATAAGCAAGCACACGGCGTTCCAGGTGTACGGAAAGACGACAGCATCAACGCAGAGAAGAAGGGGATTCCATGGAACACAGAAGGGAACAAGAGGAGGGACATACACAACGGACGGAGAATGGAGACTGAAGAACAGCGACATTGCGCGATGGGGACACGCCCGAACAGAGAGATGTCTTGGTGGCTTAGCCGCACATGAGGGGAGACTCTAATGCATGGCTGATGTGCGAATAATGTGCTCCTCCCACTTGAAGGTGGTGGGCCAAGGACTGGAGCAGCAAGATTGAACGATTGAACGCAGCACGCCCTTGTGGCTAATCTGTCTTTAAAGAGGGGATGGATGCGGTGCTCCACAGACTTCTCCCCCCCACACGCAAGTACTGTTATGTTAATGGGATTGAAGCACTCTAATATGTTGGGGTGGCGGATAGTTGGGGGTCCGTCTGGCAGGGAAGCAGGGAGGGGGTGGTAGAGGGGGGTTGTTTTCCACTCTTGTTTTTTTGTGTTTTTTGTTATTTTTTGTGGCTAACCAAATTATGATGCATATGCATGTACAGAAACATTGGATAAAGTCTTTTTAACAACAGATAGTGGGTTGGCTGAGGACACGACAAGAAAGACCCATACCAACTGTCTCCATTAATGCACGCCGAAAACGACCCCATGACGGCCATTCCTAGACACTTAGCTATTTGAATCGGGCGAGTTGGGAGGTGGGGGGGTGGATGGGTGTGTGGGGAATGTTACGTTGGTATTTTCTGTTCTTGGTTGAAATGATTATAAGGGTGAACATGGCACACTTAAGGTATGGGATTAAAACAATTTTCCGGTTGCACTATGCAAATGATCCTGAGACAATGCAGGTTGCTCATGATGGAAAGGGATGATGCAAGCACGACAAGAGCCTAATTCACAGATGCCCCCGGTGTCCCCAATCACCCCTTTATCGCTGCTTACATAGAACGTACATGGACTGGGAGATAAGATAAAGAGGGGTCTCATTTTACAATATTTAAAGAGGTGTGCACTGGTGGTAGCCCTGCTGCGGGAGACGCACTTGGTGGGCTCGGCTTGCAGGGCTATGGACCGCTGGGGGTTTCGAATGGTGGTGCATTCTGAGTTCTCTTCTGGTTCATGGAGTGTTGGTATTTTAGTGTGTAAACAGTTTCCTCTAATATTATTACATGTCAGTGGGAAGGGAAACTGTTCAATATAGTGTCAGTATATATCCCTCCGGCCCTTCACTCAATGACCCTCCCAGCGCTTAGCGCGTTTCTATTAGGTCTCCCTGCAGGTATGACATGGATGCCGAATGGTGACTGCGCAGGAAGAAATAGTGAATACATTGGCCGGGTATTACGAGCGGGTATACACGTCACATACAACTATAGAGATGATTGAGGCTCAACATACATTAGGGATATTAATATGCCTAAATTATACCCAGAAGAGGCCCTCACCCTGGAAGCCGATCTAACGGTTGAAGAACTGCAGGCGGCTATCTGCTCCCTGCAATCGGGGAAAGTGGTGGGACCTAATCGTTTACCCATTGAACTTTATGTAAAGACTGCCACTACGACTGCCCCTTATCTTTTAAACATGTATCTTGAGAGTCTGGAGGCAGGGGAGCTTCAACGAGATCTGCAAATGGCCACTGTAGTGACGATCCCAAAACCTCGGTAAACCCCCCCGAAGAATGCGCCTGCTACCGTCCGATATCATTGATTTTTTTTTTTTATCTTTATTCGCAACTGCACCATATTATTAACATTACATCATTTTACTTATTATGCCGTACAGTTGTTTTCTCCTCAACCAAACATGTTGTTCTGTTGCAATTACATCGTGCTGTGTATAACATATGACAGTAAATCATGAGTATATGAAACCATACTTTTCCCAACATGCTATTCTGTAGGGGCATTTGCCTATGCATCAGTACGTTATACATCATATTATTATCAAGTCTAGCAACCAACCACATAAAGGATCACAACTCCCGATCCTCCCTCCCTCCCTACAACTCCCACCCCAGCCCCGTACGTCTCCTACTCACAATAAGTCCTAAACTAGACACTCCGTACCAGTGATATCAAATTAACTCAGTGTAGAATAAATTTACAGAAGCCACACCTGTGCATCTGCGAGCTTCAATACTCTTGCGCCAAACATACCTACAAGCTACGTATTTTTCTTCCATTTACAACCCATCTGCCTGTGATATTGTCATCTCCATCCCCTCCAGTTCTAACATCATTATCTCCCAGTCTTGCGCAATGGGATACTTTCTTTGTCCGTTCTCCTCCTCCCGTCTCAACCCCATACCCTCCGTTCTGCCCCACTTTACCATCTCAGACTGCCACGTTGATATCCTGGGTGCTCTGGGTGACTTCCACCGCATCGTTATAGCCCTAGTTGCTAATAACAGGGCCAGGTCTAGGAACCCCAGTTTAGCTTTCTGTTCCCTAGATCGTTTACGGGACCCTACCAGACAATATACGGCATCTACTGGCACCGGCAGTGAGGTCACTGTACGTAGCGTCTGGCAAACCTCTCCCCAGCTGCGGACATGCCCACACCATATGGAGAAAGCCAGCTTCGTCCGCTTTGCAGCGTGGACAACAGTGGGGAGAGTCGGGGAACATTCTATACAATCTCTGTGGGGTAAGGTACGCCCTATGAAGCACCATGACCTGGATGAATTTAAATTTAGCGTTCCTCGACACTCTCTTGGGATGTTCAAGTACCAGTTGCCAAGCCTTATCCGTTAGTACCTCTCCCGTGTCCTGTACCCATGAGTCTCTAAGTGTGGTGAGAGGAAACGCTGCGTGTTCCCTAATCCCTGCGTATAGCCACCGCACTAAGTGACCACCCGTTCCCATATAATAAAGCATATGAGCCAATTCATGTTTTGGAGGTTTAAGTCGCTGAGGAGCCCATTTGTTTTTAATGTAGTGGGACACCACAGGGTTCGCATCTGCAGTGTACAAATTTAACTTTAAAAAGTCACAAATTGCACCACCTCACTGTCCTATTTTTAGGATATGAGTTATCAAGTGAATGCAAAAGCCTAGCAGACAACTTCTTAGAGAAGTGTGCAGTACTCCAAGCTCCAAAAACGCTGAAAAACTTACAATCAATTCTAGGTTTCCTGAATTTCGGAAGAACTTACATTCTAAATTATGCAGAGAGAGTTAAACCGCTCTACGAACTAATAAAACCTGATTTCAAAGCAATTAATTGGACTCAGAAACACACAGAAATGTTACGATCATTACAAACAGACATGTTAACTAAAACAAAACTGCAAACACGTTTGAACGAACGCAACCTTGTAATCCGAGTCATCCCAGGAAGATGCGGATTTACATACCTAACATCTAATGAGGGAGAAACTGTACCAATAGCTTACAAATCACACTTGTACACACAAGCTTAAATGAAATTCAGTTCCACTGAAAAGATTCTAACTGCGGTACAAACTGCTGTAGCAAAAGAAAGAGCCCTGGCACAAGTTAGATGCATTATAATCGTTACACCGGTACCTGCCCTAGAAGCAGTAACAAGAGCAAGCATTCCGAATGCTAAAGCCTTACATCCGAGATGGATACAATAGGCTAATTCTCTTGCTGCATCAGACGTAGTATACGAATTTGATCCTAACTTAAAAACGCAATAATTTCTCCAATACGAATATGAATGTCCTCAGCCAACTGAAATTCTGCCTCTAGAACAGTACACCTGTGTAATCTACACAGACAGATTTGCACAACACTACGTTGTGGATAAAAAAGTTTACAATGCTACGTGCGCGATTGTTAAAAGTCGATGGCACGAAGGAAAATTTAGACCATTGGTCACTAAAACTCAATCACTTGGAGATTGTACAGCTCAACGAGCTGAACCACAGGCTTTTAAAATGGCGCTTGAAAATGCAGATTGCGAATTCCCCACACTAATAGTGTGCGATTCGCATTACTGCGTCGAATCTTACAATAATTCCAGCAGACCTGGATTGAAAATGGTTACAAAGACGAGACAGGTGGCACAATAAAACATAAAAAACTATGGGAACAGGTAGTTCTTTTACAGAAAGAACTACGAAAGACTCACCTGATACATACGCAGAGTCTTCAACGTGATGGCGTTCACGTTGCAGGGAATTCATTGGCTAATAAAGCCACAGCGGCAGCTGGTCAACCGGCTTCCGTAGCTACAAAAAAGCGTTCTAAAAAACAAATAGATGGAGAAACGCTACTAGCAGTAAAAGCCTCAATGGTAGGCAATTATGCAGCGTTACCTCTAAATTATCCACTCGGAAATACATACATAATTGATGCGAACTCCGTTCCTTTTGCTCAAATCCCTGAAGTGGGGATAGAGTAATTCCAAACACGAACCGGAGGGCTTACTTGATTCAAGAAGCACGCATGGGAATGGGTCTGAGGCACCAAGAGATCCTGAAATCTCTAATAGAATTGCAATCAAGATACTGGTGGCCGGGAATGAGCGTGCAAGTTTATAACTTTGCAATGGATTGTCAGGACAGCAATAGAGATCGCAGTTATGAACCGGACCAGATATCTGACATAGAACAGTAAGATCAGCCCAGACACCTCTATTAGACAGCATTAGACTATCTACACGCAAGCGTCCGACCAGACAAATACGATCCCATAAATATTAAGAGGAGATTCATTTGGATGTGGCCCCAGAGCTCGGCTGATGCCAGAACGGTTATAAAAGATTTGCAAGTCTTTATCGGCACATACGCAATTGGCATGCTACATTCTGACCAGGGTCCTGCATTTAGCTCTCAAGCTTACAAGGAGGCCATGACCAGCTTGGGCATTGCATTGCGGTACTCTAGTACATTCCATCCTGACGGAAATGCGGTAGTGGAGAGAAAAAAATGTGTCATAAAGCAATCCATAACAGCGAGTGCATTAGGTTCGGGTGATGGGTGGGTCAAACATCTAATAAGTGTCCAACGTAGTCTTAATAATCTACCAAGAAATTCTCTGGGTGGAATCACTCCGTATGAACTTTGGTTTGGTACAAGAATGATAATCGAAGATCTCGATTGTCGGACTTCAGTGGTGGAACAAAAAGCGTTTGCTATCAAAGATCGTTTGGCTGTTTTACAGGACTTGAATGAAACAAGAAGTCTAAGTAACACAAAGCTGAAGGCAACGGCCACTGAAGAAAAACTACCTGTCCCAGCAAGACCAGTCTGGATTCCAAAGATTGGGGATCTGGTCAGAGAAAAAATCGCAGTCAAGAAGGAATTTGGGCCTTCTTACAGAAAAGCAGTACCTATCTTAGCTATCAGCGGAACAAGATCAGTCGTACTACCGCCCCTTGCTGGTAAAAAAGAAAACAGAGCTGTATCAATCGACCTGGTAAAACCACAACCATGTGGCCAATAATAAGTAGTAGGCCCAGTGTACTCCCAAGAAGTGGTAGAAGACCAAACCTTGCTACAATCCAAGAGGTTCAAACTGAGAGACTAATCACATTCGATAAACCTGCAGTGAATAAAAAAGGACTATGCAATAAAGCGTTGGAACTTGTGCCTCTTGAAAACCCAAATTGCAACAGTTCGTCAAGAAACACCTGTCTACAACAATGTAGCCTCTGACTATACTAACATGACAAAGGAAGAAGCAACTACAAAGATTAAAACAATCCTGATGCCATTCAAACAATTGACAGAACTGCATCTGGCTACTTCATCAATTTCGATGACTTTTCTGATGATCCAAGTGAACATGAAGACAAGCCAGCAAACAAAACTTTCAAAGACAAAATTACAGAACTCTTTCATCAACTTGGGGAAACATATCTGATTTCACCATGGATTGAATTGTGGATTGTGTTAGGTGTACTTTTCCTCCTGCTCTGGCTCATTTTGGTTCTAAGCTTGGGAAGAATGATTAATGGAAAATACAGTACAATGGATACAGCAAGTCAGAACATCAACTTGGTTCTAAAACCTCACAGATCCTCTCTCATTGAAAAAAAGAGAACTATCATCAGTGAACATCACAGCCATTCCTATACCTGGTGGTGTAGCATGGGACACTACTGATTACAAAATCTATGGCCCCGTTGAACTCTTGAAATATCCACATCAGTTAAAGATTTCTTTAAGTGACTTTGTATCACCTAGTACTTTCTCTGATGATTGGGACTTTGAAAATATTAACAATATGATGTCAGATTTAGAAATGTCAGCTAAATATACAGAACATGATTATTTACAAGGTTCATCAAATTATGAAGAAATGTATTGCTTTAATCATTATGGGCATCACTATTTGCATAAATCGGCTAATCCTAGAAATGTTTTATTTATAATCAATAGGAACATTGTCCAACTCCGCCAAAAGGCAGCTCAAAAACATTTTATGAGAAATTCCCATACTTTTCAGGGTTTAATATCACTGATCCAGAAACGTTTTATTTTAAAATTATGAATAAGACAGGAATGAAAAACTTTTTGACAAATACTAAACTGATTTATTCTGTAATATTTTATGAAAAAATGTCTACGTTTGGTTTTGAATTTTGGAAAAACAACATTGAGACAAAAACTGTCTGGGGTACAAAAGACTGGCAGGTACAAGGTTTAGAATCATTTTTCAGAGCCTGCATGATCCCGAACAAATAATGTTCCTGAATGACACCATTCAACAAACGACCGGTCTTGGCCTAGCCAGGATAAAGGACTTAAACAAACCGTCTATACCAAAACCCATACCTGATAGTAATAGCATTATAGAAGTGGAGATAGACGTATCCCATATTTTAAAACAGAACAGAACACTTCCTAATTGGAACAAATGGTTGATCTGGCCGACAGACACTAATAACTGTCAAGATAGATTCCTGAACAAAATACAGGGGTTCAAACAGAATAGGCCAGACCCAAGATATTCCCAGAGACAACATCCAGGGATAATAACAACCTATAGTGTAGGAAAACTATACCTCGAATGGCTACAGAAATCAACACTTCCTGAAATAAGGAACACTTGACTTTACTTAAAGAAGGTGCTGACTTGCGAGATTTCTTACTGGGACCTCGCAAACAGCGTCAAAAACGTTTCATATACGCCGGTATATACGCAGCTTACAATGAAGCTTGGAAAGTAGCACAAATTGAAACTACAGAAAAAATACAAGAAATTGATCGTATTAATTTGGAAAAATCACTGTCTGTAGTGAACAATGGGTTAACGACTCTGTCCTCCAGAATTTATTCACTGGACAGCATTGTATCATCTGCTATTGATATAACAGAACAGGATATGCTAATGTTACAACATGGCCAGTCGTAATTATGTTCTGTTGTACAGTTAGGCTGGACGTTACAAAATCTGCATTCAGGCTACGTGCCATGACGTCTGATAAACACAACGTCATTATTTTCTATCTTTAACCTTACTGATAAACCAATCTCTTTGGCGCAAAGAGGGGCAGACTATACGGTGCTGAGCATTGAAAAACTAGGAAGATTACCATTGACAGTCTCCGAAAGACCAGTCATTGAATGGATAATACATGGCACCAATACAATTCCGATAACGACTTTTCAGTTTCAATATTGCCAAAAGTATATACCAGCAGGCCTGTATGAAAGGTTGGGTAAAGGGTAAATCAAGTCAACCTGGAATTTACATTACACACATAGATATTGGAGTGGGGGCAAGAAAGAGGTATTCCTTAGTCGTAACTTCTGTAAAAATACCCTAAGCGGTACACTTCTGTGTCAAGGAATTAACTTACACGGAGCCTGCGAAAGTTCATCAAATAACCTTTAATGCCACCTGCACGGCACCCCTGCTACACAGATAGAGCCTTTTTTCAGACAGCTTTCCAACGGCAGCTACGTTATAATAAGTGACCACAGCTGTTGTGGCATGGTGACAGGAACGGCCTATCTCGTGAGCGTTACTTCCAGGGTCACTTGTTGTATGCAAGTATTGTATCCCAACAACAAGCCAGACATGGAGGCAGCAATATGGCATTCTTTGAATATCTCTTCTATTCAAATTGATACTTTAAGCAGAATGAAGTCTATTCTTTTACAAACAACTGTGCCTTTAACCTCGTCTAGAGAAATGTATGATCTGCAAGTTGCAAGGACAGCAGCAGAGATACATACATTATTATCGACAAATTGCCCTGTACATTTCGTAGAAATGTTAAGCCAAATCTTAAACATGTCTGATACCAGTGGCATCGCACATGTATTTAAGACAATTTTTTCGGGACTGTTAGCACCCTTGGAAGCAGTCCTGAGCATTTTCCCGAATTTCGTGCACTCTGTGTTCGGCGGCCTGCCTCTCATCTTGGGACTCGTAGCAGGAATCTTATTTTTGTTCCTTCTGCTCCGATATGGCAAGTCAAGTCACAGACAAAACTCAGGCTACAATGGAAGACACGATCCTAGCAATGCAATACCGAGAGCGGATTACTAAAGTCCTCGGCTTGGCTCGGCTAAGAGATCTGAATACTACCTGTTTTTTTTCATTCAAACCAATCTGGCAAGATTGCATCTTGCCTGTTCTATGATGCCTGCTCTGCGGAGAAGAATGCGTATTAGACGTCTGTCTCACACTTCCATCAGCAGTACCTATGGATATTGATACTTTGCTTGGTTCGGTAACGGCTCATGCAACGTGTTGTCCCCAGGGGCTACCCATTCTGATGACGGCATTCGTTGAGACCTCAACATTACGATTAGGTTGCGGTGAGGTACGAGATGAAAGCGGCACACAGGTACAACCTTCTGTGAACATTGCTGATCCAGATAACGCTGACGGTAAAGCATCTCACATATGTACTATTTCCTCTTTTTTGGAAATGGCCCAACTTTCACCTACTGTTGTAGACACATTTTTTGCCAGCCTATCTGAAATAATGTTCTCTCCTAACAACGAGAATAACTGTTGAATAAGCAAGCACACGGCGTTCCCTGAAATCTGAATTCGGCCTTCAGTTTTGGTAAACAGAACCTAAAAAACTTTGGAACTATATTTTTTTCCCCAGAGAGCGAAACTGATTTTTTTCAGTTCCCAAAATATTTACCTTTTTGACACATGATACTCTGCTTAAAGTAGAACTATTCTTAGAGAACAAGATTTCTATTTTTTGAAACTCTAGAGACAATATTTTTACTTAGTCTCTAGCACATGTACAGCTTGTATAACTATGTGATGAAATGGTCTCGACTTTCTCTTCTGTATTAAGAGCCATTTCATAAATGTAAATTTCGTGATTCATTCAGCCTACATTCTAAATGTACAATATATGCATTATCTGAATGACATCACTGCTTACAAAAAACATACAGTATAATACTCATTTTTCGTGTATATACCATTTCAAATGCATTTTATGTATTTTGGGGTGGGATGGAAAACACATGCATAGATATGCTTAATCATTGCTTAGTATTTAGTAATGATGGACATTATACGTGGAGTGGGTGTTGTAGATGATTCTAGGACTCTCGTAAATATTCCTGATTTCTTGCCCTTATATGGGTATATCAAATCATCGGCTTTCCTGCGGCGAGACCGACGTGGGCGGGGTAGGTTCTACACGCCTGAGATCGTATCTAGTCAGGTGCTAGTTGAGCAGCACTGACCCCACCAGGTCTGCCGGGAGGATCAGCGCCCAGGGATTGAGGTCCCAGGGAGGACGTCAATGAAGGGGTGATCCTGCGACACTAGCCAGGTTGTATACCCGGTTCCTTAATTATTGAGGAACACTATAGCAATTTATGAGCACTTTAGGTCCTGAAGAATTGCCCTGCTGGGCATGAAACATGTCGACCGCACTTGGACTGAGGGTTGAATGAGGCTTGATTACCCTAACCATCACGCCTCAGTACCCCTCACTTTTTCACGTATTTTAATGAGGCAGTGAGCCATGCTATTAAAGGTTCCCCTTTTAGACTCTACTGACCTGTTTTAACCACACTCACGCTCACTTTTGCACTTTCTAGGTCCCTCACACACATGCACCCACTGGCATAAGGAATAAAAGATCTCCGTTAAAGAGTGGCACTTCTGTGCTGCCCGACGGGCATTGCACCGCCAGCCTGCCGTAGGACAGGGTGCCAATGATGATACTGTACATTCATCGGGTGGGATGACAACAGCCATTCAACCTTTGGTATGTGTGAGGCACCCTAGATTCCGAAAAGGGATCACTTTTCTCCCTGCTATGTCACACCCTGTAAGAGAGAGGCTACTGTGAGTCACTCTAACCAACCTCAGTGGGGAACTTTGTACCTATTTTGTTGTATATCAAATCATATCCTTATATAGGCATAAGAATCATACACATATTAAGACATAGCCAATGCAGTCCAAATACGGCAAAGCTACTCCCATAGACTCCTAGAAAGCACAATGCGTTCTTAAACAAACCAAGCCTCCAGCAGCCCGGGAATTCCCCCTGCTTCTGTATTGATTTGCCCTGAAAGAACTGCGATTTCTTATTGACGTCTTATGTCCAACCTTACGTCAAGCTCGGCACCTTGCAGGTATAAATATACCAGCCTATGCCTTAAGCAACACACAGTGGTTTGAAGCAGATCGGCCATCTACTTGCCCGACGCCCTGCTGATGCGAGTGCCGAAGAAAGCCGACCCTCCCACTGACGCACTGAGAGAGACGCTGTCTTTTCTCCTGCCGAGAAATCCAGCTCCAGTGTTTCCCTGTCACCCTTGTGGGTTGCTGGGAGATCGAGTCCTGAGAAAGAGGTACAAGACCTCCTTCATTCTATAACCAAGGTGCGGAGCTGATTAGACCCTTAGAGAATTCTTGATTCAGATTCTTGGCAAAAACTATAACTCATCTACTGCGGATTAAATGACTTGCAGAAAAGGCAGAAGGTCTCTCTGGGATTACGATTGCTGGGGGCAGATCTTGTCTTCCTTCAAGAAATACACATCGAAGGGACACAAAAGGGTCTTTTAAACCTGCTGGGATTTACTTTGATAGGTGGGACTTCTGACTGTTTGTACTAGAGAGTTAGCTATTTTAACCCAACGCAACAGCCTATTTCAAATTAAGATGGACCCCCTAGGAGATGGGTTCTAACAGAGTGCAAACCTTCTTCTCAACCTTCTTTTACATTATTCTCAATATACAGTAGCATTATAGACGACCCTGGGGTATTAGAGGTCAGGCGGATACCCAGATAATCAAAGACATCCATTTGTTCCAGGTGACTACTACCTACATACAGATGTCTCATAGATGGTTTAGCAGTCCCTCTTGTAAAAATCATATATTTTGTTTTGGTCTCACTAAGTACCATGCACTGCTTATCGCAGAACAGAGTAAAGTCATTCAGAAGTTGTTGGAGACCTTGCGGGATTTGGTGATAAGTAGGGTATCATCTGCGAAAGAAAGGCAGGAGCTCTTCTTACGCCAATGTTGGGGGCATTACACCCATCTCAATCTGAAAAATCTACAAACCCATTGATAAAAAGAGTAAAAAGTGTGGGCACTAGCACACATATCTGTCTCACTCCACGTTGGATTAGGAATTGCTCCGTTAATTGATTATTCTCCCCCCACCTAACTTGGGCTGTGTTTTGATGAGTGCAATCGGATTAAAATAACAAAAAATGTGCAGATAAGGCCCATCTCTTTTAAAACTCTCCAGAGTTTGGCTCAGGGCACTAGTTCGAATGCAGACTGCAAATCAACAAAAGCCACATATAGCTAGCCACCCTTAAAGGCTACTTCCTTCCAGTAAATACAGAGGAGACTGAAGGCCTGATCCAGAGTGCTAATATTAGCATGAACTCCTGCCTGGTAATCACTCAAAATTCCGGACTCTAGGATCCAATCCTGGATCCTTGCTAGTATCTGTTTGAAGAAGATTTACTGCAGGGAATCAGTAAGGCTTATGGGCTATAACTTGCCAGGTTATCTCTATCACCCTTTTTGTAAATGGGGATAATTTCTGCTATTATCCACGATGGAGGAATATTCTCACTAGAGGTGATGCAGTTAGCATGTTGATGTGGGAGCTCCAAAGAGTTATGTCCTCTTTATACAGGTCATTTGGGATTCTATCAGAACCAGGTGCTCAGACTGGAGCACACAAATGAATCGCTGCTTGGGTTTCTTCTAAGGAGAATACCAGAGCTTCACCTACTCCGGTTTGATCCTCCCTCCCTCTCACTAGCTTCCTCTGCCCCTGTCGTGCCTGACTCATAAAGGCACCCAAAACGAGACATACACTCCTCTGGCTAAACTGTGAACTCCAGTACCAGCTTTCTACCCTTGAGCCAGAAGCTGCTTTATTTCAGAAGGTCTTAGGATCTTTGGAGCCTTCCCAACTCTTCTTGGCTGTCTCCAGTGCTTGCGTATACTTGGCTCTACATGCCACCACAGCTGGAGGTGCATTTGATTTTACTGCACGTACCCGAACC
The DNA here is from genome assembly GCF_964263255.1 of Lissotriton vulgaris. Classification (NCBI taxonomy): domain Eukaryota; kingdom Metazoa; phylum Chordata; class Amphibia; order Caudata; family Salamandridae; genus Lissotriton; species Lissotriton vulgaris. The sequence goes on along the minus strand of NC_141695.1, from coordinate 1,082,898,030 downwards.
CCCTTTGCTTTCCTGCAGTCATGGTTATACCATGATACCTGGGGATTGCACCTCAATTGTTTTTTGTTTACCTCCATTTTTGCACCTTGCACAGTTTACCTGGCAGGTCCCTGATCTCATTGTAGAGTACTTCATGGCGGATGCCCAATTTTGGGGCTGCTTCATTTTTGGGGTATTTGGCCAGCACTTCAAACTCCAGAAGAACTTTGCATTTGACAATTTCCAAAATCCACCGGGTGTTCCTCCACCCAGTCCCATCTAATTGATCTCTGGTTATTTGTGATGGATAAAGGACCCAAATCGGGTCTAACCATTATATCAGGTACATTATCACCCTGCTTTATGAGAGAGACTATAAGGGCATTGTGGTCACTGTCAGTTCTTTTGGCCACTGTCATATAATGGATTACAGGCCAAAGATTGACGGCAACCAAGCTATAGTCCATTCTGCTAACATGGCCAGGTCTTTTAAAAGTAAAACCCCCATTTGGATCAGATTTAGTTCTCCCGTTTGTGGCTCTCAGCTCTTTTTGTAGTGTAAGACCCGGCACCTGGCCTCCTCTCTTTGACCACCTAACTATGGGAAGATCTAATTGTGGGATTTGCCACTCACAATCCCACTCCTCAGTCAAATATGACAGGGTGAAGGCAGAAGGTTCAACCTGCTACTAACACAGAAACATTATCTGGGAATTTGGACAGAGCATAATCTAGGCTACGAATTGTGTTGGTTTCCTCAGAGCCCTGCGCCACTATTATATACAATAAAAATTCTAATTTTCCAACCGCCATAGAGTGTCTGCTCTATATATCTTGGGATTCGACGTGGACCAATTCGAATTTGGACCCTGTTGCAGTTTTTACCCAGATTGCTAATCCTCCTGATGGTCGGCCCTTCTCTTTCCTGGTAGTGAGTTTACAATGGGGTATACCCTAAGAACTCCCTGACCTGGGTCAGTAAAGGTAAGTATGTATAAAGTGGTCAGGGTCTATTGATTATAACCAAGAATTCATCATGGGAACCTATACATAAATACATTGTTTTGGGATTCCTTCAAAGTAGTACATAAAAAGTTTTTATTTACTCAAACATTTTAGTAGTCAAGGTGTTTGAAAAAACCACAAGTAATACACGATGCAAGAAACCAATTACTTCATTGGATCAAGCAAAACCAAACAGGCATAAATCTCCATAAAGTTGGTATCAACATTTCCTTGTGGGTATAATTGACATATATTATCTATACAATAAACATTTTCCATGCGCTCAAAAAGTGATAAGAAAGGGAGACAGTTTGGGTGTGGTTGGATAGAGGTGAGGACTAGGTAAAGGATGTTGTGACTGTACTCAATCACAGTGATATTCAAATGCAACCTTTACAGACTAATTTTGTTCATTAGTTCCATGTAACTCTTTAGCATAGGATCTGTATGTATCCACGGGCTGCTTCCTGTGCTAAGAGGATAAGTGTAATCCGGTCTACGTTTCGACCCCTGGATTAAGGGTTGATTGAAACCTCATTCTGGGGTCTTCTTCAGGACTTAAGAATACAGGAGCGCCTAAAAGTAATATAATTATAGAAGGGAATGTATCAAAACTTGGGTATGAAGCACAATTGTACTACAACTACTTAAGTATCAAAAATGGGCTCCTTACTTAATGTTGGGCCGTCCAGTGGCCTGTTAAAGTTGGACCATCGTCGGTTCCTCTGAAATTAAAAGTGACCTAAAGGTGTTTTAAAAAATTGGAGGTATAGATTTCAGTACTGGGTTGGTTATGTAACCCTATCTATAATATGTTTAGCGAGAGACCAAAGGGGAACTTACTGGGACATCCGGGGCTTTCCAGTCTGTCCATGTATGTTTTCATATCCATTTGTATTGCTCCTTCAGATGCATTATTTCTGAAGATTTAAAGAGAAGGGGTTGCAATTTATGTAAAAACGGGTCTGATTGTAAACGCAATGGTTAAGTTGCTGTGATAAGTTAGATTCACAAGAATATAAATTGCCTCAAATAGTCAAATTATGCGTCGGTTTAAAGGCGTGCAGCAAAGGGAAATTAGTAGATCGTTTCCACATCTCGATGTGATACTGTAGTATCGCATCTTAAACAAGCCTCGCTCGGATTTAAAAAAGGGTTGCGATTTATGTAAAGACGGGTCTGATTATAAACATAATGGTTGAGTTGCTTTGACCAGTTAAATTCTTGAGAATATAGATCGCTTCAATTTGTCTAAATTACGCGTTGGTTTACAAACGTGCAAAAAAGGGGAAATTGACAGATCGTTTCCACATCTCGAGGTGATATTGTATTATCGCATCTTAAACATGCTTCGCCTGGACGCCAAGTCTAGCAGGTCTGAGAAGTTGACATATCTCACACTGATTACTGTGGAGCGCTTACCTTCTGTGCTTCGTTAAAGCAAGTCTATTCAGCAACGCTGCCCGGCCGCGAGTGAGCAAGCCGCGAGGTGCAGGCGCTGGATACTTCCCGGAGGCTCGTCATGGACAGCCAATCGGGATACAGTATCGAAGTCATGTTTAGGGAGTATGTCTAAAGTGTATAAAGGAATTTGCTCGATCCGTGAGGTCATTGTCTGAGAATTAGTTTACAGAGCCCTAAGTTTCTTTCCAGGTGATGTCTTTAGAAGCACATCGGCTGTGTAGCTTGTCAAGCTGTTTTTAAAAAAACACAACAAGGTCCTAATCTTACAACTGTAATTGCCCTGGAGAGATATTTAACGGGTGAAGTGCATGTAACTGTATTGCGTTTAAACATAAAACATCATACCACTCAGGTTGTGAGTGGCCAATATAGGAGGACCTGATATATACATATACATACATATTATATCTAGGCTAAAAACCTATGTATGTTTAACATTAACCGATTATGGTAATAGTTGTTGATAAGACATATTCACAGTACACAATGTATGTTGACCTTCTATGTGTCTGGAAATTCAGAACAGCATGTAACCAATCGTTATTATCAACCATACACAATTGTTGTAGAAGACATTTGGTCATGGGAGATTCAGGAATATTCAGCCATATCGTAAGAGAGGTGTGCTTCACTAGTCACAACCAACATGGTAAATTGTAAACGGTTGTTCCCAATAAAGTCACATAATTCTTGTCCACCTGGCATGCCAACCCATGGATGTATTGAACGTTCAATAACACCAAGAATAATCACTAGTAATCAGAATGTGCTACATATTATAAGAGAAGTTTTAGTCACAGTTGATCAGAGCCATTTGGGTGAAAGTTACATCCATTTCATTCAGTCCATTTTGTACAGAATTAAAACGTTGCATCCATTTGCATTCTCTTGTGTTTAGAATGGAGTCTAGATCACCACCCCTAGGTCCCAGTGTGATTTTTTCAATGACCACCCATTTGAGGGATTCTGGTGTGTGTGTCTTTTCAAGGAAATGGTCAACTAAGGGTGCTCCCACTGTTTGGCATCTGATTCTGCTACAATGTTGTAGTATTCTGTTTTTAATCTTCTGCCTAGTTTGGCCTATATAGATCAACCCGCATGGGCAGAAGATGGCATAGATCACTCCATTGCTATTGCAGTTTGTGAGTGTTTTCAAATCAATGGTGATGTTGTTGTGTGTAATAGCCTTTGTTTCTATACACAGTGCACAGGCTTTGCAGGTGCTGCATTTGTAATTGCCAATTATGTTAGGTAAGTTCCACATTGTTTGTATTGTTGGTATTGGTGGGGTGTCTAACATAGAGCGGACCACAAGGTCTCTAATGCTTTTGGCTTTTTTGAAAGCATGCATTGGGGGGTTGGGTGTGTCAATCACATCTGCTATGATATTCCAATGTTTGTTGATTATTTTGCGGATATCATTGCTCTGGCTACAACATGTGGTGACACAAATCATCCTGTCTTCCGGGAGTTGTCGGTTCCTTGGTGTAAGCAGATATTCCCTGTCGCTGAACCATGCTCTCTTACGTGCTCTTTTGACCAGTCTTTTGGGGTAGCCTCTTTCCAACAGTCTACAAATAAGTTTGTCAGATTCGGCAAAATAATCATCTTTCATGGTGCAGTTTCTCCGAATGCGGAGGAACTGCCCAAAGGGTAGATTGTCTCGTAGGGCCCGGGAATGGTGGCTAGTATATCTAAGTAGAGTGTTCCTCTCACTAGGTTTCCTGTATAAGGTAGTATATAGCAGTCCTTCCTGTTCTTTGATGCTGATATCCAAAAAATCAATGGATTCATTACTACAACTTGTGGTGAATTTAATATCCTCTGATTGGGTATTGAGCCATTGGGTAAAGGCCTCAAGATCTTGTTTCTGTCCCATCCAGATCATCAGGATATCATCGATGTATCTGTGGTATTCAGATATGTTATTGACAAAGGGATTGTTTGGTGTAAGTATATGATGCTGCTCAAAGTCACTCATATAGAGGATAGCTAAGTCCGGGGCAAAGGCCGCCCCCATAGCCACACCTTTCTGTTGCATGAAAAACTTGTTCTGGAATATAAAAAAGTTTTTTGTCATTGCGATCTCAAGTAGATCGATCAGAAATTCCGTTGGTACTCCAGCTGGCTGTGGTCTTGTTTCTAAGGCTCTCGGTATAGTTGTTAAAGCCGGTATTTGAGGAATGCTTGTGTACAATGACACAATGTCCATGGTGACAAGAAGTTGATTATTCTTGTCGAAGGGTTTTTGGTCCACTAGATTGATAACCTGCATGGTGTCCCTCAGGTAGGTGGGTGTTGCCTCTGCTAAGGGTTTCAAAAAGATGTCAACATATTTACAAAGTGGCTCCAGGAGGGAGCCACATCCGGATATGATTGGTCTTCCGGGTGGCTTGATAGGATTCTTGTGAACCTTTGGTAGGACATAAATCGTGGGAATACGTGGTTGATCCACATTCAGATATGTACATTCCTTGTCCGTGAGGAAGCCATCATCTTTCCCTTTTTGGGTTATAGCTTTAATTAAGACCCTGATTTCTGAGGTTGGATTAGATGCTATCGGCCGATAGCTTACCCCATCATTCAGTTGCGAATAGATCTCTTGTTTATAGTCATTCACGTCCATGATGACTATTGCTCCTCCCTTGTCCGCTGGTTTGAGGACTAGGGTCTTGTTTTTCTGTAGAGTGTCCAGGGCAGTTCGTTCATTCTTCGTGATGTTGTATCTGACATAGCGTTTAGTGTTGCATAGCTTGAGTACATCTTTTAAGACTAAACTTTCATAGGTCAAGATACGGTGGTTGGTCATAGCAGTCTGGGGAGTGAAGGTGGAGGGGGGTTGCAGATTCGTGAACGCTCTAGTCAAACTTGGGGTCTTGTGTAGGAAAAAGATTCTTAGGCGAATCTTCCGGAAAAATTTGGTCAGCTCCGTCTTGAAGTTGAACACATTCACCTGGGATGTAGGCACAAATGAAAGGCCTTTGCCAAGAATCTGAATTTCATCCTGTGTCAGGGTTTGGTTGGATAAGTTCATGATTGGGCTTTCTCTCCCTACCAGCGGTAAGTTTTCCTCCTGGTGTTGATCTCTCCGTGATTGTCCTGTTGGAAGCGTAACTGCTTGTTGCCGTATCCTTGTTGTCTCGAGTCGTCCCAATTCTGTGGGTTCTGGCCCCTGATGGGTCGTTTGTTCCAGCCCCCGCCCCTGCCACGTGGGGGTCTCCAAGTGCTGTCCTCTAAAAAAGGCTGCTGTTGTCTGCTCTGAGGATCCTGGGGTGGTTGGTACCATTGCTCTTGATTTTGATAGTTACTGCTGCTTCCAGCTCCTTTGTTGTCACTGCTTCCCCTGTAGGAAGAGTCGCAGAAGTTTGTGTATCTTCTACCTCCTCGTTGGCCACCCCTGTATCCACCTCTCCCTCTATTAAAGAAACGACCCTGGTTGTCCTGTTTGAAATAATCCTCCGCCAAATATGGATACGTTCTCTTTTTGTTATAATATTGTATGTCTTTGGCCAATTTTTCAAGTTTTTTGTTCTGTGATTCTACATCAAAGTCTTTAAGAGTTTTGTCCAAGCGTTCAAGGGTAGCCTTCGCGCTGGCGAAGGCTGAGTGGCTGGTGATCTCAGCTTTGAGGTCGGATATCTCCTTCGTCAACTGTTCCACCTGGTCCCGTGCGGTTTCCACCCCGAGGACCATCCAGTGGCGAGAACAATTGTTTGCCACAAAGCTGAACCCCTCCTTAAATTTGGGGTTGTCCACAAATATCGCTGGTTCGTTGCGGACCTGTAGACCTGTAGGTATTACATTCGCTCTAAGATAGCCAGTTAGGAGATGACCATGCAGTTTGGTGCGCACTAATTTTTTCTCCAGGCGTTCAAGCTTGTTAATTTTCTCGTTGAGTGAGAAATCAACTGAAGTAGTGTTTGTTGAAAGGAAAGCGGTCCCAGTATCGTATAGATAATATATGTCAATTATACCCACAAGGAAATGTTGATACCAACTTTATGGAGATTTATGCCTGTTTGGTTTTGCTTGATCCAATGAAGTAATTGGTTTCTTGCGTCGTGTATTACTTGTGGTTTTTTCAAACACCTTGACTACTAAAATGTTTGAGTAAATAAAAACTTTTTATGTACTACTTTGAAGGAATCCCAAAATAATGTATTTATGTGTAGGTTCCCATGATGAATTCTTGGTTATAATCAATAGACCCTGACCACTTTATACATACTTACCTTCTCTTTCCTGGTGGCATTTATACCATATGGAGAAAACCCACTTCTATGGAGAGTGCAAAAGCTCCAAAATCACATTGTGTGAGTCCACAAAGGTACACCAGTCTGGGTCAACTAGTAACTTTGATATCCCTGCTATATTCTAGACCAGGACCCTTAAATAACAATCACATACTTTGGGGTTGCTGGGGTCACTACAGAGATCTATGCATTTCCCCCTTTCCTCAATTTCGGGACAGATAGGAACCCTTTTCCTACTTGAGCCCGTATCAAGTGGCTCACAATCTGCCTCGAAATTGGTGGACAATCCTGGGTGGAAAAGGACTTCCGACTCGTGCGTGGTTGGGGATGGCCCAAGTGACCCTAGATTTTTGTCTGACGGCATCAAACCTTCTGCCAGTAGTCATCTTTGCCCTCTTGTGTCACTCATGTTAATTGTGGAATACCTTTCCGGGACAAACCTTGGCAGCACTATATCAGGCCTTTCAGGGGATCTGTATCTAATGGTAATAGAGGAGTTGAATCAAATTAGGTGTTTAAGCGCGACTACTCACCCGTAAGGGTCTCAAGGCGCTGGGGGTGGTTTCGCAGGTTCCAGTCGATCAAAGAGGGGGTCTGTTGACGAGCCAGGTTTTGAGGTTCTAGTGAAGATGGGGAGCAATGTTATCTGTCAGAGGTGGAGCAGAAGGTTGTTTCGTGCGGAAAGAGAAGGAGCGGCCTCCCGATTTGGTCTTTCTGGTGCAGGAGAGCTGGGCTGATTGTAGGGCCTTTGGGGTGCATGGAATTTGAGTCGGCTGTTCAGGTATGCTGGTCTGGTGATGTGGAGGGCCTTGTGAGCGTGGGTTAGCATCTTGAAGGTGACTCTAGCTTCGATGGGGAGCCAGCGGAGTGTGCGCAGGTGCTGGAAGATGTGGTAGTGCCTTGGTAGGTTGAGGACCAGTCTTGCACCAGCGTTTTGGATGTTCTGTAGCTTGCGGGTGAGGTTTTTGTTTATTCCGGCATAGAGTGCGTTGCCCTATTCGAGCCTGCTGGTCGGATGTATGTCGTTACAACGCATACTTTTACTCCGCATACCATTACAACGCGGTTTTTACAACGCATACCATTACAACGCATAGCGCTTTGAGGTGCTGGATAGTGGTAAGTATAATTTACTATTCTAACTCCAGTCCCCGTGGACCCTAGGGAAGGTGTTGGATAGTAAATTAAACTTACCTCTTATCCTAGAGCGCCCCCCAGCGCAATGCGTTGTAATGTCATGCGGTGTAATGCCTGCGTTGTAATGGTAGTGCGGAGTAAAAGTTGCGTTGTAACGGGTGCACACCCTGCTGGTCACCAGGGCTTGAGTGACGGTCTTTGTGTGTTCGAGGGGGATCCATTTGAAGCTCTTACATAGGAGACAGAGGGTGTGGAAGCAGGAGGACGAGACAGATTTCATCTGGCGGTCCATTTTGAGCTCTGAGTCCAGGATGATACCCAGGTGGCGTGCGTGGTCCATGAGGGTGGACGGGGGCCACCAGGTGTCGTTCCAGGTGTCTGAGTTTGGGCCCATGATGAGTACTTCCGTTTTGTTGGCGTTTAGTTGTAGGCAGCTGTTTTTCATCCATTTGGCGACAGCTTCCATGCCTTCTGGAAAGTTGTGTCTGGCGGTGTTCAGTTCACTGGATAGGGAGAGGATGAGTTGGGTGTCATCTGGGTATGACACAATGTTGAGTCCATAGGTTCTGACAATGGGGGGGAGCAGAGACATGTAGACGTTGAAGAGCCTAGGGCTGAGGGAGGACCGCTGGGGGACTCTGCAGGTGCGTTCTGCTGGAGAGGAAGGAGCGGATCCAGTCGAGGGCCTAGCCTTGGATCCCTGCGACGTGGAGTCTGCGTATTAGGGTGCGGTGAGGGACTGTGTCGAACACCGCTGAGAGGTCGAGGAGGATGAGGGCTGCTGTTTCTCATTTGTCCAGTAAGGTACGGATGTTGTCTGTCGTGGCAAGGAGGGCGGTTTCTGTACTGTGTTTTTTCTGATTCTGGATTGGGAAGAGTCGAGAATGTTGTGCTAGTTGTCGGTTAATGGCTTTCTTGATGACTTTAGCTGAGAGCAGGAGCAGGGAGATGGGTCTGTAGTCTTTGAGGTCGGGGGTCCACCGAGGGTTTCTTCAGGAGGGGGTTGATCTAAGCGTGTTTCCAGTCAGGGAATGAGGCGGTTGCCAGGGAACGGTTGATGGTGTGGCAGAGCATGGGTGTAATGGTATCGGCGTCTCTGTTGAAAATGTGGTGGGGCAGGGGTCCGTGGGGGGCCAAGAGTGGATTGACTTCATCGTCTTCATTGGGTCTTTGATGGTGAGGGCTGTTCAGTTGTCGATTGCTGGCTTCAGAGTGTCGGGGGTGGTTGGTGAGGGTTCAGTGTGTTGGTTGTCTCCGTCAAAGTTGTTGTAGATGCTCTTCATTTTGTGGTGGAAAAAGGTGCTGAGTTTGTCGCAGAGGTCTTGTGAGAGAGGGATGGCGGTGGACTCGCTGGTGGGTTGGGCAAACTCTTTGATTATGCTGTTGTGTGCATGAGTGGAGATTCGGTCTTCAATCACTTTTTTCCTTGTTTTTCTGATGAGTTGGTGGTGGACGTTGGTGATGGCTTCTGTGGATCTGGTGTTCCTCCAGGCCTTTTCGAGGCGGCGCCAAGTGCGTCTGGACTCTCAAAGTTCGGTGGTAAACCATCTAGCTTTCTTGGCATGGGTGTTGTTTTTCTTGAGGGGGGGCTTTGGTGTTGGTGCTGTCGGAGATCCATCTGGGCAGGGTTCCGGCTGCGGTGTTGGCGTTGTTGTTTTCTGCGATGGTTGGAGTGGAGTTGCTGAGTGATGAGGTTAGCTGGTCGTCTGTGATTCTGGTCCAGATTCTTTGTGGGAGCAGGTGCTGGTGTCTGTGGATGGTGGGCGTTCTGAAGGGGAAGTGGACACATCAATGGTCAGTTCGGTGATGTGGCTGAAGGTGATGGAGTTTCCTGTTGTGAAGAGGGAGTCAAGGGTGTGTCCTGCAGAGTACGTGGGTTTGGTCATGATCTGGCGGAGTCCAATGTTGTGGCGGTTGTCCAGGAGGGATGTGGTGCTGGGGTCCAGTTGGTTGTCGAGGTTGAAGTTGAGGTCTCCCAGTAGGATGTAGTTGGTGGACCCGATGGCATGCAGGGAGATGATGTCCGTGATAGAATTAGCGAAAAGTCTGCGGGGTCTAGGGGGTCAGTAGATAAGGGTTCCTCGGAGGGTGGAGGTAGGGCTAACCAGTATCTTGAAGTGAAGGTGTTCCATCAGGTCTGTGGGCTCGTTGGGGAGTGTGCTTAGACGGAGGGTGGATTTGTGGACAATGGCGATTCCTCCTCCCGGGCGGTTGGGACGGTCCCTCCTGGAGATCTTGTATCCTTGGGGAATGGCGATGGCAATGTCCAGTCCTGAGGTAGTTCCTATATTCCAAATAGGCTCTGCGCATTAGAATAACATAAACGACAGTGTAGACGTAGGACTGAGGTTGACTAGGTATCTATTGAATAGGTTAGACTTAATTATGAAATGCCAGCTAGCTCAGAGGTCACTAGAAACTTTCTCAAGTAAACAAGAATGTGCTAACTTTCCTGAATAGACAAGAAGGGATTAGTTTCTGACAACCGTATAAACATGACAACTTTGCTTCCCCAGAATAAGGAGTATATCTCCAGAGTCGCGGAAACAATAGATAGCTATTTCACTCAGTTAATCGTGCATGCTTAGTTTCACCAGGAGTGCAGAGAAATAGAGAGACAGGCGTTTTCAATAAAAAGGTTATTTATTGAGCAGTCTTCTTTCTCATGCAAGAGAAGTGAATTGCCACAATTGCAATACTTGTCATAAAGTAAAGTGCGTACAGTAAAATGAGTATTATGAAATAATACTGTAAAAGCATTTATATGGATTCTAAGCCATGAGATACTTAAAATGGATAAAATACATACAATGGTAAAATAATGACGAAACATACTCAACTTGTCTTTCTAAGATACGCCTACCCCGGTGTACCTAACCTAAGTCTAGTACAGAGAAGGAGTAGATGAGTTATAGTTTTTGCCAAGAATCTGAATCAAGAATTCTCTAAGGGTCTAATCAGCTCCGTACCTTGGTTATAGAATGAAGGAGGTCTTGTATCTCTTTCTCAGGACTCGATCTCCCAGCAACCCGCAAGGGTGACAGGGAAACACTGGAGCTGTATTTCTCAGTGCGTCAGTGGGAGGGTCGGCTTCCTTCGGCACTCGCATCAGCAGGGCGTCAGGCAAGTAGATAGCCTATCTGCTCCAAACCACTGTGTGTTGCTTAAGGCAGATGCTGGTATATTTATACCTGGAAGGTGCCGAGCTTGACGTAAGGTTGGACATAAGACGTCACTAAGAAATCGCAGTTCTTTCAGGACTCCAGGAGTTCTAGGACAAATCATTACAGAAGCAGGGGGAATTCCCGGGCTGCTGGAGGCTTGGTTTGTTTAGGAACGCGTTGTGCTTTCTAGGAGTCTATGGGAGTAGCCTTGCCGTATTTGGACTGCATTGGCTATGTCTTAATATGGGTATGATTCTTATGCCTATATAAGGATATGATTTGATATAACCACATAAGGGCATGAAATCGGGAATGTTTACTAGAGTCCTAGAATCATCTACAACAGTAGCATGACTGAAATCTGGTTTCGCAAAGAAAGACACCCCTCAAACATTTTATTTTAATTTGGACAAGCGTGTTCATATACCAATTGTCTTAAAAATGGGTTGCCAAAATAGACCAAGATGACTCTTGGTTTCTCTCCTTCGTTAAGTTGCAGTTTCTTAATCATGAAGAGAAATCGGTGGGCCCATTGTATTTCCGTGTTCCAGTTCCAATTTGGGTGGTCGGGGAATGCACCTCTCAGAAGCTTCACATTAAACTGTTGGGGGTCATCACTTTCAACCCCTTCGGGAATCCCCAGGAGTAGAAGGTTTTTCCGGCGCTGCCTGTTCTTCTGATCTTCTAACTTCAACATGACATCAGTCATGCAAGTGCCTTGGGAGATACTTTGCATTTTTAGAGAACTTACTTCGGCTTCCAGGCTCTAAGTACGATTTTCAATCATTGCGAAATGGTCAGCAATGTCGGAGCACGTCTTGTTCAGCTTCCTAATCTCAGCCTGCAACTTCTTGATCGCACCCTTAGCTTGACTATTGTCCACTCGGACCTCTTTGTGGAATTGTTTGATTGAAAGTAAGATGGAGGACAAAGAGGGTTCTTCTGTACCCATGCTTGTGCCTCTTCTATCAGGCCAAGCTGACCTCGGTGGCTACTCTCCGTTAAGGCAGGTAAGCTGTGTACCAGAGTAGTTCCACTTAGATCGCTGAGGCTTTCGTGACGTTTCCCTTTGCGCTTATTGGATATGGTCCTCATGCCCTGCAAGTTGCCAACCTCGTTTGTTGCAGGACTACAGCTGGAATCTGACTCTGCATCATCACTAGAAGACAAGTTCCCTCTGGCAGAGGAGTCAGACCCATCAGTGACAAAAAAACAATGCTCCCCCGCTAACTCTGGGGAGGAGATCGAACGTAAATACTGCCATGCAGCTGCCAAGCAGTTCTCACTTGTTAAGGAAGTAAGGATGTTTCGTTCTTGACTTGGTTTTGCCTGGGACCTCCCGTCTAGATCCACCCGGGCAATAGTCATTCCCTCCGCTGACACCATCCAACAGCTTTTCCCATTTGGGTCCCCCGAAACCAAGGGGGAAAGCAGCTGTGTCGGGTGGACCCCGTGGATGTCTGGGTCCAGGTACGGGGTGGTACAAGGCCAGCAGCAGTTGATCGTTCTGCACTACGATCACTCTGCACGAGTCTCGCTATCTGGCTACCCATCGATCATCGTCTCTGTCCCCCGCCGTGATCGCTATCCACGACGGCTTTGATTTTTGAGTGTAATCCTTTCGCTCAACCTCTCATCCATTGGGCTAGGATTCCGATCCCAAGCAGCCAGCACCCTTTACTCCCAACAAACCGGGATCGACCCCGGCAAGTGCTCGCTTAACCACGCCATCATTAATGCAGAAATACTGCAGGATTGGCTGTATTTGAATTCTCCCCCTCTCGGAGAACATCCTCTGGTCTGAGTCTGCCCGATTAATTCGGTTTCTGCAGGCCCTTAGGAATTCCCTGGTTTGACAAATAGATTACTGTTTGTACACAGGCACGTTTAATTTACTGTCCTGAAGATAATCCCATGTATCTAAGCCCAGGGATCGAAACGTCGACACTAACTGTACCATATATCAATGAAAAATATGGATATGATGTACAATGGTGCTAATATGAGAGTCAAGTCAATCTAAAGCATACCTGAATACAGACACCTTCCCCTTGCCTGAAACCCCTCCCCTACTTTTGTTTCGGATGTGTGGGTCGGAGGTTGCGTCCTACTTGTATTTGTCGCCATTTTTTTGTTTATGAAGCTTATTTCTCAAATAAATGTTGTCTGGCTGGACATAGATCATATTGTCTATTTAGCATATGTTTATAAGTTTTTTCTCTACCTAAAATTGTCTAGGGATCGCTATCTTTAGTAACAATTGTCTCACCCAAGGTCCCTAGTAATATTTATTACATTAGAGCTGAAAAGGAGATGGCAAAATCAGAGGGTAGTTTGACCCAGGATTTCTTACATTTTAAATTTGTCTCCTGTTATGAGGATATCATTGATGAAATTGTTCCCCTCCGGCATGAAAACATTTCTTTACAATTCCATTAAAAGACTCTACCCACTAAATTGTTTTGTAACAAGTGGCACTGTAGAACAAGTTACTTAGTAGGTAGGATTAGTGGGGCGGTAAGGACCTGCTTGGTAAAGACAGGAGGAACAGAAGAACCTCAGAAAGAGGGGCAGAAAGGGGATCCGTAGCATTTGCTGTGCACCAAGCCACAAATTTGTTTCACTGATAGGCATATACCGTCTTAGGGGAGGGACGCCTGGCTGCCAAGTTTACATCACAGACGTCGGGAGGCAGGTCGAATGACGTCAACTGCCACCGCTCAATCACCATGCAAGAAGGTGGAGCCTGGACAGGTTCAAGTGGAGGACTGTCCTCTGTTGTTGCCACAGAAGATCCTCCCGAAGAGGCAGAGAATCGAATGCCTCGTTGAGCAGCTCGGGATATTAGACTCTTCGTGCCCAATCCAGAGCCAAAAGGATGACTTTGGCCCTGTTGCGCCTGATCTTCAGCACTTCAGGCAGAAGTGGTATAGGCGGAAAGGCGCACAACAGACCGCAACTCCACTCGCGACAAAAAGCGTTGTCTAGCGAATGCCGCCTTGGTAATTCCAACGCACAGAATCACTGACATTGCGCGTTCTCTTCGGTGGTGAATAGATCTAACCAAGGCTCTCCCCACTGTCCAAAGAGACCTTGCACCACCTCCGAGTGAAGACGCCATTCGTGATCTATCATGCACCTGTGGCTGAGTTTGTCGGCCCTGGTGTTCAGTGAACACACAAGGTGTTGCACCACCAGAGGTATGCCCTGATGTTCCAGCCACGTCCAGAGGTGAAGGCCTCCTGACAAAGGGTCCACAACCCCACCCCACTCTGTTTGTTGCAGTACCACATGACGGTGGTGTTGTCCATGAACCACTTGCACTACTCTTACCCAGTGGTTCGTGAGCCACCACTGCAGTTGTCACGGAGTGCCCTCCGAGATCAGAACGCAATTGGACAGATTCCCCTGATGCGCACCCACTGGAACTTCAGGTCTCCCTGCAGAGCCCACTTATGCCACCTGGCATGATCGACCAGCAGGATGCATGAGGCCATGAGGTCCAGCAGCCTCAGGGTTAGTCTGACTGAAACCCGGGATAGAGGCTGAAAGATCGGAATCATAGCCCGAATATCCGAACTCGCTGTTCGGGAGGATAGACCCGAAACCGCATCGTGTCCAGACCCGCTCAGATGAAGAGGAGCTTCTGAGAGGGATTCAGGTGTGACTTTGGCACATTGATGGAGAACCCCAGTGAATGCAGGAGGTCGGCTGTAGTCTGGAGGTGGGAGACTGCCTGGGGCGAGCCCACCTTCAACAACCAGTCGTCTAAGTAGTGGAAGACAGAAACCCCTGATCTGCGCAGATGAGCTGCGATCACAGTCATCACTTTCGTGAAGACTCGAGGGGCGCTGGTAAGGCCAAAGGGGAGCACAGTGAACTGAAAATGCTTGTGGCCTACTGTGAACCTCAGGTATCGCCGGTGGGCTGGCATGAGGGGGGATGTGAAAATAGGTATCCTGCAAGTCCACGCTACCATCCAGTCTTCCGGGTCAAGGGCAGACAAGACATGAGCAAGCGTAAACATCTTGAACTTCTCCATCCGGAGGAAGCGGTTGACTTTCCTGAGATCCATGATAGGACCCAGGCTCTTGTCCTTCTTGGGTACAAGAAAGTAGTGGGAATAACAACCACAACCTACTTCTGGGACAGGAATGCGCTTGATGGTTCCCTTGGCCAAGAGAGCCGTAACTTCCTGCTGGAGAAGGGCTAAGTGACCCTCCAACATGCGGTGAGATTGCGGTGGCATGGCTGGAAGGGTAGCCTTGAAGGGGAGGGGTTAGCCCGTTCAGACTATCTGCAAAACCCACCTGTCAGACGTGATGGTGCGCCAGTGGGGGAGGTGATTGCAAATCCTGCCACCCACTGGCTTTTGATGGGCCTGAAATGTCGGACTAGGAAGGTTTGGAGGCTGCTGCGGATGGGGGGGTTGGTGAACAGGCCTGCCCGCTGGCCCCCAGAACCACAACAGTAGTTTCCACATCCCCGGCCGCACGAAGGTTGGGTAACTTGCTGCAGCCTGTGGCTCTGGGTGGGACGTAGCGGGACACCCCTTCCGTAGCCACGAAAGGGGTGCAAAGCAGACTGCGCAGGGTGGGTGGAGAGGCCCAAGGACTTGGCTGTAGCCTGCAAGTTCTTTAAACGCTCTGAGCATGGCTTGCTTTGTCACCAAAAAGGCGACGCCAATCAAAGGACATGCCCATCAAGGTGTTCTGGACATCCCAAGCCAGTCGATCTCATCCAGGCATAGCGACGAAGTGCTACTGACGTTGAAATGGTCCTGCCCAGAGAGTCGGCAGTGTCCAGCCCACAATGGATGGTAAACTTCGCTGCATCCCTCCCGGCGGAGACAGCCTGGGAGAGCAGTGCCCAGGCCTCCTCAGGACACGGAGGCAGCACATGTGCAACTGTATACCACACAGAGTGGGAATAACGGCCCAAAAGACTTGCAGCATTTACCGACCGCAGTCCTAAGCTGGCAGAAGAGAAAATCTTCTTCCCAAGATAGTCCACCTTCTTAGATTCCCATTCTGGTGGAGATGTAGGGAATGCACTCTTGGAAGTGGAGGCTTAGACCACCAAGCTCTCCGGGGTGGGGTGTTGGGAGAGGAAAAGTGGGGTAGCCCGGAGTTGGGCGGTAGCATCGGGCACTCATCCTGTCCACGGGAGTGCCTGTGTTGGGCCTGGACCACGTGCCCAAAAGGACGTCGGTGAGGGCCTCATTAAACGGCAGCAGGGGCTCCGAAGAGCTCGCAACCAGTTGAAGCACCTCTGTCAGGAGGTTAGTCCTGACCGTCACCGTAGGAACCTCACGGTTCAGAGCCTCGGCCGCCCTACGCAAAACCAGATGCTCCCTCCTCCGTAGCCACAGTAGGAGGAGACAACATGCCAAGGTCAGGGGTGGTGTCGAGACCACTGGCATCCCCCAGTTCCTCTCTCCAGTCCTGTTCATCTAACTGGTTGGCCAGAGGGTCACTTGACCCCTTTCAGTCCTCCTCCTCATCCTCTGGGTGTCCTTCTGGTCAAGGACCGGCCCCAGGAGTGAACAGGTGCCCAAAAACCCCTCTCGGCGTCTGACTTCGGGTCCATGTCAGTGTCGACGCCGGACAGGGGGCCGACCGGCATGAAATGCGATATAGGTACCAGTGGAAGTGGCAACGGTGGAAGTGTAGTCGGGTCAACCGCTGCCGATCTGGATCCAGGTCTGGAGCAGAAGACCTAGGCCCTCCAACCGAGTCCGCTGGGGCCCGAAGGCGTGCCGGTGGTTTCATGCCACCCAAAGATGGCATTGCTTCATAGAATGTACGAAGCTGGGGGGGGAAATCGCTCCGGGTCCCGGAAATGGAGGGAAACACAGAGTTGACTCTCTGGGCTCCGCGTGCGGAGCTGTGGGAGGAGCACCACCCGCATCCCTCGTCAGGTCGGCTGACGGATGAGGAGAAGTCAAAGAGCGACGATGCTTCTTCGACTTCTTATGCTTCGACTTACCTGACCCAGAGTGCGGAGACTTCGATGACTTGGATGAATGGTGGGGGCTCCACAACTGGTCCCTCGACCTCCCTCGTGACTGGGACCTGGCGGTCAAGCAGCTTTCAGGACCGCTCTCGCAAAGCCTTCCGTGACATCGACCAGCAGTCGGAGCACAGCTTGGGGTAGGGGTCGATCTCCAGCAAAAGAGGCACACGCGGTGCGGATAAGTCACCGACACTGTGTTGGTGACAGGAACCGCATACCTTGCAGCCAGGCATCCCTCGTGCACCAGGAGTCAAAGACTCGAGAAAGATGTCGACAAAAGTCGAGAAAAAAAGTCAGTCAAAAAGTGACTGGAGGTACCGCTCTTCCCCAATCTGCACTGGCTGACACGGGAAAATAACTGATGTCAGTGCGCGAGGGCGGCGTCTAAGTAGCTACCGTGACGTCATCCCAGCGACACAACGCCAACGACTAACGCAGAGCCAACCAAAGCCACCTTCCAACGCGCAGATGTACGGCTGATGAAAAACGTTCTGGATCCAGTCCGATGCCTGGGGGTAATTCTAAGGTAAGGAATCTATAACTAACATGTTTCTTTCAGATATGCTTTTACTGATTATCTCTGTCCATCGTGCAAAGCCAGTCTGGAATCCATTGTGCTTTTACACATTTGTCTAAATTACATAACCTTGAGGAAAACGTGGATGATTCCATTAAGTAGATTGGTTGGACCTGGCCGTTACCTCAAGGTTTTGCTTACTGACATGCAGGGTAATAGTATTTGGCTTGGCCAAATAATGGCATGCATTATGGGTTAAGCGTTCTAGATGTATTGTATGAATTACTCTTTTCCCCCTTTTTACTATTTTTATTTTTTTTAACTCTATTTATGGCAGTCATGTGTTTTGTTTCAGAACAAAAAACGGCAGTCATGTGTTTTAAAAATATATATATTGTTCTTAACTTGTCTTGTGCAGTGTACTTTTTAAGATCTTCATGATCAAAATAGTTATATTATGATGAATGTATATGCAAATATACTATCTCTCTGAGATGACTTTGTGAGCATCCATGTAGTATGGCAAGATATTCCGCCAATTGGATTTATCAGGCGCTTTTCACATTTTTTTGCCTGTACATTTGTTCCCTGCTTTCACTACCTGTTTCTGGCTTCCTTAGGGGCCCTCTTGTTTTTGGCCAATGCACATGGGCACAGACTCCAATCGGAGATTGTGTTTTGGTCAGCTGGGCAAAGGTCAAAGTGGAGTGCTGACAGCAGTAGGCATGCACCTTGCTCTTTGCACTGAAAAAATACATGTATTTATTGTAAAAAACATGCTCTCTCTGCCCACGTCCGAGAAGGAGGGTGGGTGCATGTGAATCTACAGCACTACAAGCTATGAAAAGATGCTTACAGGATAACATTTTCGTAGCATGTGGGGTTGTAGATACAAGTGGGTTGCATCAACTGTAAAGCAGTTTCCTCCTTGCGGTGGCTAAGGAGTATTAAGGAGTATATGATGCAGCTGGTTGAAACAATGCTCTCATAACAACCTGACCAACTATAGCTTGTTGAAGAAGCTAAGATTTCAACACAATGGTTTGTGAATGTGCGTTGAACATGTAGCAGTTTTGCAGACATCTGCTAAAGGAATGTTGACTAAGAAAGCCATATTAGCTCCCTATTAACATGTAGAGTAAACCCTTGCTGATTATAGGGAGTACATATTTTGCTTTTGCATAACCAGTCTGAAAGCATTTAACAATCCACATTGCAATACCTGACGGTCCTTTATAAGGTTTAGCAAAGGCTAAATAAAAGTTGATTGGTCATTCTAAAACAGGGGTCTCCAACCTTTTCTGCAACAAGATATATTTATATTCCAATAAGATCATCCTGAGCTCATATTATTGATAATAGTGACCACATCAGACACAATTGCATTAGCCGCCACCCTAAGCAAGATTATCATGAGTTATCACCTCCGTGTATCATGCAAAGTTGCCAGCAGTAATGTAAAAAAAGAAAAGGTTTTTTCAATGTGGAATGGCTCTCCAAGGGTTATACACACATAGATGTAATTCCCCTGACACTAGGAGTAATTAATCTCCTCATGACGTATTACTCAAATATAAGTTTTAAATATATTTCGGAAATTCCACAATTTTTTCCAAACATCAGCTTATAAGTTCTGAAAAAATACACACTTTTCCATTTTGGTACACATATATTAATTCAACCAAGCACAAGCTTCTAATTTGGTAGGCTGGCCTGCACACAGGACAGCTTCTTACAGGTAGCTGAAGAGCTACCAGTAGCTCACTGTTAGAAATGGAGGTCTCTAGTTGGCAGAGGTAGGTACCCTTTTCCAAATAGAGACCCTTGCTTCTAGTCAATGTAAGGAGGATACTGACTTTAGATAACCCCTGCTCAGCCCCTGGGTAGCTTGGAACGAGCAGATAGACTTATGCCAAAGGCAATGTTTAAAGTATTTGTTCTCAAAACACACAGTAATCCAGTGAAAACACACAAATGGACACCACACCAGTTTAGAAAAATAAAGTATCTAACTAAACTCAACAAGACCAAAATTACAAAAATCCGACATACATGTAATAAGAATATGACTTTTCAAATGTGTCAAGTAACTAGGTTCATAGAAAACTATGGATATGTGATTCTACACCAAGTACCTGTGGATGCATCAAAATTCACAAGGCCAAAGAGCCACAGAGATAGTAAGCGTCGAGAAACAAAATGATTAGTCAGTTGCTGAGACCTTGGGGATAAGAAGCAACAGTTCTAATGCACACAGGAGAAGTGATGCTTTGAAGCCGGTCTGTACGGGGAAGTGAGACAGCGGCTCAATGACGATTCTGGTCAGCAGGTGATGCATTGGGAAAACTTTCCGGACAGGTACAATGCGTGGAAATCTGGGATGCGTCGGAGATTGATGCGGTGGCAACAAGTGCCACTGTGTTAGTTTCTTCAGCTGCGATCCCATGATGAATCGGTTCTTGCAGCCGCAAAAGGCACTGCGTCGGTTCGGCAACAGCGAGGAGATGCTTGGAGAGTCTTCATTGCTGCATCAGGAAAAACAGCCACCAGAAGAGCGATGTGTTGATTTCTTCAGTTCTTCTAGTTCCCAGGAGAAGGGAAAACCTTTGGAGGCACAAAATAGAAATAGGCACTTCCTGTCAGGTCAGAAATCTCAGCAATAGAATTCAGGGGAGCTGGAGATGAAGTCTTTGTGTCCCTGAGACTTCAGAACAGGAGACCAGCACACACAGGTAGTTGGAGATTTTCTCCAAGCAAGTTCAAAGCAAAGGTCCAGTCTTTGTCCTTTCCTTGGCAGAAACAGCAACTGCAAGCCAATCCCACACAGTACTGGTGCAGTACACCTCCTCACAAATCTTCAGCTCTACTCCTTGGCAATGATTTCTCTTGAGTCTAGAAGTGATTTAAAGTTCTGGGGTTTCAGTTGTAATACTTATACCCCAAAAAGTCTTTGTACTCTTTGTGCCAGGGTCTCTGAGCCCGTCCAAACTAGTTCTGTCCTCACTGGTGTAGTAGGACTACAGCGGGTAGCGACAGCATTGTGCAGTGGAGACAGGCCCTATTCAGGTGCAAGGTAAACTCCTCTGACTACTCTAAATTCATCCAAGGTATATTCAGCTTAGCTCCAAGTCACCCAGGAAGGGACAGGCATGCCTCAACCCCCAGACACTGTCTACAGTGAATGCATATCCCCAGCCCCATCACTCGAAAACCAGTCAATCCACAAACAGGCAGAGGAACACAGAATGGTTAGAAAAGCAAATGTCTACTTTCTAAAAGTGGCATTTTCAAACACACAATTTAAAAACCATCTTTACTATAAGCTGTGTTATTAAATTCTGAGTTCAGAGAGCCTAAACTTTATTTCACTGTCTTGTCCCAAAGTTATACTTTTAAGATGTTACAAAATATTTGCATTCTATCCAAGTGGGCACATAGCCTTTCAATCGTGAAAAACTAAATTAGCAGTATTTTACTATCAGGACATGTCACACACACCAGTACATGTCCTACCTTTCACATACACTGTACCCTACCCAGGGGAGTACCTTGGGCCTACCACAGGGGTGCTTTACATGTAAGAAAAGAGAAGGCTAGGACCTGGCAAGAGGGTGTACTTGCCAGATTGACATGGCAGTTAACAAAGTGCGCACATACCCTGCAGTGGCAGGTCTGAAATACATTTTCAAGGCTATTCATCTGAGTGACACAATCAGTGCTGCAGGCCCACAAGTACTATTTGATTTACAGGCCCTGGCACACTTAGTGCACTTTACTAGGGGCTTACCAGGCAATCCAATCAAACTTGTAAAACAATTTACACAGGGAGCACTTGCACTTTTACAATGATCAGCAGTGGCAAAGTGTCCAAAGCATGTAAGCCAGCAAAAGCAAAATCGAGCACAGCATCAAAAATACAGGAGGTATAGTCAAAAAGTCAGGGGAACCCACGCCAAAGATGCCAAGTCTAACACGTGTTCCCTCCAGCTGAAAGGTGGGGAACACTACCCACCCTCTTGGGAGTTCTCATCACTAAGACTGTAAAATCTGGACATTCTATCAGCATTGGCATGTTCTATACCAGGGCGGTGTTCCACCAGAAAGTCCATTCCCTGTAGGGAGATGAACCACCTCAACAGTTTTGGATCCCACCCCTCATCTGCCTCAACCATCTGAGGGGCCTGTGGTCTGTCTGAACACGGGAGTACCAAACAAGTAGGGTCCTGGATTCTTCAGTGCCCCTACCACAGCAAAAGCTTCTCTCAATTGCACTCCACCTTTCTTCCCTGGGAAGTAGCTGCCTACTAATGAAAGCTACGGGTTGGTCCAAGCCCTTGTTGTTCAATTGTGAGTACTGCTCCCACACAATGCTCTGAAGCATCTGTCTGCACAACAAATTCTTGGGAGATGTTGGGTGCCTTGAGCATGGGTGCCATGTACATGGCAGATTTCAGGGCATCAAAAGCGGTCAGACACGCATCTGTCTAGATCACTTTTCTTGGCTGCTGCCTTGAAGTCAGCTCTGTCAAGGGGGCAACAATGGTGCCATACCCCTTGACAAACCGTCGGTAGTACCCAGTGCGACCTAAAAAGGCTCTCCCCTCTGTCTGGGCAGAATGGTGTTGATCTTAGGCTGTAGGGGCGCCACATGCCCTAAGTACATCACAGATCCCTGCCCTATCTGGCGCTTACTGGCCTTGATAGTGAGACCTGCCTTCTGCAGGGCATTTAACACTCCACAGAGGTATTGCAAGTGGAGCTGAACACAGCAATGTCATCCAGGTAGGCCTGCGCTGAATTCCTCCAACTTGGACAGTAACTGGCCTACACATCTCTGGAATGTGGCGGGGGCGTTCTTCAACCCAAAAGGCATGACACAGAACTGATAGTGCCCCTCTGGCATTGAAAACGCAGACCTCTCTCTAGCCCCATCAGTCAAGGCAATCTGCCAGTACACAGATGTTAGATCAAACTTACTAAGGGACGGGCAGCTCCCAGCCAATCAATGAGCTCATCAGCCCGGGGATGAGAGGCGCGTCAGTCCTAGTGACGACATTGAGACCACGGGAGTCCACACAGAACAGGAGTTCAGGAGTGGCACAGGGTGCAGCAGCTTTTGGAACCAAGACCACTTGGCTAGCTCTGGGGCTGCTGGAGAGCTCCATCACCCCCAACACCAATATCTTGTAAACCTCTTCCTTAATGCTGGTCCTGACTTGGTCAGTTACTCTGTAAATGTTATGTTTTACAGGGAAACGGTCTCCAGTGTCCACATCATGGACACACCAATTGGCTATTCAAGGGTTCATTGAGAGCAGGGAAGCAAACTGTTCCAGCACCTGGCGACAGTCCCTATGCTGCGCTGGGGTTGGGGTGGGAGAGGGGGTCAGGGTGGGAGAGAGGTTAACTCTATCCACTGACCCACCATGTTCCTTGGCTGATAGGAGGTCAGGAAGAGGCTCACTCTCATCTTGCATTCCATCATTTGTTGCCAGGAGCATTGTTACTTCAGACCTCTCAAAGTGAGTTTTGAGGCGGTTCACGTGCAGGAACCTCAAAGGGTTCCTGGAAGTCTGCAAGTTGACCAAGTAGTTTATGCCACTCTTGCACTCTACCACCTAAAATGGACCGGTCCACCCGTCTTAGAGTGCACAAGGCTCCTCTGGTGCCATCACCCATACTTTTTGGCCAGGCTGACCTCTCAACCAAAGTGGTATTCTGGTCGTACCATCATTTCATCTCTTGCCTGGCTTCCAGGTTCGCCTAAGCAATTTTTCTGGAGTGCAGAGTCTGGTTCCTAAAGGCCAGCATGCAGCTGAATTCATCTTGGAGGGTCTTACCAGGAGTTTTCGCCCAGCCCTCCTACACCAGACTCAGCGGTCCTCTCACACTGTACCTGTACAGCAATTCAAAGGGACTGAACCCTAAGGATTTCTGCTGTACCGTTCTATAGGCAAACATTAGGCATGGTAGGAATACGTCCCACTTAAGTCTCATGCCTTTCAGGGTTCGGTTGTATCTCTCAACCAACCCATTTCCTTGGGGATGGTAAGGAGTGGTGAATTTGTACATTACACCGCACTCCTCCCACAATGACTTCATAAACCTAGATATGAAGTTGGTACCATGGTCAGAGACCACCTCTCTGGGCAACCCCACATTGGAAAAAATACCCATCAATACATGGCCCACCACCTGGGCTGTGATGGTCCAGAGAGGGACAGCTTCCAGGTACCACGTGGCATGGTCCACAAAGACCAAGATAAACTTGTTGTCTACGTCGGTCTTGGGTTCCAGTGGCCCGACAATGTCGATGCCCACCTGCTCAAAAGGGGACTTACCACAGGAAAGGTTTGATGGGGAACCTTACACTTCCCTCCACTCTTGCCACTTGCCTGGCATGTCTGACAAGACCTACAATGTGTGCCAAAGTGCCTCTGCATTTGGGGTCAGTAAAAGTGTGAGACAAGCCAGTAATAGCTCTGGTCACACCCCAAATGTCTTGCCAAAGGAACATCATGAGCCAGACCCAGTAGGAAGGCCCTGTTGCATGTGGGTCCCACCAGCACACAGGCTACCCCGGAGTCAGCAACCTTAAGCTCACTGTAGAGGAGACCATTGTCCCAATAAATCAAATGTGATCCGGACTGACCACCGGACTTAGCCTGCTGCCACAAACCAACAAGAGTAGGGCATTCTATCTGTGCCTTACAGAACTCCTTCCTGGACGAACCTCCTTCTTACTGCCAATGGGTCAGCTCAGGCAGGTCTCTCAGTTCAGCCACTTTTTCCCCAGTAGGTTCCAGGGTTTCCTCCTCACGTTCTGCCTGCCTCCTCCTGGACCTTGGGAACCTCTGGGGTGGGTTTTCCACGCCCGCCCCTTCTCATTCTGGCAAGCACCTGGGCTACTGTTTCAGACTCCAGGTCCTCTTGAGTACCCCTACTGGCTGCCATTGACTGAGTGGTCACACAGGCCCACTAAGGCAAACCCAACATCTTTAAATGAGCCTGGTGCTCCACCTCCTTCCAAGGGGCACTCACCTGTGTCTCCCAGAGCCTCCATCCTCCTCCCATTCAGGGTCCCCCCTCAAGGTACTTTTTAGTGTTCTCCGGACGGCAGGTTTCCTGGACCAGCTCTCTATCTTCTAATGAGATCATATTCATCACAGCTGGCTCCCCACTCTCACTAGGAACAAGCTCCTCTCCCAGCATTACACTAACTAACCCTGGTGTTGGTGCACCAGTAGGTGTCAGTGGTGCCTTGGGCCACTTGGGATCATTATGCATGTGACCCTCCTGACCAGAAGCATAAAACTTGCCAGGCACTTCCGCGTACGGCAGTTAGCGCTCTAGTTGGAGGGAGCGATTGAGGATAAAAGAACCATGCCCAGCGGCAGCGCCAAAGACAAGCCCGTCTGCGCCCGTACGGGGCTAGGGGCCAGAACCCAGAACCCCTGCCGGACCTCCTACTGTAATGAAATATAGCGCAAAACAACTGCTGGAATTTCGGCCTAGGTTGGGGATAAGTGTGTACACTGTATAGCACTAATCTCTGAAAGAAGAAGATGTAATCACTGTCCCTTTATTCTGGGCCAGCAGCCCAAATTTGTGAACGCTGCACAGAAGATGAGATTGTCCCTTATTAACTGCAGATCTTTAGGAAAGCATAAAATGGATGTAGATGACTTACTAATAGATGGACAGCTGGACGTTCTGTTTTTAACTGAAACGTGGCTGAATGAGGACTCTGCTCCCGACATTATAGATGCATTACCGCGGGGATATGACATCAATAGGATAGACAGACCCACGGGGCGGGGAGGTGGACTCGCTATAATCTTGAAGTCTGAAATACAATGTACATTGGAGGTAGCGGACATGAGGGAGAGTGAAGCTGGCTTCTTCTCCATCACAGGTCTTGATAGGCAAGTCCTGAAAGGGTTCCTAGTTTATAGGCCCCCGGGTCCAGGGACTAGATTTACGGAAAGCCTGATTGACTATTTGGTACAGCCAGCTATAAGATAAGAGAGATTGTTACACTTGGGGAACTTAAATTTCCATTTTGACGATCCCACCAACACAGAGGTACTGGAGATCCGTAATGAGCTGGCAGCGATGCAAAGGACTCTTAAGTCGGAACTGCCCACACATGGTCGCGGCCACTTATTAGATCCGATCTTCTCCAACTGGGAATTGATGGCTGTCGATCCCCCAGTACCTGTGGTCTGGTCGGATCACTTTCAGATTTCTTTTAAGATAGAGGCACAGATGGTGAGGGTAGGTAAGGCGGATTATAAAAACAGCCGTAGAAGATAGGCAGGCTTCTCCAAGGACAAATTTAACTCTCTTCTTGGTCAGGGTGGACCCCCAGAGGGTCTAGAGATTGAGGCGGCGTGTAAAGCCCTTGATAGTCGCATCACACAAGCACTGGACAACACAGCCCCCTGGACCAATAAAAAATCCTGGAGGCAAACTAAATCTGCACCGTGGTTTGGGCCCGAGCTCATCAAGGAAAAGGCAGCGTGCAAATGCCTTGAAAGACGCTGGAGGAAAGGTTTTTCCATGGTAGACAGGAGGGATTATAAAATCAAGCTCAAAAGCTATCATGCTCTGATAAGGAAACACCATACTTCCTATTACAGGGACAGAATAGAGGGAGCTGATAATTCAGCGAAGGAGTGGTTTTCTGTGTTTAAGGAAGTATCCTCCCTGTCCAGCTCCGCCGCACCTGTGAAAGGAGCACTGGAATCCTGTGATCGTGTGGCACAGTTCTTTGCGGATAAAGTGGGAAAAATCTATTCCTCGTTTCCGGCGGAGGCCAGAGTGTTCGATGGGATAGAAGAAGCCACTATAAAGCATAATGGAACTGAGTCACTTACATCCTTTAGCACTCCCCGCAGGATATCCTAATTGATATAGCGTCTAAAATAAAATTGGGTTCCCCTAATGACCCAGCACCTGCGAGAATAATAAGGGAAAGTATAAAAATTCTGGAACCCCACATACGCCATCTGTTAGAACTCTCCTTTAGGCCGGGTATTGCTCCGATAGCTTGGAAAGAGGCTGTGGTGCTCCCGCAAAAAAAAAACACTAATATTAGCGCAGAGCAACTGGACAATTTGCGCCCAATTTCCCTTCTCCCCAACTTTGCTAAAATCGCGGAAAAAGTTGTACATATGCAATTGACAGAGCATATTGAAACTTGTAAACTACGCCACCCCACCCAATCAGGCTTTAGGGTATCCTTCTCTCAGATCACTGAAAGGTTTGGGGTGCAAGTGGTATCCTACGTTGACGACACCCAACTTGTTGTGTCTCTCGCTCAATCAGATGATGCAGCAGCAAGTAACTTTACGACGTGCCTACAGGAAGTTGCGGCCTGGATGGCTAATAACTGTTTGAAATTAAACGGAAGTGCTGGTTGTGGGGAAACCACCGTCTGTGTGGACATCGGCATGGTGGCCGCAGGTGCTGGGGCCTCAACCTACTCCCAGTGAACAAGTCAGAAATTTGGGTATCTGGCTAGACAATAATATCTCCTTTGAGTATCACACAAGGCGCGTGGCAGGACAGTGCTTTGGTATTCTGAGAAGTATGCGGAAGACACTTGATCTACTTCCCACGTCGGCCAGGAAAACCCTTGTCCATGCCCTTATCACATCTAGGCTGGACTATGGGAATACCCTGTACCTGGGAGCGAATATTAGGTGTATCACTCGGCTACAGCGTATACAAAATGCGGCTGCCCGTATGGTCTTGATGCTGCCCAAAAGAGCGTCATCTAAGAAAGCCCTTGAATCACTGCTTTGGCTTCCTATCAAAGAACGCGTGCTCTTTAAAACCCTGTTGATTAGTCATCGCATTATGCAGGGGCCCTCTTATCTTCTTGACCTGCTGACCCCTTATACTCTTGCGCGTCAATTGAGATCTACTGGGACAGGGCTGGCTAAGGTCCCTACGATCAGAAGAGCCCGGATGGGTGGGCGCTCTTTCCGTGTTCAGGCAGCTCAACACTGGAACAGACTCCCACCTAGAATGCGACTGGAGACCTCTGAACGTAGGTTTCAGAAACAATTGAAAACCCATCACTTCCCCTCAGTTTAGAGGGGGAGGAGGTCCGTCTCTGAGGATCTGGAGAGAGGGACTTGTTCGCTTAACTGTTGCTAGCCCCACCACAGCGCGGGGACACACTGGCCTTAGTGTAAACAGGCGCTCTATACATTTTATTATTATTACTATAAAGCCTTATTCATATTAGGATAGGTCAGAGCACCCGCCTCCTCCGAAGGTGTCAGGGTAATCATCCTATTGGCCTCAAAGTGTCTCCACAGGTCCGTCCCCCAATTCTTCTCAGGGACCTCATTCAGATGCAAACCATGCATAAATATCCTCTCCCTTATGGAAATTCTGTACTAGGTCCTTGAGAATGTAAAACTTACCCCCTGCTGTACACTGTCACCATTTGTACTGGACTCCACCTGTTTGGCCTTGATGTCCAGTTCGCTCATGCTCCACTCAGGGGCCAAGATCAATTTCTTTCTTCCATGACACAAGCGTTCTTGCTCTCCTCTGCCTTGGTCTGGAGCCTTAAAACGTCCAACTCATGATCCCTGGCCCTGCGTCTTTCCTCAATTTCCGCTGGAGTCCAATTACTGGAAGAATGATTGCTGCCAGCCCAGAGGCTGCTCTCCCAACAAGCAAATTCTGGGATCTGAACCCACCTTCTGGCACACCCCCATCCACATCTGCATCATCTGTCTCCTCGGCTGGTCTGGCCTCTCACCAGGCTCCTAAGGCTTCTGTAGCTCCTCTTTCCCAGTGTTGCTCTTGATGGAACATCCAAAGCTCCTGCAGAACTGCCCGAGTTGCTCTACTTTGTAACTCCTTAACATTTGATTGTCAAACTCCAAATGTGCAGCCTCACTTGCTGGTTTACCATTCAGAGACATGGTGCATAGATACTTCAAGGGTCAGATCAAAAATAAAACGCAGTATGTGGTTGCGTAGTGGTCTGCACTAAACTAGTAATGCACACCAATCACTGTGGGGCAAGTACAAATACTAGTTCAAATCCTCACTGCTGACCACCAATGTCAGAAATGGGGCTCTCTAGTTGGCATAGGTAGGTACTTTTGTCCAAATAGGTACCTTTGATTCTAGTCAGGGTAAGGGGGATACACACTTGAGATAACCCCTGCTCACCCCCTGGGTAGCTTCGCATGAGCAGACAGAATTATCCCAAAAGCCATGTGTAAAGTATTTGTACTCAAAACATACAATTATACTTTGATGAGACCACACCAGTTTAGAAAAATAAAGTATCCTTATCTAAACTCAACAAGACCAAAATGACAAAAATCCAACATACATGTAATAGGAATAGGACTTTTCATAACTGGGTCCATAGAAAACTATGGCTGCGTGACCGATCGGGACCCAGATTGCTCAGGATCATGCAGATCTTTGGCGGCATATCCGGGCTATACATGAACCCCCGTAAATATTATTTGTGGCCCATGTGCAACACAGGTCCTCTCGGCTCATAGTCAGAGTAGGTGACGGTGGTGCGTGATGGCTTTAAATATCTGGGGGTCTTCCTGGCTGCCTCGCTACCCCTGATCTGGAAGAGAAACCTTGCTCCACTGTGGGGTGCAAATTAAGGAACGCAGATGAGGTCATACACTTAAGTCATACAAAAGTGGGGTTACAACGGCTAATAGATCAAATATCATTGTATTCAAAAGAAAATGGGATGGTAATAAACTAAACAAAGACTAAAGTTATGGTGATTACAAGAAATTCAAGACAAACATAAACTTAAATGTTTTTGGGGAAAAAGTCCAATTAGAACAAGTAGAATCTTACTAACATCTGGGTGTTTTATTTAATGACAATGGAAACTTTCTCCCTCAAAAACTTTATATTTACAGAAAAGCAAACACCTTGACAGCAGCATTTAGGATTATACAGAAATCAGTAAGCAATCTAAATTATCGGCCCTTCCTAAAGGTGATATCAGCAAAATGGCTGCCTACTTTAACATACGGTAGTGAGGCTTTAAATGGAAAAGACTATGTGATCATCAATAAATCGGTCTCAAAAACGTTTAAACCCCTTTTTCGCCTGCCTAATAACGCATCTCAAGTGCAAGTAAGGCTGGAATTTGGCCTTAATAACCAGTTGTATGCAAGAAAAGGACAAGTTATTAAAGTATAGATCAGAATATAAAAACGACCAAGATAACCAAATGTCCCAGCTATTATGGCAGGAAATAAGTGAAAACAGGAAATTGTAGGCCTGGAAAAATGTAAATACAGCGCTAGAACATTTTTATGTAATGCTGATCTGGAAAACTACAGTAACCCAGGAATCATTTAAAAAAGCTATCAACAAAACAACAGATCATCTATCATTGATAAGAAACAAAGACATATTTGCAAAAAGAAAACATGCATGGCCAATAATAAATGGATTTTCAAAAAAGAAGGTACAGGACTATTTGGAAACAGCATGGTCGTTGAAAAACAAACAAATCTTTACAAAAGCACAATTTGGTTTATTGCTGAGATTATGCCATTTACCATCTTGGATAAAGTCAGAAAAGGAAACGCTTTGTAGGCTATGTAAATCTGGGAAAAAGAACATTATGCACCTACTGTGCCTCTGTCCTGAGTTGGAAAATGAAAGAAAAAGCAAACTTAAGAGACTATTTAATGACCGAGGAGTAAGGACATGTAGGCCAGTGTTGATCTGTCTGTGCTCTGATGATATACTCATGAACTCTGTATTTGTAAATTTTTTATTGAAAATAGGAACAAAATTAGAGGAGCACAATATAAGACCTATAACCACCATATTTAAAAAAAGCATTGGTATTGCAAATAGGTCTCCTCTTTGGGACCTTATAAGTGTTAGCCATGCAACCGTTGATGCTGTTGCACCAAGGATATTGTGCTGCATAACTAAATACTTATAAGGTCCCAAAGGCGAGACCTATTGGCTATGCCAATGCTTGTTAGTTTTGGTCACACTGCAAAGCATTCGCGCTGCAGTACAGCATGGCTACAAAGCATTCACAAAGCCAACAGCTCTCATAGGCGAGACCTAGTGATTTTGCCAATGCTGGTTACATCAGCATGTTATGGCTCATTGAGCAAGACACAGATGCTTGCTAAATCTGTGCTTGTGTTCCATTGCCTGCCTGAAGCTTTCTACTAGGGCACATTCTTACAATGTCCACCAGTGCAATTGGTTCACAATGTTCACCTGTGCCAATTTCTCTCGCTCTTCACTAGCAGGTGCATCTTCAACACCCCACCACTACCTGTTCTCAAACTACCCACTGGAGATATTTTATTCACAGCCTTTCAGTGTGTGCTCCTCGCCCAGTAATACTTACTTCTAACACTGGCCAAAAATTCCAGTTTCTCACACTGCCCACCTGTGTGGGATTCTCACAACAGTTTTCACCAGAGCACTTCTTACACTGCCCGCGTGCAACTGTCCACCAAAGCCATATTCTCATACTGCCAACTTCACACATTGCCCACTGGTGCAAGCTATCCACCAATGCATATGCTCTACCTAAATAACCACTGCCAACTTCTCACATTGCCCACTTGTGCACCAGAAAGCACAATGGACGAACGAAACAGAGAAAACAAAAGAAAGGGGTAAGGAAAGGAAAGGTGCAGCGAGAAGTAGTAGAAATACGGAAGGGAGAGAGAAAGAAAGAGTTGTAGGTGGGGCAAAGAGGGAGCGAGAAATACCACATAAAGGAAAGAAGAGCGAACAGATATTAAAAACAAGTATTTACCTCATACAGTAAATGATGAAGCCCTGGTTTCCAGATGGAGTGAAGGTGTGGGGAGGGGAGTATTGTGTGGGGAGGGTGGGTCGCCTCTGCTGTCTTCCAGCACTGGGGAGTCTCCACAGACCTCATTCCCGCTCAGCCCAGGCGGGCTCCAGCATCACTCTCCAAACTCGTATTGCCTCACACCCCCAGACGCCCACCCATGAAAGCCCCACGGTAGGCTTCACTCCCCTGGCTGTGGCAGCGGTGGAATGTGCCATCTGAGTGCCAGGCCTCGGCTTTGCAGGGTGGAGGGACAGATAACCAGAGTTTGGCTGCGGGCGCAGTTGGCTGCAGCGTGTAACGTAAGCCGTGCCGAGCCGTGCCAAGACACCCTGCCTCGGCCGTAGTGTGGCCTCGGCCTGCACCAGGGTGCGTAGGTGTCTGCGAGTGCCTTGGGCGTGAGATAGTAGCATGCGGGGGGGTTACAATATTAATGCCAGATAGGAGAATAACTGCGTGGCCTAGGGCCTGCGCCGGGGTCTTGGTAAAGTGAGAGAGTATCACAAACGAAGCAATGGACGGGAGCAGAGCTTGAAGTGCGCTGGGTCCTGCTGCAGAGTCGCGCTAAAGAAGGAGGCAGCAGGCAGAGGGAAGACAGGAGGGGGCCTGCACCTGTTTCCCTTGTGGGAACGAGCAGGGGCACCATATGTTTACAAGTTAATTACAAACATACAGTGTCAAAGCTCGCTCCCACAATCGCCACACGTGCACACGTTGCCATTGAAGGCAATGGAACACGTGTATATTTTTGCCTGAAAAGGCACATCAGTGGCTAAAGGTCTTTCTCCTATGTAGCACATGCGCACTGCGTAGGCGAGACCTAAAAACAATACGTAATGAATTTTATCAAATGCAACTCAGTTTAAAAACACTACAATATTTATATGCTGTTTTAACTGTTTATATTGGATTAATATATGAATTTTGTTTCATTGTAAGATTTTAATTAAATCAAACAATAAAGACATTGAATTAAAAAAATTAAGGAATAGACTCGCTCATGGTCACATCTGCCACTTTCCCAATGTGGTAGGTCGGCCATTTTTAAGATGGTCTTCCTGCCCCACCTATTATATAAAGTTCAAAACCACCCCTTCCTGATAGCACCTAGTTGGTTTAGACAACTGAACTCTACCCTTCGGCATTTTCTTGGGGGGGGGGGGGGCGGCACGGCTCGGTTGGCACTGAAGACATGCTTTTAATCAACCTATTGCGATGGATTGGCAACACTGGATGTCCAGGCGTACTATGTGGCCTCGCACCTACCCATACTAAATGATTGGTGGTACAGAGATAGGTCGTACCCTGCACACGCAGTCGAGCGATGGCTCATGGGCACAACACCCCTCCATACAATCCTCTATGCAGGCGGGAACCCGGAAAGCTCTCCCACCAGCGCCCGCCAGTCTTTCAACTAGCTGGGATGGTGGGGAGGGATAACAAAGGAGGCTCCCCTCTGGCACAATGGCCTCTTGCCACAGCTCACTGGGCTGCTGGCTTCTCAGGATGGGAGGCTATATAAATCTCCAACGTGGGGGATGTCTTTCAAGGTCAGACCCTGAAGTCCTTTCAAGAATGACACTGGAATATGCAATGCCTTGATCGCAATTTTATCAATATCTTCAATTCCGCCACGCCTTCTTTCCCTTTCTCACACTCTAGGAGACCATACCTGACTTTAGCCCTCTTGAGGCAAAAGTATTCATGGGAGAATTTGGGGACCACAAAATTGTCACTAACAGCCGAACAATGCTGTCTAAAATACGGAGGATTGGCAGACAGACTTGCGCCTCTTGGCTGAGAAGGACTGGACCGAGGCACTGGCATCCCCGCAAGGTGCTGCCATTGTGACTCAACTGCTATACATAAAATGTAAGTACCTCCATAGGGTATACTAGACTAGGCATCGGCTCTGGTGGGCAAAACGTATTGCTTCTCCACTTTGCTTGCGATGCCAGGCATCAGAGGGTACCCTCATTCATACTGTATGGCTTTGCACATCACTCTCTGGGTTATTGCATGTATGTTGCAGGTTTTGGGCTGGGTCGTCCCTTATTCACCCAGATTAACTCTTTTGCATATACCTGATGACATCGGGGGTAATGTACATATAAATATATATCATGTGATCAAGGCTCTACGGAGTTGAAACGCGTTATGGCATATATATATATATATATTCCATGTAACTCCTCCTCGAATCTCTCGGCGTCTCAGGCACAGCACAGCCTCGCACACCAGCTAGCAAAGGGAGACGGACCACAACGAATCAGCTTTGGTAAGTTTATTGATGCACAGAGAGCAGCTACGCGTTTCTGGCAAGTTATGCCCTTGATCACGCTGCTATATATATATATATATGCCACCTACTGTTACTGGGCCTTACACTTGCGAAGAGGGGCATTGCAAAGGCCTTGAAGGATGCTTCCCCGTCCTCCTTTGGAGCTTGGAAGAAGGGTCTTCATTTTTGTATGGGGCTGGAGATACCTATGTTTGCTGCAGGGGGCTGTCCCCAGAAACACCCCAAGATCTGGAAGAGCTGTGCGGACTTCCAGGGGATTTACATAGAACCTATCCCAGACCGCACAATAGATTGTCATTAGCCACAGCTACCACAAGGCAGGGTGAACACTGAATATGTGACTTAACTATTCACTCTGGAGATGACTTGACATGCATTGTATCACAAAATGGGCGTATGACACTACAGTTGATTGTTAATTTTCTATGTTGTTAAGCATATGATCCTCTTCTGCACATTTGGCTACAAAATGTCGAAATCATCATGATTTCTATGTACATATTGCTGCCAGGAAATTTTGCCTGGACAGGCTTATCTTGGCTGTTGACAATAACACTTTGCTGTGGGGGGAAAAAAAAAAGAAGACTATGGATGCGTGAGTCTACACAATGTACCCGTAGATGATTCAAAATTCACAAGGCCATACAGCCACAGGGATGGAAAGCGTCAAGAAACTAAGAGATGTGTCAGCTCCTGAGACCCTGGGGAGGTGACAGTTTTACTGCATGCAGGAGAAGTGATGCATCGAATCCCGTCTGTAAAGGGAAGTGATGCGTCGACTCCAAGATGATTCTGGTCCACGGGCGATGGATCGGGAAAACTTGCTACAGAGGTACTATGCATGGAAATCCAGGATGCGTTGGTGATCAATGCAGCCGCAACAAACGGTGCTGTGGCGGTTTCTTCAACCAAGACCCCACGATGCATCGGTTCTTGCAGCTGTGATAGGTGCTGCGTCTGTTCGGCAGTGGCACGGCTATGCATGGAGATTCTTCTCGCACAGCACTGCTGCATCGGGAAAAACAGCCACAAGAAGAGAAATGCGTTGATTTCTTCAGTTCTTCCAGTTCCTAGCGACAACAACCTCCAGAGGCCCACAACTGGAATAAGCACCTCCTGGCAGGTCAGAACTCTCAGCAACAGAGTTCAGGGGAGCAGGAGGTGAAGTCTTTGTGTCCCTGAGAATGCAGAACAGGAGACCAGCACACAGAGGTCGTTGGAGATTTTCTTCAAGCAGGTGGACAGCAAAGTTCCAGTTTATGTCCTTTCCTTGGCAGAAACAGCAACTGGAGGCCAACCTCGCACAGCAATGGGCTGCACTTCTCCTCACAGCTCATCTGCTCTTCTCCGTGGCAGTGTTTCTCTTGAGTCCAGATGTGATCTAAAGTTCTGGGGTTTCTGGTGTAACATGTATACCCCAAAATTTCTTTGTGGCACAAAAGGGGGCCCCCATGAGTTGTGACAGTACCACATTATGGTTCCAAGCAGGTGGTGCTCTTGGAGGTATAACTCTTGAGACTTTCATGAACCGTTTTACTTCCAAGAATGCAGAAGAAGAAACATGTTGCCTGTTGAGCATATGTGCAGCTCTAGCCCAAGTGAAGACGTACATAGGTGTAAACTAAACCAGCTGTATTAAAAAAGTGAAGAAAATATGGAGCTATATCCTAAACAAAAACCTTAAATTTGTCCAATTGTTTCGAAATGTAGAAAAGGACAAATCATTTCCATGTGGCTTCATAACAGGCTTTAGTGTTGAGCCTGTGTGCTTCACATAATATGCCATACATTCCTCTGGAAGCTTTAAGGTTCTAAACTCTAAGACCTCAAGTTCCAAATCACAAGGTTGAGCTGTAAGGTGTGCAGGTGTTTGATGTGACCCTGTAGTTGAGGTAAAAGGTTCTGCCTGATGGGCAGTTTCTTGTGCAGGATGACAGACATCTCTAGAAGCATGGAATACCAAAGTTGTCTAGCTTAAGTTGAGGCGACTAGAATTAGGGTTTGGATATTTGCCTCTTCTTCTTGACCATATAAGGCATGAGTGGGAAAGGTGAAAAAGAGTGAGCAAATATCCCTGATTAATTCATTTATAGTGCATTGTCCATGAACTGTGGGTACCTAGATGTGAAACCTTGCCATTTTGCGCTTTCTGGGGTGGCAAACCAGTCTATGGGTGGGGGTCCCCACCTGTGGAAGTACTGCCTTAGGACTTGAGGTTGGAGGTCCTACTTGTAGGCTTGCTGCACCCTGCTTAGTTGGGCCGCAAAGCAGATATCCACCCCTGAGAGATGCTTCACCACAAGGTATATGTAGTGGCGAGTAACCCAATGCCAAATCCTTTGAGCCAAATGTGAGAGGTGTGTACCCCCCTTGGCTTTGTATGTAGCACAAGGCTGTCATGTGATTTGTTTGCACTACTACCACCTTGTCCTTTGTATCGAGGACACCTTGAGAGTCAGAAATGTGGCCACGCGTTTCAAGTAATGACCTATGGAGGTTTACGTGCCCTGTAAATTCCTGTTGCCTAGATGTACCCTCCACTCTGCAAGTAACACACAGGTTGCAAAAGTCGCCTGCAAAAAGAAGTCCCACAAAGGACTTCCCAATTAACAAGTTGTTGTTGTTTCACCATTGCATGTGCACGGAGTGTGTGTTTATCAACATTAGGTCTTCCAACCGACCCTCAGCTTGTAACACTGCTCGGCAAGACTCTGTTGAAGGGTGTGCATGTGCATCCTGGCAAGGAGGAAAATCACTATACATGACGCCATCATACTTAGTAGCTTTTCTACCATTCTTACAGTTCTGAGAAGATGGACATGAAAAAGAGGTAGCAGCTATTGTAATGTTGTCCACTTACCATGAATTGTAGGTGCTTCTAATGGGCTTGGTGGGAGGGAAAATATGTGTATTTGAAATCTAATGTGGGAAGCTTCCCCTTGGAAAGGCCCCTGGATTAGATA
This sequence comes from Lissotriton vulgaris, assembly GCF_964263255.1. NCBI lineage: Eukaryota > Metazoa > Chordata > Amphibia > Caudata > Salamandridae > Lissotriton > Lissotriton vulgaris. Next base: position 1,082,861,376 of record NC_141695.1, on the reverse strand, counting down.
AGATTCCTGGGGATCTATTTCGGGAACAGCCCAATATCTGGGGCCCATATTTATGTGCAATATTTAATGCCATATTAAACTGCATGAAAATCCCGGATACCTGGCTAGGGGCCGAAATCTTTCCAGCATACTAGAAGGGCGCTCTCCTCCTGCCCACTAATTACAGGCCAATAAGCCTGATTGACGTAACTCAGAAGCTGTTTGCCAGGATTGTCTTGGAGCATCTTCAGTCCTGGGTGGGCGCGAGAGAGATTCTGAGTGTGTATCAGGCAGGCTTCAGTAAAATATTTCTACTATTAACCAAACCTTTAGGGTCCAATTATTATATTGGAAGATGGTGACAATAGAGCGTGGGAGCCTCTACTTGATCTTAAATCAGCCTTCGATTTGTACCTCGTGACAAACTTTGGGCAGTTCTAGAGCAATTGGGCATTCTGCCCTATTTGATCTCTTTGATCAAGCGACTGCACTCTGGAAATTTTGCACAGGTGAGATACGGTAAATAGGGGGAATTGACCCCACACTTCCCAGTGAACAGGGGTGCATTCTGTCGCCCACACTGTTCTGTCTTTTCATTAATGCTCTGGTGGACCAACTAAATGAGGTAGCTAACATCGATGCCTCAAAGCTCGCTCGTGACAAGGTGCCAGCAATGATGTTTGTGGACGACACCTTGTTACTATCTAAATCGCCCATGGGCATCCAAAGGACCCTCAGCACCTTCTCTTTATTCTGCAAAAACAGGGGCCTAGAGATTAATACATTAAAAACTAAGTACATGGTATTCAATCCCAGTAAAACAGCTCGCCCTACCCCCACCCTAAATGGTATCCAGCTAGAGAGGGTAGCTGTCTTTGACTACCTCGGTGTTACGCCGACGGAAACCTTTGGGGGAGGCCCGCAGCAAGAAAAGGCAGGCTTGAGGCAAGCACAAATGGCCGGGGAACTAGCAAAACTATTTAGGAACTCAGCATCTAGAAAACCGGGTCCGTTGACTGAGATTTACAAAGTTAAAACCAGGAGCGAGAATATGTATGGGGGAAGAACTTTTGGGGACACCTCCCCGTAGATGGACTGGTTAAATCTGAGAACAAGTTTATGAAACAGTTCTTGGGCCTACCGCCAAACACTCCTCTTATCCCATACATATGGACCGCAGGATCATAGACTAGGAGATCGGGCTGCGCCCCTAGACTTTTTGGCGCAGACTATGGGCGCCTCCCGAACTAACACCCTAACAGTCTGAACTCAAGGCGATTTTGGGGCTCCCAGGGGTGGGAAAACTATCCTGGTTAACACACATAAAAAGACCTGTGTCTCAGACTAGGCTGGCCGAACCTATGGACCCACCCTGAGAAAGTATCCTAGACAATATTGCGGCGTGAACTAGTACTAAGTAATAAAAAAATTTCAGGTAGCCAATGTGTCCCCCACTCGCACCCTATCCATGCACCCATGTTCCTTGTATGTCGTGTAACTTTTTTCCTGTTCATGCTAGAAAGACGCATATGCATTTGCGTCCAACTTTAAAATGTCAACTATCCCGTCCTGCATGAAAATTCCGTTCATTAGGCTTCTAGGCCTATGGTGCCAACGTCTTTTACATGGTGCACTTTCACGTTTTCTCCATGTTTCCTGGCCCAGTCGAGCTAGGCCCTTAATCGAGGCTCCAAGTTCTTTTCTGCCTCTGAAAGCTGCCGTTTAGGTATGCATCCCTGACCTCTGCCTTACTTCCTGCTCAGACGAGCGGTGCCCGGCTCGGCCTGGTCTGCTTGCCAAGACGATGTTTTACCTACAAGTTATCTGCTCAGCCTCCTCGAAAACACATTCCAGTCTAGTGAAATAGGTAAACATATTCCCGGCTGCAGAGCAAAGGGCCCTGCCTTCCTGTCTCCATGCAAGTAATTTACTGCTCTTGTTACCATGGTAGGCCCATGGCCCCCGCACTCTACATGAAGATCCATATGCACGCACTAGCATTCAGTGATGAACGGCCCCTGCCCGAGAAACCTTTTACTCCAGACACTACATCCTCAAAACATACGATATCAGATATGCTGTATGTGCAGGTCGTTCTGACATCCCAGACATTAGTCTCCTCTACTAGAACTAAAGTCAAAGCCCCAGCTCCCCAGTCATGCTCAGTTGCGCGCGCATCTGCAATAACAAATTTCTGCTGATTCTGCAAATCTACCCTAAAGCATCCACCCACATGTGACGTTTCTTGTGACGATTCTCTGACATGTCAAGTGCACGCCCATGGGTACGCCTTTTTACACGCCTCCTGTTACGCACATGTGTTCTTATCTCTCTCTTTTCACCTGTTACGCCTACTGTATTCACTCCAAGTATACTGTTATACTATATATAATGTGTGATGTTAATAAAATGTTGAATGTCCCTTCCTGAACCTTAGTGGTGATGGAACTCGATGTCCCATACCTCGAGGTATTTCATTAAAGCCCGTATGACTCAGATTCCACGGACTCTGCCTCTCATTTGATTGAGCTATCCTTTTGACTTTTAATTGTATGGAAAAATGATACGGTAAATTTATTTACCACATAATTTGGCGCCCGAATAGGTACCCCCCCCTTCCCCACTCCCCGGCGATGTACCGCAGGCCTTGACCCCTACGGACCCCTGACGGAACCAGTGCACTCCTGCGGGTTTTCCTGCTATCTCCCTCAGGCCTACGGAGGAGACGGTGACTGCGACCCGGCATCCAGACGAGGCGGTGAGGAATGCGGAGGATCCCGACCAGAGCCTCTAGTCGAGAGAGCAAGGTCCGAGGTATCCGGAGGCCCACCTGATCCGAGGCACATGCGGCGTAGTAGCAGCCAGATGTTGTAGCGTACCAGTCCAGTCCAGTCCAATTTCCGAGGCCTTCAGTTCTTGCTTCCCGGTGAGTACCGTTGTTGGGAACGCATCTAGACGGGTTCATTAATTTGTGCCCGGTCAAGACAGGTCTGGGTACACAGACCTGGTCCAGACGTGTTCACTTAGGTGAATGCGGTATGACGTGTCTCTTTATGGGACCGGTATTGTCTGTACTGTTTTAGCAGTGCATCTAGTAATCCAGTATTCTAGTATTGTTTCTCGAGACTTTCAGGATTTGTGTTTTCTATGTACCAGGTAATATCAGTCTGACATGTCTCAATGTGTTTAATGTCGTGGTATGAATGATTGTTTGCAATTCATTACTGTGTTTATTGTGGTCACGTTCAAATCGGTTTCAATATGCCACTGTTCTCGAAATTACGTCAGATAGGAACTAGGAAAGAAATACTCGAAGAAGCAGTTCCCGTCCCACCTAGGGACACTCCTGGACATTTTATGTACAATAAGCATGGCTTAGATGCCATACTGTACCTAGATTTGTGGGTGGACTATACCAAGGGTCTGGAAGAGAAGTATGGATGGCCTGTCTCAGGGACATGGGACGCTGATTGCATCATGAGAGTAGAAGAAGCATTATGGAAAAAGAAAGCCAGACAATCCCAGAAAGATGCCATAGAATTATGGCGTAAAGAAGCCCATAGAAGAACAGAAAAAGAAATCAGGAAAGCAGAGAGAAGTAGAGAAGAATCTGAAAAAGCTAGAGAAAAAGAGTTACTAGAAGAAGGAGAACGAGTCAGAATAGAACAACAAGACAGACAAAGAAATGCCTTTATTACAGGACTGTCAAAGTCAAAGTCAAAGTCAAAATATTTGTATAGCGCACTACATACCCAGAGGGTTTCAAGGCGCTTAGGAAGAGGAGGAGGATTATTTGTCAAATATCCACGTTTTAAGCTGCTTTCTGAACGCTAGGTGGTTCTGGGTGAGGCGGAGGTAAGCGGGGAGTGAGTTCCATGTTTTAGCAGCCAGGTAAGAAAAGGATCTGCCTCCCATGGTGGTCTTGTTGATGCGAGGTACAGTGGCGAGGGCTTGGTCGGAAGAGCGTAGTTGGCGGGAGGGGGTGTAGAAGGACAGTCGAGAGTTGAGGCAGTCTGGTCCGATGTCGTAAAGTGATTTGTGTGCGTGGGTGAGCAGTCGGAAAGTGATCCTCTTATTGACGGGTAGCCAGTGGAGGTCTTTAAGGTGACCAGAGATGTGTTCGTTGCGTGGGATGTCTAATATGAGCCTGGCTGAGGCGTTTTGGATTCGTTGGAGTTTCTTCTGGAGTTTAGCGGTGGTACCTGCGTAGAGGGTGTTTCCGTAGTCCAGTCGGCTCGTGACCAGGGCATGGGTGACTGTTTTCCTTGTTTCGGAGGGGATCCAGCGAAATGTTTTTCTGAGCATGCGAAGAATGTTGAAGCAGGAAGAGGATACGGCGCTGACTTGTTTGTTCATTGAGAGTGAAGAGTCCAGGATGACGCCAAGGTTCCGTGCATGGTCTGTCGGGATGGGTGCTTTTCCGAGGGCTTCCGGCCACCAGGAGTCGTCCCAAGCAGAGGGGGATGTGCCTAGGATGAGGACTTCTGTTTTGTCTGAGTTCGGTTTCAGACGGCTTTGTTTCATCCAATCGGCGACTTCTTTCATTCCTTCGTGCAGGTTAGTTTTGGCGGCGCCGGGGTCATTGGTGAGAGAAAGGATCAGTTGAGTGTCGTCCGCGTAAGAGATGATGTTGAGGTTGTGTTGGCATGCGATGGCCGCGAGGGGGCTCATGTATACGTTGAAGAGGGTGGGACTGAGTGAGGATCCTTGAGGTACGCCGCAGATGACTTCAGAGGCCTCGGACTTGAATGGAGGAAGGCGGACTCTCTGGGTTCTTCCGGTGAGGAACGAGGTGATCCATTCCAGTGCTTTTCCTTGGATTCCGATGTTATTAAGGCGTTGTAGAAGGGTGCTGTGGCAGACTGTATCGAATGCTGCAGAGAGGTCGAGGAGGATGAGGGCGACTGTGTCTCCATTGTCCAGTAGAGTTCGGATGTCATCTGTTGCTGCGATGAGGGCGGTCTCAGTGCTATATTTTGCTCGGAAGCCAGATTGTGAGGGGTCGAGGGATTTGTTGGCTTCGAGGAAGTCGGCGAGCTGGCAGTTGACGGCTTTCTCGATGACTTTGGCTGGGAATGGAAGAAGCGAGATGGGGCGGTAATTTTTGAGTTCGGTGGGGTCCGCTGTTGGTTTTTTCAGAAGGGCGGTGAGTTCAGCGTGTTTCCAGTCTTCAGGGAAGGTAGCGGAGTTGAAGGAGCAGTTGATGACGTCTCGGAGGTGCAGTGCTATGACGGAGTCTGCTTTGTTGAAGATGTGGTGAGGACATGGGTCTGTGGGGGATCCTGAGTGGATGGAGTTCATCAGGCGGATGGTGTCCTCAGTGGAGATTGGCTTCCAGTCGTTAAGGGTGTTCACGGGGGGAGGATGGACAGCAGACGGTAAGGTGGGTTGGTTTCCGGGTTGGTTGTCAAAGCTGTTGTGGATGTCTGCAATCTTGTTGTGGAAAAAAGAGGCTAGGGAGTCGCAGAGGGTTTGAGAGGGGGTGATGTCGTTGGAGTTGGCCGAGGGATTGGAAAATTCCTTGACGATGTTGAAAAGTTCCTTGCTGTTGTGAGCGTTGTTGTCGAGTCGATCCTTGAATGCTGCTTTCTTGGCTTTTCGGATTAGTTGGTGGTGAGTGCGGGTGGCGTTTTTGAAGGCGTCCTTGGTGCTGGTGGTAGGGTCTTTTTTCCAGGCCTTTTCAAGGGAGCGGCAGAGTTTCTTGGACTTCTTGAGATCATCGTTGAACCATGAGGCTTTCTTGCTGCCAGGTTTGTTTTGACGTTTTTTCAGAGGTGCTAAGGTGTCAGCGGTGTTGGATAACCATAGGGTGAGATTAGCGGCGGCTTCGTTAGCGTTGGAGGAGGGGGCTGGGGTGTGTTGAAGGAGCGATGCGGAGATTTGGTCCGTGGTGATTTTGTTCCAGTTCCTTTTCAAGGTAGGTTGGAGGTGGATGCTGGGTTTTGGTTTGTTGTAGTTGAAGTGAACGCATCTGTGGTCAGTCCAGATGAGGTCCGTAGTGTGGCTGAAGGAGACATGGTTGCTGGAGGTGAAGATGGGGTCGAGTGTGTGACCTGCGATGTGGGTGGGGGAAGTGACCAGTTGTTTAAGTCCGAGGTTGGTGAGGTTGTCCACGAGGGTGGCGGTGTTGCGGTCGTTGCTCTTATCGAGGTGAAAGTTGAGGTCTCCCAGAAGGATGTAGTCTTTGGAGGGGAGCGCGTGAGGAGTGATGAAGTCCGTAATGTCTTCACTGAATTTTGCGCGGGGTCCTGGTGGTCTGTAGAGGAGGGTGCCTCTGAGTGTGGTCTTGGGGTCGATGTGGATCTGGAAGTGAAGTGCCGAGGGCCTGCCCAAGGTGACCCCGGAAGCACCCCGTAACTTGCCACCACCATTGGTCCCGACTAAACTCCGTCACAAACAGACCGCAGCGGACATTTTCCTTTCTTCCTATTTAGATGATGTAGCTCCAGCATATACCAACGTACGCGTACCACCAGCTAATAATGTACAGCAGCCTACTCAGTCCGTTCAGTCTGTTCAAGACGCGTTACCTCCACCCCCTCAAGTCTCGACTTCCTCGTCCGTTGTCATTTCCCATCCTGTCACCACTGTCCCTGTCACAACTATTCCTGTCACTACTACTACTACTGTTCCTCCTACTGTCAGTCCTTACAATCCGTTCGGTATACCGACAACCCAGAGTTCGCCTACATTACCTTCACCTACTTTTCAAATAATGACACCAGCAGCAACATCACAGCTAGTTGATGGTTGCGCTTCCGCTCCAGGAGGCGCCGTAAGAGGTCACCTTCGCACCCCGCCACAAGTAAAACGAACGACGCTTAGAGAGTTAGCATTACAGCGTACACCCAAAGCAGCGACTTTCCAATCCCTTAGACAGTACATTACCGATTGTAGATATGACTCAGTACCTGGCGAAGAAGACATGATGTTATTTTCGATACGTTTACGACGTGTGACGAACTATTTGATTCTTTTACCAGAAATGACTAACCATCTAGACAATATATATCATTTTATTAGAACAGGGGAGAGACCAGAATGCATTCGCGAGGCCATGGCACATCAAAAGGTTGAGACACAAAGAATGATCTTACGGTTTTTGATAAATTGTTTGATAAGGGAACGAGATCGGCCAGCAAAGAAGAGATGGATGTACTGATAAATTGGAGTAACAATATAGCTGATGGTAAACATGATAAAACAAAATTGCATAGAAGCCATGTACAGAAAGATCCGCAAAGAAATAGTAATAATACACGAAAAGGAAAACGAAGCTAGGGGAGCTGAGAAAGAGGATGACATCACAGAAGAGGACGAGATAGATGGCACAGAAGAAAACCAAGGGATGATAGCGTACGTAGGTAGAGCGAGACTTCCTAAACAGTATTCTTTTGACAGACCCATTCGTCTAGAGAACAAGAAACTTTCCTTTCTCCCATACCAGAACAATGTTCTCTTGAACATGTATTTCAAGACACCGATAAAATACTGAAAGAAAGAATAGGTTACAATGAACTTAGTACAATGCGTGATCAGGAATTAGCACGGTCAGCAGTCCAATGGGCTGGAAATGATAGCATATATAAAGATGATTCAGTAGCGTAAACGTTTTTGAGTCTTACCCCAGACGAACAGCGATTAGCTGGTATGTACATGATCCAGCATCTCATCACGCTATATGAAAGTCAGCATTCTGACCCAGGTCCCCTATATAATATATTGGAAGAATTACTCCTAAAAAGATGGAGGCCTAGGTACTGATTTAATCAATACCATACTAGAACAACGACACAAATACAGAACTTTCCTGACTCCACATTTCGTTCCTGTTCCACCCCCAGTTAGACAACCATTTTACATAGACAGACAGAATCCTTTACGAGAAGTTCATCCCGTCCAGACCACAAGGGGTGAGCTACAGCGAGTATTTGTATACACTCCCCTGACCAAAATGGAATTATTGGAAATGAAGAAATGAGTGCCCTGTCATGATAAAGATCCAGCAGGGTTTCACCGTGAATTAAAAGACATGTTACTCATGGGAGATTATACATATTCCGACATTCTGAAAATGTTAAAGGTATTGTTGCCGGCTGGCATCTACGAAAAACTGAAAGAGAAAGAATGGGAGGTGGGAGATAAAAAGATTATTTGGACTGAATTAGAAGACGAAGACAATAGGCGAGTCCCAGGTACAGGTCTTGGGGACAAAACCAAAGCATTACCAGGATTATTAGTACAAGTCTTGCCTAGGTTATTGACAGTTAAAAAGGAAGACTGGGATGCAATCTCAGCCTGCAAACAGAAACAAGACGAAGACACTAGTGATTTTTATTCTAGATTCGAGAAATGTTTCATTATTAATAGTGCCTGAAAACAAGTAGCAAATCATATCCACGTCTTTTTGTGACCAAATTAGTCGAGAATTCCTTACCACAAGTTAAAAATAGAGTATTGAAAGTCGAAAGCACATGGCAAGCTAATACCCCATCCCAAATGTTACAAATGTTACAGTACCACCAGAACCGAATTAGAGAGGAACACGAACACGAACAGAGACATATGAAAGATACGAAAATGAAAGTACTAGTTGCCCAGTCCGTCCCAGCAGATGGTCAGAAGAGGGGTACCACACAGACTAGTCATTCTGCAGCTCCTGTTAAAGGGAACTGCAACTACTGTAAACAACCAGGTCACTATATAAATGAATGTTTGGTTTTGAAACACAATATTGCTACAGGTAAAACGAAAGAAAGACCGCGACCACCTAGACCAGAACACGTTCCACAGAATATTCCACAGAACACTCAACCTCCCCAGAATGCACCACAACAGACAGTAGCTGTACCCCAACCCCAGCCTATTGCTGCCACGCAACATGTCACGCAACAAATGTACCAGTATGCACAGTCAGATTATCCCGATTATCAGCAGTACTCATGAAACAGCCTAGAGAGGGAGGTTGGCTTGCCTCTTATTGAGGTTCCTGTAGATCAAGATGGTCCCTATGTACATAGTCAGGTATTAGGGAAAGACATAAGATTTTTGATTGACACAGGGGCAAGCAGAACTACCATTAGTCATGACGAGGTTCCAGGGGCACCCCTCTCGGGCTCACAGAATGTTTCCCTGGGTTTTTCAGGAAAGCCTATTGTTAACGAAGTGTCAAAGCCAGTTCCCCTTGCAGTTGGTCCATTGTCCCGTACTACAGATTTGTTGCTTACGAAATCATGTCCTGAAAATCTGCTTGGTATTAAAACGTTGAAAGCATTAGGAGCTGTAATATGTTGTTCTCCGGAAGGAGTGAGATTATTTTTACGTGATTTCAAAGGTCATTATGTGTTGAGAGATTTTGATCCAAGATTGCAAAATGTACCACAGCATTTATGGGCGCAAGGTCCAACTGATGTGGGTTGTATGCACATTACACCTTATCGTGTCACTCTCAAGCAAGGAGTTGTGCTACCCCGAATCCGAAAATACAAATTGCCCCCCGAGGCTGTAATAGCCTTACTGAAAATTATTGACGAGCTCATTGCCCAAGGAGTAGTTGTAGAAACTGACTCCAATGTATGTAATTCTCCAATCATTCCAATTCTTAAACGAACTGACCCAAATGCACCTCCAGTCTACAGACTGGTGATTGACCTTCGAGAACTGAATAAATGCATAATACCACAGTACCCAGTAGTCCCAGATATTTCATCGCTATTGACTGCCATTGATTCCGAAGCTGCGTTCTTCACTGTAATTGATCTCAAGAACGCCTTCTTTAGTGTCCCCATTCACCCCGAAAGCCAGTACCTTTTCGGTTTCTCTTTAAATGGCCGTAGCTTCAAATTTGCACGTGCACCTCAAGGGTTCACGGAAAGTCCTAGTATTTACAGTCAGGCCCTGAAACGACGACTAGACAGTATCCACATGCCTACTGACACTGCTCTGCTGCAATACGTGGATGACTTGTTGATAACAGCACGGACCGAACGTGACTGCGAGCGCGCATCACTGACTGTCTTGTATTTCTTGGCCGAAAAGGGGCATAAAGTGTCCCCTTCGAAGCTACAATTCTGTGCCCAGCAAGTGGTATACCTTGGACACTTGCTGTCCAAGAGGGGTAGACAGTTGACACCAGATCATATCCAGTTAATTGCACATCTGCCACAGCCCAAGACACAAAAGGAGGTACAGGCCTTCATTGGCCTCACTTCTTACTGTAGACAATGGATCCCTCAGTACGCATATCTAGCTAAACCACTCATACAGTTGACAACACAGGAGGCAGCGACTTAGACTGTCCTCCCTTGGACTCAGGAACATACACAAGCTTTTGACGAGTTAAAGAAAGCCTTATGTCAAGCACCTGTTTTAGCGACACCATGTTACAGAAAACCTTTTACGCTCTTTGTCACAGAACGCGATGGCACAGCGTTATCTGTTCTCACACAAGATCAAGCAGGACACCACAAGCCTTGTGCTTATTTTTCTAGTACATTGGATCCAGTGGCCCAGGCTCTGCCTGCGTGCCTCAAATCAGTTGCAGCAACAGCTCTAGCAATCAGACAAAGTGATTCAATAGTGTTAGGACATCCCCTGACAGTACAAGTTCCACACTCAGTGGAAGTTCTTCTGAACCGAACCCAGACTCAACACTTGACTATAGCACGACTGACAGGTTACGAACTGACACTGTTCCAGCCACACATAGAAATCAGACGATGCAACATACTTAACCCTGCCACATTGTTACCCTCGAGCACAATTGACCCGACACCACATGACTGCGTAGAAGTCATTAATACCGTGACAAAGCCCAGACAATACTTGACAGACATCGCATTGCCCGATCCAGACCTGACACTTTACGTGGATGGTTCATGTATGAGAACAAGCACAGGAGAGTTAGTGGCCGCATATGCCGTGACCACTGAAACTGAAATCATAGAAACACATTGTATTGACACATTATCTGCCCAAGCAGCAGAGCTCATCGCTCTGACCCAAGCCTGTATACTAGCCAGGAACAAGAAAGTAAACATATACACAGATTCGCAGTATGCATTCGGAGTTGTTCACGACTTCGGTGTTCTTTGGGAAGAAAGAGGTTTTTTAACTTCTCACGGTGCCAAGATACAACACGGTCCCCTCATTCAAGCCCTGTTAGAAGCAATACATTTGCCTACAGCCATAGCCATCATGAAGTGCAAAGCACATACTAAAGTCACTGACACTATTTCCCAGGGTAATGACCTAGCAGATCGAACAGCTAAACTCACAGCTCAGACTCAGACAGACATGCCGATTGATCCGACAAAGACTGAAGTAACTACACTGACACATTGCATGACAGTCAAGGATCCCACATTAGATGTACTCGACATACAGACACATGCAACCCCAGATGAAATCAAGAAATGAACTGAACAAGGAGGGATCCAGACAGATCAGGGATGGATGACGAAGGGAAGAGCCACATGGTTCCTCCCCGACTCTATGGTTCAAGTAATCATTGACACAGCACATAGTCCAGCACACTTAGGAGAAAAAGCCATGTTAGACAGCATTCAGAATCTATGGTTCAATAAGCATTTACGAGCAGCAGCGAAACAGAAAGTGCGTACCTGCATGATCTGTTGTCAGTTCAATCCAGGCAAAGGTATTCCAGTGGAACAAGGTAGATTTCATCCTCCCGACCATCCTTTTGAAGTCCTCCAGATGGATTATATCCAGATGGACAGATGCCGAAGTTCAAGTATGCCCTCGTAGTCGTATGTGCCCTTTCCCGTTGGACAGAAGCATATCCAGTCCCAGATTACACTGCTGTAACCACTGCCAAACAACTGATCCGTGAATTTTTCCCGCGATACGGCTTGCCCCGTGTCGTGTACTCTGATAATGGTCAGCCATTCCCGTCCGAGCTTATGAAACAGGTATCACTCCTGTTGGGTTACCAGTGGAAATTCCACTGCGTACGACACCCTGAAGCAGCTGGTCTCGTTGAGAGACATAATCAAACCCTGAAAACACGCTTAGCAAAGGTCTGTGCAGAAAAAGGTATAGATTGGATAGTAGCCTTGCCAGTTGCTCTCTTTTACATGCGGATGGTAGCCCATCCTAGAACTGGATTGTCCCCGTATGAGATAATTTTTGGACGTCCCCCGAACATGTGGGGTACGCCTATGCCCCGAAAAATAACTGATGTTGAAAGTACTATGCTGACAGATTACTTGGCTTCCTTGATGTCTGCACTACAATCTTGTCGTTCACAGGTTGCGGCTGCCTTCCCGGACAACACCCAAGTCAAACCGCATGAAATCGTTCCGGGAGAATTTGTCTACGTTAGAAATTTCGACAGATCAAGTCCGCTGGAGCCGAGGTGGAAACAGCCAAAGTTGGTGTTGATGACGACGAAGACCGCCGTGAAGTTAGAAGGTCGCAAGGGGTGGTTACATTCGAGCCACATTAAACGGTGTTACGGACAGTGTCCAGGAACTGCAATCAAAGGCTGCCCCCTTTCGGACATTGACTCTAAACTCCCCCTGTTAGAGAAAACTCCCCAACAAGAATATCGAGCAAAGTTGAGGTCTAGTAAGTCAGACAGCGTTTAATTGTTTAAGTCCCCCTCGGGTGACGCGGTTAGACAGGTTTCTGACATGTATAAGATAGACCCAAGTAGTCAGAGAGAAAAGAGAACAATATTGTAAAAATTTGCACAGTCGATGCGTTATTGCATTAATTTTCATGTTTCTTCTGAGTCTTACGATCATATGCATAAGTTTAATGCTACATGTTTTTTTCCCTCTTGATTCTCATGTACATGCTTCCTCTAATGACACTGTAGAGCACACTTTCAGCGACCTGCCCCCCCCACGAACTGTCCTATCGATTAGCAATGCGCAACAATACATTCATCCGTATGTTACATCATTCTCACCAGACTAGCAATGCCACCAATTGCTGGGTATGTGGCCGACTCCCTCCCTATCAGAAGTACAAGGGAGCTCTGCCCCTCTTTCCCTACCCGTTCACACATAATGGTTCGTGTGGTGCATGGTTAACTTTAATGTCCTCCTTAGACAGTAAGTCCCAAGTTTCCCAAGGCAATTGGATTTGGGGGAATCTGAATACAGTCATGAATAAAGCATGTTTCCCAGACGCAGACGGTCTTCCCCAAAGGAGAGGGACCGACCTAGAAAACGAAGTATATGAATTAGGTAACTTTTCCCTCAATCTCATGATCCTGAACGTCCAGTCCGAGACTAATTCGAACTTGCCGTTTATAACAGTTTTGCCAGTGAAAGGCGAACTATGTGTTAGAAAGAATGGTTCAGTACATCTAGGACACAGGGATTGTAATACTGTGGTCGAATTCAGTGACAAAGGAAAGTCTACGTTTAAAGCCTCTCGCCATTCTTATTTCATTTGCGGTCACACCGCTTATGTACATCTGCCTCCTGATTGGGATGGGACATGTTACATTGCGTTCCTATTACCACCTGTTTTCCTAGCCCCACCTGATTATCATCGGAATTCACGCCTTGTGAATGTAAGACATAGAAGGGAGATCAAGACCCCAATTGTCGATCAGACTGAGACGACGTGGGAACAATACACAGATTTCAATAAAGGATTCTTTTTCTTTGTAGGTCCTGTTCAAAACAGTAAATTGATACGCAAATTAACTAGAACTTTGGAGGCGGTAGTGAACGAAACTACTTCTGCTTTAGGTAATCTGACTGAAGAACAATCTGCTATGAAACTTGTAGTTCTTCAAAATCGCCTTGTCCTTGACGTCATCCTGGCTGATAGGGGCGGGGCTTGTAGAGTCATCGGATCCAGTTGTTGTGTTTTCATTCCTAATAACGCACCATCCGTGTATAAGGCCATAACCCGGCTCCACGAAATTGCTCACCTGATACACCAGAATCCAGGCTCCTGGACTTGGTCCGCTTGGCTCTGGAGTGTGATATCCGCTTGGGGATGGAAATTGTTATCATTCCTAGGAATAATATTGGTCATAGTATTCAGTTGTTGTCTCTGTCTGCAATGTGGGCCAGCGATTTGCGGTTTGTGCGCCACAGCTTGTATTCCCCGTCCAAGTACACGTTCCCGAATAAAGAAAGATGAACAAATGATGTTATATGAACAGATAGATGGTCTCATGAATATAGATATATCCTAAAGGGTGTAGTAGGGGCCAAGGAGGGAATGAGGTAATAAAAAATTTTCAGGTAGCCAATGTGTCCCCCACTCGCACCCTATCCATGCACCCATGTTCCTTGTATGTCGTGTAACTTTTTTCCTGTTCATGCTAGAAAGACGCATATGCATTTGCGTCCAACTTTAAAATGTCAACTATCCCGTCCTGCATGAAAATTCCGTTCATTAGGCTTCTAGGCCTATGGTGCCAACGTCTTTTACATGGTGCACTTTCACGTTTTCTCCATGTTTCCTGGCCCAGTCGAGCTAGGCCCTTAATCGAGGCTCCAAGTTCTTTTCTGCCTCTGAAAGCTGCCGTTTAGGTATGCATCCCTGACCTCTGCCTTACTTCCTGCTCAGACGAGCGGTGCCCGGCTCGGCCTGGTCTGCTTGCCAAGACGATGTTTTACCTACAAGTTATCTGCTCAGCCTCCTCGAAAACACATTCCAGTCTAGTGAAATAGGTAAACATATTCCCGGCTGCAGAGCAAAGGGCCCTGCCTTCCTGTCTCCATGCAAGTAATTTACTGCTCTTGTTACCATGGTAGGCCCATGGCCCCCGCACTCTACATGAAGATCCATATGCACGCACTAGCATTCAGTGATGAACGGCCCCTGCCCGAGAAACCTTTTACTCCAGACACTACATCCTCAAAACATACGATATCAGATATGCTGTATGTGCAGGTCGTTCTGACATCCCAGACATTAGTCTCCTCTACTAGAACTAAAGTCAAAGCCCCAGCTCCCCAGTCATGCTCAGTTGCGCGCGCATCTGCAATAACAAATTTCTGCTGATTCTGCAAATCTACCCTAAAGCATCCACCCACATGTGACGTTTCTTGTGACGATTCTCTGACATGTCAAGTGCACGCCCATGTGTACGCCTTTTTACACGCCTCCTGTTACGCACATGTGTTCTTATCTCTCTCTTTTCACCTGTTACGCCTACTGTATTCACTCCAAGTATACTGTTATACTATATATAATGTGTGATGTTAATAAAATGTTGAATGTCCCTTCCTGAACCTTAGTGGTGATGGAACTCGATGTCCCATACCTCGAGGTATTTCATTAAAGCCTGTATGACTCAGATTCCACGGACTCTGCCTCTCATTTGATTGAGCTATCCTTTTGACTTTTAATTGTATGGAAAAATGATACGGTAAATTTATTTACCACAACGTTTAACCTCCGACTTCCTCAATTTCAAAGATCAGAATTTATTTGAGGCCTTCCTAGATGTTGTTCATCCGTTCATGGAAAGAAAACTCTATGCCAAGTTTACATGGGGTTGCCTGCCGGTCCATGCATTTACCAACAGATGGTCAAAAGCTTCCCCTCTTGGATTGATGTGTTTTATCTAGGAACCAGATTCAATATTGTGACTTTATTCCCCTATACGGCTATAATCAATAATATCCCTATAATGGCATAATAATCAGATCCATATTTCAGTAAATCGCCCCTGCAGCCCAAGGCATGGCAGAAGCTACTTCCTTAGATTCCTAGAAAGCACACCCAGTTCTTTCGACACACCAAACCTCCAGCAACCTGGGAAAGCCCCGCTTGCTTTGCTTTGATTTGTAATAGAACTCATGCGAGCACTGTAAGAACGGCCAGTTCTTAGTGACATCTTTATTGACGTCTTATGTCCAAACCTTACGTCAAACTCGGCACCTTTCAGGTATAAATATACCAACGTTGCCTTAAGCAAACACACGGTGGTGATTCTGGAGCAGAGCAGCTAATCTACTTTCCGAGAGCCCAGCAGAAGCGAGAAGCCCACGGACGCTGCCCCTCCTCTTTGACGCGCTGAGAAAGACGCTGTCTTTTCTCCTGCAGAGAAAATCCAGCTCCAGCGTTTCCAGCCTACCCTTGTGGGTGACTGGGATATCGGGTCCTGAGAGGGAGATACCAGACCTCCTACATTCTATTCCCAAGGTACAGTGCTGACTAAACCCTTAGAGAGAATTCTTGAACAGATCCTTGGCAACAAACCTACTTAACTTAAACTGCTACTTACTTACTCCTTCCTACGTATTAGGCTTAGGTCAGGTACACCGGGGTAGGCGTATTTTAGAGGCACCAGTTGAGCACGTTAGCCTATGTGTATATGTTTTATACATTTTAAAGTGTCTTATGGCTAAGAAACCATATCAATGCTTTTACAGTATTATTTCATAATACCCCTTTTACTGTACGTACTCTACTTCACAATAAGTATTGCAATTGTGGCAATTCATTTCTCCTGCATGAGAAGGAAGACTGCTCAATAAATAATACCTTTTATTGAAAACGCCCGTCTCTCTATTCTCTGCACCCTGGTGAAATTAAATATGCACAACTGACTGAGTGAGACAGCTGTCTATTGTTTCACACGACTCTAGAGATTGACTCTTATTCTGAGGGAGCAAAGTTGTCATGTTTATGCGGTTGTCGGAAGCTGAATCCCTTCTTGTCTGAAGCCAGGGAAGCTGATCACTTCCTATTCAGTCAAGAAAGTTTCCAGTGACCTCTGAGCTAGCTGGCGCAAACCTAAATTAAGTCTAACATAGTCAGTAGAGACCTAGAAGACCTCAGTCCTACGTCTAAACTGCTGTTTATGTTATTCCAATGCGCAGGGCCTATAGGGAAAATAGGAACTACACTACAGGATGTCCTGTAAGTGCCAGAAAGAGATACTCATTCATGTTTTCTTCTTTTGTCCAGGATATAATGTACCAAGGAGGTATTGGCTTTTACCAATATGCAGGAACCTGGGGTATAGACCGTCAATGAAGGCCTTTAGAGTTTTGAGAACTGACACTCATCCCCAGATTGTTTTTGCCATGTCTGGTTTCCTTAACTCTATGTGGCTTAGGCGCTGTAAGATTTTGTTTTGTGTTTAAATTTATTTTTATTGGTTTCACAGAGAGACATGTAGAATTCAATACACTGTTATTTCCACATTGAAAAATTAATAACATGTCCAGAAAGTTGCTCCGCCTGGCCCGGCACATATCTCGCTCCTGTCACAGGGAGTGGACGTTGTTCAATTGACCTGGAATGTGGATGTGCCATGGCCTCTTATAGAAATTGTCCATGAAACCAACGTATAAAACGGGGAAAGAAACAAACCCCATCGTCCTCCCCCAACCAGTGTGCTGTTTCTCGTGAAAGTGTGTCACCTGCGGGACGGTATGGTCACCGGACTCCCTGCTCAGAGTCTGCGGTGGTGTGAATTGGGTCTGTCAAGCACAACAGCCGAAGGTACCTCGGGCAGGTAATTTCATTAAACTCCTGAGAGAGAAGTGTGAGCAGCGGTTGCCAGACTGTGTGGAAGGTGGATGTAGTCTGGGTGAATGTAGCTTGGATTCGTTCCATCCCAAATGTGAATCATAATTTGTGCAACCATGGGTCTGACCTTGGTCTCCCAAAGGGATAAGATGTGCTGGGAGGCCGCCAGCAACGCAACACCCATTTGCCTACCTCTAATGGACTTCAATGGAAAAGTAAGGGCATTCAGGAGTCCAGAG
Organism: Lissotriton vulgaris; assembly: GCF_964263255.1. Taxonomy (NCBI): domain Eukaryota; kingdom Metazoa; phylum Chordata; class Amphibia; order Caudata; family Salamandridae; genus Lissotriton; species Lissotriton vulgaris. The sequence goes on along the minus strand of NC_141695.1, from coordinate 1,082,843,680 downwards.
ATGGTGTAAGCTGGAAATCGTGGGATTTCCGTTTCTAAGAATTTATCAATGTCATCAAGGACTGCTTTCCAATAGTCCTGAACTTCCAGGCAATCCCACAGGAGATGAGTTAAAGTGCCCATAGCCACGCATCCCCTCCAACAAAATGCGCTTCGTGCTGGGTTGCCCCTGTGAAGTCTAGCAGGTGTAAGGTACCAATACGTAGCTAATTTCACAGTCGATTCCCTGCCTGCATATTCCTGGCCGTATGGGTAGCTCTATAGTAGATCAATTGCCATTCCTGGGATGTCAATGTTCTCCCTAACTCCCCCTCCCATCGGGACTGCCCTGCAGTGCGGCGTGCCTCCATAGGAGGAGTGAGCATCTTGTAGAGGTCCGTGATGAGACCTCTGTCCGACTCCTTTGTGACCAGCCACTTCTCGAACTCGGTCAATTGCCTGCCAACTTAAGGGCTAATCTCAGGCTGCAGGAGCCAGTGTCTGAGCTGAAAATACTGAAAGAGCTGTGGAGAGGGGATATCATACCCGCGAGACAGCTCAGCTAGTGGGAGAAAGCCCGCCAAGTCAAAGAGGTGGAGTTGCGCCACTGTGGAAACGAGCGGGGGACATTGCCCGGAGGGAAATCGGGACTGTCCCATAAAGGAGTAAGCAGCGAAGGGAAGGTCGTGAGCCCTCGTCTGGTAGCAACCGAGTCCCATACTTTCAACACAGTGCGCGTGACGGGTGAGTTCTGGAGGTAGCGCGGCCGATGTGGGCGACGGAGGAATGGTACCTTCCATAAAGAGGTTTGGGCCATAGCCCTATCTTGGAAGAGCCAGCTCTTCTCCGATTCCGGCCAAAACCATTCCACCATATACCGCAGTTGTGTCGCCTTAAAGTATTGATGGAGGTTGGGAATCCCCAGGCCCACCTCGTTCATCCCGCGGTATGCCAGCTGCTTGTGCATTCGTGGCCGCTTACCCCCCCCCCCCACACGAAATACTGAATCGCCGCTTGCAATGTTTTAATAGTCCCCGCCGGCGGGATCACGGGAATATTTTGAAAGATGTATAATATCTTGGGAAGTGCAGACATCTTCACTGCCGCCACCTTCCCCAAAAGTGACAGAGTCTGTTTCGCCCAACGTCCCAGATCTGTTTGAAGCTGCAAAGTTAAATTGGCATAATTCAAGGCTACCGTCTGATTAGTGGAAGGTGTGAGGAGAATGCCTAAATAAGGGAGTTGCATCCGGAATAAGAGCCCGCCACCCCCCGTACGAGGGCGATGCATTATGGGTAAGAGCATTTCTGCCCAAGGGTAAGATCAGGGATTTCCCCCTATTCACCTTGAGGCCTGACACCTTACCAAACGCCTCGATTTCCTCCAAGAATGCTGGCACCGAGCGCTCCGGGTGATCGAGAGCCGCCAGGATGTCATCCGCGTAGAGGCTGATGGGGTGCGATTCCCTACCAAAAGTGATACCTCGAATATTGGGGTTATCCCGCACCCTCTGCGCCAACGGCTCGATGTAGAGCGCAAACAGGAGGGAGGAGAGAAGACATTCCTACCTGGAGCCGCACTGAATTTCGAAGGGACTGGAGCATAGGCCATTAAGGCGGATTCTAGCTTGCGGCCGATGGTAGCAACTAGCCACCCAGGACTGGAAGCGCTCGCACACTCCAAAATGCGCAAGTACTTTCCCTAAAAAGCCCCAGTCCACGCGATCAAAAGCTTTCTCAGAGTCTATGGAAAGGAGAATCAAGTCCGATTGCTGGAAGTGGGCCTTGTCGATCAGGTGGAGGATACGTTTGGTGTTGTCGCTGCATTGTCTACCAGGGATAAAACCTGATTGGTCCGGCTCTACTATCCCCGGGAGTCAAGGTCCAGGCCGCGAGGCCAGCACGCCAGTAAATAGCCTAAGTTCAAGATTAAGGAAGGAAATCAGCCGAAACGCATAGCAGCGAGTAGCGTCCTTGCCCGGCTTGGGCAACACAATGACCTCCGCTTTTAACATGTCGGGCGGAATGGAGCCAGGTCCCTGAAATGAGTTAAAAAGTTTTGTAAGAATCAGGGCAAGCAGCGGACAAAATATTTTATAAAAACCGGCGGAGAAGCCATCGGGGCCCGGCGCCTTTAGGGACTTAAGACGGGAAATAGCACTAACCACCTCCTCAACTCGGATATGGGCTTCCAGGGCGCTCGCGTTCTCCACACTTAATGCAGTGGTGGCTATACCCCGCAAATAGGTTTCAGCTGCAGCCTCTGGCATAGGGTCTGCCTTATAGAGGGACGCGCATAGTCATGAAAACCCCCCGCAATTTGTGCCTCATCTCGGAGCGCCTACCCCTGGTCATCCCATAAGGATAGGATTTTCGAGCGGTGCACTTTAGCCCGTAACGCGCTCGCGAGGAGGCGTCCTGTCCTGTTCCCTCCCACGTAGTAAGTTTGCCGACGGCAAAGTGCCGCTTACTCGGCCCGATCCAGGTCCAGACTCACCAAGTGCGCCCTGGCAACTTTCAATTGTTTCCAAACTCTTGGGGCCCCTGTGCGGCTATGGACGAGTTCCAACTCAAGTACCTCGGCTGTGAGGGTTTCTCGCTTAGCCTTGCTATCTTTGATCTCTGCTGCGGCTATGGCGATTAATTCGGGTATCAGGAAGTGAGATGGATACAAGTCGACCACCACCTTTGTGCTGCACCCCTCCCTTGGTCCCCAACCCCCTCGGCACACTGGTTCCCACCCTCCTTCCCCCCAACCCCAGAACTCTCCCAACTCCCCCATCCCGCACCCCAACCCGCCCTAACTTCCCCATCCCTAACAGCCTCCCTCCATCCCCACCCCCTGCCATTGACCTGCCCACCAACCCCCTCCCTAACCCCAACACCCCCTCCCACCCAAACCCCAACATAGAGTCCCCATCGGAGCATCATAGTCCCAGGCCAATTAACTCACAGTCCTGGCCTGTGGTAAAAGTATGTGAGGTAACGTGTGGCATTGGCGACCTTTCCGGCCCCCCACACTCCCCCCCAACCAGCATATCCATGATGCGACATAAGTCCCTCACTCCGCCCGGTCAGTCCACCGAACCCGTGTCTCTGGACACCTCTTGGACAGCCGAGGCTTGCTCACGGGCCATGGTGGCTGGATCCGGTTTCAGGGATGCTTTAGGTGAGCGTTCGCGGGTAACCTTTTACCACTCACTCCGGGATGGGCGTTGGCGGCGATCTGGAGACTGTTGCTATGAAGCGTCCATGGAGGAAGTGTCGTCTAGGAGGTCGATGCCCAGAAGGGCGCAGGTACCTTGCAAAGATCTCATCTTGTGCAAAGTCCCATTCCATTTAAACATCAGCCTGAAGGGGTGAAGCCAGGAGTAGGGAACTTCCTTCTCACGTAAGAAGGTAGTGACCACCTTGAAGGTTTTCCGCTTGTGTAAAGTAATCGCTGAGAGGTCTTGATACAGCGCCACTGAGTGCCCTTGGTATTTGAGAGGTTGCTTGCGATGTGCCTCCCGCACGATTCTTTCTTTTAAGGGGATGGCCAGTATGCCGGGAGGGGGAGCTGGCCCACATCGCGCTAGGCTGACTCTATGCGCCCGGTCAATGCAGATGTCTAAGTCCCGGTCCTCACCCAAGATCTCCCGAAACATGTGTTGCAGGAAGCCCGCAACACTCTCCCCTTTGGACGGTACACCGCGAACCCTGATATTATTCCACCTGGACCTATTTTCAAGGTTATCTGCATGCGCCTGCAGGTCCACCTGTTGGTCACGAACACGAATAATCTCCTGTTGGAGCTGCTCCACTTCTTCCCCTCTGGATTGCTCCGCTTCTTCAATAGCTGCCACCCGTTCGCCCAGGCAATCCACATCCCGACGGAGTTCCCGGTGTCCTCCGGCCATGTCCTGCTTTAATGCCTGGAAGTCCTCTCGCAGGGAGTTAAATAGCGCTTCAAGAAAGGATTTGGTGATTGGGACCTCTCCTTCTCCCTGTTCTGCGGGGAACTTGGCGAGGGAGAGGGCGTGTTCTTGATGCCCTGGGGGGGGGCCATAATAAGCATGTCCGTAAGTGTCCGCCCGCCTCTGCTCCCTGCGTTGGCCATTATCCGTGAGAAGCCCGCGGCCTCACCACGTGCGACGCCAAAGCAGTCTGATAGTCCCGCGTCACACGTAAATGGGAAGAGCAGGGCCCACCGCCCACGGCCTGTCTGACGAGGATAGGGAGACAAAACTGATGCAGCCCTCTTTCTACCTCCGGGCTTCCTCGTCTCCGCACAGTTAGGAGGAGGAGGGGGGGGGGCAGCCACCCACGGCCCACAGAAAGCACTGCTGCACTGACACCCACCTGTTATCGCAGTTCCGGGGAGGGCGGCAGGATCTGGAGGGTACCATTGAGAGGCGTCTGTTCAAATGCCTTGGGGGGGGGGGGAACACACGACTCAGCATGACCCGCAGTGGCCAGCTCCGGCGATCCAACACACAGCTCTCCCTCCAGCCGCGCCCTGCAGTGAACCGACTCTGCGGGGTGTCCCCTTCTCCGCTAGCCGCTCTGTCCACGTGTTGTTCTTCAGGGTTACAGCAGAAAGCTGCCTGGTCCAGGGGGGTCTTCTGCCACCAGGCCTCAAAGCCCCGTTATAAATCGTGCCCTCCAGCCACACTAGGCACAGTCACTGCAGCAAGTGGTGGGGCCTTTACAGTCGGAACCGGGTGTCCTGCACAGCCCGGTCCACCGGTGCTCAGCGCCTCAGGTCCGGGGCTCCTCCAGGCGTCCACCCGCACAGAGGGGAGAAGGCCGCGAGCCTGGCCCCTCCCCCGCGAGGACACTGCTGTGAAGGTGCGTAGGCCTCCAAACCGTGGCCTAAATTTATACGGCTGCCGGCGCCCCGAGTGCTGCCCCCCCCCAACACCGACTGCCAGCGATCTCGTGCGTGTCCGCTGCAGGGAGGCCGCTGCGTCACTCACCGGGAGATGCTCTGGTCGCAGAAGGAGATTGAGCGACTGACGCTGGTCAGGAAGCACCCAGTCCGCCTCCATTCAGCAGGCCTCAATTTTCAATCACCGGATGCCTCAGATGCCCTCAAATATCGGGCCTGTGGTGTCCCCACCTCCGGGACGGGAATCTGAAGCAGCGGTGCGGCGTTCTCTGGCTCCTGTATCAGCGGGGGACCGTGTACTCATCTCCTTACACCAACGTCAGACAGCTGCCATTTCACGTCCCCCAGCCGCTGATCGCCGCCTCGGCCAGCCGGTGAGCCCGAGTTCTAAATGGCACACAAGGCGGACCCCACTTGTCCTGCACACTCACAGGCAAGGTGCTCGCCGAGTCGGGGTGCAAAAGCGCATTTCAGGCCGGGAAAGGGGACCTGGAGCGGGTAGCCTCGAGGTCATGCTGGCACTCAGGTCGCCATCTTGGCCATGCACCTGTAAGTTTTTTAACCCCCCTGAACATGCTCAATGTTCCCTTTCCATTTCCCACTGTTTCGACCTTATTAATTCATGAAATCACTGTTTTAACCATTTTTAAAAATTTAATATCTTTTAACTTGGGAAATGTGTTCAATCCATTGTACATGGCTATATTCTGTAATGTTTACTGATGTTCTTATTGTCCAAACGCAGTGATGTATGCATTTTATTTTTTGCTTTTATGGTCAACAATGATCGAAATAAAGCTTGGAAATGGTAATGGAAATCTAATGCGGGCATAAAACCACCTTGACGAAATAGTAGTATGACTTCCCACAGACTGGTCTAACAGAAATGTAACAACAAACTGTAGTGGAATCAGATCTAGTATTGGGAGGCGCCAACCATACTTCTTTTGAAAGAGAAGTACAGCAAGTAGACTCCCTCACCTTGCTGACGTAGGATTACTGGTTGGAAGGTGCCCTTTGGGGGCATAACTAAACCTCCTCTTGTAGAAAACATACATGATCTTGACTGAGGCTGTGTGGTTTAGGTGGTATGTTGGGAGGGCTGGAATAGAATTTGAGGCAATAGCTCTGCTAGACTACTGCAAATCCCCACTGATTGGACGCAATTTCCATCTATTACTGGTGGAAATCAGATATCCTCACCTGAACAGGTGCAGGATGGTCAGGGGAGGACGGATGGAGGCCCAGTGCTTAGAAGTGGGGTCTCCTTTGCCAGAGCCACTTCTTCCTCTACCTTTGTTCCACCTAGGGCAACACAGTTAGCAACCCCTACTTCAGTGGGAGTTGCAGAAATCTTGCAGTTGGCATTAGTAGGACTGTGAAGAGGTCGGTGTTGTTGTTTTGTTACTCCCTCTTGCCTTGTGCCACAGAACAGACGCCCTCGAACATGTGGCTTGTAGAGCACCCATGAACTTCACAATGTCCATGTGTTTAATAACCTTTTCCAATGGCTTGATGACTTGCAGCCTAAGAGATCTTCCATGCAATGTTAGCTGCGTCAAGGGCACACTAGATGGTTGAGATTCTAAAGAGGAAAACTATTTTAACCACCTCCTTGCCCATATTTTTATAGGGCTCTAGGTGTTGTTGTAGGAAGGCCTCAATTACCTGCCAGGGTAGCAAGTCTACCGAGCTGACTATTAGCCACAGGGAACTTGACCCTTTTCAAAATCTATTACCCCTTGAATGTCAAATGCACCACTAGAGAGTCTGCGGGAACTTGCCTGCTGCAGTATAAAGGGTCATTGGGAGTGCCTTTAACTTCCTTTCCACTCTAGGAGTAACTACCTTAGCCCTCAATGGGGCTTTAAAGTACTCAAGGGCTGTGCTAAGCATTCTCTTATGGTGTGCCCTCTTAGTATCCCCCGTTTTTCCAGATACCACTGTGCTTGACTGCTTATCATCTAGCGCCCCTCACATATTTACCAAACTCCAAAATTATAATTTTACGCGTCTTTCACTTTTGAAAACGTGTTTACATTCTCACTCTAATCGCCCTCCTCTTTTTTCTCCCTCCGCCCACTGTTGGGCGTCCTCCAAATCACCGCGCCTTCCTTTAAAAGCACACCCTCGCTGTACGCGCGTTCTGCGCATGCGCAAATGATTAGTGCCGGTTGAGACGCCACCGCTGCGGTCGGATTTACAGCTTGACGAAGTAAGTTCCAAGACCCTTTCTCCTCAGCTTTTAAATTTATGCCGTTGAACCCTTTTGGCCAAGCATTTGTCTGACATTCTTGTTATGTTTCAGACGCCCATTTCCCCATCTCTGATATGGATGCAGTCTAAACCCTTGTTTCATGTGAGTTTTTACTTAACTTGGGTTACTACCTGCGCTCTCAACATACTGTTTGGGTCCTGATTTCTTTTTCTTTTTCTTGATTTCCTATTAGTAACGCGTTTTCACTTGATGTCAATATACAACAACGTTTTGAACTAACTAACATCACTAGTCTGTTGACTGGAGAACCATTTTCAAACAAACAACCAGGTGAATATGCATGACTCTTGCTGCTTCTACTTGACGTGTAGGTCTTTATCCCCCTCTCATTCTATGCTCCTATACTTTATTCTTCAGAAATCCTTAATGAAGACAGTTTCTTCTTTTACCCTACCTGGGTACATTTACTACTCGGTCAAGATTTCAGCGTTATAACTCCAGGCATCCTCCTATTTTGGTAAGAAGATTAATTGAACACGCTGTATTGGCCATTTCTAATGCTGATAACAGTGTTAAGACCTTTCTGATACACTATGCTTCCTTTTCCACTCACAGTGCTCTGACCAACCTTTAGAGCATCGCTCCTGCCAGCTTCCCCCGACCCGCTAATAATAAGAACAAGCATTTACAATGCAATGGTTTTGCCTTTGTTAAAGTTAGAGCTATTGGCATTGCTCTTGACACTCTGGAGCTCCACTCTGCATTCTGAAGCTCCACTCTGCACTCTGAAGCTCCACTCTGCACTCTGAAGCTCCACTCTGAAGCTCCACTCTGAAGCTCCACTCTGAAGCTCCACTCTGAAGCTCCACTCTGAAGCTCCACTCTGCACTCTGAAGCTCCACTCTGAATCTGAACTCTGAAGCTCCACTCTGAATCTGCACTCTGAAGCTCCACTCTGAAGCTCCACTTTGAAGCTCCACTCTGAAGCTCCACTCTGAAGCTCCACTCTGCACTCTGAAGCTCCACTCTGAAGCTCCACTCTGCACTCTGAAGCTCCACTCTGAAGCTCCACTCTGCACTCTGAAGCTCCACTCTGCACTCTGAAGCTCCACTCTGCACTCTGAAGCTCCACTCTCCACTCTGCACTCTGAATCTCAACTCTGAAGCTCCACTCTCCACTCTGAATCTCCACTCTGAAGCTCCACTCTCCACTCTGAATCTCCACTCTGAATCTCCACTCTCCACTCTGAATCTCCACTCTGAATCTCCACTCTCCACTCTGAATCTCCACTCTGAATCTCCACTCTCCACTCTGAATCTCCACTCTGAATCTCCACTCTCCACTCTGAATCTGCACTCTGAAGCTCCACTCTGCACTCTGAAGCTCCACTCTGAAGCTCCACTCTGAAGCTCCACTCTGAAGCTCCACTCTGAAGCTCCACTCTGAAGCTCCACTCTGAAGCTCTACTCTGCACTCTGAAGCTCCACTCTGAAGCTCCACTCTGAAGCTCCACTCTGAAGCTCCACTCTGCACTCTGAAGCTCCACTCTGAAGCTCCACTCTGCACTCTGAAGCTCCACTCTGCACTCTGAAGCTCCACTCTGAAGCTCCACTCTGCACTCTGAAGCTCCACTTTGAAGCTCCACTCTGAAGCTCCACTCTGAAGCTCCACTCTGAAGCTCCACTCTGAAGCTCCACTCTGAAGCTCCACTCTGCACTCTGAAGCTCTGCTCTGAAGCTCCGCTCTGAAGCTCCGCTCTGAAGCTCCACTCTGCACTCTGAAGCTCCACTCTGAAGCTCCACTCTGCACTCTGAAGCTCCACTCTGAAGCTCCACTCTGCACTCTGAAGCTCCGCTCTGAAGCTCCGCTCTGAAGCTCCACTCTGAAGCTCCACTCTGAAGCTCCACTCTGCACTCTGAAGCTCCACTCTGAAGCTCCGCTCTGAAGCTCCGCTCTGAAGCTCCGCTCTGAAGCTCCGCTCTGAAGCTCCACTCTGAAGCTCCACTCTGAAGCTCCACTCTGAAGCTCCACTCTGCACTCTAAAGCTCCACTCTGAAGCTCCACTCTGAAGCTCCACTCTGAAGCTCCACTCTGAAGCTCCACTCTGCACTCTGAAGCTCCACTCTGAAGCTCCACTCTGCACTCTGAAGCTCCACTCTGAAGCTCCACTCTGCACTCTGAAGCTCCACTCTGAAGCTCCACTCTGAAGCTCCACTCTGAAGCTCCACTCTGAAGCTCCACTCTGCACTCTGAAGCTCCACTCTGAAGCTCCACTCTGCACTCTGAAGCTCCACTCTGAAGCTCCACTCTGAAGCTCCACTCTGAAGCTCCACTCTGAAGCTCCACTCTGCACTCTGAAGCTCCACTCTGAAGCTCCACTCGGAAGCTCCACTCGGAAGCTCCACTCTGCACTCTGAAGCTCCACTCTGAAGCTCCACTCTGCACTCTGAAGCTCCACTCTGAAGCTCCACTCTGCACTCTGAAGCTCCACTCTGAAGCTCCACTCTGCACTCTGAAGCTCCGCTCTGAAGCTCCGCTCTGAAGCTCCACTCTGAAGCTCCACTCTGAAGCTCCACTCTGCACTCTGAAGCTCCACTCTGAAGCTCCACTCTGCACTCTGAAGCTCCTCTCTGAAGCTCCGCTCTGAAGCTCCGCTCTGAAGCTCCGCTCTGAAGCTCCACTCTGAAGCTCCGCTCTGAAGCTCCACTCTGAAGCTCCGCTCTGAAGCTCCGCTCTGAAGCTCCGCTCTGAAGCTCCACTCTGAAGCTCCACTCTAAAGCTCCACTCTGAAGCTCCACTCTGAAGCTCTTCTCTGCACTCTGAAGCTCCACTCTGAAGCTCCACTCTGCACTCTGAAGCTCCACTCTGAATCTGCACTCTGAATCTGCACTCTGAATCTGCACTCTGAATCTGCACTCTGAATCTGCACTCTGAATCTGCACTCTGAAGCTCCACTCTGAAGCTCCACTCTGAATCTGCACTCTGAATCTGCACTCTGAATCTGCACTCTGAAGCTCCACTCTAAAGCTCCACTCTGAAGCTCCACTCTGAAGCTCCACTCTGAAGCTCCACTCTGCACTCTGAAGCTCCACTCTGCACTCTGAAGCTCCACTCTGAAGCTCCACTCTGAAGCTCCACTCTGCACTCTGAAGCTCCACTCTGAAGCTCCACTCTGCACTCTGAAGCTCCACTCTGAAGCTCCACTCTGAAGCTCCACTCTGCACTCTGAAGCTCCACTCTGCACTCTGAAGCTCCACTCTGAAGCTCCACTCTGAAGCTGCACTCTGAAGCTCCACTCTGAAGCTCCACTCTGCACTCTGAAGCTCCACTCTGAAGCTCCACTCTGAAGCTCCACTCTGCACTCTGAAGCTCCACTCTGAAGCTGCACTCTGAAGCTCCACTCTGAAGCTCCACTCTGAAGCTCCACTCTGAAGCTCCACTCTGCACTCTGAAGCTCCACTCTGAAGCTCCACTCTGCACTCTGAAGCTCCACTCTGAAGCTCCACTCTGCACTCTGAAGCTCCACTCTGAATCTGCACTCTGAATCTGCACTCTGAAGCTCTACTCTGAATCTGCACTCTGAAGCTCCACTCTGAAGCTCCACTCTGAAGCTCCACTCTGAAGCTCCACTCTGAAGCTCCACTCTGAAGCTCCACTCTGCACTCTGAAGCTCCACTCTGAAGCTCCACTCTGAAGCTCCACTCTGAAGCTCCACTCTGAAGCTCCACTCTGAAGCTCCACTCTGAAGCTCCACTCTGAAGCTCCACTCTGCACTCTGAAGCTCCACTCTGAAGCTCCACTCTGAAGCTCCACTCTGAAGCTCCACTCTGCACTCTGAAGCTCCACTCTGAAGCTCCACTCTGCACTCTGAAGTTCCACTCTGCACTCTGAAGCTCCACTCTGCACTCTGAAGCTCCACTCTGAAGCTCCACTCTGCACTCTGAAGCTCCACTCTGAAGCTCCACTCTGCACTCTGAAGCTCCACTCTGAAGCTCCACTCTGCACTCTGAAGCTCCACTCTGAATCTGCACTCTGAAGCTCCACTCTGCACTCTGAAGCTCCACTCTGAAGCTCCACTCTGCACTCTGAAGCTCCACTCTGAAGCTCCACTCTGCACTCTGAAGCTCCACTCTGAAGCTCCACTCTGCACTCTGAAGCTCCACTCTGAAGCTCCACTCTGAAGCTCCACTCTGAAGCTCCACTCTGCACTCTGAAGCTCCACTCTGAAGCTCCACTCTGAAGCTCCACTCTGAAGCTCTACTCTGCACTCTGAAGCTCCACTCTGAAGCTCTACTCTGCACTCTGAAGCTCCACTCTGAAGCTCTACTCTGCACTCTGAAGCTCCACTCTGAAGCTCCACTCTGAAGCTCCACTCTGCACTCTGAAGCTCCACTTTGAAGCTCCACTCTGAAGCTCCACTCTGCACTCTGAAGCTCCACTCTGAAGCTCCACTCTGCACTCTGAAGCTCCACTCTGCACTCTGAAGCTCCACTCTGCACTCTGAAGCTCCACTCTGAAGCTCCACTCTGAAGCTCCACTCTGAAGCTCCACTCTGCACTCTGAAGCTCCACTCTGAAGCTCCACTCTGCACTCTGAAGCTCCACTCTGAAGCTCCACTCTGAAGCTCCACTCTGAAGCTCCACTCTGAAGCTCCACTCTGAAGCTCCACTCTGCACTCTGAAGCTCCACTCTGAAGCTCCACTCTGAAGCTCCGCTCTGAAGCTCCACTCTGCACTCTGAAGCTCCACTCTGAAGCTCCACTCTGCACTCTGAAGCTCCACTCTGAAGCTCCACTCTGAAGCTCCACTCTGAAGCTCCACTCTGAAGCTCCACTCTGCACTCTGAAGCTCCACTCTGAAGCTCCACTCTGCACTCTGAAGCTCCACTCTGAAGCTCCACTCTGCACTCTGAAGCTCCACTCTGAAGCTCCACTCTGAAGCTCCACTCTGCACTCTGAAGCTCCACTCTGAAGCTCCACTCTGAAGCTCCACTCTGAAGCTCCACTCTGCACTCTGAAGCTCCACTCTGAAGCTCCACTCTGGCGCTCCACTCTGAAGCTCCACTCTGAAGCTCCACTCTGCACTCTGAAGCTCCACTCTGAAGCTCCACTCTGCACTCTGAAGCTCCACTCTGAAGCTCCACTCTGAAGCTCCACTCTGCACTCTGAAGCTCCACTCTGAAGCTCCACTCTGAAGCTCCACTCTGAAGCTCCACTCTGAAGCTCCACTCTGAAGCTCCACTCTGCACTCTGAAGCTCCACTCTGAAGCTCCACTCTGCACTCTGAAGCTCCACTCTGAAGCTCCACTCTGAAGCTCCACTCTGAAGCTCCACTCTGAAGCTCCACTCTGCACTCTGAAGCTCCACTCTGAAGCTCCACTCGGAAGCTCCACTCGGAAGCTCCACTCTGCACTCTGAAGCTCCACTCGGAAGCTCCACTCTGCACCTCCACTCTGAAGCTCCACTCTGCACTCTGAAGCTCCACTCTGAAGCTCCACTCTGCACTCTGAAGCTCCACTCTGAAGCTCCACTCTGAAGCTCCACTCTGAAGCTCCACTCTGAAGCTCCGCTCCGAAGCTCCGCTCTGAAGCTCCACTCTGAAGCTCCACTCTGAAGCTCCACTCTGCACTCTGAAGCTCCACTCTGAAGCTCCACTCTGCACTCTGAAGCTCCACTCTGAAGCTCCACTCTGAAGCTCCACTCTGAAGCTCCGCTCTGAAGCTCCGCTCTGAAGCTCCGCTCTGAAGCTCCACTCTGAAGCTCCACTCTGAAGCTCCACTCTGAAGCTCCGCTCTGAAGCTCCGCTCTGAAGCTCCACTCTGAAGCTCCACTCTGAAGCTCGGCTCTGAAGCTCCACTCTGAAGCTCCACTCTGAAGCTCCACTCTGAAGCTCCACTCTGAAGCTCCTCTCTGCACTCTGAAGCTCCACTCTGCACTCTGAAGCTCCACTCTGCACTCTGAAGCTCCACTCTGAAGCTCCACTCTGAATCTGCACTCTGAATCTGCACTCTGAAGCTCCACTCTGAAGCTCCACTCTGAAGCTCCACTCTGAAGCTCCACTCTGAAGCTCCACTCTGCACTCTGAAGCTCCACTCTGAAGCTCCACTCTGCACTCTGAAGCTCCACTCTGAAGCTCCACTCTGAAGCTCCACTCTGAAGCTCCACTCTGAAGCTCCACTCTGCACTCTGAAGCTCCACTCTGAAGCTCCACTCTGCACTCTGAAGCTCCGCTCTGAAGCTCCGCTCTGAAGCTCCACTCTGAAGCTCCGCTCTGAAGCTCCACTCTGAAGCTCCACTCTGAAGCTCCACTCTGAAGCTCCACTCTGAACTCTAAAGCTCCACTCTGAAGCTCCACTCTGAAGCTCCACTCTGAAGCTCCACTCTGAAGCTCCACTCTGCACTCTGAAGCTCCACTCTGAAGCTCCACTCGGAAGCTCCACTCGGAAGCTCCACTCTGCACTCTGAAGCTCCACTCGGAAGCTCCACTCTGCACTCTGAAGCTCCACTCTGAAGCTCCACTCTGCACTCTGAAGCTCCACTCTGAAGCTCCACTCTGCACTCTGAAGCTCCACTCTGAAGCTCCACTCTGAAGCTCCACTCTGCACTCTGAAGCTCCACTCTGAAGCTCCGCTCTGAAGCTCCGCTCTGAAGCTCCGCTCTGAAGCTCCGCTCTGATGCTCCACTCTGAAGCTCCACTCTGCACTCTGAAGCTCCACTCTGAAGCTCCACTCTGAAGCTCCACTCTGAAGCTCCACTCTGAAGCTCCACTCTGAAGCTCCGCTCTGAAGCTCCACTCTGAAGCTCCGCTCTGAAGCTCCACTCTGAAGCTCCGCTCTGAAGCTCCGCTCTGAAGCTCCACTCTGAAGCTCCACTCTGAAGCTCCACTCTGAAGCTCCACTCTGAAGCTCCTCTCTGCACTCTGAAGCTCCACTCTGCACTCTGAAGCTCCACTCTGAATCTGCACTCTGAATCTGCACTCTGAATCTGCACTCTGAATCTGCACTCTGAATCTGCACTCTGAAGCTCCACTCTGAAGCTCCACTCTGAAGCTCCACTCTGAATCTGCACTCTGAATCTGCACTCTGAAGCTCCACTCTGAAGCTCCACTCTGAAGCTCCACTCTGAAGCTCCACTCTAAAGCTCCACTCTGAAGCTCCACTCTGAAGCTCCACTCTGCACTCTGAAGCTCCACTCTGAAGCTCCACTCTGCACTCTGAAGCTCCACTCTGAAGCTCCACTCTGAAGCTCCACTCTGCACTCTGAAGCTCCACTCTGAAGCTCCACTCTGAAGCTCCACTCTGCACTCTGAAGCTCCACTCTGCACTCTGAAGCTCCACTCTGAAGCTCCACTCTGAAGCTGCACTCTGAAGCTCCACTCTGAAGCTCCACTCTGCACTCTGAAGCTGCACTCTGAAGCTCCACTCTGAAGCTCCACTCTGAAGCTCCACTCTGCACTCTGAAGCTCCACTCTGAAGCTCCACTCTGAAGCTCCACTCTGAAGCTGCACGCTGAAGCTCCACTCTGAAGCTCCACTCTGAAGCTCCACTCTGAAGCTCCACTCTGAAGCTCCACTCTGAAGCTCCACTCTGCACTCTGAAGCTCCACTCTGAAGCTCCACTCTGCACTCTGAAGCTCCACTCTGAATCTGCACTCTGAATCTGCACTCTGAAGCTCCACTCTGAATCTGCACTCTGAAGCTCCACTCTGAAGCTCCACTCTGAAGCTCCACTCTGCACTCTGAAGCTCCACTCTGAAGCTCCACTCTGCACTCTGAAGCTCCACTCTGAAGCTCCACTCTGCACTCTGAAGCTCCACTCTGAAGCTCCACTCTGCACTCTGAAGCTCCACTCTGAAGCTCCACTCTGAAGCTCCACTCTGAAGCTCCACTCTGCACTCTGAAGCTCCACTCTGAAGCTCCACTCTGAAGCTCCACTCTGAAGCTCCACTCTGAAGCTCCACTCTGAAGCTCCACTCTGCACTCTGAAGCTCCAATCTGAAGCTCCACTCTGCACTCTGAAGCTCCACTCTGAAGCTCCACTCTGCACTCTGAAGCTCCACTCTGCACTCTGAAGCTCCACTCTGAAGCTCCACTCTGAAGCTCCACTCTGCACTCTGAAGCTCCACTCTGAAGCTCCACTCTGCACTCTGAAGCTCCACTCTGAAGCTCCACTCTGCACTCTGAAGCTCCACTCTGAAGCTCCACTCTGCACTCTGAAGCTCCACTCTGAAGCTCCACTCTGCACTCTGAAGCTCCACTCTGAATCTGCACTCTGAAGCTCCACTCTGCACTCTGAAGCTCCACTCTGAATCTGCACTCTGAAGCTCCACTCTGCACTCTGAAGCTCCACTCTGCACTCTGAAGCTCCACTCTTAAGCTCCACTCTGCACTCTGAAGCTCCACTCTGAAGCTCCACTCTGCACTCTGAAGCTCCACTCTGAAGCTCCACTCTGGCGCTCCACTCTGAAGCTCCACTCTGAAGCTCCACTCTGCACTCTGAAGCTCCACTCTGCACTCTGAAGCTCCACTCTGAAGCTCCACTCTGAAGCTCCACTCTGAAGCTCCACTCTGCACTCTGAAGCTCCACTCTGAAGCTCCACTCTGAAGCTCCACTCTGAAGCTCCACTCTGAAGCTCCACTCTGAAGCTCCACTCTGAAGCTCCACTCTGCACTCTGAAGCTCCACTCTGAAGCTCCACTCTGCACTCTGAAGCTCCACTCTGAAGCTCCACTCTGAAGCTCCACTCTGAAGCTCCACTCTGAAGCTCCACTCTGAAGCTCCACTCTGCACTCTGAAGCTCCACTCTGAAGCTCCACTCGGAAGCTCCACTCGGAAGCTCCACTCTGCATTCTGAAGCTCCACTCGGAAGCTCCACTCTGCACCTCCACTCTGAAGCTCCACTCTGCACTCTGAAGCTCCACTCTGAAGCTCCACTCTGCACTCTGAAGCTCCACTCTGAAGCTCCACTCTGAAGCTCCACTCTGAAGCTCCACTCTGCACTCTGAAGCTCCACTCTGAAGCTCCGCTCCGAAGCTCCGCTCTGAAGCTCCACTCTGAAGCTCCACTCTGAAGCTCCACTCTGCACTCTGAAGCTCCACTCTGAAGCTCCACTCTGCACTCTGAAGCTCCACTCTGAAGCTCCACTCTGAAGCTCCGCTCTGAAGCTCCACTCTGAAGCTCCGCTCTGAAGCTCTGCTCTGAAGCTCCGCTCTGAAGCTCTGCTCTGAAGCTCCGCTCTGAAGCTCCACTCTGAAGCTCCACTCTGAAGCTCCGCTCTGAAGCTCCGCTCTGAAGCTCCACTCTGAAGCTCCACTCTGAAGCTCGGCTCTGAAGCTCCACTCTGAAGCTCCACTCTGAAGCTCCACTCTGAAGCTCCACTCTGAAGCTCCTCTCTGCACTCTGAAGCTCCACTCTGCACTCTGAAGCTCCACTCTGCACTCTGAAGCTCCACTCTGAAGCTCCACTCTGAATCTGCACTCTGAATCTGCACTCTGAAGCTCCACTCTGAAGCTCCACTCTGAAGCTCCACTCTGAAGCTCCACTCTGCACTCTGAAGCTCCACTCTGAAGCTCCACTCTGAAGCTCCACTCTGAAGCTCCACTCTGAAGCTCCACTCTGCACTCTGAAGCTCCACTCTGAAGCTCCACTCTGCACTCTGAAGCTCCGCTCTGAAGCTCCGCTCTGAAGCTCCACTCTGAAGCTCCACTCTGAAGCTCCACTCTGAAGCTCCACTCTGAACTCTAAAGCTCCACTCTGAAGCTCCACTCTGAAGCTCCACTCTGAAGCTCCACTCTGAAGCTCCACTCTGCACTCTGAAGCTCCACTCTGAAGCTCCACTCGGAAGCTCCACTCGGAAGCTCCACTCTGCACTCTGAAGCTCCACTCGGAAGCTCCACTCTGCACTCTGAAGCTCCACTCTGAAGCTCCACTCTGCACTCTGAAGCTCCACTCTGAAGCTCCACTCTGCACTCTGAAGCTCCACTCTGAAGCTCCACTCTGAAGCTCCACTCTGCACTCTGAAGCTCCACTCTGAAGCTCCGCTCTGAAGCTCCGCTCTGAAGCTCCGCTCTGAAGCTCCGCTCTGATGCTCCACTCTGAAGCTCCACTCTGCACTCTGAAGCTCCACTCTGAAGCTCCACTCTGAAGCTCCACTCTGAAGCTCCACTCTGAAGCTCCACTCTGAAGCTCTGCTCTGAAGCTCCACTCTGAAGCTCCGCTCTGAAGCTCCACTCTGAAGCTCCGCTCTGAAGCTCCGCTCTGAAGCTCCACTCTGAAGCTCCACTCTGAAGCTCCACTCTGAAGCTCCACTCTGAAGCTCCTCTCTGCACTCTGAAGCTCCACTCTGCACTCTGAAGCTCCACTCTGAATCTGCACTCTGAATCTGCACTCTGAATCTGCACTCTGAATCTGCACTCTGAAGCTCCACTCTGAAGCTCCACTCTGAAGCTCCACTCTGAATCTGCACTCTGAATCTGCACTCTGAAGCTCCACTCTGAAGCTCCACTCTGAAGCTCCACTCTAAAGCTCCACTCTGAAGCTCCACTCTGAAGCTCCACTCTGCACTCTGAAGCTCCACTCTGAAGCTCCACTCTGCACTCTGAAGCTCCACTCTGAAGCTCCACTCTGAAGCTCCACTCTGCACTCTGAAGCTCCACTCTGAAGCTCCACTCTGAAGCTCCACTCTGCACTCTGAAGCTCCACTCTGCACTCTGAAGCTCCACTCTGAAGCTCCACTCTGAAGCTGCACTCTGAAGCTCCACTCTGCACTCTGAAGCTGCACTCTGAAGCTCCACTCTGAAGCTCCACTCTGCACTCTGAAGCTCCACTCTGCACTCTGAAGCTCCACTCTGAAGCTCCACTCTGAAGCTCCACTCTGAAGCTGCATGCTGAAGCTCCACTCTGAAGCTCCACTCTGAAGCTCCACTCTGAAGCTCCACTCTGAAGCTCCACTCTGAAGCTCCACTCTGCACTCTGAAGCTCCACTCTGAAGCTCCACTCTGCACTCTGAAGCTCCACTCTGAATCTGCACTCTGAATCTGCACTCTGAAGCTCCACTCTGAATCTGCACTCTGAAGCTCCACTCTGAAGCTCCACTCTGAAGCTCCACTCTGAAGCTCCACTCTGCACTCTGAAGCTCCACTCTGAAGCTCCACTCTGCACTCTGAAGCTCCACTCTGAAGCTCCACTCTGCACTCTGAAGCTCCACTCTGAAGCTCCACTCTGCACTCTGAAGCTCCACTCTGAAGCTCCACTCTGAAGCTCCACTCTGAAGCTCCACTCTGAAGCTCCACTCTGCACTCTGAAGCTCCACTCTGAAGCTCCACTCTGAAGCTCCACTCTGCACTCTGAAGCTCCACTCTGAAGCTCCACTCTGCACTCTGAAGCTCCACTCTGCACTCTGAAGCTCCACTCTGCACTCTGAAGCTCCACTCTGCACTCTGAAGCTCCACTCTGAAGCTCCACTCTGAAGCTCCACTCTGCACTCTGAAGCTCCACTCTGAAGCTCCACTCTGCACTCTGAAGCTCCACACTGAATCTGCACTCTGAAGCTCCACTCTGCACTCTGAAGCTCCACTCTGAATCTGCACTCTGAAGCTCCACTCTGCACTCTGAAGCTCCACTCTGCACTCTGAAGCTCCACTCTTAAGCTCCACTCTGCACTCTGAAGCTCCACTCTGAAGCTCCACTCTGCACTCTGAAGCTCCACTCTGAAGCTCCACTCTGCACTCTGAAGCTCCACTCTGAAGCTCCACTCTGCACTCTGAAGCTCCACTCTGAAGCTCCACTCTGCACTCTGAAGCTCCACTCTGAAGCTCCACTCTGAAGCTCCACTCTGAAGCTCCACTCTGAAGCTCTACTCTGCACTCTGAAGCTCCACTCTGAAGCTCCACTCTGAAGCTCCACTCTGCACTCTGAAGCTCCACTTTGAAGCTCCACTCTGAAGCTCCACTCTGCACTCTGAAGCTCCACTCTGAAGCTCCACTCTGCACTCTGAAGCTCCACTCTGCACTCTGAAGCTCCACTCTGCACTCTGAAGCTCCACTCTGAAGCTCCACTCTGAAGCTCCACTCTGAAGCTCCACTCTGCACTCTGAAGCTCCACTCTGAAGCTCCACTCTGCACTCTGAAGCTCCACTCTGAAGCTCCACTCTGAAGCTCCACTCTGAAGCTCCACTCTGAAGCTCCACTCTGCACTCTGAAGCTCCACTCTGAAGCTCCACTCTGAAGCTCCGCTCTGAAGCTCCACTCTGCACTCTGAAGCTCCACTCTGAAGCTCCACTCTGCACTCTGAAGCTCCACTCTGAAGCTCCACTCTGAAGCTCCACTCTGAAGCTCCACTCTGCACTCTGAAGCTCCACTCTGAAGCTCCACTCTGCACTCTGAAGCTCCACTCTGAAGCTCCACTCTGCACTCTGAAGCTCCACTCTGAAGCTCCACTCTGAAGCTCCACTCTGAAGCTCCACTCTGAAGCTCCACTCTGAAGCTCCACTCTGCACTCTGAAGCTCCACTCTGAAGCTCCACTCTGGCGCTCCACTCTGAAGCTCCACTCTGAAGCTCCACTCTGCACTCTGAAGCTCCACTCTGAAGCTCCACTCTGCACTCTGAAGCTCCACTCTGAAGCTCCACTCTGAAGCTCCACTCTGAAGCTCCACTCTGCACTCTGAAGCTCCACTCTGAAGCCCCACTCTGAAGCTCCACTCTGAAGCTCCACTCTGAAGCTCCACTCTGAAGCTCCACTCTGCACTCTGAAGCTCCACTCTGAAGCTCCACTCTGCACTCTGAAGCTCCACTCTGAAGCTCCACTCTGAAGCTCCACTCTGAAGCTCCACTCTGAAGCTCCACTCTGAAGCTCCACTCTGAAGCTCCACTCTGCACTCTGAAGCTCCACTCTGAAGCTCCACTCGGAAGCTCCACTCGGAAGCTCCACTCTGCACTCTGAAGCTCCACTCGGAAGCTCCACTCTGCACCTCCACTCTGAAGCTCCACTCTGCACTCTGAAGCTCCACTCTGAAGCTCCACTCTGCACTCTGAAGCTCCACTCTGAAGCTCCACTCTGAAGCTCCACTCTGAAGCTCCACTCTGCACTCTGAAGCTCCACTCTGAAGCTCCGCTCCGAAGCTCCGCTCTGAAGCTCCACTCTGAAGCTCCACTCTGAAGCTCCACTCTGCACTCTGAAGCTCCACTCTGCACTCTGAAGCTCCACTCTGAAGCTCCGCTCTGAAGCTCCGCTCTGAAGCTCCGCTCTGAAGCTCCACTCTGAAGCTCCACTCTGAAGCTCCGCTCTGAAGCTCCGCTCTGAAGCTCCGCTCTGAAGCTCCACTCTGAAGCTCCACTCTGAAGCTCGGCTCTGAAGCTCCACTCTGAAGCTCCACTCTGAAGCTCCACTCTGAAGCTCCACTCTGAAGCTCCTCTCTGCACTCTGAAGCTCCACTCTGCACTCTGAAGCTCCACTCTGCACTCCGAAGCTCCACTCTGAAGCTCCACTCTGAATCTGCACTCTGAATCTGCCCTCTGAAGCTCCACTCTGAAGCTCCACTCTGAAGCTCCACTCTGAAGCTCCACTCTGAAGCTCCACTCTGCACTCTGAAGCTCCACTCTGAAGCTCCACTCTGCACTCTGAAGCTCCACTCTGAAGCTCCACTCTGAAGCTCCACTCTGAAGCTCCACTCTGAAGCTCCACTCTGCACTCTGAAGCTCCACTCTGAAGCTCCACTCTGCACTCTGAAGCTCCGCTCTGAAGCTCCGCTCTGAAGCTCCACTCTGAAGCTCCACTCTGAAGCTCCACTCTGAAGCTCCACTCTGAAGCTCCACTCTGAAGCTCCACTCTGAACTCTAAAGCTCCACTCTGAAGCTCCACTCTGAAGCTCCACTCTGCACTCTGAAGCTCCACTCTGAAGCTCCACTCGGAAGCTCCACTCGGAAGCTCCACTCTGCACTCTGAAGCTCCACTCGGAAGCTCCACTCTGCACTCTGAAGCTCCACTCTGAAGCTCCACTCTGCACTCTGAAGCTCCACTCTGAAGCTCCACTCTGCACTCTGAAGCTCCACTCTGAAGCTCCACTCTGAAGCTCCACTCTGCACTCTGAAGCTCCACTCTGAAGCTCCGCTCTGAAGCTCCGCTCTGAAGCTCCGCTCTGAAGCTCCGCTCTGATGCTCCACTCTGAAGCTCCACTCTGCACTCTGAAGCTCCACTCTGAAGCTCCACTCTGAAGCTCCACTCTGAAGCTCCACTCTGAAGCTCCACTCTGAAGCTCCGCTCTGAAGCTCCACTCTGAAGCTCCGCTCTGAAGCTCCACTCTGAAGCTCCGCTCTGAAGCTCCGCTCTGAAGCTCCACTCTGAAGCTCCACTCTGAAGCTCCACTCTGAAGCTCCTCTCTGCACTCTGAAGCTCCACTCTGCACTCTGAAGCTCCACTCTGAATCTGCACTCTGAATCTGCACTCTGAATCTGCACTCTGAAGCTCCACTCTGAAGCTCCACTCTGAAGCTCCACTCTGAAGCTCCACTCTGAATCTGCACTCTGAATCTGCACTCTGAAGCTCCACTCTGAAGCTCCACTCTGAAGCTCCACTCTGAAGCTCCACTCTGAAGCTCCACTCTGAAGCTCCACTCTGCACTCTGAAGCTCCACTCTGAAGCTCCACTCTGCACTCTGAAGCTCCACTCTGAAGCTCCACTCTGAAGCTCCACTCTGCACTCTGAAGCTCCACTCTGAAGCTCCACTCTGAAGCTCCACTCTGCACTCTGAAGCTCCACTCTGCACTCTGAAGCTCCACTCTGAAGCTCCACTCTGAAGCTGCACTCTGAAGCTCCACTCTGAAGCTCCACTCTGCACTCTGAAGCTGCACTCTGAAGCTCCACTCTGAAGCTCCACTCTGAAGCTCCACTCTGCACTCTGAAGCTCCACTCTGAAGCTCCACTCTGAAGCTCCACTCTGAAGCTGCACGCTGAAGCTCCACTCTGAAGCTCCACTCTGAAGCTCCACTCTGAAGCTCCACTCTGAAGCTCCACTCTGAAGCTCCACTCTGAAGCTCCACTCTGCACTCTGAAGCTCCACTCTGAAGCTCCACTCTGCACTCTGAAGCTCCACTCTGAATCTGCACTCTGAATCTGCACTCTGAAGCTCCACTCTGAAGCTCCACTCTGAAGCTCCACTCTGAAGCTCCACTCTGAAGCTCCACTCTGCACTCTGAAGCTCCACTCTGAAGCTCCACTCTGCACTCTGAAGCTCCACTCTGAAGCTCCACTCTGCACTCTGAAGCTCCACTCTGAAGCTCCACTCTGCACTCTGAAGCTCCACTCTGAAGCTCCACTCTGAAGCTCCACTCTGAAGCTCCACTCTGAAGCTCCACTCTGCACTCTGAAGCTCCACTCTGAAGCTCCACTCTGAAGCTCCACTCTGAAGCTCCACTCTGAAGCTCCACTCTGAAGCTCCACTCTGCACTCTGAAGCTCCACTCTGAAGCTCCACTCTGCACTCTGAAGCTCCACTCTGCACTCTGAAGCTCCACTCTGAAGCTCCACTCTGCACTCTGAAGCTCCACTCTGCACTCTGAAGCTCCACTCTGAAGCTCCACTCTGCACTCTGAAGCTCCACTCTGAAGCTCCACTCTGCACTCTGAAGCTCCACTCTGAAGCTCCACTCTGCACTCTGAAGCTCCACTCTGAAGCTCCACTCTGCACTCTGAAGCTCCACTCTGAAGCTCCACTCTGCACTCTGAAGCTCCACTCTGAATCTGCACTCTGAAGCTCCACTCTGCACTCTGAAGCTCCACTCTGAATCTGCACTCTGAAGCTCCACTCTGCACTCTGAAGCTCCACTCTGCACTCTGAAGCTCCACTCTTAAGCTCCACTCTGCACTCTGAAGCTCCACTCTGAAGCTCCACTCTGCACTCTGAAGCTCCACTCTGAAGCTCCACTCTGGCGCTCCACTCTGAAGCTCCACTCTGAAGCTCCACTCTGCACTCTGAAGCTCCACTCTGAAGCTCCACTCTGCACTCTGAAGCTCCACTCTGAAGCTCCACTCTGAAGCTCCACTCTGAAGCTCCACTCTGCACTCTGAAGCTCCACTCTGAAGCTCCACTCTGAAGCTCCACTCTGAAGCTCCACTCTGAAGCTCCACTCTGCACTCTGAAGCTCCACTCTGAAGCTCCACTCTGCACTCTGAAGCTCCACTCTGAAGCTCCACTCTGAAGCTCCACTCTGAAGCTCCACTCTGAAGCTCCACTCTGCACTCTGAAGCTCCACTCTGAAGCTCCACTCGGAAGCTCCACTCGGAAGCTCCACTCTGCACTCTGAAGCTCCACTCGGAAGCTCCACTCTGCACCTCCACTCTGAAGCTCCACTCTGCACTCTGAAGCTCCACTCTGAAGCTCCACTCTGCACTCTGAAGCTCCACTCTGAAGCTCCACTCTGAAGCTCCACTCTGAAGCTCCACTCTGCACTCTGAAGCTCCGCTCCGAAGCTCCGCTCTGAAGCTCCACTCTGAAGCTCCACTCTGAAGCTCCACTCTGCACTCTGAAGCTCCACTCTGAAGCTCCACTCTGAAGCTCCGCTCTGAAGCTCCACTCTGAAGCTCCGCTCTGAAGCTCCGCTCTGAAGCTCCGCTCTGAAGCTCCGCTCTGAAGCTCCACTCTGAAGCTCCACTCTGAAGCTCCGCTCTGAAGCTCCGCTCTGAAGCTCCACTCTGAAGCTCCACTCTGAAGCTCGGCTCTGAAGCTCCACTCTGAAGCTCCACTCTGAAGCTCCACTCTGAAGCTCCACTCTGAAGCTCCTCTCTGCACTCTGAAGCTCCACTCTGCACTCTGAAGCTCCACTCTGCACTCTGAAGCTCCACTCTGAAGCTCCACTCTGAATCTGCACTCTGAATCTGCACTCTGAAGCTCCACTCTGAAGCTCCACTCTGAAGCTCCACTCTGAAGCTCCACTCTGAAGCTCCACTCTGCACTCTGAAGCTCCACTCTGAAGCTCCACTCTGAAGCTCCACTCTGAAGCTGCACTCTGAAGCTCCACTCTGCACTCTGAAGCTCCACTCTGAAGCTCCACTCTTCACTCTGAAGCTCCGCTCTGAAGCTCCGCTCTGAAGCTCCACTCTGAAGCTCCACTCTGAAGCTCCACTCTGAAGCTCCACTCTGAAGCTCCACTCTGAACTCTAAAGCTCCACTCTGAAGCTCCACTCTGAAGCTCCACTCTGAAGCTCCACTCTGCACTCTGAAGCTCCACTCGGAAGCTCCACTCGGAAGCTCCACTCGGAAGCTCCACTCTGCACTCTGAAGCTCCACTCGGAAGCTCCACTCTGCACTCTGAAGCTCCACTCTGAAGCTCCACTCTGCACTCTGAAGCTCCACTCTGAAGCTCCACTCTGCACTCTGAAGCTCCACTCTGAAGCTCCACTCTGAAGCTCCACTCTGCACTCTGAAGCTCCACTCTGAAGCTCCGCTCTGAAGCTCCGCTCTGAAGCTCCGCTCTGATGCTCCACTCTGAAGCTCCACTCTGCACTCTGAAGCTCCACTCTGAAGCTCCACTCTGAAGCTCCACTCTGAAGCTCCACTCTGAAGCTCCACTCTGAAGCTCCGCTCTGAAGCTCCGCTCTGAAGCTCCGCTCTGAAGCTCCGCTCTGAAGCTCCACTCTGAAGCTCCACTCTGAAGCTCCACTCTGAAGCTCCACTCTGAAGCTCCTCTCTGCACTCTGAAGCTCCACTCTGCACTCTGAAGCTCCACTCTGAATCTGCACTCTGAATCTGCACTCTGAATCTGCACTCTGAATCTGCACTCTGAAGCTCCACTCTGAAGCTCCACTCTGAAGCTCCACTCTGAATCTGCACTCTGAATCTGCACTCTGAAGCTCCACTCTGAAGCTCCACTCTGAAGCTCCACTCTGAAGCTCCACTCTAAAGCTCCAGTCTGAAGCTCCACTCTGAAGCTCCACTCTGCACTCTGAAGCTCCACTCTGAAGCTCCACTCTGCACTCTGAAGCTCCACTCTGAAGCTCCACTCTGAAGCTCCACTCTGCACTCTGAAGCTCCACTCTGAAGCTCCACTCTGAAGCTCCACTCTGCACTCTGAAGCTCCACTCTGCACTCTGAAGCTCCACTCTGAAGCTCCACTCTGAAGCTGCACTCTGAAGCTCCACTCTGAAGCTCCACTCTGCACTCTGAAGCTGCACTCTGAAGCTCCACTCTGAAGCTCCACTCTGAAGCTCCACTCTGCACTCTGAAGCTCCACTCTGCACTCTGAAGCTCCACTCTGAAGCTCCACTCTGAAGCTCCACTCTGAAGCTGCACGCTGAAGCTCCACTCTGAAGCTCCACTCTGAAGCTCCACTCTGAAGCTCCACTCTGAAGCTCCACTCTGAAGCTCCACTCTGCACTCTGAAGCTCCACTCTGAAGCTCCACTCTGCACTCTGAAGCTCCACTCTGAATCTGCACTCTGAATCTGCACTCTGAAGCTCCACTCTGAATCTGCACTCTGAAGCTCCACTCTGAAGCTCCACTCTGAAGCTCCACTCTGAAGCTCCACTCTGCACTCTGAAGCTCCACTCTGAAGCTCCACTCTGCACTCTGAAGCTCCACTCTGAAGCTCCACTCTGCACTCTGAAGCTCCACTCTGAAGCTCCACTCTGAAGCTCCACTCTGAAGCTCCACTCTGAAGCTCCACTCTGCACTCTGAAGCTCCACTCTGAAGCTCCACTCTGAAGCTCCACTCTTAAGCTCCACTCTGAAGCTCCACTCTGAAGCTCCACTCTGAAGCTCCACTCTGCACTCTGAAGCTCCACTCTGAAGCTCCACTCTGCACTCTGAAGCTCCACTCTGCACTCTGAAGCTCCACTCTGAAGCTCCACTCTGCACTCTGAAGCTCCACTCTGCACTCTGAAGCTCCACTCTGAAGCTCCACTCTGAAGCTCCACTCTGCACTCTGAAGCTCCACTCTGAAGCTCCACTCTGCACTCTGAAGCTCCACTCTGAAGCTCCACTCTGCACTCTGAAGCTCCACTCTGAAGCTCCACTCTGCACTCTGAAGCTCCACTCTGAATCTGCACTCTGAAGCTCCACTCTGCACTCTGAAGCTCCACTCTGAATCTGCACTCTGACGCTCCACTCTGCACTCTGAAGCTCCACTCTGCACTCTGAAGCTCCACTCTTAAGCTCCACTCTGCACTCTGAAGCTCCACTCTGAAGCTCCACTCTGCACTCTGAAGCTCCACTCT
Source organism: Lissotriton vulgaris (assembly GCF_964263255.1). Classification (NCBI taxonomy): domain Eukaryota; kingdom Metazoa; phylum Chordata; class Amphibia; order Caudata; family Salamandridae; genus Lissotriton; species Lissotriton vulgaris. Next base: position 1,082,817,413 of record NC_141695.1, on the reverse strand, counting down.
GAAGCTCCACTCTGCACTCTGAAGCTCCACTCTGCACTCTGAAGCTCCACTCTGAAGCTCCACTCTGCACTCTGAAGCTCCACTCTGAAGCTCCACTCTGAAGCTCCACTCTGAAGCTCCACTCTGAAGCTCCACTCTGCACTCTGAAGCTCCACTCTGAAGCTCTACTCTGCACTCTGAAGCTCCACTCTGAAGCTCTACTCTGCACTCTGAAGCTCCACTCTGAAGCTCCACTCTGAAGCTCCACTCTGAAGCTCCACTTTGAAGCTCCACTCTGCACTCTGAAGCTCCACTCTGAAGCTCCACTCTGCACTCTGAAGCTCCACTCTGAAGCTCTACTCTGAAGCTCCACTCTGAAGCTCCACTCTGAAGCTCCACTCTGAAGCTCCACTCTGAAGCTCCACTCTGCACTCTGAAGCTCCACTCTGAAGCTCCACTCTGAAGCTCCACTCTGAAGCTCCACTCTGCACTCTGAAGCTCCACTCTGAAGCTCCACTCTGCACTCTGAAGCTCCACTCTGCACTCTGAAGCTCCACTCTGAAGCTCCACTCTGAAGCTCCACTCTGAAGCTCCACTCTGCACTCTGAAGCAACACTCTGAAGCTCCACTCTGCACTCTGAAGCTCCACTCTGAAGCTCCACTCTGAAGCTCCGCTCTGAAGCTCCACTCTGCACTCTGAAGCTCCACTCTGAAGCTCCACTCTGCACTCTGAAGCTCCACTCTGAAGCTCCACTCTGAAGCTCCACTCTGAAGCTCCACTCTGCACTCTGAAGCTCCACTCTGAAGCTCCACTCTGCACTCTGAAGCTCCACTCTGAAGCTCCACTCTGAAGCTCCACTCTGAAGCTCCACTCTGCACTCTGAAGCTCCACTCTGAAGCTCCACTCTGAAGCTCCACTCTGCACTCTGAAGCTCCACTCTGAAGCTCCACTCTGCACTCTGAAGCTCCACTCTGAAGCTCCACTCTGAAGCTCCACTCTGAAGCTCCACTCTGAAGCTCCACTCTGCACTCTGAAGCTCCACTCTGAAGCTCCACTCTGCACTCTGAAGCTCCACTCTGAAGCTCCACTCTGAAGCTCCACTCTGCACTCTGAAGCTCCACTCTGAAGCTCCACTCTGCACTCTGAAGCTCCACTCTGAAGCTCCACTCTGAAGCTCCACTCTGAAGCTCCACTCTGAAGCTCCACTCTGCACTCTGAAGCTCCACTCTGAAGCTCCACTCTGAAGCTCCACTCGGAAGCTCCACTCGGAAGCTCCACTCTGCACTCTGAAGCTCCACTCTGAAGCTCCACTCTGCACTCTGAAGCTCCACTCTGAAGCTCCGCTCTGAAGCTGCTCTCTGAAGCTCCACTCTGCACTCTGAAGCTCCACTCTGAAGCTCCACTCTGCACTCTGAAGCTCCACTCTGCACTCTGAAGCTCCACTCTGAAGCTGCACTCTGAAGCTCCACTCTGCACTCTGAAGCTCCACTCTGAAGCTCCACTCTGCACTCTGAAGCTCCACTCTGCACTCTGAAGCTCCACTCTGCACTCTGAAGCTCCACTCTGAAGCTGCACTCTGAAGCTCCACTCTGAAGCTGCACTCTGAAGCTGCACTCTGAAGCTCCACTCTGAAGCTCCAATCTGAAGCTCCACTCTGAAGCTCCACTCTGAAGCTCCACTCTGCACTCTGAAGCTCCACTCTGAAGCTCCACTCTGCACTCTGAAGCTCCACTCTGCACTCTGAAGCTCCACTCTGAATCTGCACTCTGAGGCTCCACTCTGAGGCTCCACTCTGAAGCTCCACTCTGAAGCTGCACTCTGAAGCTCCACTCTGAAGCTCCACTCTGCACTCTGAAGCTCCACTCTGCACTCTGAAGCTCCACTCTGAAGCTCCACTCTGAAGCTCCACTCTGAAGCTCCACTCTGAAGCTCCACTCTGAAGCTCCACTCTGCACTCTGAAGCTCCACTCTGAAGCTCCACTCTGAGGCTCCACTCTGAGGCTCCACTCTGAGGCTCCACTCTGAGGCTCCACTCTGAGGCTCCACTCTGAAGCTCCACTCTGAAGCTCCACTCTGCACTCTGAAGCTCCACTCTGAAGCTCCACTCTGAAGCTCCACTCTGAAGCTCCACTCTGAAGCTCCACTCTGCACTCTGAAGCTCCACTCTGAAGCTCCGCTCTGCACTCTGAAGCTCCACTCTGAAGCTCCACTCTGAAGCTCCACTCTGCACTCTGAAGCTCCACTCTGAAGCTCCACTCTGAAGCTCCACTCTGCACTCTGAAGCTCCACTCTGCACTCTGAAGCTCCACTCTGCACTCTGAAGCCCCACTCTGAAGCTGCACTCTGAAGCTCCACTCTGCACTCTGAAGCTCCACTCTGAAGCTCCACTCTGCACTCTGAAGCTCCACTCTGCACTCTGAAGCTCCACTCTGCACTCTGAAGCTCCACTCTGAAGCTGCACTCTGAAGCTCCACTCTGAAGCTGCACTCTGAAGCTGCACTCTGAAGCTCCACTCTGAAGCTCCAATCTGAAGCTCCACTCTGAAGCTCCACTCTGAAGCTCCACTCTGAAGCTCCACTCTGCACTCTGAAGCTCCACTCTGAAGCTCCACTCTGCACTCTGAAGCTCCACTCTGCACTCTGAAGCTCCACTCTGAATCTGCACTCTGAAGCTCCACTCTGAAGCTCCACTCTGAAGCTCCACTCTGAAGCTCCACTCTGCACTCTGAAGCTCCACTCTGAAGCTCCACTCTGAAGCTCCACTCTGCACTCTGAAGCTCCACTCTGAAGCTCCACTCTGAAGCCCCACTCTGAAGCTCCACTCTGAAGCTCCACTCTGCACTCTGAAGCTCCACTCTGAAGCTCCACTCTGAAGCTCCGCTCTGCACTCTGAAGCTCCGCTCTGAAGCTCCACTCTGAAGCTCCACTCTGCACTCTGAAGCTCCACTCTGAAGCTCCACTCTGCACTCTGAAGCTCCACTCTGCACTCTGAAGCTCCACTCTGCACTCTGAAGCTCCACTCTGAAGCTCCACTCTGCACTCTGAAGCTCCACTCTGCACTCTGAAGCTCCACTCTGCACTCTGAAGCTCCACTCTGAAGCTCCACTCTGCACTCTGAAGCTCCACTCTGAAGCTCCACTCTGCACTCTGAAGCTCCACTCTGAAGCTCTACTCTGCACTCTGAAGCTCCACTCTGAAGCTCCACTCTGAAGCTCCACTCTGCACTCTGAAGCTCCACTCTGAAGCTCCACTCTGAAGCTCCACTCTGCACTCTGAAGCTCCACTCTGAAGCTCCACTCTGCACTCTGAAGCTCCACTCTGAAGCTCCACTCTGAAGCTCCACTCTGCACTCTGAAGCTCCACTCTGAAGCTCCACTCTGCACTCTGAAGCTCCACTCTGAAGCTCCACTCTGCACTCTGAAGCTCCACTCTGAAGCTCCACTCTGCACTCTGAAGCTCCACTCTGAAGCTCCACTCTGCACTCTGAAGCTCCACTCTGAAGCTCCACTCTGCACTCTGAAGCTCCACTCTGAAGCTCCACTCTGAAGCTCCACTCTGCACTCTGAAGCTCCACTCTGAAGCTCCACTCTGAAGCTCCACTCTGAAGCTCCACTCTGCACTCTGAAGCTCCACTCTGCACTCTGAAGCTCCACTCTGAAGCTCCACTCTGCACTCTGAAGCTCCACTCTGAAGCTTCGCTCTGAAGCTCCGCTCTGAAGCTCCACTCTGCACTCTGAAGCTCCACTCTGAAGCTCCACTCTGAAGCTCCACTCTGAAGCTCCACTCTGCACTCTGAAGCTCCACTCTGCACTCTGAAGCTCCACTCTGAAGCTCCACTCTGAAGCTCCACTCTGAAGCTCCACTCTGAAGCTCCACTCTGCACTCTGAAGCTCCACTCTGAAGCTCCACTCTGCACTCTGAAGCTCCACTCTGAAGCTCCACTCTGCACTCTGAAGCTCCACTCTGAAGCTCCACTCTGAAGCTCCACTCTGAAGCTCCACTCTGAAGCTCCACTCTGAAGCTCCACTCTGCACTCTGAAGCTCCACTCTGAAGCTCCACTCTGAAGCTCCACTCTGAAGCTCCACTCTGAAGCTCCACTCTGCACTCTGAAGCTCCACTCTGAAGCTCCACTCTGCACTCTGAAGCTCCACTCTGAAGCTCCACTCTGAAGCTCCACTCTGCACTCTGAAGCTCCACTCTGAAGCTCCACTCTGCACTCTGAAGCTCCACTCTGAAGCTCCACTCTGAAGCTCCACTCTGAAGCTCCACTCTGAAGCTCCACTCTGCACTCTGAAGCTCCACTCTGCACTCTGAAGCTCCACTCTGAAGCTCCACTCTGCACTCTGAAGCTCCACTCTGAAGCTCCACTCTGCACTCTGAAGCTCCACTCTGAAGCTCCACTCTGAAGCTCCACTCTGAAGCTCCACTCTGAAGCTCCACTCTGCACTCTGAAGCTCCACTCTGAAGCTCCACTCTGAAGCTCCACTCTGAAGCTCCACTCGGAAGCTTCACTCGGAAGCTCCACTCTGCACTCTGAAGCTCCACTCTGCACTCTGAAGCTCCACTCTGAAGCTCCGCTCTGAAGCTCCACTCTGAAGCTCCGCTCTGAAGCTCCACTCTGAAGCTCCACTCTGAAGCTCCACTCTGAAGCTCCACTCTGAAGCTCCACTCTGCACTCTGAATCTGCACTCTGAAGCTCCACTCTGAAGCTCCACTCTGAAGCCCCGCTCTGAAGCTCCGCTCTGAAGCTCCGCTCTGAAGCTCCACTCTGAAGCTCCACTCTGAAGCTCCACTCTGAAGCTCCACTCTGAAGCTCCTCTCTGAAGCTCCACTCTGAAGCTCCTCTCTGCACTCTGAAGCTCCACTCTGAAGCTCCACTCTGCACTCTGAAGCTCCACTCTGAATCTGCACTCTGAAGCTCCACTCTGAAGCTCCACTCTGAAGCTCCACTCTGAAGCTCCACTCTGAAGCTCCACTCTGCACTCTGAAGCTCCACTCTGAAGCTCCACTCTGCACTCTGAAGCTCCACTCTGAAGCTCCACTCTGAAGCTCCACTCTGAAGCTCCACTCTGAAGCTTCACTCTGCACTCTGAAGCTCCACTCTGAAGCTGCACTCTGAAGCTCCACTCTGCACTCTGAAGCTCCACTCTGCACTCTGAAGCTCCACTCTGAAGCTCCACTCTGAAGCTCCACTCTGCACTCTGAAGCTCCACTCTGAAGCTCCACTCTGAAGCTCCACTCTGAGGCTCCACTCTGAGGCTCCACTCTGAGGCTCCACTCTGAAGCTCCACTCTGAAGCTCCACTCTGCACTCTGAAGCTCCACTCTGAAGCTCCACTCTGAAGCTCCACTCTGAAGCTCCACTCTGCACTCTGAAGCTCCACTCTGAAGCTCCACTCTGCACTCTGAAGCTCCACTCTGAAGCTCCACTCTGCACTCTGAAGCTCCACTCTGAAGCTCCACTCTGCACTCTGAAGCTCCACTCTGAAGCTCCACTCTGAAGCTCCACTCTGCACTCTGAAGCTCCACTCTGCACTCTGAAGCTCCACTCTGAAGCTCCACTCTGCACTCTGAAGCTCCACTCTGCACTCTGAAGCTCCACTCTGCACTCTGAAGCTCCACTCTGAAGCTGCACTCTGAAGCTCCACTCTGAAGCTGCACTCTGAAGCTGCACTCTGAAGCTGCACTCTGAAGCTCCACTCTGAAGCTCCACTCTGAAGCTCCACTCTGAAGCTCCACTCTGCACTCTGAAGCTCCACTCTGAAGCTCCACTCTGCACTCTGAAGCTCCACTCTGAAGCTCCACTCTGAACTCTGAAGCTCCACTCTGAATCTGCACTCTGAAGCTCCACTCTGAAGCTCCACTCTGAAGCTCCACTCTGAAGCTCCACTCTGAAGCTCCACTCTGCACTCTGAAGCTCCACTCTGAAGCTCCACTCTGAAGCTCCACTCTGAAGCTCCACTCTGCACTCTGAAGCTCCACTCTGAAGCTCCACTCTGCACTCTGAAGCTCCACTCTGCACTCTGAAGCTCCACTCTGAAGCTCCACTCTGCACTCTGAAGCTCCACTCTGAAGCTCCACTCTGCACTCTGAAGCTCCACTCTGAAGCTCCACTCTGCACTCTGAAGCTCCACTCTGAAGCTCCACTCTGCACTCTGAAGCTCCACTCTGAAGCTCCACTCTGCACTCTGAAGCTCCACTCTGAAGCTCCACTCTGAAGCTCCACTCTGAAGCTCCACTCTGAAGCTCCACTCTGCACTCTGAAGCTCCACTCTGAAGCTCCACTCTCAAGCTCCACTCTGAGGCTCTACTCTGCACTCTGAAGCTCCACTCTGAAGCTCTACTCTGCACTCTGAAGCTCCACTCTGAAGCTCTACTCTGCACTCTGAAGCTCCACTCTGAAGCTCCACTCTGAAGCTCCACTCTGCACTCTGAAGCTCCACTCTGAAGCTCCACTTTGAAGCTCCACTCTGAAGCTCCACTCTGCACTCTGAAGCTCCACTCTGAAGCTCCACTCTGCACTCTGAAGCTCCACTCTGCACTCTGAAGCTCCACTCTGAAGCTCCACTCTGAAGCTCCACTCTGAAGCTCCACTCTGAAGCTCCACTCTGCACTCTGAAGCTCCACTCTGAAGCTGCACTCTGAAGCTCCACTCTGCACTCTGAAGCTCCACTCTGCACTCTGAAGCTCCACTCTGCACTCTGAAGCTCCACTCTGAAGCTCCACTCTGAAGCTCCACTCTGAAGCTCCACTCTGCACTCTGAAGCTCCACTCTGAAGCTCCACTCTGAAGCTCCACTCTGAGGCTCCACTCTGAGGCTCCACTCTGAAGCTCCACTCTGAAGCTCCACTCTGCACTCTGAAGCTCCACTCTGAAGCTCCACTCTGAAGCTCCACTCTGAAGCTCCACTCTGCACTCTGAAGCTCCACTCTGAAGCTCCACTCTGCACTCTGAAGCTCCACTCTGAAGCTCCACTCTGAAGCTCCACTCTGCACTCTGAAGCTCCACTCTGAAGCTCCACTCTGCACTCTGAAGCTCCACTCTGCACTCTGAAGCTCCACTCTGAAGCTGCACTCTGAAGCTCCACTCTGCACTCTGAAGCTCCACTCTGAAGCTCCACTCTGCACTCTGAAGCTCCACTCTGCACTCTGAAGCTCCACTCTGCACTCTGAAGCTCCACTCTGAAGCTGCACTCTGAAGCTCCACTCTGAAGCTGCACTCTGAAGCTGCACTCTGAAGCTCCACTCTGAAGCTCCACTCTGAAGCTCCACTCTGAAGCTCCACTCTGCACTCTGAAGCTCCACTCTGAAGCTCCACTCTGCACTCTGAAGCTCCACTCTGAAGCTCCACTCTGAACTCTGAAGCTCCACTCTGAATCTGCACTCTGAAGCTCCACTCTGAAGCTCCACTCTGAAGCTCCACTCTGAAGCTCCACTCTGCACTCTGAAGCTCCACTCTGAAGCTCCACTCTGAAGCTCCACTCTGAAGCTCCACTCTGAAGCTCCACTCTGAAGCTCCACTCTGAAGCTCCACTCTGCACTCTGAAGCTCCACTCTGAAGCTCCACTCTGAAGCTCCACTCTGAAGCTCCACTCTGAAGCTCCGCTCTGAAGCTCCGCTCTGAAGCTCCGCTCTGAAGCTCCGCTCTGCACTCTGAAGCTCCGCTCTGAAGCTCCACTCTGAAGCTCCACTCTGCACTCTGAAGCTCCACTCTGAAGCTCCACTCTGCACTCTGAAGCTCCACTCTGCACTCTGAAGCTCCACTCTGAAGCTCCACTCTGCACTCTGAAGCTCCACTCTGAAGCTCCACTCTGCACTCTGAAGCTCCACTCTGAAGCTCCACTCTGCACTCTGAAGCTCCACTCTGAAGCTCCACTCTGCACTCTGAAGCTCCACTCTGAAGCTCCACTCTGCACTCTGAAGCTCCACTCTGAAGCTCCACTCTGCACTCTGAAGCTCCACTCTGAAGCTCCACTCTGAAGCTCCACTCTGAAGCTCCACTCTGAAGCTCCACTCTGCACTCTGAAGCTCCACTCTGAAGCTCCACTCTGAAGCTCCACTCTGAGGCTCTACTCTGCACTCTGAAGCTCCACTCTGAAGCTCTACTCTGCACTCTGAAGCTCCACTCTGAAGCTCTACTCTGCACTCTGAAGCTCCACTCTGAAGCTCCACTCTGAAGCTCCACTCTGCACTCTGAAGCTCCACTCTGAAGCTCCACTCTGAAGCTCCACTCTGAAGCTCCACTCTGAAGCTCCACTCTGAAGCTCCACTCTGAAGCTCCACTCTGCACTCTGAAGCTCCACTCTGAAGCTCCACTCTGAAGCTCCACTCTGCACTCTGAAGCTCCACTCTGAAGCTCCACTCTGCACTCTGAAGCTCCACTCTGAAGCTCCACTCTGCACTCTGAAGCTCCACTCTGAAGCTCCACTCTGCACTCTGAAGCTCCACTCTGAAGCTCCACTCTGCAGCTCCACTCTGAAGCTCCACTCTGCACTCTGAAGCTCCACTCTGAAGCTCCACTCTGCACTCTGAAGCTCCACTCTGAAGCTCCACTCTGAAGCTCCGCTCTGAAGCTCCGCTCTGAAGCTCCGCTCTGAAGCTCCACTCTGCACTCTGAAGCTCCACTCTGAAGCTCCACTCTGAAGCTCCACTCTGCACTCTGAAGCTCCACTCTGAAGCTCCACTCTAAAGCTCCACTCTGAAGCTCCACTCTGAAGCTCCACTCTGCACTCTGAAGCTCCACTCTGAAGCTCCACTCTGAAGCTCCACTCTGCACTCTGAAGCTCCACTCTGAAGCTCCACTCTGCACTCTGAAGCTCCACTCTGAAGCTCCACTCTGAAGCTCCACTCTGAAGCTCCACTCTGCACTCTGAAGCTCCACTCTGAAGCTCCACTCTGAAGCTCCACTCTGGCGCTCCACTCTGGCGCTCCACTCTGGCGCTCCACTCTGGCGCTCCACTCTGGCGCTCCACTCTGGCGCTCCACTCTGAAGCTCCACTCTGCACTCTGAAGCTCCACTCTGAAGCTCCACTCTGCACTCTGAAGCTCCACTCTGAAGCTCCACTCTGAAGCTCCACTCTGCACTCTGAAGCTCCACTCTGAAGCTCCACTCTGAAGCTCCACTCTGAAGCTCCACTCTGAAGCTCAACTCTGAAGCTCCACTCTGCACTCTGAAGCTCCACTCTGCACTCTGAAGCTCCACTCTGCACTCTGAAGCTCCACTCTGAAGCTCCACTCTGAAGCTCCACTCTGCACTCTGAAGCTCCACTCTGAAGCTCCACTCTGAAGCTCCACTCTGAAGCTCCACTCTGAAGCTCCACTCTGGCGCTCCACTCTGGCGCTCCACTCTGGCGCTCCACTCTGAAGCTCCACTCTGAAGCTCCACTCTGAAGCTCCACTCTGCACTCTGAAGCTCCACTCTGAAGCTCCACTCTGAAGCTCCACTCTGGCGCTCCACTCTGAAGCTCCACTCTGCACTCTGAAGCTCCACTCTGAAGCTCCACTCTGAAGCTCCACTCTGAAGCTCCACTCTGAAGCTCCACTCTGGCGCTCCACTCTGGCGCTCCACTCTGGCGCTCCACTCTGAAGCTCCACTCTGAAGCTCCACTCTGCACTCTGAAGCTCCACTCTGAAGCTCCACTCTGAAGTTCCACTCTGAAGCTCCACTCTGCACTCTGAAGCTCCACTCTGAAGCTCCACTCTGGCGCTCCACTCTGGCGCTCCACTCTGGCGCTCCACTCTGGCGCTCCACTCTGAAGCTCCACTCTGGCGCTCCACTCTGAAGCTCCACTCTGCACTCTGAAGCTCCACTCTGAAGCTCCACTTTGCACTCTGAAGCTCCACTCTGAAGCTCCACTCTGAAGCTCCACTCTGCACTCTGAAGCTCCACTCTGAAGCTCCACTCTGAAGCTCCACTCTGAAGCTCCACTCTGAAGCTCCACTCTGAAGCTCCACTCTGCACTCTGAAGCTCCACTCTGAAGCTCCACTCTGCACTCTGAAGCTCCACTCTGAACTCTGAAGCTCCACTCTGAAGCTCCACTCTGAAGCTCCACTCTGAAGCTCCACTCTGAAGCTCCACTCTGAAGCTCCACTCTGAAGCTCCACTCTGCACTCTGAAGCTCCACTCTGAAGCTCCACTCGGAAGCTCCACTCGGAAGCTCCACTCTGCACTCTGAAGCTCCACTCGGAAGCTCCACTCTGCACTCTGAAGCTCCACTCTGAAGCTCCACTCTGCACTCTGAAGCTCCGCTCTGAAGCTCCACTCTGCACTCTGAAGCTCCGCTCTGAAGCTCCGCTCTGAAGCTCCGCTCTGAAGCTCCGCTCTGAAGCTCCACTCTGAAGCTCCACTCTGAAGCTCCACTCTGAAGCTCCACTCTGAAGCTCCACTCTGCACTCTGAAGCTCCACTCTGAAGCTCCACTCTGCACTCTGAAGCTCCGCTCTGAAGCTCCGCTCTGAAGCTCCGCTCTGAAGCTCCGCTCTGAAGCTCCACTCTGAAGCTCCACTCTGAAGCTCCACTCTGAAGCTCCACTCTGAAGCTCCTCTCTGAAGCTCCTCTCTGAAGCTCCTCTCTGCACTCTGAAGCTCCACTCTGAAGCTCCACTCTGCACTCTGAAGCTCCACTCTGAATCTGCACTCTGAATCTGCACTCTGAATCTGCACTCTGAAGCTCCACTCTGAAGCTCCACTCTGAAGCTCCACTCTGAAGCTCCACTCTGAAGCTCCACTCTGAAGCTCCACTCTGAAGCTCCACTCTGCACTCTGAAGCTCCACTCTGCACTCTGAAGCTCCACTCTGCAGCTGCACTCTGAAGCTCCACTCTGCACTCTGAAGCTCCACTCTGAAGCTCCACTCGGAAGCTCCACTCTGAAGCTCCACTCTGAAGCTCCACTCTGAAGCTCCACTCTGAAGCTCCACTCTGCACTCTGAAGCTCCACTCGGAAGCTCCACTCGGAAGCTCCACTCTGCACTCTGAAGCTCCACTCGGAAGCTCCACTCTGCACTCTGAAGCTCCACTCTGAAGCTCCACTCTGCACTCTGAAGCTCCACTCTGCACTCTGAAGCTCCACTCTGAAGCTCCACTCTGAAGCTCCACTCTGAAGCTCCACTCTGAAGCTCCACTCTGAAGCTCCACTCTGAAGCTCCACTCTGCACTCTGAAGCTCCACTCTGAAGCTCCACTCTGCACTCTGAAGCTCCACTCTGAAGCTCCGCTCTGAAGCTCCGCTCTGAAGCTCCGCTCTGAAGCTCCGCTCTGAAGCTCCACTCTGAAGCTCCACTCTGAAGCTCCGCTCTGAAGCTCCGCTCTGAAGCTCCGCTCTGAAGCTCCGCTCTGAAGCTCCACTCTGAAGCTCCACTCTGAAGCTCCTCTCTGCACTCTGAAGCTCCCTCTGAAGCTCCACTCTGAAGCTCCACTCTGCACTCTGAAGCTCCACTCTGAAGCTCCACTCTGCACTCTGAAGCTCCACTCTGAAGCTCCACTCTGAAGCTCCACTCTGAAGCTCCACTCTGCACTCTGAAGCTCCACTCTGAAGCTCCACTCTGAAGCTCCACTCTGAAGCTCCACTCTGAAGCTCCACTCTGAAGCTCCACTCTGAAGCTCCACTCTGAAGCTCCACTCTGCACTCTGAAGCTCCACTCTGCACTCTGAAGCTCCACTCTGAAGCTGCACTCTGAAGCTCCACTCTGCACTCTGAAGCTCCACTCTGAAGCTGCACTCTGAAGCTCCACTCTGAAGCTCCACTCTGAAGCTCCACTCTGAAGCTCCACTCTGAAGCTCCACTCTGAAGCTCCACTCTGAAGCTCCACTCTGCACTCTGAAGCTCCGCTCTGAAGCTCCGCTCTGAAGCTCCACTCTGAAGCTCCACTCTGAAGCTCCACTCTGAAGCTCCACTCTGAAGCTCCACTCTGCACTCTGAAGCTCCACTCTGAAGCTCTACTCTGCACTCTGAAGCTCCACTCTGAAGCTCTACTCTGCACTCTGAAGCTCCACTCTGAAGCTCTACTCTGCACTCTGAAGCTCCACTCTGAAGCTCCACTCTGCACTCTGAAGCTCCACTCTGAAGCTCCACTCTGAAGCTCCACTCTGAAGCTCCACTCTGCACTCTGAAGCTCCACTCTGAAGCTCCACTCTGCACTCTGAAGCTCCACTCTGAAGCTCCACTCTGCACTCTGAAGCTCCACTCTGAAGCTCCACTCTGCACTCTGAAGCTCCACTCTGAAGCTCCACTCTGAAGCTCCACTCTGCACTCTGAAGCTCCACTCTGCACTCTGAAGCTCCACTCTGAAGCTGCACTCTGAAGCTCCACTCTGCACTCTGAAGCTCCACTCTGAAGCTCCACTCTGCACTCTGAAGCTCCACTCTGCACTCTGAAGCTCCACTCTGCACTCTGAAGCTCCACTCTGAAGCTGCACTCTGAAGCTCCACTCTGAAGCTGCACTCTGAAGCTGCACTCTGAAGCTCCACTCTGAAGCTCCACTCTGAAGCTCCACTCTGAAGCTCCACTCTGAAGCTCCACTCTGAAGCTCCACTCTGCACTCTGAAGCTCCACTCTGAAGCTCCACTCTGCACTCTGAAGCTCCACTCTGAAGCTCCACTCTGAACTCTGAAGCTCCACTCTGAATCTGCACTCTGAAGCTCCACTCTGAAGCTCCACTCTGAAGCTCCACTCTGAAGCTCCACTCTGCACTCTGAAGCTCCACTCTGAAGCTCCACTCTGAAGCTCCACTCTGAAGCTCCACTCTGAAGCTCCACTCTGAAGCTCCACTCTGCACTCTGAAGCTCCACTCTGAAGCTCCACTCTGAAGCTCCACTCTGAAGCTCCGCTCTGAAGCTCCGCTCTGAAGCTCCGCTCTGCACTCTGAAGCTCCGCTCTGAAGCTCCACTCTGAAGCTCCACTCTGCACTCTGAAGCTCCACTCTGAAGCTCCACTCTGCACTCTGAAGCTCCACTCTGCACTCTGAAGCTCCACTCTGAAGCTCCACTCTGCACTCTGAAGCTCCACTCTGAAGCTCCACTCTGCACTCTGAAGCTCCACTCTGAAGCTCCACTCTGCACTCTGAAGCTCCACTCTGAAGCTCCACTCTGCACTCTGAAGCTCCACTCTGAAGCTCCACTCTGCACTCTGAAGCTCCACTCTGAAGCTCCACTCTGAAGCTCCACTCTGAAGCTCCACTCTGAAGCTCCACTCTGCACTCTGAAGCTCCACTCTGAAGCTCCACTCTGAAGCTCCACTCTGAGGCTCTACTCTGCACTCTGAAGCTCCACTCTGCACTCTGAAGCTCCACTCTGAAGCTCTACTCTGCACTCTGAAGCTCCACTCTGAAGCTCCACTCTGCACTCTGAAGCTCCACTCTGAAGCTCCACTTTGAAGCTCCACTCTGAAGCTCCACTCTGCACTCTGAAGCTCCACTCTGAAGCTCCACTCTGCACTCTGAAGCTCCACTCTGAAGCTCCACTCTGAAGCTCCACTCTGCACTCTGAAGCTCCACTCTGAAGCTCCACTCTGAAGCTCCACTCTGCACTCTGAAGCTCCACTCTGAAGCTCCACTCTGCACTCTGAAGCTCCACTCTGAAGCTCCACTCTGCACTCTGAAGCTCCACTCTGAAGCTCCACTCTGAAGCTCCACTCTGAAGCTCCACTCTGAAGCTCCACTCTGCACTCTGAAGCTCCACTCTGAAGCTCCACTCTGCACTCTGAAGCTCCACTCTGAAGCTCCACTCTGAAGCTCCGCTCTGAAGCTCCGCTCTGAAGCTCCACTCTGCACTCTGAAGCTCCACTCTGAAGCTCCACTCTGAAGCTCCACTCTGCACTCTGAAGCTCCACTCTGCAGCTCCACTCTGAAGCTCCACTCTGAAGGTCCACTCTGAAGCTCCACTCTGAAGCTCCACTCTGAAGCTCCACTCTGCACTCTGAAGCTCCACTCTGAAGCTCCACTCTGAAGCTCCACTCTGCACTCTGAAGCTCCACTCTGAAGCTCCACTCTGAAGCTCCACTCTGAAGCTCCACTCTGCACTCTGAAGCTCCACTCTGAAGCTCCACTCTGGCGCTCCACTCTGGCGCTCCACTCTGGCGCTCCACTCTGGCGCTCCACTCTGGCGCTCCACTCTGGCGCTCCACTCTGAAGCTCCACTCTGAAGCTCCACTCTGCACTCTGAAGCTCCACTCTGAAGCTCCACTCTGCACTCTGAAGCTCCACTCTGAAGCTCCACTCTGAAGCTCCACTCTGCACTCTGAAGCTCCACTCTGAAGCTCCACTCTGAAGCTCCACTCTGAAGCTCCACTCTGAAGCTCCACTCTGAAGCTCCACTCTGAAGCTCCACTCTGCTCTCTGAAGCTCCACTCTGCACTCTGAATCTCCACTCTGCACTCTGAAGCTCCACTCTGAAGCTCCACTCTGAAGCTCCACTCTGAAGCTCCACTCTGCACTCTGAAGCTCCACTCTGAAGCTCCACTCTGCACTCTGAAGCTCCACTCTGCACTCTGAATCTCCACTCTGCACTCTGAAGCTCCACTCTGAAGCTCCACTCTGAAGCTCCACTCTGAAGCTCCACTCTGCACTCTGAAGCTCCACTCTGAAGCTCCACTCTGAAGCTCCACTCTGGCGCTCCACTCTGGCGCTCCACTCTGGCGCTCCACTCTGAAGCTCCACTCTGAAGCTCCACTCTGAAGCTCCACTCTGCACTCTGAAGCCCCACTCTGAAGCTCCACTCTGAAGCTCCACTCTGGCGCTCCACTCTGAAGCTCCACTCTGCACTCTGAAGCTCCACTCTGAAGCTCCACTCTGAAGCTCCACTCTGAAGCTCCACTCTGAAGCTCCACTCTGAAGCTCCACTCTGGCGCTCCACTCTGGCGCTCCACTCTGGCGCTCCACTCTGCACTCTGAAGCTCCACTCTGCACTCTGAAGCTCCACTCTGAAGCTCCACTCTGCACTCTGAAGCTCCACTCTGAAGCTCCACTCTGCACTCTGAAGCTCCACTCTGAAGCTCCACTCTGAAGCTCCACTCTGAAGCTCCACTCTGCACTCTGAAGCTCCACTCTGAAGCTCCACTCTGAAGCTCCACTCTGAAGCTCCACTCTGAAGCTCCACTCTGGCGCTCCACTCTGGCGCTCCACTCTGAAGCTCCACTCTGCACTCTGAAGCTCCACTCTGAAGCTCCACTCTGCACTCTGAAGCTCCACTCTGAAGCTCCACTCTGCACTCTGAAGCTCCACTCTGAAGCTCCACTCTGAAGCTCCACTCTGAAGCTCCACTCTGAAGCTCCACTCTGAAGCTCCACTCTGAAGCTCCACTCTGCACTCTGAAGCTCCACTCTGAAGCTCCACTCTGCACTCTGAAGCTCCACTCTGAACTCTGAAGCTCCACTCTGAAGCTCCACTCTGAAGCTCCACTCTGAAGCTCCACTCTGAAGCTCCACTCTGAAGCTCCACTCGGAAGCTCCACTCGGAAGCTCCACTCTGCACTCTGAAGCTCCACTCGGAAGCTCCACTCTGCACTCTGAAGCTCCACTCGGAAGCTCCACTCTGCACTCTGAAGCTCCACTCTGAAGCTCCACTCTGCACTCTGAAGCTCCACTCTGAAGCTCCACTCTGCACTCTGAAGCTCCACTCTGAAGCTCCACTCTGAAGCTCCACTCTGCACTCTGAAGCTCCACTCTGAAGCTCCGCTCTGAAGCTCCGCTCTGAAGCTCCGTTCTGAAGCTCCGTTCTGAAGCTCCGTTCTGAAGCTCCGTTCTGAAGCTCCGCTCTGAAGCTCCACTCTGAAGCTCCACTCTGAAGCTCCACTCTGCACTCTGAAGCTCCACTCTGAAGCTCCACTCTGCACTCTGAAGCTCCACTCTGAAGCTCCGCTCTGAAGCTCCGCTCTGAAGCTCCGCTCTGAAGCTCCTCCGCTCTGAAGCTCCTCCGCTCTGAAGCTCCACTCTGAAGCTCCACTCTGAAGCTCCACTCTGAAGCTCCACTAAGAAGCTCCTCTCTGAAGCTCCTCTCTGCACTCTGAAGCTCCACTCTGAAGCTCCACTCTGCACTCTGAAGCTCCACTCTGAAGCTCCGCTCTGAAGCTCCGCTCTGAAGCTCCGCTCTGAAGCTCCGCTCTGAAGCTCCGCTCTGAAGCTCCGCTCTGAAGCTCCTCCGCTCTGAAGCTCCTCCACTCTGAAGCTCCACTCTGAAGCTCCACTCTGAAGCTCCACTCTGAAGCTCCACTCTGAAGCTCCACTCAAGCTCCACTCTGAAGCTCCACTCTGAAGCTCCTCTCTGAAGCTCCTCTCTGCACTCTGAAGCTCCACTCTGAAGCTCCACTCTGCACTCTGAAGCTCCACTCTGAATCTGCACTCTGAATCTGCACTCTGAAGCTCCACTCTGAAGCTCCACTCTGAAGCTCCACTCTGAAGCTCCACTCTGAAGCTCCACTCTGAAGCTCCACTCTGCACTCTGAAGCTCCACTCTGAAGCTCCACTCTGAAGCTCCACTCTGCACTCTGAAGCTCCACTCTGCACTCTGAAGCTCCACTCTGAAGCTGCACTCTGAAGCTCCACTCTGCACTCTGAAGCTCCACTCTGAAGCTCCACTCGGAAGCTCCACTCTGAAGCTCCACTCTGAAGCTCCACTCTGAAGCTCCACTCTGAAGCTCCACTCTGCACTCTGAAGCTCCACTCGGAAGCTCCACTCGGAAGCTCCACTCTGCACTCTGAAGCTCCACTCTGAAGCTCCACTCTGCACTCTGAAGCTCCACTCAAGCTCCACTCTGCACTCTGAAGCTCCACTCTGCACTCTGAAGCTCCACTCTGAAGCTCCACTCTGCACTCTGAAGCTCCACTCTGAAGCTCCACTCTGAAGCTCCACTCTGAAGCTCCACTCTGAAGCTCCACTCTGAAGCTCCACTCTGAAGCTCCACTCTGCACTCTGAAGCTCCACTCTGAAGCTCCACTCTGAAGCTCCGCTCTGAAGCTCCACTCTGAAGCTCCGCTCTGAAGCTCCGCTCTGAAGCTCCGCTCTGAAGCTCCACTCTGAAGCTCCACTCTGAAGCTCCACTCTGAAGCTCCACTCTGAAGCTCCTCTCTGCACTCTGAAGCTCCACTCTGCACTCTGAAGCTCCACTCTGAAGCTCCACTCTGCACTCTGAAGCTCCACTCTGAAGCTCCACTCTGCACTCTGAAGCTCCACTCTGAAGCTCCACTCTGAAGCTCCACTCTGAAGCTCCACTCTGAAGCTCCACTCTGCACTCTGAAGCTCCACTCTGAAGCTCCACTCTGAAGCTCCACTCTGAAGCTCCACTCTGAAGCTCCACTCTGCACTCTGAAGCTCCACTCTGAAGCTGCACTCTGAAGCTCCACTCTGCACTCTGAAGCTCCACTCTGAAGCTGCACTCTGAAGCTCCACTCTGAAGCTCCACTCTGAAGCTCCACTCTGCACTCTGAAGCTCCACTCTGAAGCTCCACTCTGCACTCTGAAGCTCCACTCTGAAGCTCCACTCTGAATCTGCACTCTGAATCTGCACTCTGAATCTGCACTCTGAAGCTCCACTCTGAAGCTCCGCTCTGAAGCTCCACTCTGAAGCTCCACTCTGAAGCTCCACTCTGAAGCTCCACTCTGAAGCTCCACTCTGAAGCTCCACTCTGAAGCTCCACTCTGAAGCTCCACTCTGAAGCTCCACTCTGAAGCTCCACTCTGAAGCTCCACTCTGCACTCTGAAGCTCCACTCTGAAGCTCTACTCTGCACTCTGAAGCTCCACTCTGAAGCTCTACTCTGCACTCTGAAGCTCCACTCTGAAGCTCTACTCTGCACTCTGAAGCTCCACTCTGAAGCTCCACTTTGAAGCTCCACTCTGAAGCTCCACTCTGCACTCTGAAGCTCCACTCTGAAGCTCCACTCTGAAGCTCCACTCTGCACTCTGAAGCTCCACTCTGCACTCTGAAGCTCCACTCTGCACTCTGAAGCTCCACTCTGAAGCTCCACTCTGAAGCTCCACTCTGCACTCTGAAGCGCCACTCTGAAGCTCCACTCTGCACTCTGAAGCTCCACTCTGAAGCTCCACTCTGCACTCTGAAGCTCCACTCTGAATCTGCACTCTGAAGCTCCACTCTGCACTCTGAAGCTCCACTCTGAAGCTCCACTCTGCACTCTGAAGCTCCACTCTGAATCTGCACTCTGAAGCTCCGCTCTGAAGCTCCACTCTGAAGCTCCACTCTGCACTCTGAAGCTCCACTCTGAAGCTCCACTCTGAAGCTCCACTCTGAAGCTCCACTCTGAAGCTCCACTCTGAAGCTCCACTCTGAAGCTCCACTCTGAAGCTCCTCTCTGCACTCTGAAGCTCCACTCTGAAGCTCCTCTCTGCACTCTGAAGCTCCACTCTGAAGCTCCACTCTGCACTCTGAAGCTCCACTCTGAAGCTCCTCTCTGCACTCTGAAGCTCCACTCTGAAGCTCCACTCTGCACTCTGAAGCTCCACTCTGAATCTGCACTCTGAAGCTCCACTCTGAATCTGCACTCTGAATCTGCACTCTGAATCTGCACTCTGAATCTGCACTCTGAAGCTCCACTCTGAAGCTCCACTCTGAAGCTCCACTCTGAAGCTCCACTCTGAAGCTCCACTCTGCACTCTGAAGCTCCACTCTGAAGCTCCACTCTGCACTCTGAAGCTCCACTCTGAATCTGCACTCTGAAGCTCCACTCTGAAGCTCCACTCTGCAGCTCCACTCTGAATCTGCACTCTGAATCTGCACTCTGAATCTGCACTCTGAAGCTCCACTCTGAAGCTCCACTCTGAAGCTCCACTCTGAAGCTCCACTCTGAAGCTCCACTCTGCACTCTGAAGCTCCACTCTGAAGCTCCACTCTGCACTCTGAAGCTCCACTCTGAATCTGCACTCTGAAGCTCCACTCTGCACTCTGAAGCTCCACTCTGAAGCTCCACTCTGCACTCTGAAGCTCCACTCTGAAGCTCCACTCTGCACTCTGAAGCTCCACTCCGCACTCTGAAGCTCCACTCTGAAGCTCCACTCTGCACTCTGAAGCTCCACTCTGAAGCTCCACTCTGAAGCTCCACTCTGAAGCTCTACTCTGCACTCTGAAGCTCCACTCTGAAGCTCTACTCTGCACTCTGAAGCTCCACTCTGAAGCTCTACTCTGCACTCTGAAGCTCCACTCTGAAGCTCCACTTTGAAGCTCCACTCTGAAGCTCCACTCTGCACTCTGAAGCTCCACTCTGAAGCTCCACTCTGCACTCTGAAGCTCCACTCTGAAGCTCCGCTCTGAAGCTCCGCTCTGAAGCTCCACTCTGAAGCTCCACTCTGAAGCTCCACTCTGCACTCTGAAGCTCCACTCTGAAGCTCCACTCTGAAGCTCCGCTCTGAAGCTCCGCTCTGAAGCTCCACTCTGAAGCTCCACTCTGAAGCTCCACTCTGAAGCTCCACTCTGAAGCTCCACTCTGAAGCTCCACTCTGCACTCTGAAGCTCCACTCTGAAGCTCCACTCTGAAGCTCCACTCTGAAGCTCCACTCTGCACTCTGAAGCTCCGCTCTGAAGCTCCGCTCTGAAGCTCCGCTCTGAAGCTCCTCCGCTCTGAAGCTCCACTCTGCACTCTGAAGCTCCACTCTGAAGCTCCACTCTGCACTCTGAAGCTCCACTCTGAAGCTCCACTCTGAAGCTCCACTCTGAGGCTCCACTCTGAGGCTCCACTCTGAGGCTCCACTCTGAAGCTCCACTCTGAAGCTCCACTCTGCACTCTGAAGCTCCACTCTGAAGCTCCACTCTGAAGCTCCACTCTGAAGCTCCACTCTGCACTCTGAAGCTCCACTCTGAAGCTCCACTCTGCACTCTGAAGCTCCACTCTGAAGCTCCACTCTGCACTCTGAAGCTCCACTCTGAAGCTCCACTCTGAAGCTCCACTCTGAGGCTCCACTCTGAGGCTCCACTCTGAGGCTCCACTCTGAAGCTCCACTCTGAAGCTCCACTCTGCACTCTGAAGCTCCACTCTGAAGCTCCACTCTGAAGCTCCACTCTGCACTCTGAAGCTCCACTCTGAAGCTCCACTCTGCACTCTGAAGCTCCACTCTGAAGCTCCACTCTGCACTCTGAAGCTCCACTCTGAAGCTCCACTCTGCACTCTGAAGCTCCACTCTGAAGCTCCACTCTGAAGCTCCACTCTGCACTCTGAAGCTCCACTCTGCACTCTGAAGCTCCACTCTGAAGCTCCACTCTGCACTCTGAAGCTCCACTCTGCACTCTGAAGCTCCACTCTGCACTCTGAAGCTCCACTCTGAAGCTGCACTCTGAAGCTCCACTCTGAAGCTGCACTCTGAAGCTGCACTCTGAAGCTGCACTCTGAAGCTCCACTCTGAAGCTCCACTCTGAAGCTCCACTCTGAAGCTCCACTCTGCACTCTGAAGCTCCACTCTGAAGCTCCACTCTGCACTCTGAAGCTCCACTCTGAAGCTCCACTCTGAACTCTGAAGCTCCACTCTGAATCTGCACTCTGAAGCTCCACTCTGAAGCTCCACTCTGAAGCTCCACTCTGAAGCTCCACTCTGAAGCTCCACTCTGAAGCTCCACTCTGCACTCTGAAGCTCCACTCTGAAGCTCCACTCTGAAGCTCCACTCTGAAGCTCCACTCTGAAGCTCCACTCTGCACTCTGAAGCTCCACTCTGAAGCTCCACTCTGCACTCTGAAGCTCCACTCTGCACTCTGAAGCTCCACTCTGAAGCTCCACTCTGCACTCTGAAGCTCCACTCTGAAGCTCCACTCTGCACTCTGAAGCTCCACTCTGAAGCTCCACTCTGCACTCTGAAGCTCCACTCTGAAGCTCCACTCTGCACTCTGAAGCTCCACTCTGAAGCTCCACTCTGCACTCTGAAGCTCCACTCTGAAGCTCCACTCTGAAGCTCCACTCTGAAGCTCCACTCTGAAGCTCCACTCTGCACTCTGAAGCTCCACTCTGAAGCTCCACTCTCAAGCTCCACTCTGAGGCTCTACTCTGCACTCTGAAGCTCCACTCTGAAGCTCTACTCTGCACTCTGAAGCTCCACTCTGAAGCTCTACTCTGCACTCTGAAGCTCCACTCTGAAGCTCCACTCTGAAGCTCCACTCTGCACTCTGAAGCTCCACTCTGAAGCTCCACTTTGAAGCTCCACTCTGAAGCTCCACTCTGCACTCTGAAGCTCCACTCTGAAGCTCCACTCTGCACTCTGAAGCTCCACTCTGCACTCTGAAGCTCCACTCTGAAGCTCCACTCTGAAGCTCCACTCTGAAGCTCCACTCTGAAGCTCCACTCTGCACTCTGAAGCTCCACTCTGAAGCTGCACTCTGAAGCTCCACTCTGCACTCTGAAGCTCCACTCTGCACTCTGAAGCTCCACTCTGCACTCTGAAGCTCCACTCTGAAGCTCCACTCTGAAGCTCCACTCTGAAGCTCCACTCTGCACTCTGAAGCTCCACTCTGAAGCTCCACTCTGAAGCTCCACTCTGAGGCTCCACTCTGAGGCTCCACTCTGAGGCTCCACTCTGAAGCTCCACTCTGAAGCTCCAGTCTGCACTCTGAAGCTCCACTCTGAAGCTCCACTCTGAAGCTCCACTCTGAAGCTCCACTCTGAAGCTCCACTCTGCACTCTGAAGCTCCACTCTGAAGCTCCACTCTGCACTCTGAAGCTCCACTCTGAAGCTCCACTCTGAAGCTCCACTCTGCACTCTGAAGCTCCACTCTGAAGCTCCACTCTGCACTCTGAAGCTCCACTCTGCACTCTGAAGCTCCACTCTGAAGCTGCACTCTGAAGCTCCACTCTGCACTCTGAAGCTCCACTCTGAAGCTCCACTCTGCACTCTGAAGCTCCACTCTGCACTCTGAAGCTCCACTCTGCACTCTGAAGCTCCACTCTGAAGCTGCACTCTGAAGCTCCACTCTGAAGCTGCACTCTGAAGCTGCACTCTGAAGCTCCACTCTGAAGCTCCACTCTGAAGCTCCACTCTGAAGCTCCACTCTGCACTCTGAAGCTCCACTCTGAAGCTCCACTCTGCACTCTGAAGCTCCACTCTGAAGCTCCACTCTGAACTCTGAAGCTCCACTCTGAATCTGCACTCTGAAGCTCCACTCTGAAGCTCCACTCTGAAGCTCCACTCTGAAGCTCCACTCTGAAGCTCCACTCTGCACTCTGAAGCTCCACTCTGAAGCTCCACTCTGAAGCTCCACTCTGAAGCTCCACTCTGAAGCTCCACTCTGAAGCTCCACTCTGCACTCTGAAGCTCCACTCTGAAGCTCCACTCTGAAGCTCCACTCTGAAGCTCCACTCTGAAGCTCCGCTCTGAAGCTCCGCTCTGAAGCTCCGCTCTGAAGCTCCGCTCTGCACTCTGAAGCTCCGCTCTGAAGCTCCACTCTGAAGCTCCACTCTGCACTCTGAAGCTCCACTCTGAAGCTCCACTCTGCACTCTGAAGCTCCACTCTGCACTCTGAAGCTCCACTCTGAAGCTCCACTCTGCACTCTGAAGCTCCACTCTGAAGCTCCACTCTGCACTCTGAAGCTCCACTCTGAAGCTCCACTCTGCACTCTGAAGCTCCACTCTGAAGCTCCACTCTGCACTCTGAAGCTCCACTCTGAAGCTCCACTCTGCACTCTGAAGCTCCACTCTGAAGCTCCACTCTGCACTCTGAAGCTCCACTCTGAAGCTCCACTCTGAAGCTCCACTCTGAAGCTCCACTCTGAAGCTCCACTCTGCACTCTGAAGCTCCACTCTGAAGCTCCACTCTGAAGCTCCACTCTGAGGCTCTACTCTGCACTCTGAAGCTCCACTCTGAAGCTCTACTCTGCACTCTGAAGCTCCACTCTGAAGCTCTACTCTGCACTCTGAAGCTCCACTCTGAAGCTCCACTCTGAAGCTCCACTCTGCACTCTGAAGCTCCACTCTGAAGCTCCACTCTGAAGCTCCACTCTGAAGCTCCACTCTGAAGCTCCACTCTGAAGCTCCACTCTGAAGCTCCACTCTGCACTCTGAAGCTCCACTCTGAAGCTCCACTCTGAAGCTCCACTCTGCACTCTGAAGCTCCACTCTGAAGCTCCACTCTGCACTCTGAAGCTCCACTCTGAAGCTCCACTCTGCACTCTGAAGCTCCACTCTGAAGCTCCACTCTGCACTCTGAAGCTCCACTCTGAAGCTCCACTCTGCAGCTCCACTCTGAAGCTCCACTCTGCACTCTGAAGCTCCACTCTGAAGCTCCACTCTGCACTCTGAAGCTCCACTCTGAAGCTCCACTCTGAAGCTCCGCTCTGAAGCTCCGCTCTGAAGCTCCGCTCTGAAGCTCCACTCTGCACTCTGAAGCTCCACTCTGAAGCTCCACTCTGAAGCTCCACTCTGCACTCTGAAGCTCCACTCTGAAGCTCCACTCTAAAGCTCCACTCTGAAGCTCCACTCTGAAGCTCCACTCTGCACTCTGAAGCTCCACTCTGAAGCTCCACTCTGAAGCTCCACTCTGCACTCTGAAGCTCCACTCTGAAGCTCCACTCTGCACTCTGAAGCTCCACTCTGAAGCTCCACTCTGAAGCTCCACTCTGAAGCTCCACTCTGCACTCTGAAGCTCCACTCTGAAGCTCCACTCTGAAGCTCCACTCTGGCGCTCCACTCTGGCGCTCCACTCTGGCGCTCCACTCTGGCGCTCCACTCTGGCGCTCCACTCTGGCGCTCCACTCTGAAGCTCCACTCTGCACTCTGAAGCTCCACTCTGAAGCTCCACTCTGCACTCTGAAGCTCCACTCTGAAGCTCCACTCTGAAGCTCCACTCTGCACTCTGAAGCTCCACTCTGAAGCTCCACTCTGAAGCTCCACTCTGAAGCTCCACTCTGAAGCTCAACTCTGAAGCTCCACTCTGCACTCTGAAGCTCCACTCTGCACTCTGAAGCTCCACTCTGCACTCTGAAGCTCCACTCTGAAGCTCCACTCTGAAGCTCCACTCTGAAGCTCCACTCTGCACTCTGAAGCTCCACTCTGAAGCTCCACTCTGAAGCTCCACTCTGAAGCTCCACTCTGAAGCTCCACTCTGGCGCTCCACTCTGGCGCTCCACTCTGGCGCTCCACTCTGAAGCTCCACTCTGAAGCTCCACTCTGAAGCTCCACTCTGCACTCTGAAGCTCCACTCTGAAGCTCCACTCTGAAGCTCCACTCTGGCGCTCCACTCTGAAGCTCCACTCTGCACTCTGAAGCTCCACTCTGAAGCTCCACTCTGAAGCTCCACTCTGAAGCTCCACTCTGGCGCTCCACTCTGGCGCTCCACTCTGGCGCTCCACTCTGG
Source organism: Lissotriton vulgaris (assembly GCF_964263255.1). Classification (NCBI taxonomy): domain Eukaryota; kingdom Metazoa; phylum Chordata; class Amphibia; order Caudata; family Salamandridae; genus Lissotriton; species Lissotriton vulgaris. The sequence goes on along the minus strand of NC_141695.1, from coordinate 1,082,793,165 downwards.
CGCTCCACTCTGAAGCTCCACTCTGAAGCTCCACTCTGCACTCTGAAGCTCCACTCTGAAGCTCCACTCTGCACTCTGAAGCTCCACTCTGAAGCTCCACTCTGAAGTTCCACTCTGAAGCTCCACTCTGCACTCTGAAGCTCCACTCTGAAGCTCCACTCTGGCGCTCCACTCTGGCGCTCCACTCTGGCGCTCCACTCTGAAGCTCCACTCTGCACTCTGAAGCTCCACTCTGAAGCTCCACTTTGCACTCTGAAGCTCCACTCTGAAGCTCCACTCTGAAGCTCCACTCTGCACTCTGAAGCTCCACTCTGAAGCTCCACTCTGAAGCTCCACTCTGAAGCTCCACTCTGAAGCTCCACTCTGCACTCTGAAGCTCCACTCTGAAGCTCCACTCTGCACTCTGAAGCTCCACTCTGAACTCTGAAGCTCCACTCTGAAGCTCCACTCTGAAGCTCCACTCTGAAGCTCCACTCTGAAGCTCCACTCTGAAGCTCCACTCTGAAGCTCCACTCTGCACTCTGAAGCTCCACTCTGAAGCTCCACTCGGAAGCTCCACTCGGAAGCTCCACTCTGCACTCTGAAGCTCCACTCGGAAGCTCCACTCTGCACTCTGAAGCTCCACTCTGAAGCTCCACTCTGCACTCTGAAGCTCCGCTCTGAAGCTCCACTCTGCACTCTGAAGCTCCGCTCTGAAGCTCCGCTCTGAAGCTCCGCTCTGAAGCTCCGCTCTGAAGCTCCACTCTGAAGCTCCACTCTGAAGCTCCACTCTGAAGCTCCACTCTGAAGCTCCACTCTGCACTCTGAAGCTCCACTCTGAAGCTCCACTCTGCACTCTGAAGCTCCGCTCTGAAGCTCCGCTCTGAAGCTCCGCTCTGAAGCTCCGCTCTGAAGCTCCGCTCTGAAGCTCCACTCTGAAGCTCCACTCTGAAGCTCCACTCTGAAGCTCCACTCTGAAGCTCCACTCTGAAGCTCCACTCTGAAGCTCCTCTCTGAAGCTCCTCTCTGAAGCTCCTCTCTGCACTCTGAAGCTCCACTCTGAAGCTCCACTCTGCACTCTGAAGCTCCACTCTGAATCTGCACTCTGAATCTGCACTCTGAATCTGCACTCTGAAGCTCCACTCTGAAGCTCCACTCTGAAGCTCCACTCTGCACTCTGAAGCTCCACTCTGAAGCTCCACTCTGAAGCTCCACTCTGCACTCTGAAGCTCCACTCTGCACTCTGAAGCTCCACTCTGCAGCTGCACTCTGAAGCTCCACTCTGCACTCTGAAGCTCCACTCTGAAGCTCCACTCGGAAGCTCCACTCTGAAGCTCCACTCTGAAGCTCCACTCTGAAGCTCCACTCTGAAGCTCCACTCTGCACTCTGAAGCTCCACTCGGAAGCTCCACTCGGAAGCTCCACTCTGCACTCTGAAGCTCCACTCGGAAGCTCCACTCTGCACTCTGAAGCTCCACTCTGAAGCTCCACTCTGCACTCTGAAGCTCCACTCTGCACTCTGAAGCTCCACTCTGAAGCTCCACTCTGAAGCTCCACTCTGAAGCTCCACTCTGAAGCTCCACTCTGAAGCTCCACTCTGAAGCTCCACTCTGCACTCTGAAGCTCCACTCTGAAGCTCCACTCTGCACTCTGAAGCTCCACTCTGAAGCTCCACTCTGAAGCTCCGCTCTGAAGCTCCGCTCTGAAGCTCCGCTCTGAAGCTCCGCTCTGAAGCTCCACTCTGAAGCTCCGCTCTGAAGCTCCGCTCTGAAGCTCCGCTCTGAAGCTCCGCTCTGAAGCTCCGCTCTGAAGCTCCACTCTGAAGCTCCACTCTGAAGCTCCTCTCTGCACTCTGAAGCTCCACTCTGAAGCTCCACTCTGAAGCTCCACTCTGCACTCTGAAGCTCCACTCTGAAGCTCCACTCTGCACTCTGAAGCTCCACTCTGAAGCTCCACTCTGAAGCTCCACTCTGAAGCTCCACTCTGAAGCTCCACTCTGCACTCTGAAGCTCCACTCTGAAGCTCCACTCTGAAGCTCCACTCTGAAGCTCCACTCTGAAGCTCCACTCTGAAGCTCCACTCTGAAGCTCCACTCTGCACTCTGAAGCTCCACTCTGCACTCTGAAGCTCCACTCTGAAGCTGCACTCTGAAGCTCCACTCTGCACTCTGAAGCTCCACTCTGAAGCTGCACTCTGAAGCTCCACTCTGAAGCTCCACTCTGAAGCTCCACTCTGAAGCTCCACTCTGAAGCTCCACTCTGAAGCTCCACTCTGAAGCTCCACTCTGCACTCTGAAGCTCCGCTCTGAAGCTCCGCTCTGAAGCTCCACTCTGAAGCTCCACTCTGAAGCTCCACTCTGAAGCTCCACTCTGAAGCTCCACTCTGCACTCTGAAGCTCCACTCTGAAGCTCTACTCTGCACTCTGAAGCTCCACTCTGAAGCTCTACTCTGCACTCTGAAGCTCCACTCTGAAGCTCTACTCTGCACTCTGAAGCTCCACTCTGAAGCTCCACTCTGCACTCTGAAGCTCCACTCTGAAGCTCCACTCTGAAGCTCCACTCTGAAGCTCCACTCTGCACTCTGAAGCTCCACTCTGAAGCTCCACTCTGCACTCTGAAGCTCCACTCTGAAGCTCCACTCTGCACTCTGAAGCTCCACTCTGAAGCTCCACTCTGAAGCTCCACTCTGCACTCTGAAGCTCCACTCTGCACTCTGAAGCTCCACTCTGAAGCTGCACTCTGAAGCTCCACTCTGCACTCTGAAGCTCCACTCTGAAGCTCCACTCTGCACTCTGAAGCTCCACTCTGCACTCTGAAGCTCCACTCTGCACTCTGAAGCTCCACTCTGAAGCTGCACTCTGAAGCTCCACTCTGAAGCTGCACTCTGAAGCTGCACTCTGAAGCTCCACTCTGAAGCTCCACTCTGAAGCTCCACTCTGAAGCTCCACTCTGAAGCTCCACTCTGAAGCTCCACTCTGCACTCTGAAGCTCCACTCTGAAGCTCCACTCTGCACTCTGAAGCTCCACTCTGAAGCTCCACTCTGAACTCTGAAGCTCCACTCTGAATCTGCACTCTGAAGCTCCACTCTGAAGCTCCACTCTGAAGCTCCACTCTGAAGCTCCACTCTGAAGCTCCACTCTGCACTCTGAAGCTCCACTCTGAAGCTCCACTCTGAAGCTCCACTCTGAAGCTCCACTCTGAAGCTCCACTCTGAAGCTCCACTCTGCACTCTGAAGCTCCACTCTGAAGCTCCACTCTGAAGCTCCACTCTGAAGCTCCGCTCTGAAGCTCCGCTCTGAAGCTCCGCTCTGCACTCTGAAGCTCCGCTCTGAAGCTCCACTCTGAAGCTCCACTCTGCACTCTGAAGCTCCACTCTGAAGCTCCACTCTGCACTCTGAAGCTCCACTCTGCACTCTGAAGCTCCACTCTGAAGCTCCACTCTGCACTCTGAAGCTCCACTCTGAAGCTCCACTCTGCACTCTGAAGCTCCACTCTGAAGCTCCACTCTGCACTCTGAAGCTCCACTCTGAAGCTCCACTCTGCACTCTGAAGCTCCACTCTGAAGCTCCACTCTGCACTCTGAAGCTCCACTCTGAAGCTCCACTCTGAAGCTCCACTCTGAAGCTCCACTCTGCACTCTGAAGCTCCACTCTGAAGCTCCACTCTGAAGCTCCACTCTGAGGCTCTACTCTGCACTCTGAAGCTCCACTCTGCACTCTGAAGCTCCACTCTGAAGCTCTACTCTGCACTCTGAAGCTCCACTCTGAAGCTCCACTCTGCACTCTGAAGCTCCACTCTGAAGCTCCACTTTGAAGCTCCACTCTGAAGCTCCACTCTGCACTCTGAAGCTCCACTCTGAAGCTCCACTCTGCACTCTGAAGCTCCACTCTGAAGCTCCACTCTGAAGCTCCACTCTGCACTCTGAAGCTCCACTCTGAAGCTCCACTCTGAAGCTCCACTCTGCACTCTGAAGCTCCACTCTGAAGCTCCACTCTGCACTCTGAAGCTCCACTCTGAAGCTCCACTCTGCACTCTGAAGCTCCACTCTGAAGCTCCACTCTGAAGCTCCACTCTGAAGCTCCACTCTGAAGCTCCACTCTGCACTCTGAAGCTCCACTCTGAAGCTCCACTCTGCACTCTGAAGCTCCACTCTGAAGCTCCACTCTGAAGCTCCGCTCTGAAGCTCCGCTCTGAAGCTCCACTCTGCACTCTGAAGCTCCACTCTGAAGCTCCACTCTGAAGCTCCACTCTGCACTCTGAAGCTCCACTCTGCAGCTCCACTCTGAAGCTCCACTCTGAAGGTCCACTCTGAAGCTCCACTCTGAAGCTCCACTCTGAAGCTCCACTCTGCACTCTGAAGCTCCACTCTGAAGCTCCACTCTGAAGCTCCACTCTGCACTCTGAAGCTCCACTCTGAAGCTCCACTCTGAAGCTCCACTCTGAAGCTCCACTCTGCACTCTGAAGCTCCACTCTGAAGCTCCACTCTGGCGCTCCACTCTGGCGCTCCACTCTGGCGCTCCACTCTGGCGCTCCACTCTGGCGCTCCACTCTGAAGCTCCACTCTGAAGCTCCACTCTGCACTCTGAAGCTCCACTCTGAAGCTCCACTCTGCACTCTGAAGCTCCACTCTGAAGCTCCACTCTGAAGCTCCACTCTGCACTCTGAAGCTCCACTCTGAAGCTCCACTCTGAAGCTCCACTCTGAAGCTCCACTCTGAAGCTCCACTCTGAAGCTCCACTCTGAAGCTCCACTCTGCTCTCTGAAGCTCCACTCTGCACTCTGAATCTCCACTCTGCACTCTGAAGCTCCACTCTGAAGCTCCACTCTGAAGCTCCACTCTGAAGCTCCACTCTGCACTCTGAAGCTCCACTCTGAAGCTCCACTCTGCACTCTGAAGCTCCACTCTGCACTCTGAATCTCCACTCTGCACTCTGAAGCTCCACTCTGAAGCTCCACTCTGAAGCTCCACTCTGAAGCTCCACTCTGAAGCTCCACTCTGAAGCTCCACTCTGAAGCTCCACTCTGGCGCTCCACTCTGGCGCTCCACTCTGGCGCTCCACTCTGAAGCTCCACTCTGAAGCTCCACTCTGAAGCTCCACTCTGCACTCTGAAGCCCCACTCTGAAGCTCCACTCTGAAGCTCCACTCTGGCGCTCCACTCTGAAGCTCCACTCTGCACTCTGAAGCTCCACTCTGAAGCTCCACTCTGAAGCTCCACTCTGAAGCTCCACTCTGAAGCTCCACTCTGGCGCTCCACTCTGGCGCTCCACTCTGGCGCTCCACTCTGCACTCTGAAGCTCCACTCTGCACTCTGAAGCTCCACTCTGAAGCTCCACTCTGCACTCTGAAGCTCCACTCTGAAGCTCCACTCTGCACTCTGAAGCTCCACTCTGAAGCTCCACTCTGAAGCTCCACTCTGAAGCTCCACTCTGCACTCTGAAGCTCCACTCTGAAGCTCCACTCTGAAGCTCCACTCTGGCGCTCCACTCTGAAGCTCCACTCTGGCGCTCCACTCTGGCGCTCCACTCTGAAGCTCCACTCTGCACTCTGAAGCTCCACTCTGAAGCTCCACTCTGCACTCTGAAGCTCCACTCTGAAGCTCCACTCTGAAGCTCCACTCTGCACTCTGAAGCTCCACTCTGAAGCTCCACTCTGAAGCTCCACTCTGAAGCTCCACTCTGAAGCTCCACTCTGAAGCTCCACTCTGAAGCTCCACTCTGCACTCTGAAGCTCCACTCTGAAGCTCCACTCTGCACTCTGAAGCTCCACTCTGAACTCTGAAGCTCCACTCTGAAGCTCCACTCTGAAGCTCCACTCTGAAGCTCCACTCTGAAGCTCCACTCTGAAGCTCCACTCTGAAGCTCCACTCTGAAGCTCCACTCTGAAGCTCCACTCTGAAGCTCCACTCGGAAGCTCCACTCGGAAGCTCCACTCTGCACTCTGAAGCTCCACTCGGAAGCTCCACTCTGCACTCTGAAGCTCCACTCGGAAGCTCCACTCTGCACTCTGAAGCTCCACTCTGAAGCTCCACTCTGCACTCTGAAGCTCCACTCTGAAGCTCCACTCTGCACTCTGAAGCTCCACTCTGAAGCTCCACTCTGAAGCTCCACTCTGCACTCTGAAGCTCCACTCTGAAGCTCCGCTCTGAAGCTCCGCTCTGAAGCTCCGTTCTGAAGCTCCGTTCTGAAGCTCCGTTCTGAAGCTCCGTTCTGAAGCTCCGCTCTGAAGCTCCACTCTGAAGCTCCACTCTGAAGCTCCACTCTGCACTCTGAAGCTCCACTCTGAAGCTCCACTCTGCACTCTGAAGCTCCACTCTGAAGCTCCGCTCTGAAGCTCCGCTCTGAAGCTCCGCTCTGAAGCTCCTCCGCTCTGAAGCTCCTCCGCTCTGAAGCTCCACTCTGAAGCTCCACTCTGAAGCTCCACTCTGAAGCTCCACTAAGAAGCTCCTCTCTGAAGCTCCTCTCTGCACTCTGAAGCTCCACTCTGAAGCTCCACTCTGCACTCTGAAGCTCCACTCTGAAGCTCCGCTCTGAAGCTCCGCTCTGAAGCTCCGCTCTGAAGCTCCGCTCTGAAGCTCCGCTCTGAAGCTCCGCTCTGAAGCTCCTCCGCTCTGAAGCTCCTCCGCTCTGAAGCTCCTCCACTCTGAAGCTCCACTCTGAAGCTCCACTCTGAAGCTCCACTCTGAAGCTCCACTCTGAAGCTCCACTCAAGCTCCACTCTGAAGCTCCACTCTGAAGCTCCTCTCTGAAGCTCCTCTCTGCACTCTGAAGCTCCACTCTGAAGCTCCACTCTGCACTCTGAAGCTCCACTCTGAATCTGCACTCTGAATCTGCACTCTGAAGCTCCACTCTGAAGCTCCACTCTGAAGCTCCACTCTGAAGCTCCACTCTGAAGCTCCACTCTGAAGCTCCACTCTGCACTCTGAAGCTCCACTCTGAAGCTCCACTCTGAAGCTCCACTCTGCACTCTGAAGCTCCACTCTGCACTCTGAAGCTCCACTCTGAAGCTGCACTCTGAAGCTCCACTCTGCACTCTGAAGCTCCACTCTGAAGCTCCACTCGGAAGCTCCACTCTGAAGCTCCACTCTGAAGCTCCACTCTGAAGCTCCACTCTGAAGCTCCACTCTGCACTCTGAAGCTCCACTCGGAAGCTCCACTCGGAAGCTCCACTCTGCACTCTGAAGCTCCACTCTGAAGCTCCACTCTGCACTCTGAAGCTCCACTCAAGCTCCACTCTGCACTCTGAAGCTCCACTCTGCACTCTGAAGCTCCACTCTGAAGCTCCACTCTGCACTCTGAAGCTCCACTCTGAAGCTCCACTCTGAAGCTCCACTCTGAAGCTCCACTCTGAAGCTCCACTCTGAAGCTCCACTCTGAAGCTCCACTCTGAAGCTCCACTCTGAAGCTCCACTCTGAAGCTCCACTCTGAAGCTCCACTCTGAAGCTCCACTCTGAAGCTCCACTCTGCACTCTGAAGCTCCACTCTGAAGCTCCACTCTGAAGCTCCGCTCTGAAGCTCCACTCTGAAGCTCCGCTCTGAAGCTCCGCTCTGAAGCTCCGCTCTGAAGCTCCACTCTGAAGCTCCACTCTGAAGCTCCACTCTGAAGCTCCTCTCTGCACTCTGAAGCTCCACTCTGCACTCTGAAGCTCCACTCTGAAGCTCCACTCTGCACTCTGAAGCTCCACTCTGAAGCTCCACTCTGCACTCTGAAGCTCCACTCTGAAGCTCCACTCTGAAGCTCCACTCTGAAGCTCCACTCTGAAGCTCCACTCTGCACTCTGAAGCTCCACTCTGAAGCTCCACTCTGAAGCTCCACTCTGAAGCTCCACTCTGAAGCTCCACTCTGCACTCTGAAGCTCCACTCTGAAGCTGCACTCTGAAGCTCCACTCTGCACTCTGAAGCTCCACTCTGAAGCTGCACTCTGAAGCTCCACTCTGAAGCTCCACTCTGAAGCTCCACTCTGCACTCTGAAGCTCCACTCTGAAGCTCCACTCTGCACTCTGAAGCTCCACTCTGAAGCTCCACTCTGAATCTGCACTCTGAATCTGCACTCTGAATCTGCACTCTGAAGCTCCGCTCTGAAGCTCCGCTCTGAAGCTCCACTCTGAAGCTCCACTCTGAAGCTCCACTCTGAAGCTCCACTCTGAAGCTCCACTCTGAAGCTCCACTCTGAAGCTCCACTCTGAAGCTCCACTCTGAAGCTCCACTCTGAAGCTCCACTCTGAAGCTCCACTCTGAAGCTCCACTCTGCACTCTGAAGCTCCACTCTGAAGCTCTACTCTGCACTCTGAAGCTCCACTCTGAAGCTCTACTCTGCACTCTGAAGCTCCACTCTGAAGCTCTACTCTGCACTCTGAAGCTCCACTCTGAAGCTCCACTTTGAAGCTCCACTCTGAAGCTCCACTCTGCACTCTGAAGCTCCACTCTGAAGCTCCACTCTGAAGCTCCACTCTGCACTCTGAAGCTCCACTCTGCACTCTGAAGCTCCACTCTGCACTCTGAAGCTCCACTCTGAAGCTCCACTCTGAAGCTCCACTCTGCACTCTGAAGCGCCACTCTGAAGCTCCACTCTGCACTCTGAAGCTCCACTCTGAAGCTCCACTCTGCACTCTGAAGCTCCACTCTGAATCTGCACTCTGAAGCTCCACTCTGCACTCTGAAGCTCCACTCTGAAGCTCCACTCTGCACTCTGAAGCTCCACTCTGAATCTGCACTCTGAAGCTCCGCTCTGAAGCTCCACTCTGAAGCTCCACTCTGAAGCTCCACTCTGAAGCTCCACTCTGAAGCTCCACTCTGAAGCTCCACTCTGAAGCTCCACTCTGAAGCTCCTCTCTGCACTCTGAAGCTCCACTCTGAAGCTCCTCTCTGCACTCTGAAGCTCCACTCTGAAGCTCCACTCTGCACTCTGAAGCTCCACTCTGAAGCTCCTCTCTGCACTCTGAAGCTCCACTCTGAAGCTCCACTCTGCACTCTGAAGCTCCACTCTGAATCTGCACTCTGAAGCTCCACTCTGAATCTGCACTCTGAATCTGCACTCTGAATCTGCACTCTGAATCTGCACTCTGAATCTGCACTCTGAAGCTCCACTCTGAAGCTCCACTCTGAAGCTCCACTCTGAAGCTCCACTCTGAAGCTCCACTCTGCACTCTGAAGCTCCACTCTGAAGCTCCACTCTGCACTCTGAAGCTCCACTCTGAATCTGCACTCTGAAGCTCCACTCTGAAGCTCCACTCTGCAGCTCCACTCTGAATCTGCACTCTGAATCTGCACTCTGAATCTGCACTCTGAATCTGCACTCTGAAGCTCCACTCTGAAGCTCCACTCTGAAGCTCCACTCTGAAGCTCCACTCCACTCTGAATCTGCACTCTGAAGCTCCACTCTGAAGCTCCACTCTGAAGCTCCACTCTGAAGCTCCACTCTGAAGCTCCACTCTGAAGCTCCACTCTGCACTCTGAAGCTCCACTCTGAAGCTCCACTCTGCACTCTGAAGCTCCACTCTGAATCTGCACTCTGAAGCTCCACTCTGCACTCTGAAGCTCCACTCTGAAGCTCCACTCTGCACTCTGAAGCTCCACTCTGAAGCTCCACTCTGCACTCTGAAGCTCCACTCCGCACTCTGAAGCTCCACTCTGAAGCTCCACTCTGCACTCTGAAGCTCCACTCTGAAGCTCCACTCTGAAGCTCCACTCTGAAGCTCTACTCTGCACTCTGAAGCTCCACTCTGAAGCTCTACTCTGCACTCTGAAGCTCCACTCTGAAGCTCTACTCTGCACTCTGAAGCTCCACTCTGAAGCTCCACTTTGAAGCTCCACTCTGAAGCTCCACTCTGCACTCTGAAGCTCCACTCTGAAGCTCCACTCTGCACTCTGAAGCTCCACTCTGAAGCTCCGCTCTGAAGCTCCGCTCTGAAGCTCCACTCTGAAGCTCCACTCTGAAGCTCCACTCTGCACTCTGAAGCTCCACTCTGAAGCTCCACTCTGAAGCTCCGCTCTGAAGCTCCGCTCTGAAGCTCCGCTCTGAAGCTCCACTCTGAAGCTCCACTCTGAAGCTCCACTCTGAAGCTCCACTCTGAAGCTCCACTCTGAAGCTCCACTCTGAAGCTCCACTCTGCACTCTGAAGCTCCACTCTGAAGCTCCACTCTGAAGCTCCACTCTGAAGCTCTACTCTGCACTCTGAAGCTCCACTCTGAAGCTCTACTCTGCACTCTGAAGCTCCACTCTGAAGCTCTACTCTGCACTCTGAAGCTCCACTCTGAAGCTCCACTTTGAAGCTCCACTCTGAAGCTCCACTCTGCACTCTGAAGCTCCACTCTGAAGCTCCACTCTGCACTCTGAAGCTCCACTCTGAAGCTCCGCTCTGAAGCTCCGCTCTGAAGCTCCACTCTGAAGCTCCACTCTGAAGCTCCACTCTGCACTCTGAAGCTCCACTCTGAAGCTCCGCTCTGAAGCTCCGCTCTGAAGCTCCGCTCTGAAGCTCCGCTCTGAAGCTCCACTCTGCACTCTGAAGCTCCGCTCTGAAGCTCCGCTCTGAAGCTCCGCTCTGAAGCTCCACTCTGAAGCTCCACTCTGAAGCTCCACTCTGAAGCTCCACTCTGAAGCTCCACTCTGAAGCTCCACTCTGAAGCTCCACTCTGCACTCTGAAGCTCCACTCTGAAGCTCCACTCTGAAGCTCCACTCTGAAGCTCCACTCTGAAGCTCCACTCTGCACTCTGAAGCTCCACTCTGCACTCTGAAGCTCCACTCTGAAGCTCCACTCTGAAGCTCCACTCTGCACTCTGAAGCTCCACTCTGCACTCTGAAGCTCCACTCTGAAGCTCCACTCTGAAGCTGCACTCTGAAGCTGCACTCTGAAGCTGCACTCTGAAGCTGCACTCTGAAGCTCCACTCTGCACTCTGAAGCTCCACTCTGCACTCTGAAGCTCCACTCTGCACTCTGAAGCTCCACTCTGCACTCTGAACCTCCACTCTGCACTCTGAAGCTCCACTCTGCACTCTGAAGCTCCACTCTGAAGCTCCACTCTGAAGCTCCACTCTGAAGCTCCACTCTGAAGCTCCACTCTGCACTCTGAAGCTCCACTCTGAAGCTCCACTCTGCACTCTGAAGCTCCACTCTGCACTCTGAAGCTCCACTCTGAAGCTCCACTCTGAACTCTGAAGCTCCACTCTGCACTCTGAATCTGCACTCTGAAGCTCCACTCTGAAGCTCCACTCTGAAGCTCCACTCTGAAGCTCCACTCTGAAGCTCCACTTTGAAGCTCCACTCTGAAGCTCCACTCTGCACTCTGAAGCTCCACTCTGAAGCTCCACTCTGAAGCTCCACTCTGAAGCTCCACTCTGAAGCTCCACTCCGAAGCTCCACTCTGAAGCTCCACTCTGAAGCTCCACTCTGCACTCTGAAGCTCCACTCTGAAGCTCCACTCTGCACTCTGAAGCTCCACTCTGCACTCTGAAGCTCCACTCTGAAGCTCCACTCTGCACTCTGAAGCTCCACTCTGAAGCTCCACTCTGAAGCTCCACTCTGAAGCTCCACTCTGCACTCTGAAGCTCCACTCTGAAGCTCCACTCTGAAGCTCCACTCTGAAGCTCTACTCTGCACTCTGAAGCTCCACTCTGAAGCTCTACTCTGCACTCTGAAGCTCCACTCTGAAGCTCTACTCTGCACTCTGAAGCTCCACTCTGAAGCACCACTCTGAAGCTCCACTCTGCACTCTGAAGCTCCACTTTGAAGCTCCACTCTGAAGCTCCACTCTGCACTCTGAAGCTCCACTCTGAAGCTCCACTCTGCACTCTGAAGCTCCACTCTGCACTCTGAAGCTCCACTCTGAAGCTCCACTCTGAAGCTCCACTCTGAAGCTCCACTTTGAAGCTCCACTCTGAAGCTCCACTCTGAAGCTCCACTCTGCACTCTGAAGCTCCACTCTGAAGCTCCACTCTGAAGCTCCACTCTGAAGCTCCACTCTGAAGCTCCACTCTGAAGCTCCACTCTGAAGCTCCACTCTGCACTCTGAAGCTCCACTCTGCACTCTGAAGCTCCACTCTGCACTCTGAAGCTCCACTCTGCACTCTGAAGCTCCACTCTGAAGCTCCACTCTGAAGCTCCACTCTGAAGCTCCACTCTGCACTCTGAAGCTCCACTCTGAAGCTCCACTCTGGCGCTCCACTCTGAAGCTCCACTCTGAAGCACCACTCTGAAGCACCACTCTGAAGCACCACTCTGCACTCGGTATAATCTTCATGCCTCCTACTTTCCCTGCAGCCAACCATCTCCTCGGATGACGGGCTGCCGGCGATACCTCCCTGCAGCTTGGTTTGACCTTCATGCCCTTTCCCGGCGGGTGCCCTCAATCCCGGACCAGATTCGGGGGCGTTCCCGAGAAGAGGCTTTCGGCTGACGTAGCCAAAAGCCAAAGAATCTCGGGAACGCCCCCGTGTCTGGTCCGGCATTGACGGACAGGCCCCTCGTCCAATGGCTAGGCTCCATTTATGGAGCCAGCCAATGAATGACGAGGGCCGACCCAAACCCACACTACAGTACTCATTAGTTTTTGCCTGCGCAAAAAAGATGCGCAGAGCGCATCTTTTTGGCGAGGCAAAACCTAAAAAGGACGTGACATTAATGGGTAAGTCCATTCCGCTATACCCTCCATGTCTACACAGGGCCCTTTGATCTATACAAAAGCTCATACGCTTTTATCTTGCTTTACAGGCGTTTGGGAGATTAGGTAAAATATAGTGCCACCTCATAAGGATCATTTACAATAGGACATCCTTACCACTTGCATTAACAGGTAAAGTACACTAATAATGGCTTTCCTTTGTCCAGCCATTATAGTACTTAGTCAGGTAAATGCTAGATGCAGACACTTATTAGTCAAGCACCTCGAAATACGGCCCTAATACGTTTGAAATTTCTGGCGGTTGTATCGCTTGGTGGGATGCTTATGTAGGTCCCCATTTGTTTTTAACTGCACCATTTGAAATGTGACTGACTCTGTGCAAGGTTGTGATTATTTCTCCTTTCTCCTTCTTGTTTCCTTTTCTATCTATAGGAACACTCACGGCCCTGAAGAGAATCCCCCATAATCCAAGTGGGATTCGAAACGCGTAGGCCTCATTTCCCCAATCTACAGAAACTCTTGGGCTTTCGATTGATTGAGCCTGGAGTACACTAATGTACATTACTATTAAAAAATTATTTTTGAAAACCTAGAATGGGTTTGTAAATAGAAGAATGTACATACAAAATATTCAAATCAAAGTGGTGTTGTAAATATTTGTAGATTTTGGTATTTTCTCTTACTTGTTTCCCACCAACACTTCCCCTCCCCCCCTCCACTCTTCCTCCCAGGAAGTGGCGTATGATTGATGTGGTTGCATGTGATATGTTTGACAATTGAGTGAATGCTTGTAAAGTAAATCCTTGTTGTTATTGTATATGTCCTTTTGTATATTTCTTCGCAAAAACAAAAAAAAGTGGTTAAAAGTTGCAAATATTTTTTTGAATAAAATACTATTAATTAGTCAATCCCCTCTTCTGATTTTCCTTTCAGATTTGTGGTAGTCATTAGTTGTTGCTTTATCATGTATATCAGTACTGGCATTTTCATTTTGTTGGTTAAGCATTCTCTTGAGCACTGGTAGGAATTGGACGGTGTGTGCTCTAAGTCTGCGAACGATTCTCCCCCCGGAAGTCATTCTCCTCTTCTAGAGTGTACATCTCGACTTGATGGTAACTAGCCACCCTATGAATCACTTTGTAATATGCAATAGTATCATCGAGAGGCAGCGCCTTGATGTGGTAGGGCTCAAGGTCTGTCACCTTCTGGGTTGACATAGTTGTCCTATGGATCATCCTCCACTCCAGTCCTTCTCACTTTCCACCAGGATGGTCATATGGGTCTCCCTCCCCATAATGGCTGGTGGTATCCAAAGAAGAGTTGGCTGACCTCTCTGGAGAATGTGGAGGGGTGGTCTTGAAGGAGAGTGTGGTTCAAAGGGAGGAGGAGGAGGTGATGGTGAGTGCCTGGGTGACTCTGCAATGGCATAGGGCGAATGGCCTTGTGCCTTTTCATCTCCGGGTGCTGAGGTTCCTCAAATGCAATTTCTTCACTGAAGGTAAGCCTTCTCATTTTAGATATGGACAGCAATGTGCTACAGGTTTTACTCTGGGGTCTTGCCTAGATTTGCCCACTATCAGGATGGATGGAAAGTTTATTTTTCCTTGCATTCTGTTCTTTCGCCAGTCTTTTGACAATAGGGGCCTCGGAAATGTGCGATCTAGGTGTCAAAGGCTAAGTTGTGCTCCTCGAATGTTGTTTCACCACTAACTTTGGCCCTGATGAAGGGTTGACATGAGCCCTCGTAGACACGGAGATGTGATAATCAGCTCCCTTCCCTTGGCCGTCAGCTTCGCTCCGACACCTCGTCTCTGGATCAGCCGGAACCCTAGGTTAGCAGTGCACAACACGCAGAAGCCTTTTGCTTTGAGTGTTCGTGGCTGGATGCCCGGCTCTCTCTGCAGTGCTACTATGTCTGGACCCTATAGTGTTTGTGTGGTTTATCTTGATGGCACAAGGACTGGGAGGTAGTACTCACAGCTGCCATTGTAGTGGACTTAGTCTTTTGCTCCACGGCATTGACTTCAAAGGAGTTTAATTAATCCTGTTTCCATCAGTGAAAAGAATACACCATTTGGGGACTTGGCATATGCTAGTGCGCCGAGACCCCCGAGGGTCCTGTCTCTTCTGCTCCAGTTCGAGCAGGAATTTGTCACTAAAAACATCAGGCATATTGGCAGCCGACTGTGATTTTAAGATGCACTCAATGCTTCTCTCTCCTGTAGTGCTGTGCACTGAAATTTTGCGTAGCACTCCCACAAGGCCGCACTGTGCTCGGGGAAGAAACAGATTATAGATGCCATGCTGTTCAGTCGAAGGATACTTAGCATAGCACTGTGAACAAAAATAGAATGCTGTTTGGTCCATTATCCTGTATTCGTCCATATTCTTCTATTAGCTGCATTTGAGAGCAGGAGTTCTCAGAGGCCTCGGTTTTGTTACTTGGCCATGTATTATGGAAATGTCTAAAAGTTCTCCTGCAGAAACAGATTCTTTTTAGTTTACCATGGCACCAGAGGATTGTTCTCCCAACTTTGGTGAGCCGGTCTATCTCGGGCCTTAAGAAACATGCCCGAACCAGATGGCAGATCTAAAATATTCAAAGGGTGAGTCGGTATCAAGTAGCTTTGGAACACTAATGGAGTAACAAAACATCCATGACTCAAATCTGATTCAAATAAAAACAACTTTTAAAATACGAGCCCAAGACTAAATGGTAGCAGCATGCAAAGTATGTGGATCCACACATGCTACAAATCTTTCCTTTTTAATATACTACTCTGTAAAAAATAATTTCTTGGCTTTACCTTAGTGCAAAGTGTACAAACTGTAGTATTGTCTGGACAATTAAGTGATGCACCATTTACAAATTATAATTTTCAGTGTGCCATTTCTAGCTAAATAAGAAGCAAAAGGATGGGAGAAACACCTGAAGCGTCGCAGCCTCAACCCCAAACTCCGCTCCTATCTGCCATGGTGCAAATAACAGCCACCACTGCGTAACGTTAAGACACGCATGACATACCCGTTAGGTTCTCACCCACTCATACAAAAGAGTTCTCCCACCTCACATACCCAACAGCACATAACAACCAAAGTATAGCCAGTCACATCACAAATTAACACAACTGTACACCCCTTCCACTTTGCGCGTCCCCCCCCCACCATCCGCAGTTCTGTTCTCCCCCTCGGTAGTTCCGATACCGACCTAATCTGACAGAGAAGATGTACAGGTATCCCAATGGGGACAACATACAAGGACATAAGGTGAGACTAGCCAGGAGATGACACCTGAATAGAAGATAACCTACCGAATGGGCTAGATATATGTTGACATTGCGAACTTTGTAACTATACAGGATGTTCAAACACTTGCAAATGTTTGTTATAAAGCATGCTGAAGTATCAAACGGTAACTTGTACTGTAAAACGATAATAAAAAAATATAAACAAAAAAAATATAAAATAAGAAGCAAAAGGAAACCTTATGTTTAGGCATAAAAAATGTGTAGTAATACAGACACATGAAATCCTACCTTCCCACCAGGTTTCTTTCATGATTTGTAAATTGAAAGCATGCAGAACTCTTGCAAAATACAAAAAATGTTTGAAAATGATCTTCACCACTTTGTTGGATCTCCAAAAGTCACACTCAAATTAAACAGGTTTGCAGGATAAAAGACATTATCTCCTTTGTAGGAGAAACCAATATTTGACATCCAGGTTTTCCAGTATGATAAGATAGGGGCACATTTGGCAAGGATCAGGCTGCATTTTCATTTCATACTTTTCATATGCGGCATAGGTTTGAAATTCAGATCCTATATGCCTCTTTTAGGTCATACAGAAAAGACATACAGATTAAAAAAAATGCTGCTAACTTAAGGCATCAAAGATATTCAAGACGTTGGCCTATGCTATGCCTTCTAGGCATAAATAATGGCCTACATAAGCTACATATAGAGGCCATTATATATATTTAAAATATTTTATCTTGAGTTTCCTATAAAACAAGATTGATTTAAATCAGGCTTTGCTCTTCCATATTCGTAACTCATGAATTGTAAGCCGTTCAAGTGACAGCTAATTTTCTCAAAACTCTTGCAGACCACTGAAAGAATAAAATTGGGGACAAAAATAAATGTAAAGCATGTCACTTCATTGTTACAGAAGAACATCAGTTGTTTTGGAAATGCACAGGTCAGTGTTAACTTTCCTTTAATTTTTTCCCATATAGTCATACAAATAAATATTATCTGAAAGTTCAATGCTCTACACATTTCCAGCTGGGAAGGCATTCAAGATTTTCAAATGTGATCAAAATATAACAATGTTGTCCATCACCATATGGCCACTCACTTGAAAGCAATTGATTTTCTTCTGAAATAAGTTGCCATTTAGTTCCTAATTTTTGCCTCTTTCCTGGTTTGAAATGGTTTGATTAAGTAGGACTTCATTTTAGTAGAACACAGATTATCTATTTGGGCCGGAAATGCTCTACTTTCACCGGCCATACTTACACCCCAGAACTCTGTAAGCATCTACCAGGAACATAAAAACATGAATTTACAACTTTGTATTGCATAAACCAAAAGTGCAAACAAATCAAACATCAACAACTAAAAGGGATATTAGGGACAGGTCCGTCAAAAATTAAATGTATTTCTTCAAAGACAATGGTTCATAAACTCCTGTACGCTATCATTAACATAGATCTTAAAAGTGAACTTTTGGGGGCAAAAAATTGAATTAAATAGATGTCCAAGATTCCAATTTAAACGGTGGTTAATAATAATACTTTTTTAAAAAACGAATCGCAAAGATAAAAAATGATTTAAGGAGTCGATCCAACCATAGAGGAAAATAAGCCATCATGAGACTATGTCCAAAAGACTCTTTGAATGAGAAAACACATTTGAGCAATTAAATGTAAAGAGTCTATTTTATGTACAACCAGTTACAAGTTATCAAGTGCATGAAATAAAACCTCAAATTCCTAAGGAAATAAGTGATAATTAAAACAAGCCTTGCGCCAAGTTTATGCATTTAAGATTTATATATATATATATATATATATATATATATATATATATACACACACACACACACACACACACACACATACACGCACACACACACACACACACACACACACCTAACATTAAGTGCCTTCTTTAATTTATAAACCTAAAGAAATCACAAATAAGGCATTCAGTCTTTGAGGAAAAAAAGTACAGATTTACAAAAAAAAAGTGTATATTCCTCCATGCCATTATACATGTAAAAAAATACAAACAGGGTATATTACAAACGCAGTAATAACTTAGTTCATACCATGCAATAAAAAGTATGTTAATCGGGGTACACAAGCTTTGAAACTTTCCCAGCACGAATAATTTCCATTGTTTTCAAAACCTCTTTTTGAACTCAATTCCTTAAAACTTGTGGCACTTAAATTTCTGGAAGTCTTCCATTTTACTTAGAGTTAATAGTTTACACAAAGCAGAGGATGATGATGATGATGAGGAGAACTGTGCAAAGTAATCAGGAATTAGGAATCGTTCCAACTTTGTTCCACAATGGCTGAAACTCTTTTTTCATATTCACGTTTGTTTTCCTGATAAAGTTGTGCCGCTTGGCTATTTGCAGGACTGTTTGGATTCGGTTCGTCCAGCAGAGACTATGGAAACAGAAGAGGGACACATATCAGTAATCTAAGAGGGCATTCTAAACAAACAATAGTTAGCATTGGGAGGATTACGATGCTTTAATTTACTTCAGGAGGATCAAAGGGGATTTAAAATACAAAAGTATAAAACTCAATCGGCACATTCGTGACTGTATGGAGCACAAATAATTGTTAACAAAATGAAGCAAATAATATATTGTTTCCACAAATCATTCAATTAACAAATTTGATCAGATTTATAACAATGCGCAGCAATGTACTTTCATTTGGTAAGGTGCAAAACTTGGATAAGGCATTGCTCAACATTAAGGGGTTTCGTCCATCTATCTCTATTCTATATTTTAACAACTACTTTTCTCATTCAGGTTCCTGAAATTTGTAGCTGCTTTAAGTGTACAAGACACTGAAAGTGCTCTCAATTTTAGCAAACATTTCTTTAGCAGATCCATACTCTGTTGAAATTAGATTCATCCCAATATTGTCTGTTTCGAATGCCTCAATCATTCTAGATTAGGAGTTGACTGCCAGTATAAGTACAATGTACGACATTGTAATTACCCGCAATGTCGTGGGTAAACAGGCTCAACCTATTTAATGAGATCTTTTGCCCATCCTGATTTCTGTGCTGCATGTTGGTGCACATTACTGTCTTTGTAAAACGTGTAGCACTGTAAAAGATGGTGTGTTTTGCTTCCTTGCACTTTGTCAGGAGCCGACATGACAGCCTGCATGCCCCTACTGCTTGTCCTAGATACTGGAGTCAACTGGTTAGGCAGGACCAAGTAACATTTGATGCATGTGTGAATTAATGGAAAACGAAAACTGAGAAACCAAATCATGGAAAAACAATTTTAAGGAAATACAACAAAATCAACAAATAAACGAAAATTATAATAAACATTTTAAAGGAACGATAATTTTCAGGGAAAAATCCATTTACATTAAATGTGTGGAGTGAAGGCCTGTTGTGGAGATTTTGAGTTAGGTTCAGGAATAGATAATATTTAGGGTGATGAGGTGTTTTAAGGGCAGGAATAACTGGAGTTCAGGAATAGAAAAGGGTTTTAGGTTCAAAGATGGGTGGAGTGTTAGGGTGGTGAGGGGATTCTAGGGTCCATAGAGAAGTGGTGTTCAGTTCCGCAAAGTGTTCTTACGTTTCAGGAATGGGTGCAGTGATGAGGAGTAGAGGGCTTTTAGGGTTCATGGATGGTCAGAGTTTAGGCCTTGTGAGGGTTTGTAATGTATAATTATAGGTAGCGGTTGGGGTGGTTAAGAATTTTTAGGGTTCTGGGTGGGGTGGAGTTTATGGTGGTTGGGCACTTTAAGGATTTAGGTATTGGTGGAGTTTAGAAATGAAAATTGCATTTTAGGGTTCATCGATGAGTTGTTTAAGGTGATTAGATGTTCTTATGAGAGGAGTTGGCCTAACGGCTAGGGCATTCGACCTCGAATCTGGGTAACTGGGTTAGAGTCTCGGCAAGGACGCGTAACATCCTGTGATTCTGGGCAAATCACTTAATCTCCAGTGCCAAACAAAAATGTATGTGTCCTCATGTAATGCAACTGGTGCTATATAAAGTGCTCTGATAACCGATTCGGGTCAAGTTTGCGCTATATAAATGTGTTCAGAAATGGGTGGGGTTAGAGGTAGAGAGATTTTTTTATGGTTCTGTGATGGGGGAATTTTGGGGTAAAAAGGGCTTTTAGGCTTCCGGGATGAGCAGTGAGGTGTTTTAGGGGGCAGGTATTGATGGCGTTTAAGGGTTGCGAGAGGTTGGCGAGCTAAAAAAATCCAAGGCAATTGACAATGTAAAAGATATAAATATGAGATAATGTTCCCTGAAGTATTGCACTGGAATAAATATCTAAAAAAAACTGTTCTGAAAGACCTACAACCATTCTATTTACTCTTATAAAATAAGCATTCAAAGGGCAATTTCGCCCAAAAAGGCATTCTATTAATTGATTTCTACATAAAAGTAAATGCCATAGATTCGGAAAATTTATATTAAAGAGTTTAGATGAAATGGTTTCCAAGTAATGGTATTCCATATAATCGTTTTCCTATGAAATCACATAAAAGTGGTTACATCTTTAATGTTGCTGCTGAGAGGATGCTTTGGTGGTATATGCAACTTTTTTTTCATTAAATGGCCAACAAAGTCTTGGCGAAGGTATACCAAAAGACACCACCAAAGAATCTTATTAGAAGTAACATGGGGAATGTAACTAAAGCACCATTCAAGACAGGAGTTGCTGCAACATTTTGCATCACAAAGGATGATTCTTGCAGCAATAAAGTAGAACATTCATCTATTCAATGTAGATGGAAGCACATCCACCGTTGCACACGTTTTAAATAAATAATGAAACAATATAACTCACAGTATAAAAATATATACAACATACATATGGATACACATCTTATCTTAGTGGCAGGCAATCCTCGCTCACAGATCCATATTATAGTACTGTAAACTGTCAGCCAAGGGGTTTGGGGACTGGCCCTCCTTTGGACAATATAAACACAAAAACCCATTGTCCTTAACACCAAAAAATGTCCTGGCCAGCGGATGCCTGGAGATAGATCTCTAAATCTACATAGATATCTAGATCTCGATATCTAGATCCAGACATATCCTAGTGGCGGTCACCACTAGGTACTTAAAGTAATGTCTGCTTTATCATAGACAGAGCTTTTTTTGGTTTGCTAATAGCTTTTGTCCCGTTTGAAGAATCTTCAAGAAACTATCCACAAGCAAAGTTCCTCCACCTCAATTCCTTCCAGGAAAGATTCGGGGTGATCCGTCAAGCAGGGGTTGAGAAAAAAGCGGGTTCTAAAACATAAAATCTCCATAAATGTTGTTGGCAGCATTACAGGACTTAATTGCCTGCCCTGAAGTTCTTTAAAAAATTAAAAATAAAAAGATATGGGGGCAGGGTAGAGATACCCTGAATGGGCCCCACCATCCCTCTAGGCCAAAAAAAAGGCAAAATAATGCAGAGAGACTCTTGTGGAGTCAAAGGAGGAATAAAAGAAGGAAGAAGAATTAGCCGGGCCTCATTTATTTAGTATAAGCCATGGGGAGCCTACCCCTGGGGCTTTGTTTAAGGGAGGAGGACCCATCTACCGGGGTTATCATGGGAGGGGTGGTACACAGGCCCCCCGACCAAGCAATTACAAGCTGCAGAGAATGTAGCCCAGGGGAAGATCTCATTATTTATGGGGAGGCAGAGCCTCCAGAGGCCCCAATCCCCAGGCCTGAAAAGGACCCCAGGAGCTCACTCCTGGGTAGATTCCTTTAAGGAAGGTGGTAGTGCGGCCCTCCTCCCCGAGCTCACCCTCGTGGCCGGCTCAGCAGCTATGTCCAAGGGTGCCCGTCCCCCGGACATAGCAGTTTCCATGCCAGCAGCAGAAACCTGTGTTTGCCATTACTTGACAGGAGCATTTTTAAATTTCCTGCCAAGCGGGAAATGAAATGAAAATAAGTTTTATAAAGCACTCTAATGCCCAAGGGCGTATTGGCGCTGGCAGCACAACAGATGGATGATTATGACACCTAGTTATGGAGCTAGGAGTTAAAAAGCCAGGTCTAAAGATTATTTCTAGAACCTAACTGGGAAGAACAGATCTTTATGTGGAGGGGTAAGGCATTCAACCATTTGGTTGTACCGTACACAAAGCTTCTACTTTGTCTAGGTATTCCCAGCAATTGGCGAGCTGCCAAGTTCTGCAGAATTTGTAGTTTGCTAAGGAGCAAAAAGCAAGTCTGCTCCCAGCTGGCGGGGGCTTCAGAAATGCTCCCGCATGCAGGGAGCAGTCTTTAAATTCAGTTACTTGATGGCTATGATGTAGGCTGGAAAACCAATATAAATTTTGCTCCAGTCCGCAGAGAGCAGATTTAGAAACTGCTCCCTGTTGGGGAGACTAATGCCGGCTCCCACTGAATGTGAGGAGCCAGCTGGGGAGGCAAGGCTTCCCCCGGAGTCTCCAATGATACTATGGTGAGTGCCCTTGGGGGGGGCACTAGGGCACCCACCTTTTACTGCACTGGGCCCTGAAGGATGGGGCATCCAGGGACTAAAATCAGCCAAGGAAGAGGGTCGTGTGACCCACTTCAAAATTGTGCTGGGCCCTCGTGTCCCCAGAGCTAAAATCTGCCAGGCGAGGGTTCCTCCATGCCCCCCCTCACACGACAAATATTGCGGGGACATGGTCCCCAGAGCCGGAATCAGCACGGAAAGGGGGAAGGGGGAAGGGGGAGCGGGGGTACGCACCTTCAATTACAAAAAAAACCACCCTGGTTGATGCGGTACCCAGTGTCAGGCCCCATGGCCAACCCCCTGGTGCCGGCTGTATGTTGGCGAAAATTACAAAAAACAATTTGATGGACAGAATGTAGATCAATGTCTTACATTCACCCCAGTACAAGGATCTGGGCCTAAATCCATCGTTTTTTGCACTCCACACCACCCTGGGTCAGATAATGGCTTTATGCAAATCAGCTCTGACTCTGTGCCCCATTTGCAATACCGCCATAAGTGCGCTGGGGATGCTCAGACGTGGGTCCCAGGCACTCCACACCACTGGAGTCAAGCTAGCCGGGCTGATGAGAGGTGTTACCTCGAAACCGGTCCGGTCCTCGGATGCTTGATTCCGTTCTGGGAAGGACATGGCTTTTGTAGTTCGGACTGGACTGTTCCCATGGGGCACAGGGTCAGAGCTGATTTGCATATCGCCATTGTCTAACCCAGGGTGGTGTGGAGTGCAAAAAAAACGATGGATTTGGGCCCAGATCTTTTGACTGGGGTGAATGTGTGACATTGATCCACATTCGGTCCATCACCTGTTTTGTTGGCTGTATGTTGGCTGCAGGGCCTGGACGCCAGCTGTGCGTGGCAGAGGGTTCCCTTTCCATGCAGTAATTAAAAATTACTTTACAAAAAAAAAATTCACTGATGGAAAATAAATAAATTAATTAATAAATAAATAAATCACTGGTTAAAGTAATGTTATAGTAAGGTGAATTTGTCATTCACAACATTAACGTTTTACACACAAAAAACCCTCAGAAATTCACCAGTTATAGTTATCCAACTATAACTTGTCATCCTACCATGCACTGCTTATGACCTAAAATAGGACATCACTCATGACATCTCAACTGACATTACTGATGACATCATTCAATGCTTATTTTATATTTTACATAGTGGTGGGTAGCTACCATAGTACTTCTCAACCTTGTTTTGTACAGCCTTTGTCCAGCTAATGGGGTTAAGTGTTTAGAAAATGCATCTACTCGTAATGCACCATAGCGGGGTAGAGATACTGAATATGTTATAAATGGTTGCATTCAAGAGTAACTGTGTGCAGGTAACAGCTGGCTTGTATTCAATATAGTCCAAACAACTTTTTGGTTCTGCAAAAAAAGTTTCCAAGAGGAGAAAGATACTAAATTTTGTAAGCAGAGAATGGTGTCAGCATGATAATTTATACTGAACATAGAAGAGTGTGTGCACTGGGTACTAATTTATGTACACATGGTTCAAAAGATAGGTTAACTTAAAGTTTTCACCAGAGTTATATGAAGGGTGCAGGTAGTCTGATCGGTAGCACCTTCAAATCTTGTTTGTTTTAGCAAACAGTGCCTTTTTTTACAACTACTGCGTAGAAAGTACACTGTTCTAAGCATATTATTTTGAATACTCTGTTGTGCATTTCACATGAGAGTTTGTGTTTTCAAATAGTATGGTATAGAATTAAATCTCTCCAGAGTAAACACTGTTTACAGCACTTAGTTCTCTACTGATAGCAACTTCATTTATCAATGTAGGTTCAGCGAGTGTCAGGGTTTGATGCAGATAAAAGCTCTCCATAGTAAGGCATTTGTTTTGGAACTGTCATTCACTATTTTGGCTTTCTGTGAACAGTTCTATAAAGATTGAACACTGTACCCAATGGGGGTTTTACACATATACTGTGGGTGATTGTTAATGTGAACTCTGCTACCTGTAAAGTGTATGCAACAGAGTCAATGTTGCACATAATGCTGGTTTTCAACACCTAAGAGAGTTGTTTGTGTTGGCAGTAAGGACGTCTGATCATATTTTGAGCTATTTTGTGGTTACGGTCAGACCTCTAATGCCATAGTAAATTATACAGCATTAGGAGGGAAAACATGGCTTGGATTATGTCAACAGTGATGTGATTTGAGTGGTACATGTGTAAGGTCATAAGCAGTGCATGGTGGGGCGCAAGTTATAGTTAGCAGTGCTAGCTATAACTGGTGAATTTCCGTGATTTCTTTTGTGCAAAACATTTGTCATTGACAAATTCCCCTACCTGTAACGTTACTTTAACCTTTGTTTTTTTTCCAGTGAGTATATCTATCTATAATATTATTGCTTGAGGTCCCATTACATGTATGTTAAATTGTGAGGGCTCCAGTGTTTGTAGCCTTCCCTTATATATCCATATCAAAGAGGAAAGTATGTAGAGGGGCATGGAAATTTAACTAAGAGCGCCAATGCCCTAGTCAATCAAGACAATGATTAGTGTTGCAAGTTACAGCAATAATCATTCAGCAGTTTTTAGCTTAATACAAGAAGTAGTTACAACATAGTATCAAATTAAAACTCGGTCTAGTCTAATAAATATAAATAGGCTCAAAGGATTAGACAATGATCCCCCCACCGGCGGAAGAGCCTAGGGCTTTCTCAAGCCTCTGTATAATTGTGAATTCTGTTATTAAGGTCTCCATCCATTAATGTGGATTGGACGAAGAAAACATACAACACCAGCGGTCCGTCTGATCACACTTTTTCACCAACAGAGTAGGAGTCCATACCTCTCCATGGCATAAATCCCACAGGAAACTCTGGAAGTCCCTTGATGCCTCATGATTCTCATACGACCCACCACGAAAACTTCTGTACTTTATTGCAGCTCTTGCCTGTATAATTGCGTAGAATGTAACTACTTGACACACATGTGCTATATACTGTACTGTATACTCCCTTGAACTCCCTTGGAGAACTGTGCCGGTTCACTTACCTCTACGTCTTTGCGAACTCACTGCGAATACCTTGGCTGGGCACTTGAGCAATTTATAGTTTCTATTTATTTACTTACTTTCTTCGTACTTGTTTTCTCTTGATTGACTGATTTACGTATTACTATTATTATTTGTTATTTCTTGTAAAACAAAAACGATTTGAAATTTAAAAAAAAAAAAAAGAGGAGTCTCATTACTTGTACCTTTGGACTCGAGCAACAATACTCAAACTGCAGCCTTTTACGTTGTCATTGTGCACCTTTTTAGCTGATCACTTTAGATTACTATGCACTTAACCACCAGAACTTATAACAATTACTCAATATTAATTCTTGTATATACATCCAATTATATAGTTTGCTGAAACAAATGTTTGCCTAGTCACTAAACCTTTTTTGAATTCATATTTAGGTAGGAAAAAAGGGATCCAATCATTTACGGTAGTGTTATCTAGTTAACCATCGATCAGTAAATAGTTACACATGGAAAGGTTACCATGTCATGAAAATGTTACTGTGTTTTGTGAATACATTCTTTGGAAACAATGTTGCTTACAGCATTATAATATCCAGCCATCACATATATAAATCATAAAGAGGAGTTCCCCATTATTCCACAATTTAGTTTCCCCTGCAGAGTGAAACTCCCAAATCCCCCCCATGTTAATTTGCTGCTGATAGTTTCATATCGCCTACTCTCGGACTGTGATAACTTGGACATTTAGACAAAATGTGCTTCCACTTATGAGAGGAAAATGGTGACCTCTGAACAAGGTACAACTTCAATTGGCCCAGGCTTCCTGCCTGTGCCCATCTCATATTTTCCAACGCTCCCCCATTGTTTAATCCATCATCCCCGAAACCTATAAATCAGGCTTCTCCAGCGAGTAGCTCGTGAGCTACTGGTAGCTCTCCAGCAACCTGTGAGTAGCTCTCCTGTGTGTTGTCCAGCCTAATAAATTAGAACCTTTTGTTTGGTTGAATTAATGTCGTACCTGCCAGCTTACAACATATTTTCACGGTGTGAGGAGGCAGGGCCTTGGAGGGGGGCAGGGCCTGGTGCTGAGAGTGCAGAGGCACTCTGTCCCTCACCAAGTCCCCTAACCACTCCCCTTTAAACAAAAAACAAAGGGTCATCGAGGCTGTCCCCGATGTCCTGGCATGTTTTCACTCCTTTTATTGACATTGGCTGGTTACTGCCTCCAAAAATGAGCTGGAAATACACTGTTTACAGTGGTTTTCAGCTAGTTTTCCCTACCACCGTGTGATTTCAGCTGTGAAGGCAGCCAAAATCGTGTGACACACGATAGCACTGTGTGAGTTGGCAGGTTTGTAATATATGCATCAAATCCAAAACAATTGCCCTTTTGTGCCTCTTATCAATGTTCGGGATCTATTGTTAATCAATCAGAATGCACTTGAATAAAGAACTTAAACTATCTTGACTCTTCCAGAAAGAATTACCGTTTCCTATAGTGACAAATATATTTATTTAAATTATTTACATGAAATGTATTCACAGTGTATGAATCAAAGAAAAAATTTGAAACCATCAAGTGCTTAAATAAACATTACCTATACATGAACATTTAAAAAGGTCTCTAAAATAAACCAGCTATATCTAATAGGCACCTCTTATAATTCATACACTCAACATTTTAAATATATACAATAAAAAGTAGCTCAAGTTGCGCAAATATTGTTTCTGAGCAAGTCGTTTATAGAAAAACTGTCAAATCCTTTATAGAGATACGGTCATCAAGGCTGTCCCTGATGTTCTGGGGTGTTTTCACCCCTTTTGTGCACATCGGCTGGTTACTGCCTCCAAACACAAGCTAGACATCCACTGTTTAAAGTGGCTTTTAGCTCGTTTTCCCAACCACAGTGTAATTTCAAGTCCTCCCTGGGGGACTGTTTGAATGGAGCCTAAATCGTGTGACACACAGTGGCACCATGTGAGTTGGCAATATATGAATACCACAATTGAAAAGTGTGTATTTGATATGAAAATGTATGTATTTTCAAAATCCATAATTTCCAAAATCTATTTAAATCTGGTATCTGAATGATAAATATGAGATATAAAATGATAGACTTATTACTAATGTTATTACCTTGGTGCCAGGGAGCATTGCATCTGAGGCCATTATGTATTGTCCTTGTGGAGGCATTCCAAATTGTATTACTGCTGGCAATCCTACAGTGAGGAGATCGTGGCTGGTAACCGTGCATAGGGAGACCACTAATATACTCTTATCGGATGTGTTCAAAACTAATATTATTGGTAGCTTGGGAGGATTTTCATGGAGCATAAGTAGCTCTTGAAAGGGGAAAGGTTGGAGACCCCCGTAATAAATCATAGATTGTATAGTCTTGAATAAGACACTTCAAATCAGGTCTGCTGGGTTTGACAGGGAAAGAGACTTCACTGGAAGCTTGAGCCAAGCGCTAAATCGTCAAACCATTTGCTGCCTTACACTACAACGCAGGACAAGGAGCTGGCGAACACTGCAGGCGTGGACTCGACTGCTTGGCAGACGTGCACAATGACGAACTAACTGCAGCATCTGGATGGAAGGGAACATCAATGGACTGAGAAGTACACAAGCCACTTGATGCATGCAATATTTAACTTCATAGAAGAAAGCAATATTTAACCTGTCCACATAGGTTCGAATCTCCACTAAGAACACCAACTGCATGATTACTTTTTCCTCAGGTCTGCACAGGAAGACTTCTTAGTTGCTCATGGTAGAAGATCCACCCAACTGGCAAACGTACAGCCTGTCAAAAGCACTCGAGGTTCCCGATACTATGAAAGGCATCTGCACTGAACGTGTATTTCACTCAGAAAATGTACCTGCTCTTCTGTTCAAAACTTCACACTGGTTAAACTCCTTAAATTTAAATTGTGAACTAAGCCTCAGCTTTAAACAACCCACGAACACTTCAACCAGTGTTCAAATTCTTGTTAAAGTGGATTCACTGTGAGGAGTAAAATGAAAATATTAACAGTTAAAAGTATATTTATCATCATACATCCATCAATGGCAGTACCTCATAAGGTACGGAAATGCTTTGGAAGAGCATAGTTGCCAATGGATGTGCATATTTATTTCATGTAATCATGCAGGAATCCACAACCATTAGGACTTGAACGCATCATGAATTTCCCTGGCTATTTTTCTAAACTAGGGGTAAGCTCTACTGGAGGTACAGATTTTCAGTGCTAATTTATTTACGAACAATAAGCGGTCGATTTATCTGCGCATGACAACAGTTTTTCTGGCAATAAAAGGATAAAAAAGCAAGTCAACTAAACATGCACGATTTCAACAGTTAACAAAAACACTTTCAAGGTGGATTACCAATAACCAAACATAAATAATTCCAGCTGAAGAAATAACATACTGCCTTATTCATGTATGTGCATTAGCTCTAAAATGAACAAGTGTTGTCCAAGCACGTGGATGGACACAACACACTAGGAAAAGCAAGCAGACAAACACTCTAAAAACAAAATACGCTATTGAAACACTTATCTTTTCATATTATCCTAAAAACGGATGAATCGAAAGAAATAGACCTCAGAAATGTATCCTGTAATGAAAGACACTACCAACAATGGCCTAGATTTGCACTGTTCAATTTCAGTGAATTTAACCGCTTACTAATGCTCCTGGGGTATCATGCTAAGACCACCATCAGAGATTTAAAACCTGAATATACAAAGATGTAAAAACTGAACAAACAAAAACCATTAACTATATGGTTTAACAGATTTGAAGTTACTTGTATAATGTTATCTGAAGTTTCATTTCAAATCTTACCTGTATGGAAGTTAAAATAGAGGAGACATCGTATGTTGGACTCCAGCGATTCTGAAGAATGTCTAAACATATGCTACCATCTGCATACACTGAATGTAAATAAAGAATTTAGTTAACATACATACATTTTAGGTGCTCTTTAGGCCATAGTAGTCTATGACAAGACACAAAAACAAGGACATTCATGTATTACATACAAAATTACATTAGTAGTCAAATATCAATTCTTCAAATAGACACCCATAAATGACGATTGCAAACAAATCAGAGACTGTTCATTTTGTCCAATAACATTCCTTAGTAGAATCACAGAACTTACTTCCAGAAAACATTAAAGCCTAAATGGAAAGGGGCACCACAGACGTTTGGAAGAATAGTTTTGTATGAACAGAGCTCAAAACCCAAATCTTCTTTCAATCAATGGCTCAATACCTACAATTAATACAATTTTGAGAATACTGCTAAAATTGGCGTATTACAGAGTGGTTTATATCAACAGTAAATAAACTGAATTTGACAAACTTCATTTGTATACCATGGCCACAGCATGTAGACAGTATCCATTATTCGCAACAGGTTCTCTTACAGAAGTAATTCTAGTGTACCTTAGGGCAGGACTCGTGTGAAGTGCATATTCAAAGGGCATTTTTACCCTATGAAAAATAAGTAAATTATGAATCCTACAAATATAAATATGACTCCCAACATCTGAAGCACCTGTTTCCCTCCTCAGTGCTATTCTTTATTGTTTGGTTAAAACCATTACAAATTAAAACTTGATCGGTTCATTGTAAAAAGGACCGCTGAGTAGAAACCCACTAGAGCATTGTCAATAAATGATAGTCAGCATATAAAAAAGTGTTTTTTTTCTAAAATAGAATGCAGAAGTTATAAGTTATTTAAAACGTTTGAATGCATTGTGGGCAGATAGTCTTCGCCTGGAGGACCGGGAACAGTACAGCTGATGTTAGCAATTTGAGGTTCTGTTAATCCCGGAGGCTGGCTCCTGGATTTGGCAGCGCTAATTTCTTCCAGCTGCTTTGACGCTTTGTGGACTAATTTTGTGAGCCCAATGTTTAGCTTGGAGTCTTCAGGATTGAGGGCTGCTATTATGGCCTGACGGCAGGTTCGAACTCCTAGCCTGATCCATTTGCCTTGCAGTATTAGCCGTCTGTGAGCATAGCGGTACATGCGCAAACTATGTGTTCCAGTGTCTCAGTGTGATAGCCACACATCCTGCATTCGATGTGGTTATCTGTACGACGCCAGTCCGGCAGGTTCTTTAAGAATGGCCAGTCACCCATCCTTAGAGCTAAGAACTTTTATTTCAAGTAAAATGAAAAAGAGCTGGATAAGTGAGGCGACTCGACTCCTGGTTTGAAATTTGTGATTACTGCCCAGGCGGAATTCCTTTTTGACAGAATTGCCCTGTCTGAATGAAATGACCACAGTCGGACGCTCTTCTTAATAACAGCCTTAAGCACCTGCTGGGAAGGGTTTGTTTCCCAGAATTCTTTGACTCCTAGCAGTTTTAAACTGTGATCCAGGTGATTACAATGATTCAGGCTGGACTGGCTTTTTGCTTTTTCTCGCGAATGGCGCAGTCTATAACAGAACTTTATAAATGCTACGGCCTCGATGCCGTGATTATCCAATAGCGGTACAAAAGGGGGTGGTGATGGACGGAGCATCTGAATCAAACACTCACACCCATTCAAAAGATCTGGGTTTGATCCATCACCGTTCTTTAGCCCACTCTGCCACCCCAGTTCAGACATTGCTATATGCAAATCAGTCTGACCCTGTGCCTCATGGGAACAGTCCAGCCCGAACTGCCAAGCCATGTGTTGCATCCAGAAATCACAGTAGAGTAGTAAACTTGTAGATAAGTTTATTCTTCAAAACAAGTACAGCACCAGATCTGTCAGAGTGTTGCTTCATCAGGATACAGTCTTCAACTGAAGATTACAACCTTAACATTCTATGATAACCTAGCAACCTTAGACTTCCCTGGCTTCCCTGGACCGGAAACAAGCTTCCGAGGACCGGTTTCTGGCATTCCAGCCGTCTTCAGCCCGGCTTGCTTGAATCCAGGGGCAAAGTGAGCAAGGGACTCACGTCTGAGCATACCCTGCCACACTTATGGCGGCCAAAAGCGGTACAAAAGGGGGTGGTCCATCAGTTCGGGCTGGACTGTTCCCATGAGGCATAGGGTCAGACTGATTTGCATATAGCCATGTCTGAACTGGGGTGGCAGAGTGGGCTAAAGAACGGTGATGGATTAAACCCAGATCTTTTGACTGGGTGTGAGTGTTTGATTGATTCAGATGCTCCGTCCATCACCACCCCCTTTTTGTACCGCTTTTGGCCGCCTTAAGTGTGGCAGGGTATGCTCAGAAGTGAGTCCCTTGCTCACTTTGCCACTGGATTCAAGCAATCCGGGCTGAAGACGGCTGGAATGCCAGAAACTGGTCCTCGGAAGCTTGTTTCCGGTCCAGGGAAGACATGGCTTGGCAGTTCGGGCTGGACTGTTCCCATGAGGCACAGGGTCAGACTGATTTGCAAATAGCCATGTCTGAACTGGGGTGGCAGAGTGGGCTAAAGAACGGTGATGGATTAAACCCAGATCTTTTGACTGGGTGTGAGTGTTTGATTTATTCATATGCTCCGTCCATCACCACCCCCTTTTGTACCGTGATTATCCAATAGGCCAAGTTCAAGACGAACCTGCGATGGTGAACTCGATTTTGGTAGGCAGAAGGCACGTTTAAAGATTTTGGTTGTTAATTTGTTTAATAATTAACTAATTGTTCCCTTCATGATCTCTTGCTCATACGACAGAGTTAATTATCCTCGCCTTCATTACTTTCAGCATGGGAGTTAGACTTGGGCCAAGTAGTTGTTGTGATAATTTCAGGGCAGCGGCCTCTAGTGACAGGGCTTTGGTCCTTAGCGTTTCTTTTTGTTTGACGAAAGAGCATCAGGGGACCAGAAAAATACCCATATATTTATAATGAGATGTGAGAGTCACTTATTTCTCTGTTAACGTCACACGGAGGACATGCAAGCCAAATCAAGGGGCTTTGGAATACAAATACAAGACATATTTAGTAACCCATCACCGCCTCCCCCTCCTTTAGATATGGAGGGATATTTGTATGCACCTACATCTTTTCAGAGGGATCCAGCAGACAGAATTTAAACCCTTGAAGGTTTAGTCAAGTAAGACTTAAATCAAGAGCAAACATCCATGGCTTAGTATTTGAAAAGGCATGCGAGTGACCAAATGGCCACTTTGCTGAAGCTGCCTCAATGCTGATTATACGAAATTGCCTAATAATACGAGAGTTGCCTAGCAACCCTTAGCAACAGGAAAGCAACAGAGAGCAACTGATGCCATATATGTCTTGGATCACTAAAGGTGACAAAGAGGCTGTCCGATTTCCCCAAGCCAAGTGGTTTCCTAATATCCAAGCAAGAATGCAAATGCTACTTACCAGTATGCATCTGTTCTTGGCATGTAGGGCTGCTGACATTCATATCTGTGCATAGATCGCCGCCTAGTGTTGGGTCCGGATGATTGCACATTGTTGTCCTGGAAGAGTCTTCGAAGTATCACGAGATAGGTGGCTCCTCCCCTGGACTACAGTGCGCATGGGCATCGCCTCCATCCCCAGATTGTTTTTAGCCATTGGCAGAGATGGAGTGAACTATGTGAGTGATGACCATGCTATGCGTGTATATAAGAAAATACTGCAGCTGCTACAGGCGCCGGGGAGGAGGGCGGGCGATATGAATGTCAGCAGCCCTACATGCCAAGAACAGATGCATACTGGTAAGTAGCATTTGCAGTTCGAGGCATGTGGGCTGCTGAATTCATATCTGTGCATAGAATACATAGCAGTGCTCCCCTCATTGGCGGCCGCCCGTGCCAGCTGCAGCCGTTTGAAAAAGTGTTTTGAGAACAGCCTGACCAACAGCTGCCTGCTGTTTGGAGTGCACGTCTACACAGTAATGTTTAGTGAAAGTATGTGTGGTAGACCATGTGGCTGCTCTACAAATATCTTCTAAGGGAATGTTACCTAGGAAAGCCATAGAGGCCCCCAACTTTCTGGTGGAGTGGGCTCTTGGTGGAATTGTGAGAGTGCGTTTAGCCTTAGCGTAACAGATCTGAATGCATTTCACGATCCACCTAGCGATCCCAGCTTTGGAGATAGCGTTTCCCTTGTGGTGTGAGGCAAATGCAACGAAAAGTTGCTTGGTCTTACGAAAATCTTTTGTCCTGTCAATGTAGTACATTAAGGCTCTTTTAACGTCAAGGGTGTGGAGCATCCGCTCCGCCAGCGACTCTGGGTTTTGAAAAAACACTGGCAACTCAATTGTCTGGTTCATGTGGAATTGAGATACCACCTTGGGTAAGAATTTAGGGTTAGTGCGGAGCACCACCCTGTTAGCGTGTACTTGGAAGAAAGGTTCTTGGATGGTGAGCGCCTGCAACTCGCTAACCCTCCGTAGCGATGTAATTGCTACTAAGAAAGCAACCTTCCAAGTCAGAAACTGAAGCTCACAAGAGTGCAGTGGCTCAAAGGGAGGACCCATCAGCCTTGTAAGAACCACATTGAGGTTCCATTCCGGAGCTGGTGGTGTCCGTGGTGGAATGACCCTTTTGAGTCCTTCCAGAAAAGCCTTGATAGCAGGGACCTTAAAAAGTGATAGGTGTTGCCTATTCTGGAGGTATGCTGCCATTGCAGACAAGTGAATGCGGATGGAATAATACGCCAAATTGCATTGGTACAGGTGGAACAGGTAACAAATGATGTTTTGAATGGAAGCATCTAGCGGGTCAATATCGTGGTTTACACAGTAAATGACAAACCGCTTCCATTTAGCCGCATAACAAGCTCGAGTAGTGGGCTTCCTTGCCTCCCGAATGATGTCCATGCAATCGGGGGGAAGATTGAGGTATCCAAACTCTAGGACTTCAGGAGCCAGATCGCCAGGTTGAGCTGTTGCGGATCTCGGTGCTGAATGTCGCCATGGCTCTGCGTCAGAAGGCTGGGAGTGAGATGAAGCCTTTGATGCGGTACCACGGAGAGTTCCAGAAACGTGGTGTACCATGGTTGGCGAGCCCACGTTGTAGCAACCAGGATGAGAGTCATCGAGTGCTGCCTGAGTTTGCGTGCCACCAGCGGTATCAGAGGTGCTGGGGGAAAAGCGTACGCAAATTTGCCTGACCAGTTCATCCACATCGCATTGCCCTGCGATTGCGGGTGTGGGAACCTGGCGGCGAAGCTTTGGCATTTTGCGTTCTCCTTTGTGGCGAACAGGTCTATCTCTGGATGACCCCACTTTTGGAAGTACGGTTGGAGTACTGATGGATGTATCTCCCACTCGTGCATTTGATGGCTGTGCCTGCTGATCAGGTCCGCCATCTGGTTGTTTTTGCCGGGGAGATGCTCCGCCATGAGGAAGATGTTCCTCTGAATGGCCCACTTCCACATGCTCTGAGCCAGATGAGACAGCTGCGGAGAGTGTGTGCCCCCCTGTTTCTGAATGTAGTACATGGCCGTCATGTTGTCCGTCTGGATCAACACGACCTTGTTGCACAGATGTAATTTGAATGCCTTCAAGGCCATGAAGATTGCCATCAGTTCCAAAACGTTGATGTGCATCTTCTTTTGCTGTAGTGTCCATAGTCCCTGCACTGTGTAATGGAGTACATGCGCTCCCCATCCCTGGAGAGAAGCGTCCGTTGTCAGGACAATCTGTGGCACAGGCTCCTGGAACGGTCGGCCCTTGCAAAGGTTTTGTGGATTCCACCAATGCAGAGAGTTGTACGCCCGACCGCTCACCAACACTAGGTCTGTTAGTTGCCCATGAGCCTGAGTCCACTGACGTGCTAGGCACTCCTGAAGCGGACGCATATGTAGTCTCGCGTGCGGGACGATGGAGATGCAGGAGGCCATCATGCCTATCAACTGCATGAACACCTTCGCTGGAAGCGAGTGCTGAGGTCTGAATCGTTGGATCAGCGTTTGGATACTGGCGATTCTCACTGAATTTGGCTGCGCAGTGGCCGCCAGAGTGTTTATTGTCGCGCCCAGATACTGCCGTATATGGGCGGGTTGGAGATGGGATTTTGGATAGTTCAGCGAGAATCCCAGATCGTGCAGGAGATGAATGGTGCGGGACACGTGGTCGGCGCACTGCTGTTCTGACTTTGCCTGAATGAGCCAGTCGTCCAGATAGGGGTAGACGTGGACGTTCTGGCGTCGTAGATGTGCTGCCACAGTCGCCAGACACTTTGTAAAGACTCTTGGCGCTGTGGTGACCCCGAAAGGCAGAACCCTGAACTGGTAGTGCTGGTCTTGAATCGTGAATCTGAGGTACTTCCTGTGGGAAGGATGCAGGGGGATGTGGAAGTATGCATCCTTGAGATCTAGTGTAGCCAGGAAGTCCCCCTGTTGAAGCAGAGGGAGGACCTGCTGCAACGTGAGCATATGGAAGTGCTCCGATAGAATGTACCAGTTGAGGGGCCTGAGGTCCAGGATGGGCCTGAGGGATCCGTCCTTTTTGGGGATCAGAAAGTAAAGAGAGTAAACTCCTGTTCCCCTTTCCGGCAGTGGAACGAGCTCTATTGCCCCTTTTTGCAGCATGACTTGAACTTCCTGCTGCAACAAGTGCAAGTGCTCGCCGGACATAGGACGGTTTCTTGGAGGTATGTTTGGTGGAGTGGAAGTAAGTTCTAGACAGTAACCGTACTGGATAAGAGATTTGACCCACCTGTCCGTGGTGATGGATTTCCACGCGGGCAGGAACTGCTGGAGTCTCCCCCCGACCGGTGTCGTGTGGTCGGGGGGCAGTGACAAGGCGTCACTGTTTGTTGGTGGAGGAGGACCTGGAGCTGTTGTTTCCACGTCCCCTGCCTTTGACGTTGTTGCCCCTGTAACCACCTCTACCCTTGTTGGTGTATGAGGTTTGGGTGTTGCTCTTATAGTACTGTGTGGATTGCGATGCCTGACCCCTTGAGGTGCCTCTGTTATTGGAGCGGCGAAAGGAACCACCCCGAAACTGCTGAGACTGGAGGGCCCCCATAGACTTAGCAGTGTCCGTGTCTTTCTTCATTTTTTCAAGTGTCGCATCCACCTCGGGCCAAACAGGTGGTCAGGATTAACTGTCTGGTTCAAGATGGTCGTTTGTATATTAGGTTTGAAGCCTGATATTCTAAGCCAAGCATGCCTCCTCAGCAACACGCTAGTGTTGATTGCCCTGGAGGCGGTGTCAGCCACGTCCAGCGCACATTTGATGGAAGGGTTGGTGATCAGCTTCCCCTCCTGAATCAACATTTCACCTGCCTCCTTGTACTTATCAGGCAGGTGCTGCAGAAGTGTTTCTAGGGTGTCGTAATGCGCCCTATCGTAGCGTGCAAGTAGGGCCTGCGTGTTTGAAATGCGCCAAATATTAGCTGCCTGCGCAGCAATTCGTTTCCCTGAGGCTTCAAATATTTTTGACTCTTTGTCTGGGGGAGGAGCGTCACCCGTGGTCTGCGAGTTCGCCCGCTTCCGTGCTTTGGATACCACCAAAGAGTCCAGCGGCAAGTGTCCCTTGATGTACGTTGGATCCGAGGGCGCGGTCTTGTATTTTTTGTCAATGCGAGGATTGATGACTCGCGCCCGAGTGGGCTCCCTGAAAACCTCCGGCGCGTGCTTCAGCACTCCCTTGAGCATAGGCAATGTCTTGACCGACTTTTCAGCCACTGAGAAAGTGTCAAACAAAAAATCAACATCCACAGGATCTGAATGTAGGTCGACATCATGATTAGCTGCAGCTCTCTCAATCAGAGCGTTGAAGGCTGCAGAGTCCTCTGTTGGAGAAGTCTTTGGTGCAAAAAGTTGCGGTTCATGACCCGACTGAGGGTCCTCAGGGTCGCCTCCGGCAGACCAAGGTTCATGTACCTCCTCTGGATCCGAGTAGGATGGATAATTGTACTCGTCTTCTTCATCTTTGTCACCTTCCCCAGCGTTGAAATGCGTCGGTGAAAGTTCCAAATTATGAGGAGATGCCGGCTCTATAGGGGCAGAAGTACCCGCAGAGTCCTTCTTGTTTTTGAGTGGAATACGATAACGCTCCAACACCGGCTCCGTGGTGATCTTTCGTTTGAGGAGAGAGAGCTTTCCGGTGTTGGCGTCGATAATAACCTCTCGACGCTCCTCATCTGCGAGGGGCTGGAGCCGAGGCTTTGGCCCCACCGATGACGCCTTGGGCGTCGACACCACCTTCAAAGGCACCCCGGCCCCATGCTTTGGAGCGAAAGCCTTCGGCGTCGTCTTCGGCGGCAGCGTGAAGTGGATAGGCGTTTGCGCTTTTGCCGGCTTCGGTGTAGGCTTCGGCACCACATCCTTCGGTTCGGGAGCCACAGCGTCCTTCCGAATCCGCTGCAGGCATTCCATGACCTTTTTTGTGAAGGCCGGGGAGGGCTGGACCGGCTCGAGCGATTCCTCCGAGTCCGGCGTCGGCGAAAGGCACGGTCTTCGGAGCCGAGACATCACCACCCTTGGGCTTGACGGCCGGAGTCGGCACAGCCAGAGCATCGGCGCCGTCCTGACGCTTCTTTGGAGCCTTCTTTGGGTCATCGACCTCGACCACCTTCGGCGCCGACGCGGCCGCGTCGGTCGCCTTCGGCTTCGACACCGGGGTCTTCGGGTCGGCCATCTTGGCGCGGCTCTTGCTGTCGGCCATTTTGAATTTCTTAGACGTTGAGGCCTCTGGAGCCTTCTGTCCCACCAGTGCGACTTTCACTTTCGGTTTCGAAACCGTTGGTGTGGACCCCGATGGTTTCACTTTCTTCAACGGGAGTGGCACATCAGAAATGTCCGTGGCCGGGCCCGGAGGCGAGGCCGTGGGACGATTAACGAGGTCTTGGGTAAGGCCCGAAGGCGATCCCTCGACCTGGGCCGTATAGTGGGGGTTGACCCCTGAGTCAGTTTGAGGATGCTCCTCCTCTGAGCTATCCTCCACGGTGGCAATGGCCCCATCGTCGTCCCCTACCTCACCGACGACTTCGTCAAACTCCTCGTCTCCCACGTCGTAGTTTTCTTCCTCCGACGCCGGGCTAGAGTCCGAAACTTGAAAGACAGTGTCGTCTCCAAAGTCTTCTTCGAAGATGTTGTCTGGCGGGGGCGCCGATAACTGGGCCTGGAGCCTAGCGGCCCTACGAAGCTTGAGAGTCTTCTTACACCGGAACTTTGAGCAGGCCATACACCTGGCCTCATTATGGTCCGGCGACAGACATTTGTTGCACACTGGGTGCACGTCGAGGTGTGAATACTTTGAGGTGCACACTGGGCACCTTTTAAACGGAGTTCGTTCCATGTCTGGAGCGTCGTGTAGGCCCGTCCGCGCCGACAGCACGCGGAAGGGCAGCAAGAGTTCGGAGCTGAAGAACAGTTAAACCCGAACGAAAAACGATACCGACGCCAAGCCTAAAGACCTTTTGGTCTCAAGTTAGAAAAGTTAAACAACTATCGATTCCGACAGAGGGAACCGAAACACATCCGAACCCAATGGCGGAAAAAAACAATCTGGGGATGGAGGCGATGCCCATGCGCACTGTAGTCCAGGGGAGGAGCCACCTATCTCGTGATACTTCGAAGACTCTTCCAGGACAACAATGTGCAATCATCCGGACCCAACACTAGGCGGCGATCTATGCACAGATATGAATTCAGCAGCCCACATGCCTCGAACCATCTGTTTCACTATTAATTTGAGCTATCTGTCTCTATGACTCGCATTCAGTCCTGGGTTTTCCCCTCTGTGATTTGAGTACCAGGGTTGCCATCCATGGGTTGTCTGGGAGCAGCCCACATGCTGTGTTTCCTTAAACATAAAGAGCTGTTCCACTAATTTACTAGAGCCGGTGGAAAAAGTCTGATGGTAGACAATTGGGATCAGAGACCCTCCCACTATGCAACACAGCCTAACTGACATCCATAGGCATGCCGGCGATATCAACTGCTCAACACTCCAGGTGTGACTTACCTGTACCACACTGTAGTACAAGTCACTACTTTCCCCACTAGTGTCCCAACCTATGCATGGCCTTCTTGTCAACCACTCAAATCACACCAGAAGCTTAACAGACATAGACCCAACCTCGTACAAACGCTCCCGTCATATTGATTCTGAGGCTCATTCATAGTTCGGGAATGTAGTCCCTATGATTGAAGCTGGAAATGTCAACTTAATGTCAAATGCTGGTCACCTTACTACAGACTTTAGGTCTAGTACAGTTTCTTTTACATCCTTTGCCACTTTGCATTGTTCCCTTGATTCTCCTACCAATTGCTTTTTTGATCTTCTAATAGTTCATTTGGGGGGAAAAGAATCAATTAATAATACTTTCGCTGTAAGACTTCTGTCTTTCACACCCCAACAAAGACCTGATTTTTTTTGGGTGAAGTTTACCAGACATTTCTGCTGATTTGCTTCACACTGTCACTCTAATGTCCTTCTTATTCAATGGTTGTTTTGTTCATCTTGGGTCTGTCCCTCCCCTGGAGCACCACCACCAATTTACTTGCATCCCTCCACTGCCCACTTTTAGGGAACTACTTTCTTCTTTTGTCTTAAGCACTGCACAAGACAGGATGTGTTTTCCAACTGTCTCCTAGTGTGCTCTTCTTTCCTTTTCTGTGCTCCATGTTGCTCTCTCACCTGTGAGCTTCTCCCCGCCCATTAAAAATGCGCTCCTGTGATTCTCCCCTACGTTGCTTTCTCATACTTATGCTTTTCCACTCCCCAGCTTCACTTTGCTCTCTCCCTTGTCTGTGTGCTTTAAACAATTACGCTCAACACAAATTTCTCACATTTTCTAGTTGCATTGTTGATGCGTGAAGATTTCTGTCAGTGTAACACGCGAAAAAAAGAAAGGAAAAAAGCACTCCAACTGGGTACCATAGGAAAAGGAGGAAATGATAATCAACCGGTTGAGGATGTATTTATGGAAGCTAAACAACGCCTCGAGAAACGGTTCGCAAAGGAGGATAACGTCGTGCTCAAGGTACAAGTTCTATTCCAGGCCACAAAAGCAGGATTAGAGTGTGGAGGAGTTTGTATCAGTATTGAGAGAGTTGTCTATCAAGTGCAACTTTGGGCAAATGACAGATGAACTTATTCACGACCAGTTCATTGTGCAGTGTCGAAGCAGAAAAGCGCAAGAGAGATTGTGGGCAGCCAAAAACCCAACTTTAAAGGATGCGCTGCACATTGCTGAAGTAGTTGAGGAGTCCGAGAAATGTATGTTGGTTATGAGCAAAAAGAATGCCATGACTGAGGAAGTCACAGCTGTAGGACGGAAAGATCAGCAAAATAAGTTTACGTCAAATAAAACCAACGCAAAAACAAGACAAGGTATGAAACAGAAAAGTTGTACGAGATGTGGCAGTTTAGTGCACACAAGTGACTCTAAGTGGTGTTTCGCAACCAAACAAGATTGCATAAAGTGCAGACGAAGGGGGAACTATGCTAGAATGTGTAAGACAACAGAACGGTTAAGGGTTGCTGTTGAAGAAGATTCAAGTTCAGACTGTAATGGAGATGAACGTGTTTTGATGGATTTAACTGGCAATGGTATTGAAAGGAAAAGACAATGCCCCAAAGCTGAATTTAACATTAAAAGCAAAGAAGTAGAATTGATGGTGGGCTGTGGATCTCTGTACACCATAGTGCCTAAGTGGATGTGGAAAAAAGAGTGGCCAGAAGTTGTACTGTAACCTAAGGACATAGATCCAAGAGGTTACCAAGGAGAGAGAGAATCGATGTTCTTGGGTTTTTCACCTCACCGCACCCATTATTTTTAAGTCAAGATGAACAATGGGCAAAGTGTATGTTGTGGAGGATGGTCCTCCCATTCTTGGTTGGGGACATCAATTTGACTAGCATCTTGAGAGAAATGGGAGATGTTTTCACCAAGGGCCTTGGTTAACTAAAGGGGTACACTCACAAAATTATTCTGAGGAAAGGTACCACCCCTGTCAAACACATTAGAAGGGTGCCTGTTGGAGACGCGCGATCGCGCAAATCAAGATGGATGCCACCTAGAGAGCTCTCTTGCGTTTTTCACCCGTTTTTAATCAAAAATTAAACATTTTTGTCAGTAACTGCATGTAAGTGGGGTCGCTGTGTTGGTGAAGTGCTTACCTGCATTTTGAGGTAGTTTCACTCTTTGCTGCAGGGAAAGTGGTTTTTTCAGCCTCCTGGTTTCTGCTCCCTGCACTGCATTAAGGTACTGCCTGGAATCTCTGTCAGGGGGGCAGGGTATACCTCAGGAAAGGGCCTGGCTTGGGCCTAGCCACACCCACAGTACAGTTTAGCTGCTGCACCAGTCTTTTGAAGATATACTTCCTTTTATTATATTATCTCAGACTTTCTTCAGATATATTTCACTTTAATTATTTTTAAGCAAATATGGAGAATAAAACTCCCGGTAAAAGGAGACAACAGATTTCCCCACCTCCATTAAAATCGAAATTGGTAGAATCATCTGAGCCTACACTATCTTTA
This sequence comes from Lissotriton vulgaris, assembly GCF_964263255.1. Taxonomy (NCBI): domain Eukaryota; kingdom Metazoa; phylum Chordata; class Amphibia; order Caudata; family Salamandridae; genus Lissotriton; species Lissotriton vulgaris. The sequence continues at coordinate 1,082,751,426 of NC_141695.1, read as the reverse complement.
ATTTTGGAAAAAGTTAAGGCACTTCGGGCTAATACAGATACTATTGCGACAGAAATTAGAAATATGCGAAAAGAAATGGCATGCTTATCCATGAAAATTTCTGATAATTCAATTAAAATTCAGGATAATAAAGCCGCAGTCGACGTTTTTACACCACTTGTGGCGAAAATATCTCCTATGTGCTCACATCTTTTGGATATAGAAAATAGCAATAGGCAATATAACCTTCGCATATTTAATCTACCAGAAGAGATTGGGGGAAATAACTCAATTATAATTGGAGAACTTGCTTCCTGGTCTTTTAAATCTCAAATTCCCTGAGAAATTTGAAGTTGATAAGGCTCATAGAATTCCTTCTCATCGTAACCTGCAGCATACCTAGCTTAGGCAAATGATACTTAAGGTGTTTCGTCATCATCATTTGGTTATGATCAAGAAGGCAGCAAGAGAAATCCCCTCCCTGATGGTTAATGGCAACAAAATCTTTATTCATCAAGACTTTGCAAAAGAAACTGTTGCAATATGCAAGGAATTTACTACTCTTCGCCCTCAACTGAGAAGTCTTGGATATAAGTACGGTCTTTTGATCCTTCAACGATGCACATTTGGATGGATTCCTTCTCAAAATCTTTTCAACGGCCTGAAGATCTACACCATTTTCTTGATCACCAACTTAAACATTCAATGGACACTCATGATCCTACTACTTGATCTTTTTATCTTCTGTAGTCAGCTGACATACTTCTGATTATTCATTCTACTTCAGGGCTCCAACGGTTTTGGTCATGCTTGTAGAGCGTGTGTGCGTTTCACTGTTCATATTTATGTTATTTGTTTGTCTTTTTTTCCTGTCTTCTCGTCTCCTTTAAAATGTATACTTTCTAGAGCTACTCATTTCTTCTTATATGTCCTTTTTCTCTATCATCCTCTTCTTTTTTTCTTTCATTATGGCTAACATTAAAGTAATATCGTTATATGTTAAAGGTTTGCGCCATCCAGTTAAGCGCACTAAGATTTTAGATTATGTAAGCAGTTCCAAAGACGATTTTTGTTTCTTACAGGAGACTCATGTTGATGATACAATATTAAATTATATGAGAAAGAAGTCGGTTGACAGTATAGTTTCTTCTCCTGCTATTGGCAAAAAAATGGTATAGCGATATTAATTTCAAAAAAGTCTCATTGTCAAATATTGAGTAAATTTACTGATACAGAAGGAAGGTATTTAATTGTTAAAGTTAAAGATACTATTATTTTCTTACTAAACGTTTATGGGCCTACTGCGGATGACCCTAATTTTTGGTCTAATCTTACTACAGAGGTCCTCAAACTTGGAAATGTTCCCTTGATTGTAGCTGGTGACTAACGTTATTTCTGATCCTTTATTGGATAGATTGTCTAAAAAGAAATTTCATCCCTCTAAGGTTTATTATGCTTTTAAAACATTTCTTCACACTACTAAGTTGGTCGATATATGGCGCCTCCATTTCCCTACGGATAAAATGTTTACTTTCTTTTCTAATCCACACAATTCTCACTCTAGAATTGATTATATTTTAGTAACGCGACAACTTATTACTTCTATTAAAACCCCTATGATTGGAAACATTGATGTTTCTGATCATGCTATGATCTCTTGTAGGTTACATCTCCAAACAACATCTCCTAAACAATTTAGGTGGAGAATGAATTCTGGCATTGCTCTCAACGAAAATAATAAACCTAAACTTTTAACTGCCATTACTGAATACTTTCAATAGAATCCGGAAGGTTCTACTTCTTTGATTAATCGTTGGGATGCTTTTAAAACATATATTAGAGGTGTTACTATTTCTATTGTGGCCCATGAAAATAAAACATTTAATGCAAATATTAAATGTTTGGAAAAACAAATAGCGAAATATGAATGGCTCTTTATCACTTCTAATGATCTCCAATATAGGGATAGGCTGCAAAAATTGCACTATGAGTTTAATACTATTCTTAGTAGAAGAGCTGGTATCCAACTCTCTAAAGCTAAATTTAGCTTTAATACAAATAAATCTGGTAGACTTTTAGTGAATTACCTTCATATCAAAAAAGACAAGTCCCAAACTACCTCCATTCATAGCTCTAACGGTAAAATTGCCATATCCCATAAGGATATTGTTAATGAATTTCTAGACTTTTATTCTAAATTATATAATAAACCTGAATTTAATGATATCATTGGTAGACTTCTTCCTAGACTCCTGTGATTTGCCTAAACTTTCTCATTCTGATAAACTTGGATTAGACCTACCCAAAAATTCGGACGACATTTTATCTGCCATAAAATCCCTCAAACAAAATAAATCTCCGGGTCCTGATGGTTTGCCGGCAGAGTTTTATAAAGAATTCCAATCCCAACTTTCACCCTTTTTACGTCACCTAATTACCTAATTTACTTATTTAGGAAGTATGTCGGGTTCTTTTTCGGAAGCCTTAATTATTGTTCTTCCTAAACCGGATAAAGACCTCACTCTTGTTTCTAATTATCGTCAAATTTCTTTAATAAATCAAGATTGTAAATTATATGCTAAAATATTGGCCACACGTGTATCCCTAATATTAGATTCTATTATTCATTCTGATCAATCAGGGTTTATGAAAAAAAGATACTCAGCTAATAATACAAGAACTTTGTTACATGTCATTGAACAAGCAAAAACAGTACTTAGCCCTTCAGGAGTCATGGCTTTAGATGCTGAAAAACCCTTTGACAAACTTCATTGGCAATTTTTATTTCGTACTTTATCCTCTTTTAATTTTGGTGATAATTATATCCGTATGATTTCAGCCTTATATTCTGCTCCTACTGCTCGACTATTTATTAACGGTCAAGTTTCCACTCAATTTTCCCTTTACAGGGGTACACGTCAAGGGTGTCCCCTTTCTCCACTTTTGTTTTTATTAGGTATTGAACCCTTTCTGGCTTCTATCAGACAATGTGATACTATTAATGGAATTATGGTTAAGGATGTAATTGTTAAAACATTGGCTTATGCGGATGATGTGCTTTTGTTTATCAATGATCCCATATCCTCGTTTCCTTCCTTAATCACAAAATATTCCCTGGTATCTGGGTATAAATTGAATACTAACAAAACAGAATGTTTTGCTTTAAATGTTTTTTGTACTCCCGATATGATTCCCATGCATGAAATTATCTGGCAAAAGAAAAAGTTAATATATTTGGGTACTTTATTTTCTTCTTCTATAAAATCAACATTAACTTTGAACAGTGATTTTGTTTTAAACGATATCAAAGATAAAATGTCTAAATGGTCTTCATTGCATCTTTCATGGTGGGGACGAATGGAATGTATTAAAATGAATATTGCTCCTAGAATATTTTACACTCTCGCCATGATCCCCATTCAATTTCCATTAACATTTTATAAAGTATTGATAAACTTCTTTCCAAATTTCTTTTGAATAATAAAGCAAAACGTATTAGTTACATAAAATTAAAAAGGTCTAAAGGGTTTTGGTATTCCGGATTTTCTTTATCATAAAGCGTTTATTCTAAAACAAAGTGCTCTTTGGTGTAATTATTCCTGTGTACATAATCCCCCGACATGGTTCCTTATTGAAAAATCCATTGTGAATCCCTTTCCACTTCCCACATTGTTAACAATGTCGAATAAATCATCATTTCTTCATAAATCTCTTATCATAAAATCCACCAAACTGATTTTTAATGATATGGATTCTATTTTTGAACACCCTGTGTCCAATACTGTTGAATTATCACTATGGTATAGCAATGTTATTAAATAGACATGTTAGTTTTTGGTCGTCATGGATTAAAGCTGGTATATTTTACCTTAAGGATATTTATTCTAATAATACTTTTATTTCATTTCAAATGTTACAAACTTCATTTGGTTTACCTGATTCGGACCTAATAAAATATGAATATTTATGAAATTCTATTTTGGATTCATTTTCTCAAGCTATTCCCGCTAATATTCGTGTTGACTTATTTACTTATATTCAAACTATATCATCTAATCCTCATGGTGTTTCTATTTTATACAAACAAATTGTCCAACAATCTAGGTTCCAACATAAATATGATTGCAGAATTCTGGAACAATGAATTGTCACTTTCATTATCCATGGATATGTGGGAAAATATATGGATTTCTAATATATCTGGATGGTTATCTGTTTCACTTTTCAAACAAATTCTTATATTTTATTTAATTGCATGTGGACACCATCACGGTTATTTCAAGCTAAACTTCTTCAATCTGATACATGTTGGCATTGTAATTTGCACCCTGATTCACTACAACATATGCTTTTTTCTTGTCCTTTAATTACTCATTTCTGGACTGCAGTAAAAAATTCTTAATATTCAGGAAGATGCATCATAAAATTTTAATATGCAAATCTGCATCCTTGTCGCAACACTTAAATGCAATTGAATGTAAACTTTTTAACTTCTTGATTTCAGCTGCGTGTAAATCAATTACTTTTTGTTGGAAAGATGTTTCAAAGTTACCAGTTCACGCTTGGTGGTCCTGTGTTATCTTTACAAGAAGAGGTGCACAATTATCTTTATCTGGGGTTTGTCAGAATTCTTTCTCTTATCATTTATTTTGGTCTCCTATTGATATCTATTTATCAAATTCTTAATAGTCATTGCTTCTTTCCTAGATGTTACATTAATATATATATTGTTATTGTATAGTAGCTCGCTTTAGTATTTATTAAGTATGCAATATTCTAGGTTTCCCCTTCCTTCCCTTTTAAGTTTTCTTTGCACAAATATATCTTCATATATTGCATTGCGAAGTTTGTATTTTTCTGTATGTCTTGCCTATTGTTTCTTATGATGAAAAATGTCAATAAAATATTTTGAACTCAAAAAAGAAGGGTACCTGTTGTAGTAAGGGAGGAGGTGAAACAACTGTTAGTCCAAATGCAAAACGATGGTGTCATTAAACCATCAAATGGGTCTCTCCAGTGGTTATCAGTAAAAAAAAAAAAGGTGAATGAAAGTTGAGACTATGTGTGGACTTGCGTAGTCTGAATCAGTATGTTGTAATTGACACTTTTCCCCTCCCCAATATTAATGAATTGCTATTATTGCTCGAGGGTGGTAAGTACTTTTCAAAACTTGACTTGAAGAGTGCTTACCACCAGATCAAACTTGACGAGAAGAGTAAGAAACTCACGTCGTTCATCACCATGGTGGAAAACTTTTGGTTCAGGAGACTGCCTTTTGGGCTGTCTTTGCGCAGCTACCGTCTTTCAACGCATCATGATAGATGTGTTGAAGGGCGTTAAAAAAGGAGAAAAAAAAAATCAAGAGGACATCCTCTTGTTCGGGAGACAACTGTAGAACACAACAAGTGTCTGAGTGAAGTCTTGGGTAGGTTCAGGGAGGCGGGCATAACTAAGAAAATAAAAATGTAAATTTCTGGTGGAAGAGATAGAGTACCTGGGACACACCATCTCAGGTAAGGGGTTTCGACCCAAAGTTGACCTGATTGAAACTATATGTGACGCACCTTTTCCCAATGACAAATACAAACTGAAGTCCTTCATTGGCTTAATTGAGTATTATGCAAAATGTGTAAATTCTTTTGCTACCAAGACTTAGGCCCTGATGGATTTGTTGAAGAAGGGATGTTCTTTTTCATATTGAGAGGTTGGGGGGGGGGGCAGCAGGTTGCGTTAGAGCAAATAAAGAAAATATTTGTGAAGCAGGAGTCTTAGCACCATTTAACACCAAACTCACCCCTTTCCTCACCGTTGATGCCAGTGCGTGTGGTCTGGGGGCTGTCCGGTCACAAAGCTTTAAGGGGCGGGAGAGAACAGTTGCATTCGCATCTCGCACTTTGACAGAGTGCGAGTGCAACTATTCAATAATAGAGCGCGAAGGCCTGGCTGCTCCATGGTCAGTGGAACATTTCAGAACTTTCTTGTGGGGTATTGAATTCTACATCCACACAGACCACAAGCCATTACTCAAATGGCTGAGCCCAGGCGGTGCAGGAAAAGGGTCTGCAAGGTTTCCGTAGTCGAGGATATTATCGACTACGGAATCCCTAGCTCCATTAAAAAGATGCAAACCTAAAGGCAGAGCTTCTGCCCCATGGTTTAACGACTCCCTTAAAACCCTCAAACTAGCCTGTAAACAGGTGGAGAGGAAGTGGAGACACGGCTATTGCGACACAAATAAAATTATCTGGAAAAACAAGCTCCTAGAATAAAAATCTGCCATCGCTGAGAGCAAAGCCACCTACTACTGCTCCACCATAGTCAATGCCGCAAATAGCCCCAAAAGCATCTTCCAGATTCTTGATAACCTCATCCACCCAGACTGTGCCAAAAAAACTATCCCTCCTACACAGGCACTCTGCGATAATCTCGCACTTTTTTTTAAGGAAAAAATTGAGACCATCATTAACAAACTAAACACCACCCCTCCGCCAAATAAGTCCTACGCCCCCGGGTGTTCGCTGAGCCCAGGACACCTACCCAGGGAATGTCTGCAAGTCCTCCCCCTTATTTCGGAAACAGATTTCGAGAGAATGGCACACGGAATCACCTCTGGGTCCCCCCTTGACCCGCTGCCTCCAAAAACCTGGAAAGCGTGCGGAACTGAACTCTTCCACACCCTTCGCAGGATCTGCAACCAATCCTTGTGTTGCGGATATGTCCCTACCCCCTGGAAGCAAGCACTTATCACCCCACTGCTGAAGAAACCCTCACTGAACCCTGAGTGTTTATCCAACTTTCGGCCCATATCGCTCCTACCCTTCCCGGTGAAAGTCGCAGAACGCTGGGTTAGCTCCTGTCTATCGACACATCTGGAGCAGAATCACATTCTAGACGACTTCCAGTTTGGATTCCGTCCAGCCCATGACACCGAGACAGCGGTGCTTACAGCTATGGAAGAACTTCGTATGCGTGCAGACAGGGGCCACGCAGTGGCCTTGATCTTATTGGACCTGTCTGCCGCATTCGATACGGTCAACCACGCGATTCTGCTAAAAAGACTCAAAGAGGCAGGGGTCGACGGTACCGCGTTGCTTTGGTTCCACTCATACCTGCAAGATAGGAAACAGGCTGTGTCCCTCCCCCCTTTTCAATCCGCCTTTTCCCCGGTACCTCACGGGGTGCCCCAAGGCTCGTCCATCAGCCCGGTCCTTTTTAACGTTTATTTGAAACCATTAGTTACTTTGATTAAATCCCACAGTCTAAGAACTATAAACTACGCGGATGACACCCAGCTTATCCTTTCCTGGGAGGGGGAAGACTCAATTCCCATGGAATCGTTCCACGACTGCCTGAGAGACACAGCCGGCTGGCTGCACAATAATTCCCTGCAATTCAATTCCTCAAAGACCGAGGTACTGTTCTGCGCCGGGAGCCGGATTCCTCGTCTATTTCCTACAGAATTCTGGCCTCCGGAAACCCCGGAAAAACCACAGCCGGTCACTAGTGTCCGCAACTTAGGCGTCATGTTAAACGACAGACTTAGCGTGGAAACGCAGGTAATTAAAACAGTCACCACCTGCTCGGCCCTACTGCGTTCTTTACGCAAAATCATGCCACTACTTTCCACTCAGGCACGAGCACTAATAGTCAGGTGCACTATCCTTAGTCGCCTTGACTATTGTAATGCTCTTTGGAGAGTGGATGTCGAAGGGAAAGTACTGTGGTGCCCAGTGCGAGACCTTTAATCAAAATACTTGGCGTGCTCAGTATGTCGAAGTCTAAAATACTCATGAGGGACGACAAATTTGTACCACCTTGTACTGTCAGACGCAAGATAATAGCATTTGCTCACGAGGGGCATCTTGGACAAACTTTGACCAAGAAACGTGTTAGAGAAAACTTCTGGTGGCCCTGTATGGATGAAGAAATTAACGAATGGGTGGTAAATTGTGAGGTGTGTGTTCAGAGCGAGAAAAGGATCAAGACAGGTTCTAAGACTAACATTGGCCATATTGAAGATCCGGGATCTGCATGGAGTACTGTTTGCTTGGACTTCATTGGACCCATGCATGGCGTTGATGAAAATCTTAAAATGCATTGGTTATGGTAGATGTGCATTCTAAGTGGCTCATCGTGCATTTCAGGTCTGAAGTCACTACTCAGAGTACCATTGAGAAACTTAAAATGGTCTTCCAAGAGGAGGGTCTCCCTCTTGTCCTGGTCACGGACAATGGGACCCAACTGGTTTCGAAAGGAATTAGAGATTTCCTTGACAAGTGTGGCATCACACACCACCGAACCCGTTTGTACAACCCACGTGCTAATGGAATGGTTGAGCGGGCCAATCGCCTGGTTAAAAGGTACCATTTCCATGGCAGTCCAGAGCCAGAAAAATGTGAGAAGCATGGTGAATGAAATGGTGTGGGTGCATCGTACGACTGTGCACAGTAGAACAGGGGTGTCCCCTTTTGAGAGGATGTGTGGGCAGAAACCAGGCACTAAACTCATACCTGCATGGCTTGTTTCACCCAGCTCATACATAGAGAAAGACACTGTCAAAAGCAGTAGAGCTTCTAACATCTGTATTGGTGAATTTGTGAAAATCAGACATGGCAGGACAGTCCGTGGCCTGTCCAGGTTTTGGGGACCATTCTGGGTAAAGCAAGTATTCCAGAACTATGTTGTTGTTGAGAATGGAAACAAATGGAATAAACAGAAGGTCGATTTGTTTTGCAAAGGAAGGGAGACCAAACAAGTTTGAAGAAGCTAATGGAAAAAGTTCTGAAAAAGTGGAAATGAGTTTTGGCTTTTGAGTGATGTGGGAATTTAAACCAATGGAGGGAGTGGAGGGGGTGAAAAAAGACTGGTGTGTTTCTCTTCTCCTTCTGCTCTGCTTAACTCCTCACGACCCTGCCGTGACCGGAGACTGCCAAGTTATTTGGCAGACTATGTACTCACATGAATCTCACTTTTCCTCTTGTCTTTTCTTCTCTCTTTTATCTGGAGTGAAGGGTGGGGGGTGTGTAGTGATGTGTTATTTACTTTTTTGGACTCGGCTGCGTCCCGTCCCTTGAATCTGCCTATTTCAAATGTCCATGCCACGCTGTTCCACCGGTGTCAGTTGGTCCTTGGCTGGCATGAGTGGAACACGCTCGACATCGCTCTGAGGAACTGAATTGTTCTAATAAACTCTGGTCATTGAAACCACCTGGTGTACGGTGTCATCACTACACTCTCAGTCCCATTTATCTTTCTTTGACCTCCTATCCCCCTCCATGTTGCTACACATTTTTTCTTTGTATTTACCCAATGAACACAGGCTGGTAAATAAAAAGAAAATAAAGTGGGTGACGTGCTTGTGCCTACAAAATTACACGGGTGGTAGCGTCGCAGACTTTTCTTTAATGTGTATTAAAACATGGTACACAGCATTGGGGATGATGTATAGCTATTGCTAACAAGCATTTACAATGCAATGGTCTCGGCATTATTAAAGGTAGAGCTATTGGCATTGCTCATGACATTTTTTTTCTTTTTTTTTTTTAAACATAAATAAATGGTATTGTCTTTTACAATGGCAATAGGTGAGCATTAGAGAGTAGTAGAGAGTATTCACAGAGCCACCCACACTCACAGAGCTACACACACACACACACACACACAGAGCCACCCACACCCAGAGAGCCACCCACACACACAGAGCCACCCACACACACAGAGCCACCCACACACACGCAGCCACCCACACACACACACAACCACCCACACAGAGAGCCACCCACACACATAGAGCCACCCACACAGAGAGCCGCCCAGACACAGCCACCCACACACAGCCACACACACACCCACCCACCCACACACACAGCCACCCACACACACATCCACCCACACAGAGCCACCCACCCACACACAGAGCCACCCACCCACACACAGAGCCACCCACCCACCCACAAACAGATCCACCCACCCACACACAGATCCACCCACCCACACACAGAGCCACCCACCCACACACAGAGCCACCCACCCACACACAGAGCCACCCACCCAAAAACAGAGCCACCCACACACACACAGCCACCCACACACACACACAGCCACCCACACACACACACACAGCCACCCACACACACACACACAGCCACCCACACATACACAGAGCCACACACACACACTTAAACACCTCTAGCTAACACAAAGCCTTTCCACTTAGCATACATTTGCACGGACAGTGCACAGCCACAAACTGTCTCATCCTGCAGTAGATCAATGATACATGCCGCATCTGGAGCACCTTTCCATTCAACATGCAGGCACGCAGAATGCAACTGGGGAATTTCAAGTGCAGCAAAGCATTGTACTGTACAGTACTAACGTATCGTCCATGTTGAGTACTAAAACATACACATTCCAGCCATCATCTGGCTACTGTATGCTCCACCAGTGCCCCCTGCTGTAGAATTCAGAACACTGTCCCCAATGAATAGCGTGCACTGCACTAGAGACGAACCCATAGTCACAAGTGTTCACTATTCCGCACAAGCTTTCTTCTGTCAGGTGAGCCCTGACCCCTCTCCCCCCCCACCCCCCCCACCATACACACATACCCGTCGTGCAGGCACCAACAACAGCATGTCAGTGATGTGCGTGCAGAGCGTCAGAAGCAGTAAGAAAACCCTAGTGACAGGAGTGCACTGCATAAGAGACAACCTCCGTTACCAGTTCACAGCACCAGCACATCAGTGACAGGAGAGCACTGCAATATAAGCAGCACCCAGCTAGGAAAAAAATCAGTATCAATATGAGGAGAGTAACCCTTATACGTCAAGGGAACAGGGTAAAGTAAAGCTCAAACAAAGTAAAGGGAGTTCCCTTGAGTTTGCTGAATTTAGACTGGTCAGTCTATTGTCTAATAGGTGACCCACACACATTCAATCACTCCACAATATGTGTGTCTAAATTTAGGAAAGAAATCAGTCCTGCGCACCAAAATAAAAGTGGCCCACATTAGTGAACTAGAAAGCCCAAAAAAGTGCCCATGTTTACAAACTGGTGCAATTTTAAACTTGTGAAGGCATTATTTTTGCAATGTATGGATTTAAGCTTGCTGCAGGAAATGATTGTTTCCAGGGAGAGATCAACAGTAAAACCAGCCCAGCAGACATAAAACAGGCCCACGAACATCCAAAATATAAAACCTGCCCACACTCTTACTCTTAGACCAGCCTATCAGGCACTGCCTGCCTGCCCGATAGGTCTGTCGGACACTGTCTGTAATAGACACGGTTTATGCCCCGTAACTTCTGGGAAGTCAGGTCACAACCCTGCAGAAATTCTAATGTCTGCAAGGGTGATGAGAGCGCGGTAAATCCTATTCTAAAACTAAGCCTGTTTCTACGTGAGTTTTCCAAAGCTGCATTCTAATATTGCCGAGCAGTTTCTGATTACACTAGGGCAGTTTAATGACATTTATAGGAAATTATATCGAAGTTTAAAGGGCTATGCTCTCAATAGAGTTGATGAAAATCACTACTGTGGCTTAAAGAGTTGAAATAAAACGACATTTTGAAACCCGAGGAATAGAGAGGGAGAATAACGTGTGATTTATTATTAGAAAGAGGCCGGAATGCTTTCTTTGCCCATATCTAGAACCGATTACCGGTAAGCATCTTGCGCACATAAGTGCCAGAGGGATGTTCTGGGCCGACAAATGCCGGATGTACTTTTTTAATCAACGGGGAGGGGCTGTCTGCTCTGGACTCAGTTGGGGCGATGGCGAAGCGCTGCAAATACCGGCGCGTTTCCTTTCTGCGGAGGCAGCTACCCTGCTGACCGCGGTGGCACCGCCTCGCCTTCCGCGCGGGAAACCGTCTTATCTTTCCCAGCTGGTCTTTCATCCCCTTGAAGTGTAAATCCGCGCCCGGCGGACGGCCGACTAATGAACGCCGGGAGCGGGATCAGAGCCCGGTTACTGCTCGCCCCCGGAACCGGGCCCGAGAGGACGCGCGCCTCGGCGCTCCGGAGGGACGCGCAGAGACGCGGGCGTCTGAAGGAACGGGCGTCATCCCACCCAAGGCCTTGATGCAACGCGAGAATCGGCAGTAATTGATAAAATACATACTCGCATTTCCCAAATGGCCATCAAAAGAACATCTGAGCAACATGAAAGTGATTCGTAACACCATCTAAAAACTAGTACGTCACACTTTTTAGGGTTCGATTCCGAGCCAGGCGGGTAATTGGCGTGCATACGTACATGTAGCAGACTTCTGCAGGTACACAACAAATGACACCGTGTCTTTTTTCTACAGGCAATTACTTTTTCTAATGCAGAATACCCTTTACCTCATCAACTGGAAATCCTGCTTACTACAAAATAAGCGGGAGGGGGGCGGGAAACAGACGCTCTGAAATGCACACACGAGCGGGAGGGGGCGGGAAACACACACACGGACAGCAAAAATACATGGAGAGCGGGAGGGGGCGGGAAACAAACAGGGGGCGGGAAACACACACACGGACAGCGAAAATACACGGAGAGCGGGAGGGGGGCGGGAAACAGACAGGGGGAAGAAGGCACGGAGGGAAACAGCCACGATCTTACCTTCACTGCGAAGGATCGAAAATGGCGGACACAAGCTCCGAGATTTTTTCCGATTTGGGGGCGTGGTTTTGATGTTCTGAGTGACGGACAACGTCACTGTCTAAAGAACATCAAAAATTACGCCCCCAAATCCGAAAAGGACGGAGCTTGTTTGGAGTGACGCATCTCTCCTCCAATGGCTGGCCTCCGTTTAGGAAGCCAGCCAATGAAGGAGAGAGGGGGCACGGAGGCGGGACCTTCGCCGCTACTCAAACTCATTAAATCTCCGGCCTAAGACTGCGCAAGCGCAGCCTTTTAGGCCTTCGACCTAAAAACCACTTGCAAAGCCAATAGGTCCCAAAGACCAGACCTACTGGCTTTGCCAATGCTCGTTATGTTTGCAAAGAAAAAAAAAAGACAATAAAATTTGAGGCTACAAGAATTCGGTATTAATCAGCTGCATACTTTGGCACAATACTATGATATGTGGGAAAAGGTATTTTTCTAGGTTTTCATACTTTCTCTTTGATGACGGATGGATTCTCCAATTCAAGCAATCGATACCAATGTAAAGTAATACAAAGTTCAATGATCTATCCAAGGTTGGAGATCTCACTAGGTTAAGGGGGTGTACATCATGCTCGTAGGTTTAGTATTCACACACTAACCAATTTAGCAAAATAAAATACAATTTATCCTCAGATAGGACATAATGGTAATGTATAAACGGATGCTTTGAACTTGACTTGGGATAGCTATTGCTAAAATATGTTCCTCTGTATCCTAGCATCTTTCAGGGGTGGATTGTGTTTGATACTCTGGTTTCTACTTTTTTTTATTTATAAAGGAGTTTTTATAATGAATTATGATAGATATGTGAGCAGCTGTGGACAGTCATGAAATTTCCATGTACACATCTTAAATCCTATTCAAATTTTGTATCCAACCCTGCTTGAGGAATGTCTCACAAGTACACATATGATTAGCATGAAAGCATGTGGCTGCTAGGTGGTCCTTTTATAAAAGCTGGGGAGCAGGCCGAAATGATTCAGGCTAGATAATGCACTTTTCTTTAGGTAGGAGTGACGGCCTGCGTATGGATTTCTGATAAATTGAAAGAAGTTATTTTTTCACCTGAAAATAATGAGGGTCTGATAAATAGCAGCTCCTCCTCAATACTCCAGCAACTTGCCTTTTAATGCTCGTGTAACATTGACAATTGCTTTGTACAATGATATAATACAAGAAAAATAATGTCAAGTGATACAATTTAGTAGGCATTAGACTTATTGCCAATTGCTACCTCAGACTTTTTCAGCTTTAGCGACTCTTGCATTGTATTTAAAACTAAGTAATATGTTGCAGTCCTCGTGCCATTATTCAAACTATGGGAGATATTTGTAGTATATTATAATTACATCTAAATAGAGTTTACTAACTGTAACGAGGCGTTTAAGTGTTTTATGTTAAGCAGAATGATACTCCCAAACCCTCAATTAGTGATTAGTTTAGTGGTTTTTGGTTGGTGGGTTTAGTCTTGTGTGTCTCTAAATGGAAAAAGAAACGCCTGTATGTCTGTGACGTAATTAGTAGGGGGGGTTGACAATTCCCCCCTCCGCTAAATTTTGTGAAATACCATTAAACAAAATATTTTGTCAAATGAGCGTGGAGATCAAGTAAAAAAAAATAAAGTCTTAGGGATACCGATAGGAGACTGGTTCCCAAATATCCGTCTGTTGGGGAGATATTTTCGGTCCAAACAAGCTTCTTGAAGGAAAAACGTATGGAAAATTGCATCAATCGAAATGTAATATTTTGAATTGCTCATAACATGAAAACATGAAACTACGCAAATGTCTCCCAGGCATAGGAATTCGAGAGAGTTCGGTGCCATTATTAGTGGGAGAGGAAATATCAAAGAAAAATTATGTTTTATTGACAGTTAATTACAACCATTTAACAAACTCACAGCTTTACATATAAACAGGTAGATAGCTAGTGCACTTTAATTTTACAATTAAAAGATACATTGAAAATTTCCATCAGTGATAAAGTGTAATTCAGTCTCAATATTAAGTAAAGCTGCTATTCAATTACCCCATTTTCAACCGAATTTAGAAACTGTGAAGACAATTACATTAAAATAGCCTATTTTGGGGTAATGCAATTCAGTCTCTGTGGTTTATGGCTACAGTTGGGGGTCCACACCTTACTCCGTTTCTGACAGATTCCAGTGTGTTTAGATACAACGTTCATAAACTTTATAAATCGGCTAATGAGCAAAACATCAGTGCTGCTAAAACACAGCGCGATTGCATTAGAATATAGTCTAACGTTTATTTCACAAAACTTAGGTAGCAGAAGTTATCTTCTTTCTGCTTCAAATGCCGGAACACGGATGGCATGGGCTAGCAAATCTCTGTTTGAAGTGCAAAGCTGGCATGCCTGGTTCAATCCCAAGTGTTTTCAGTTTTGACAAATTTCACCCACATAGAAGAGCCCACCTCTTAATCTTAGGACATCCATTTTTGATGTCCATGGCAACAAGAGATTCAGATACCCTTACATGACAATGTTGATCAAGTGTCCACTACTAATTTGACATGCTATTTTGTTTGAATTCTAGATATGTCAATTTGTCTCGATTGTGCCATAGCCGCTTTTGGGAGGACTGTTTGTAGTAACTGGTAGGAAGTATCGGGAGTCCCAGGGTGGTGTTGATGCAACGGTTAACCAGCTGTGTCGACACTAGTGTATTATTGAGAACTTCCGCCTTGTTGTGATGTGTCCATCCTGCAAGTATATCCGACATCAGTGTACACAGACTCATGGCATGCATTGCTTCTAGAAGGGTGATAACCAGAGTATAGACTAATTTGTGGTTGATTTTAAAGCGTGGCATATCCCATAGTATTCATATCACATTTTTAGAACTGGGTAAGAAAAAATTAAAGTCAAAATCACCTGTTAGTATAAGGTTAGACTTTGTGATTAGCAGATCTGATAGGTAAGCTGTAAGGGTATCCACATTACTCTTGTTTGCTTAAGGTTTATATAAATGTTGAGTAATACTCATTTCTCTGATCCCTTGTCGGGGAGGGTGATTTCAGTTCCCAAAAGCCATCTAATGCTAGTGTTAAGATTTTTGGTTTGGGTGTTTAGAGTTCCGCTCACCAGAATTCCCAGGTCCCCTGAGGGTCGTCCCTTTTGGAATGTTCTCACTGCAAAGATTTCAAAAGCACCATACCTGGCTAATTCTATTGGGTCTATATGCCATTTCTCTTAAAGGCATAAGAGGTCAAAATGTGTTAAATACGACAACACATTCTCGTGCGTCTTTCCACCTCACAATATTCCAAGACCAAATGTGGATGATATTGATTGAACGAGCCGTGTATTATACATGGGGCTTCAATAAATCTTGACTAGGATTTAAAAAAATGTGTGAACTGCTGTTAATTGAAATGGAGTTAAAACTTTGAAGGGATTATGGAATCCAGGCCTAGTCGTTATTGGCATGCTCTTCTTTCGTTAGTTAGCAAAATCTGTCGCCTATGTTAACCAATACTCCACTGCTCTCCCGGGCTAAAGCCAGAGAGCGATTGCTTGGTGGTGTTGGGTGTCTGTCGTGGCACTAGGATTTTGTCATCGTTTCTTTCAAACTTGCTACTGATGGGGTATTCGTGAAGGTTTTGTAAGGTCAGTATGTTCTCAAGGGGTATGACCTTTCTTTTGAGGGCATTAAGAATATTGCTGGGTAGCGGTCTGGTTTGGATCAAAATAAGAATGCCACATTTAACAAAAACTTACTTGAGTCATGATGCAGCAAAAATTCGGTTAGTATTTTAGTGCTATTGTTATGATTTCTCTACTCGATCTTTTCCTTAGAGGTAAGAAAACGATATTAATTATTGATCGATCAGAAATAAATTTAAAAAAATTGGCATTGGGACGAGACCTCAGCAGCTTGAGATTTTGCCTCGGTTCAATAAATCTTGTGGCTCTCTAGCGCTGTACAGCGATTCCAGCAGAACAACAAGCGTCTCAGGCTCTGATCTATGGCTGGTAGAGTCACTGAGGGAGTCAATTGGCTTCCACTTGGCTTATTAGTGCCTGAGTATTTAGCACTTAGACCACAGCAGAGATGGAGTAAACTATGTAATCTCACTGGCTATTTAAAAAACTCCTTTCTTCAAAGAGCATGGTGACTTGTACGAGGGAGACCTGTGATGCGAGAACTCTTCACCAGATTTAACTTTCTCTGTGTGATAAACTAGTGGAATGGACGGTAATGCGGACATTTTTTTGTCTGAATTGTTTTGTACTTTTTCTGTGGTGATCTCATGCCTTATTGAACAGTAGCACTGCAAGATCTCCTGGCGTACGTGGGGGGTGGTTGCATAGGGATCCCTTGACTCATTTGCTGATTAATTAGCTCTTCCTCTCTTTTTGAAATCTTGTTTATTGTGTTCATGGGAAAGTTTGTTTACAGGTGTTATTCATTTTTCAAAGGCCTGAAAATCCTGATGGAGATTGGATGGGAAATGTTGTAATTTGATATTGGGCTCTTCTGAGGCTATTGCAACACAGCTTTCAGTGTGATGGATATGTGAGGAGAGTTCAGGCTCAATTTTCAGTTTGTGGTTTGCTTTGAAGAAGAAGGGGTTAGAGTTTTTGTTTTGACTTGAGGTTAAATGCAGTTCTATTTGGCATTGGAAATACATATTTAGTTTATTAAGTCGTGTGAGTCTTTTACAGTCGTTTACAAAATGAAGGGCTTGAATTCTTTTTTGGGTTATCATTGTACAACTGGTTCCCTTGATTTTCAACCACCGCAGTGTGCCCTTTTGCTTATTACTATTGTGTTTGCGTACCTGTTTGCCGAAGGCAATAGGTCCATTGTTGGGGTGAGTTATGCTGCTTCCCCGAAGGGCCGAGGCTTTTTCATAGGAATTTGGATGATTTCCCTTTTTTGTGGCATGATATGGGCTGTACGGGATGGTGACTCCTCAGGTATCGCAATAAAACAATACTCTGCCTGGGATTGTGTTAGGTGAACTCTAACTTGGCACCACTACCTTATTCGCCATTGTTGCATATCGTGTCCCAGCAGTGTCTTTCAGATCTTGGCTTTGCACAGGATGACAATGTATCTCAGGGGAGACTACCATTTTCTTCATTTGCACCGATTTTGTCAATTTTGCTTTGGCGGTATGCATCAGTTTAATTGGGTTCCAATTTAACTAATTGTATAGAAGATTTGTCTTGAAATAGTCCACTATAAATTCAAGTATTGCAGGCATATTTCCTTCATTTTGTGGAGTATTGGGGAACAGGAACATGTATGTGAACTCCAGTGTGACTGAACTTTCGCCCAAATTATTAGAGTTCAAATGTTGCAGTTCAGTGTAGACTGTGGCCAGAAAGTGTTCTGCCTTCAGTGCAGCAGTTAGCTGCTTTTCCAAGATATGTGCTTGCCTCGAGAGAACTTAAAACGGCGGTCATTACGTTGAGTGCAGCTGAAAGTCCAACTAATGCATTGAATCATTTCAAATGTGGTCCTCTTCAGGCGAATCGAGTTCAACCTCTGTAGATTGTAAAAATATAATACACTTAATTATTCGTCTGATATTTATTAGACCATTAGCTCTATAGTCTGGCTGAATTGCTGGAGCTGCTTATGTAACACCACACTATTTGGATCAATTTAAAACATGTCTTTTACATGTAGTTTGGGCGGTTGACTCAATTTGATTAATGACCATTTCTACTGGCTCAAATGACTTCATGGCTGGAAATCCTAGCATGCGGGTGCCAAAGTACATTATTGTGACATTGGTTATATCGGAGCGTTTAAGGGGAGCATTGCCTTGTAGCGTCTATATAAACTAGAAATGCCAAACAGGGAGCAGACCAGTCTGTTTAGCTGTTTTGCATCTCTTCCTAGGTACTTTTCGATTTATTATGGTCTTTTGAGGGCTCCAGGCACTGCCCTCAAACTGCCCTGGAGGACTTGTAAAGTTGTGCGGAATCATCAGATTACTACTCGGTGTTGCTTGGTCGCTCGCTGAGTAAGGTCATTGGATGAATACATTTGATTTTTTTTAATTCACAGCAGCCACTTTTTGCGTCGACTCTGCCCAGTGTCAATTACCAGTTACTGCAAGCTGCATCAGAACCACCTTCTCCCAGCACTTTGCGTACGTTCAGGCTAATTGGGCTTGAACACTGCGCACCACATGGGGTTTGTGCTGCTCCCCGTAGTCTCCCCAACAAGCTAGGAACGTATTCCCCACCAACAGTGCCTAGGTGGTGAAGTGGGTGATGGCAATAGCAAACCAGCTTCCTTGCTGCAGGGGTGAGCAGGGAAACACGAAGCAGACATTTGAGACACTGGCCTTGCAGGGCAAAGCCGGACCCGATGGGGGACCGTGTGGAACACCTCCCAAGGGCGGGAACCCTGCAAGCCCACGGAAAAGGGGTGAGCACACGTTTGGGCACCCCCAAGCAAGCTGGTAGCCGCCCAATCAGGGCAAAGGACAAGCAGCTGGGTGGGGTTCAAAAGGTATTAGGTTCCCCATTCATGGTGACAAGAACCCCACCAGCGCATCGGAATCCCACCCACACACACCAGAAGTGGTCGTCGCAGCTGTGGGGACAGGGAGGGGCAGAAGAAACCTAGAAAAAGATCCAAAGGGGAAAATACAATAGCCACTCACACAGTGTCCTTGGGATGCCTCACTGCAGGGACACAGGGTGAGCAGATGACAGCACACAGGCAGAGTAGAAGAGATGCTCGCACAGTTTCGTTGGGTTGCCACATGGCAGGGGCACTGGGGAGCAGGAGAGTGACCAGCAAGGATCCAAAGCAAGCGGAACGGCACTTACAGTCAGGGCCGGTCCTATTGGACGCCCACAAAATCAGTAGGCAAGGGAAGCCTAGAACCGTGAACGCTGAAACCTTGCATAGGGGGGCACTTCATACGAGGACACTGCTCTCATAAAAAGACAACACCAAGCAGGGGAAAGTAATGCTGGATGTAAATGGACATAGAGGATATAAATGACCAACCAATAAGTTGTGAGATGTATAATCCATGTGTGAAATAAACTGTGACGTTTCTATGGAGCATATTATGTTGTCACTAGAATGATTTAGGGAGGGTGGGGGGAGAGAAGGGACACGTGGTTAAGACACCAAGGTGAAAGGGGTGAACATGCCCCTTGCGAGGGGTTACTTTCCTTGGAAATTGCTGTGATATTTTGTGGACAGGCATCGCGTACTTGGATGGTCTGAGGTTGCAGGTTATAATGGATGGTGACTTGGCGGTGTGAATCGGCTTGCGCCTTGTGCTCGAAGTAGCTGCTAATCATGCTCTCAGCAGGCCTGCTGCTTTACTGGTTTGTGTGCGGTGGGGGGAGGGGGGTAGTGAAGTGGTTTGGCCAGAGCTGGCTTCGGATCAGCATGACGGTGATGAAAAATTGTTTATGGTGCAAGCAGGTAAGTAGATTTCACCAGGCCAGCTATCTTGAAACTGGCCTTAGAGCTTTGGGGCCTCAGGGAAGATGGAATCATGGAGTCCATGTGGGCTCAGGCAGGATGCAAAAAGCTGAAAGGTACACAGGGTGCTGCTGCAGGCATTCGCGGCTGGTCACGTGATTGCTGTGTTCTCCCACATGTCTCCTTCCCTTGTTCTCTTCAAAATGGCTCTTCACCACAGGATGTTCGCTCGCCTTGTACGGCTCAGTCACTAGCATGTCCCAAAGTTCTCCTCTCGCAGACACTTGCGAAGGAATAGGTTACTTCATGTCCATGACTGGTGAGGTGAATAGATAGGGTACAAGTAGAGTACTGACTGGTTGGTGGACAATAGTGGCAGCTTCTAAAGAAAAAGCAGATCATGGGTTTTTTAGATCTTTGAGAGAGAGCTAATAATTGTCAACCTATTCTTTTATTGTCTTACCGTGATCAGTTCTCAAGTCTTATTTCGGTCTCGTTGTAGATAATTTCGGCACCCTATTTCTGTAACTGTGTTCTTATTAACAGAAGTTATTTTTGTTTTTTTGCCAGGGTGTATTCGAATATATTTTTAGAAGGATGGGTTTCTCTTAGCCTGGAGGTGGCAGCGTTGCGCCATCTGCAATATTTTTTCGACTACAATTTACACATTTCTAAAACACAAAAAGTACTCACGTTTTTGTGTGCACATATACTATGTTCATATGTAGAAGTTATTTTAATGCACGGGGGGAGACGACCGTACCCCCTTAAACTGGTCAAATGAGGGGCAAAGTTATGAAGAGTGCAAATGGTATTTCCTTAAATTAGGTGTCAACCATCTAGCAGCGTGAATGCGCTTCTGAAACGCACATATATGTATTAAATTGTAAGCCGAAAAAGCAGTTTTACTGCATTCTGCCCTTCCAATGCTTGCATACAAAGTGTTTAATAAATATTGACAACCACTGCTGCAACTGAAGCACTGTGAAAGGGTAAGGCCTAAATTTAGAATGTTTCCCAATGTCCCTGGGACTTAGACATTCAACCTCATGTAGTGTAATGCTGGACACGTTTTAGTGTCTCAGCAGAAACTTGTACTGCCAGCCGCTCCCTCGAGGGCTGGGCACACGTGCACCCCACACCCATCCACAACAGGCGTCACGAGGGATGTGAGCCTGCAAATAAAAGGGCCCGAGTGCACGTGCTCGTGGGCAGGTAACTGCTATAACCACGGTGTCTGAGTCACGTGTTAGTAGCATGCGGGCCCAGCGCCCACAACACAATAACGTGCCAACCCATTCTAGCTCAGGAGGAGAGATATCTTGCCTCGCCTCTGACTCGCATCCATCAATGGCAAGTCACACTTGAGATGCTTCCACGTGGTTTACTGTCGAAAAGCTCCTATTCTTCCTCCAGTTGACAGACTTCCAACAGGTTATATAGTCACCGATCCTATGCAAAGCAGATTATGGAAACTGTCCACGTTGGTGCCCGGGCATCCTTATTGACACCCATCAAACGAGTTTGACACTTGGCGGCCATACTCTCCTCCATCACAATAATATGAGCACGGTAAACTGAGCTCAAACACCTTCGCTCACTTCCTTTACAAGCCAGAATAACGTTTAAGGTGGCGTGAATCACCTATAAAGCCTTAAAACCGTCCTAAATCTGAATATCTGCTCTCTGCCATTGAACTGTAGGGTGGTGACGCACATTTGAGCATTCAAGCATCGGGAGCAGGTACCCCCGTTGTGAAGGAGGGCGTGAACAGCCGAGTGAAACACCCCCCCCCCCCCCCCCCCCCCGGTCTTGCCTTAGCTGGACATGAAGAGTGATGTGCGGACCCGGCCAGCGTGGGAGACCGTAATTCCACCAGTTGGGGCGAGCGGACCGAGAGGCGGGTCCACTGGGCTGTCATGACAGGCCGGGAATACATTGGTGCTGCAGAACGCAGGTGTTGGCATGGGCGTAGGAAGTGTGGGGGACGCGGGGGACATATCCCCCCCAGATTTTGGCGTGGGGGGGACACGGGGGACGAGGGGACAAAGGAATGTCCCTCTCCTGTGAATCGCAGGGCCATTAGCACGCAAAAGCGCATAATGGCCCTGCACTTGACTTGTGACCTGCCTCAAGTTACATGTGATCAGCTGCATGCTGATAGGGCTAAAAGCGATTAACACCCCGCCCCCCCTCCCTTCAACCCCCTTCTCCAGTTGTTCCCAAACTGTGCGCCGCAGCACCCTGGTGCGCCGTCATGAGTAGCCAGGGGCGCAGCGCTCACGTTAGGAAAATGAAGTGTATTGCATAATCCGGGAACAATGGTTTTGCTGAATATCGGCCCCTTTGGTTTCGCAATCTCTTTCATGTCGCTCCCATGAATAAAAGATTAGTAGTCTGTGGCAATGTGCAGGCAGTTTTCCCTCTTGCTCGTTGTCCATTGCTAGGTAATGTCTCTCACCATAGGCATGATTCCCCCAGCACAACTGTCTGCAGTGAATGGAGCCCCCGTTTGGACAGGTGATGCGCTGTGTCGGAGGAACCCTTTGTGGCTGTCTGCTTTGTAAAAGCAGCCAGCGCGCCTCCATTTTAAATTACACGAAATCTTAAATCTGAAAAATCCTTCCACTACTAACACGTGGATTTACTCAGGCAGGCTGGTGTAATACTGCAAGAAGAACATGAGCTCTGAGCGGGCCCCTGCCAGCCAGCCCCCGGATCCAGCGAACACAAGGCAATATAAACAAGGGGGAAATACCAGCGCGCCCCACGCTAACCTCGATGTGGCAATAACAGCGCCATAAATACAGTTATTGACACCTTTTCAAAAATGATGTGAAAAGCTTATTATTGTGTCGTGTTACTAGCGGGGTAGAGTGGTTATAATGCTAGTAAATCCAACACACCTTCGACGCGCTGTCTCAATAGGTTGCCCTGAACATTATTTCCTGCATGTATTCAGCATGTTGTCTTGCTGCGTTGTACTGCACCAAATATTAATAATTCTGGACCCCAGAGGTTCTCACACAAAGTCAGAACTTCTAAAATAGCGTGCCCTGGCTTTGCAAAACTAGGAGGAAATAGTGGACAAACCGATTATTGCGTGATATTCATATATGTAAATTGTGCAATTAGCGTAAATTAATGACCCTTTTGTCACTACTTAGGGATTTGTGTCAGAGGGTGTAATTCGAGTACAAACTTCAGGCTAGGCACCTCTGGCTCTCCCTTATGATAAAATGGGTTGATAAACAGGGTGCACACTCAAGCATGGCCAATGACAACACCAGCTTGTGTTTGTTAGTAAATCCAGCACTGCACGTTTTTAAATCTTTATGCAACACAGTGCTGCAGATTTTGATCCCCGGCTTGGTTGTGTGATTGTTAGTGAATCTGGGCTCAGGTTTGCCTGAGTTCCAACAGTATTAAAGATATAGCCCTTTAAAGATCAGAATACCCTCAGAAGCAGCTGGAATAAAGATGATTTGAGAACTCCAACTTTATTTTTTCTTTGGTGCCACTAGCAGGATTACCAGGGCTGTTGGGACAACCTCTGCTATCATTTGACACAATGGCACAGCTATACAATATCACGGCTTAAATCCAGAATGCTTGCCATAGATTCTCTATGCATGCAAGTGTGCTTGAAGAGGTGCGTGTTCCCCCCTGTGAAGGTAATCCTCAAAATTGTCCCAGGATGCTGCGACCCTGGACATGGATGACTTATGAGTGTGTAGCTCATGTATGTCAAGTAGGATGTGTGTGGAGTTTAAATGCTAGAGGAGACTGTGGTATCTCAGGGATTCATTTTGATTTCCTGTACTGGCGAAGTGAATAAGGTAGTGGCTGTAGAGAGCCTCAACATCATTCTGAATTAAGGGTTTCTCCAATGCATTACTGAAGTCCTCTGAGGTGGACCAGACTCTATGGATTGGAATGAAGGAGTCAAAGGTCCTTATGTAGTGTTGAGAAACCCTTTCCCCCTCCATCTCCATTCTTCCCTAACAGTGTTACCAACAGCAAGTTGAGGGAAATTGAATGGAGAAGCCTCTCCATCTTTTGAGCCTTAGTTTTGGGTCCCTTCTGACAGGAAACCTCCCAGATAAGAAACCTCCCTGATATGAAACACCCAACATAACCCTGCCTTCCTGCTGGCACTGAAGCAAAGGCTATGGCTGTAAGAAATACACCAAAGAAGGAGACTATCTGAAACAGCTCACAGAGCTGAGTTTTTTTTCTGACTTGCTAAAAGTATGGGGCAGAAACCACTAGCCAATGTGCTAGGCTTTCCAGAATCTGAGGTCCCTTACCAGTGGAGAACGAGAAACTCCTCTGTGCTCCACGGTATGGAGTCACTAACTGACAACTCCACTTTGCTAGGTGCTGGGAACAGAGACTGGAAAGTTCTGCAACCTGCACTCTCAGGCTGTGTTGTGAGGTTTTGATACACTGGTGCCCCTGCAACGTGCCCAGAAGCAGAAGTGTTTGTGACGGCTAAGTACTCACAAAATCATTTCATTCTGTGATTTCGCCCCTTACCCCCTCCAATAAAAGCCAACGTACCAGTAGCTGTAATTGGATTTATGTAGCGCTTACTCCCCCTGGCAAGGTGTGGAGTGCTTTACGACAAGTAGAATGCTACTCTGGAACACAAGGTTAGTGGTTATTGTTAGTTATTGTGATTAGTACTGTGCTCTCAAGGAAAAGTGCATGCATTTACGCCAATTATTTTGTGATGTATTAATACCAGGTGGTGTGCTCATTAGAGGAGGCTCTGTGCTTTTAGGTGAATGGTTGGTGAGGCAGATAGGCTGGTAGAGATTAGTTAATGTTGCATTACAGGGATAGGGTCTTAAGGAGGAGAGGTTGTAATTGATGACATGAGGTATCAGCCAATTGCTGAATTACAATAAGAAGGATTGAGACAGACAGGCATGAGACAGAGAAGGCTATTCTCCGAAATAGAAGGTATGCAGAGGATGCAAGGCTAGAAGAGGGTCACTCAGGAGAAAGAAAGGAGAGGAATCAAGCAAGAGTAATTTAATGTCAATATTTCATGCAGGGTTGAGGAACATAGTGGGAGAAGGCTTTCTGAGTTAGCAATTAGTCAGAGAATGTAGGCTGTAGCATGAAACAACAATATACATAGCGCTCCATATCTGAGGAAGATAGCTTAAACATGTGATTCTGAGTGCAGCCATCATTTAAACATTAAGAGTTCAATCTTGCTGAATGCAAAGCCCTGGGTAGCCTTTTTAAGTATAGTCTGGAGTATCACAACATTGGTACATGGTCTGTACACTGCACAGGGGAGCTGGCACAGACAAAAGAGAAGTTCTCATGTAAAGGTCTTTCTTCACTCTTCTGTAAATAGATTTTTTCACTTACTCAATGAAAATAATTTTTTGTCACTGGTTGAGATTGTCTCTCCAGTATGCAAACATATTTATACCCTGTTTAATCACCTAATCCCGTCCAAGTGTATGTTGTGTGTAACTATTGTAGTACATACAGTATACGTGTATGAAAGCAGTGATGAAGGCCTATGTGTTCCATTTGGACGTCCCAAGCATGTTTCTGTGCACAAGTCGTGGGTGAAGTTGTTTTCCCAGACAGTGGAAGTGTATCAAGATGCAAAAGGGAGGCTTGATGTTTAGAAAGACTGACAACATTTGTCAGTCTCAACAGAATAAACCAAAACACCTTGAGAAAACTGGCCATAAACCCACATTTCTTACAGCAATCTGTGGTTGCTTTGACCCCTATTTGGATCACCTCTGTGAGGCAAGGTGGGATCTTCACTTTGAGTGTTGGGTTCCTGCTTGGGATTGAGCAATATCTCACACTGAAGAACCCCCGATCATCATAAGATACAGTGAAGCAGAGCCTCTTCATCTACCAGAGTTCAATGGCAGCCTTCCTTCAGAGGCACAAGTATGCACACCAGAAACCTAGTCTGTCTCGGCCAAGTCAGAGGCACAAGTATGCGCACCAGAAACCTAGTCTGTCTCGGCCAAGTCAGTGCACAATCACCGAGTGGGACTACCTTGTGTTGTGTGGATGACACACCACTAAAAGATGCATGGCTCTCAACCTCGCTTGTAAACAGCAGACCTGGCCTGCAGATGACTGCGAAGACGGAAACAAGGTACAGTGCAAAAGCGAGGCATTGCAGCAATAACTTTGGAACACATCACTCTATATCACTATCCATTGGAGAGGGTCTACAGGGAACCACGAGGGGTCAACAGAGTACAACTCACCAGCCTTTCCCTCCTGAGTACATTGATGCCAGTGCCTTTTAAATAGCACAAGTCAGTACTGGCTGCCCTCTGCTTATGGAAAAAATGTCTTACTATTTGCATGCCATAATAATGCCCTCTAACATTTATGTACATTATTGAATTGTGTGTTGAGATAAAGTGATTTTTCCTCTAAGTAAACACCCTTGATGGACAATTATTGAAAACACACACCCACCAACACATCCACCCACACCCACACACACACCAAACCCCCCCTTTCTCTTTCTCTCTTTTCGTAGTTAACTTTGATTCCAACAGAAAGGTAAAGACCCAGGACATCAGTGATAAAAGCCTATCATTTATGAAATCGGAGCCTGGTAACCTCTGATTGCCCTGGTAACCTCTGATTGCCGTGGGATTCCTGAAAAATGTGCAATTGCAAACTGAACAGTTTTTTGGTCACAGATGTAGCACCTTTGTAACTGTAATTTAAATTAATTACCACAACAAAGATCATTTTGTGGGCCCTACTTCTACTAGCACAAATGTAACTAAAAGGCTTTAGTCTGTGGCCAGGCTCTCTACTGTGCATATACAACCCACACGTCAATACAATGCGGAGTTACTACGGGTGTCTGGGTAAACATCCTGCATTCAGACACTTCACCCATCATTCTCATCACTCACCCTTCACTTTCACCCTCACCCTCCACTCACAGCAATCACACTGCTCACCATGCACTAACGCCATTCACCCTCCGCCTACTCTGCACCCACATAAGCATACCTCTTACCCTGCATGCACATGACACTCCACTCCACTCACTTGTCACTTTCACTGCTCACCCTGCACTCACAGCCATCACACTGAACTCACACTGTTACTGTCTACTCGCACATTCATCCTCCTCTTACCCTGCGCTCACACAAGCACACCACTCACTTTGTACTCACAGCGACCACACTGCACTCATGTCCCTCACGCTGTTCTCCCTCCACTTACCCTGTGCTCACATGAACACACCTTTTACCCTGCACTTACAGTGATCGTGCTGCACTCACACCACTCACGCTTTTCACCCTGCACTTACATGAGCACACCACTCATCCTGCAATCATGTGCCACTTCAATCACCTGTCAGTCTCACTGCTAAATTTCCAGTTTCCCTCAAGCAAGCACATTTCTCACTAAGCATTCATTTCTCCAACTCTGCACTTTCACCCGCACCCAAACTCATATGTCACAACAATTACCCTGCAGTCACTCCTCTCACCCTACTCTTCCACTGTCACATCGCTCACTGTGCACTCACATAGGCATTCCTGTCACTTACACAGCTCACCCTTCACTCACATCTTCACACACATCTTCACTGACATCTTGACTCACATCTTGGCTCCCATGGGCACAACACTCACCCTGAACTCATATCACACAAACAAACACAACACTCACTCTGGAGTCACACCACCTACCCTGCACTTCCTCCTCTCACCCTGCACTCACACAGGCCTGCATTAATCAAGGCACCCTGTTCATCCTTCGTGCACACAGGGACAATAGTCTGCCGGAACACATCACTTATTCTGCACTAACTACACTCCACATGCACTCACCAGACACTCTCACAAATTACCCTTCACCCTTGCCGCTCACCCTGTACCACACACAGGCACACCACTCATCCTGTACTCACACCACCTTGCATTTGCTCCTATCACTGCACTCACTCCTCCCACCCGACACTCACATGGGCCCTCCTCTCACATTGCATGCATGCAGCTCACCTGACACTCACATTGGCAAATTTTTCCCCCTACACTCTCGCCACTCATGCTACATTCACTCACACTATTCACCATCAGCCAGCACTTACATGAGCACACCTCTAACTCTACACATATACAAAATTTTACAACTCTCATGAATCTACAAATATTTCTACAAAGGCACCCTTAAGAATACCTGCTCTTTCCGTGGTACTACTTGCCTAATTAATTCCATCTACATCAAAGGGGCTGGTGCAAGAGCAGAGAGTGGACTGACAATGTGGGATGGCACGAGGAGGGAGACTAGGGCGGAGGCTTTGGGGTATGGTGCTGGATTGAAAAAAGTGTGACAGCTTTAGCCATTCCTGGCTTTCCATTTACTACAATGCTCCATCCCGAGACATGCCAGTTTGTTTTTACATTGCAAGTTGGGTCTCAAAAAAACAAAAATGTAAAGTGTTACTGGATGAAATCTGGATTAAATCCATGGTTGTCGAAGAAGTCAAGCATTTCATTAGGTCAGTTGGATGCTGTGATACTACATGTTAATACTGTAACTGCTTGATCCACAAGTGAAACAAATTTAAGCCCTGCAGAGCTATTTTAAGGAAGTGCATTTTTCATTCATATCATACTTGTAACAAACATTGACAAAGCAATTTATTACTATTTTGAATAATGTATAGAGAATTTGTTTTCATTAAGTTTCCCTAAAGGGTAAGGCAGGTAAAGCAGTAGCCGCAGGGCAAGCTTTTCTAACACAATAAAAGCACATTTACTAATTGAAGTGTGAGTTGCAGTGTGTGTGAGTGTGACAGAGTACAAAGGTACAAGAGTGCAAGAGATATAGTGAGAAAGTGTTTGAGAGAATATGTGTGTGTGAGTGTATGCATGCTATGCCTACAGAGAGATTTTTTTGAGGTGCCCAAGACTATTGCTGCAGTATCCATGGTAACTTTTTGGCACTGTCATACGGAATGTACTCATTGGCATATGGGGCTCGACCATGAAAAAATTAGGACCTTGGCATAGTGGAAGTTATTTCTGACATAAGACATTTGAAAAAAATCAGATTTACTCCTAAAAAAGCCAGGCCTCCTTGGTGCACCTTGAAAGTACTGGAATATTTTATGAATGCCCCATAAGGGTCTGCCACATTTTAGAAATTTGATCCCACAAATTTCAAAACATTGTCAGGGAAGAATCAACTCTCCCTTAAATCTTCTACAAGAAACTTGGTAAATTGTTTTTCTTGCTGCAATCTGGGGAAAGCATCCCACCCCGCCAATTACATGGATGTTTTTCCTCATATAATGGCAATAAGGTTAGGTCTAACCCCGTTTCAGGAAATGCTTGTGCTGCCCCATTACTGGGAGCTTGACCAGCTTTAGGGCGGTGGGACCTGTTGCAGCTGCACCTCGCGTTGACTTTGGTGAGGGACACTGAGTTTAAAAATAATTTTTGGTTTAAAAGCAAATGAACTTCCATGTGCACCAGGCAGTTTTCAGGCAACAATAAAAATGTCAAGATAACTCTAGTGATTAATGTTCCTAATAGTGAGAGTTTGAAATTTTGTCTAGTGAAAGTTTTGGCTCATCGTAAAGTAGTGCGGAGGGTTATTGTGGCTGCTGCAAAGAACATGTACCATGCAGATCACAAAAACTGGGTGAACTATGAATGGCACTATAAACAATAGACATGATTTTTCCACATTTGGTCTAAGTACTTTATGAATGCAAATAACAATAAAGCATAATGTGACTAGATTCCTGCCTTTCTCAATATTTTTCTTCAAAATTATGCGATTATATTCGTTTACGGGGCGTGCGGTATCATGCAATGGTCGATTTGTATAGGGACGCTGGAAAGTCCACAAGGTTGTCCCTGTCCCCCCCAGAAATGTAGTGTCTCCTACGCCCCTGGGTGTTGGGGAGCTCTCGAGA
Source organism: Lissotriton vulgaris (assembly GCF_964263255.1). Classification (NCBI taxonomy): domain Eukaryota; kingdom Metazoa; phylum Chordata; class Amphibia; order Caudata; family Salamandridae; genus Lissotriton; species Lissotriton vulgaris. Next base: position 1,082,721,402 of record NC_141695.1, on the reverse strand, counting down.
GCGGCAATTGTGTTTGCAGGTCAGGGGCTGGTTTTGGACAAAGGGCCTCCCTGGTGAGGATGAGCTCGGAGGCTGGGCAGGGCCTTTTGAGTCTCGCCTTGTGGGTGGTCCCAGAGACTTGAGCGAGTCGCCCTTTTAAAGTAGGTTGCCCCCGACATTGGATGAGGGTGGAGGTGAATGCTGGATGGACTGCTGTTGTGCTCCAGGGTAGCGCTACTCATTTGCCAACTTTGCTTACGCTGCCCGGTCTGAAACCCCGGAATCAGGGCTGATCGTCACAGACTATTGATCTGGGCACTGTTCCTCCGTCACTGCTAAGAGATGTGGAGGTGATCATGGGCAAGCTGCAGACAGTTCAGCAGCAAAAAATTGTGCAGTATGCTGGAGAGGTGAGGAGCAAACAGGTGGCAGGAGATTGGGGTACGCAACCCAGCGACACCCCAGGTGCAGGTACTGGCGGCCATCACACACAAAATAAATTTGATCACAATAGAGGTCAACAACCTCCGCACATACCACCACAAAGTGAGGAAAAGCACACTGGAACTGGAACGATCAGTGCAGGCACTAGAAACAACTGTAGAGGAGCTGTGGGTCAGGGTGAGCTCCCTTTCGGACCTTTCCCACCGACCTGAGACTAGGGTGGAGGATGGACAGGGTAGGTCCTGCCTCAACAACCTCAGATTCGTGGAGTTCCCCCCAAAAGGCAGAGGGTAAAAATCAGTGGAGCAATTCCTGGATCAAAACTGAACTGAAACCGGTAGGATCGTCTCCAGTATTGGTCACGGAGCACGCACCTCGTGCGCTGGTACCCATGCCTCCCCCGGTGCTTATCCACGCATGATTATTGCTTGTACCCTTAAATACAAGGATAGGGGTCTAATGTTCCAGCATGCGCGCAAGGGTGGGATTTAAAATTTAGAGAGCAGACCACAAGAATTTTCCCGGATTATACACAATATTTTTCATGGTCTCAAACAGTTTTTTGATGGGGTCCCCTGTAGAGTGAACGGCTTCTAATCTATCGTTTATAGCCCAGTGAGCATTATATTGCAGTACGTCCAGCTGCGTTGGAGACACCCCCAGTTTCTGTTTGTCTGTGGTCTTCCGATTTCTCTCTCTTTACCTGTTCTTCCTATTTGCATCTAGCTCTCCTCTTTTGGCTAGGATGAATGGGGGATTGCCCCTCACTGGGCGACACTTTATAGTCCTGGACAGGTGGATGCACTTCGGGGGGTTTGTGATCCTCTGCTTGAGTGATTTTTAGGGGGTGTTTATTTGGGGTATCTCGTTTAGGCGCAGTGAAGCAGAGTGCTATTGTTGGTGGACAACCTCTGCATGGTTTATTTTAGCGGGTGCAGGTTCGCAAAACTTGCAATATTTCTTTGTGTTCTATGTTCTGAGTTCAGGGTTGAATTAGATGGAAAATGCAAACAAGATTTGTTTACCGTTTTACTAGGGGAGGGGAGTTGTGGGAGTTTGGGTAGAGTTTTTACTGAACAGTGGCAGTAGATTGTGGCGGTTACTTGAATCTGCAGCTGGTCATGCAGGGTTGGGTCAGGTACATTCCTGTGGTCCGGTTTGGGTCCCTATTCCCTGGCAACAGTGGAGGTTTTGACTGTATTATACCGGACACGCAGACAGTTAGTATTGCAACCCGGAATGCGCGGGAAATAAATGACCATATTAGGTGGTATAAAGGTCCACTCATATGCAAAGAGGAAGGCCATTCAGATATTATTCTTGCAAGAAACCTACCTCACAGTTTGAGACAGATAAGACCCACAAAAAATTACGGCAGTTGCACTTGTACACATAAAGGTCTTATGCTAGGGACGTGGAAATTTGGGTGGCCTCAGGGGTTCCTTTTCAGCACAGATACAGTAAAGCGGATGTGGTGGGCTGATAATATACTGCTTTATGGGTTACTAAATGGTAAAGAGATAGGTTTCCTGAATGTGTACGCCACAAACATAGATCATTGTGCTTTCTTTAGAAGAATTCTGGACACCTTGGGTTTGAGTAAAATCTTGGCGGATAGGATAATCGGTCACGAACGACTGATATCCTGTCCGCCGTATTACAATTCCATCATATCCTATGGAACTTGTAATAAGGTGGACTGGATATCAATTAAGTTTGATATCCAGCCCACATTATTACAAGATCGTAATCAGGCCCCTTATCACCAAATGTTCAGTTCCCACTTATATGGGGAAGTGCACTCAACTGCATCTTGAATGGTACACTGGATAGACACCCTACATGGTTGCATACTAAATTGGCCATGACACAAGCTTTAACTGAGATTATCGACAGGTTGGATTGCATTGATATCTGGAGGGAGCGTCACCCCTTGACATGGGCATGCTCATATCACTTGTTGACACATAATACCTAAAGCTAATTCGATATTATACTGATGTCAAGAGACATGGCTGCCAAGACGGCGGTTGCAGCTCAAGAATGTCTATTTTTAGAGGATCATGCACAACTGATAATAGAGTACACCACAACGCACACAATTACATCCATCTCTCCCTTTATGGAGATTGCAGCCAGAGGCATTGCAAAACAATGCATTTTGTGCTGAAATACAGGATGCTCTAGAAGGATATTTTAACTTGAACTGGGAGTCCACCCCTACAAGAGCAATTGAGTGGGATGCCTTCAAGGTGGATCTCCGAGGAGAATGCCTTAGATAAAAGATTGCCATTCAGCACCAGTTAAAGGCGGAGATATGTAGGTTTTAGCAGAGAGTTGTCCGCCTGCAGTGTAGAGAACAGTCTGATCCGGCTATGATTTGGGGGGAGGGTGGTCGCAGGACCGTTGGTTGTGGTCAAGAAAACACTGGTGGAGAAATGAGACCAGCTGGATACTCTTACTTTAAAGAATGCAGGCAGAAGCTTCATAGGGAGGATGACAAGTCAGGCAGGCTACTTGCCTGGTTACTTTAGAGGGGACAGCCTCTGCCACAGATCCTAACACTCCGTACACTGGGAAGGGGGGCTCGTTCTCCACTCAACGAGGCACATTAAGTGAACTCCAGAACCATCTCACCAGGTGTATCGTCGGTTGCCAGTGGTGTCTAGTGCAACTATCAGGGATTATCGGACCGCCCTGCTGCTCTTGTGATTGACGAGTGAGCAGAATGAGGCATTGGAGGCGACCATCTCCCACAGTACAAAACACCAGGACTTGACAGTTTCCCTCCTGAATTTTAGCAAACATATACACATTTGCTAGTATACAAACTACTTGAGGTCTTCTTTGAGAGCAAGAGGATGGGCATGTAACCGGGCTCTATGAGGGAGGCCACGATTATTATACAATACCCAAAACTAGAAAGGATCCCACATTGGTGGGTCATGTAGGACACTGCAGAAGGTAAAAACCAATACTAAGGTTTCTTATCAAGGCTCTGACCAACCTGCTAAAAAGGGTCATTGGTCCGCTGGTGCATGAAGACCAGTGCAGTTTCATACCAGGCTGTAGTACAATGTTAAATATACAGAGATTGGCACACATACATTTTTCCATGCAACAAAACAACAAGATGGGAGCTTTGATCTCCCTGGGCATTGAGAAGGCTTTCAACACTGTCCATTGGGATTACTTGTTTGAAGTATTGAGAATGATGGGCTTTGGGCCACAGTTTGTAGGATGGGTCTGGTTGTTGTACACAGCATCCACATCCAGGGTACGACTGGGTGGGTTGGTGTCAGCAGCTTGGCCAATGGAGAGGGGCACCCGACAGGGTTGTCCCCTTTCGCCTTGGTTTGCTCTCTTAATGAAGGTGCTAGTGACAGACCTACGGGAGGCCCTGTCAGCTTAAGTAATAAAATTGGGGCATGCGGCGCATGTTGTGTCCACGTATTGGACAAATTTGGTGATGAAGCGGGACTATGAGTGAACAGGACAGTGACAAAACAGTGGTGTTTCTGAGGAGTTCACTGGTCGGAACTGAGCCAGATATATTACCTGATTTTCTTAGGACAACGGACCAGTTTCCATATTTGGGTATACAAACAGCACATTCACCGATACAGCAACATGATCTGAATATGGGCAGAGTGGTACAGGGATTGCGCAAATCAGTTAAGTTTTAGAGAAAGCTTCCAATCTCTGTGACAGGTCGCATAACCCTTGCTAAAATAGTCTTCCTCCCCAGTGCCTGCATTACTTGCAAAAATAACCTAAGCGGCCTTCCTCACTCGCTATTCAAAGAGCTGGACTCCTTATTAGTCTCACTGGTTTGGGCAGGTAAAAGGTCAAAAGTTAATTAGTAAGTTCTTTAACAAGATAAAAATGAGGGGGGCCTGGGGCTCCCTGATCTAGAATTGTATCATTCAGTGACACAGTTACAGCATGCGGCTTGATGGTGTGACTGAACAGTTGGGGAAAAAAGGTTGCTGTAGGGTACCTGGGAAGAGGAACAGTAGCTGGTCACATTAATGAGAGGATATAGGACCCCAATTAATGCCGAACAGTAATTCAACAAGTAGTTATAGCATGGGATATTGCAATTAAGAGTGTACTAAAACAACCTCCTTTGTTTAGAGTCCTGGAGCTATGATGGCTACAGCCATTCCAATAGATATGTAGGGTGATGTCAATGGCTGGATGGAGGAACGGAGGGTGTACTACCATGGGGGACCTGTACAAGGGTGAGACCTCTGTGACGTTCGAAGAAGCTCAAACTACTTTTGTGGTAGGACTTGGTAATTTTCTACATACACTATGCCACAATGGCACGTACAACTAGGGAAATCTGGTCAGGTTTCATAAAGTACCCCAGTCAACATCTATGTTGGATGCCTTGCTCCAGCTGTGCATGGTTGTCAGTGTTGCACAGCGCACTGAAACAGGACAGGTGCAGGCAGCCCAATGTGGCGTGGTGAGGGTGGGATAGTGAACTGACGCCTACACCCGACCTCACAGATAAAGAAGGGGAACAGGCTTGCAGGCAGGTCTATACTATCTCTAGCAATGCTAAATTCAAGTTGGTGCATTTCTAGATTATCCACCGCATATATCTGACATCTGCCAGACTACATAGAATTTTTCCTGACAGACCCCCGACATGTCCAAGATGTGGGGGGCAGGGGAGACGGGGGAGGAGGGGGAAGAGGCTGACTTCTTCCATATGATCTGGGGCTATGCCCTCCTGGGGGATTACTGGCAGAGATTCTGGATAAAATGCACGGTGTGGTGAAGCTGCACACCAAGAGAACTGTTCGCCATTGTCTCTTAAATTTAATTGCGAAACTTTACACTACGACACAAATTTGCATCACTAGCTATGGTGCTTTTGAAAAGCAGCCTTGCCATCCACTGGACCCGACTGAGGCCCCCTACGCTGGATGCTTGGGATAGGAATGTTCTGGAATGGGCCAAGGTTGAAGAAAATCTCCATGAAAAAAGTCAGGACTGATGAACGAGCAGCCAAGGTCTTGTATGACTGATCTACATGGCTAATGTGTTGAGCAAGGGGGAGGGCGGGTGACGAGCGGGAATGTATGTCTAGTGGTGATGTGAAAGCTGCATGATATAAGATTGTCAGTTATGTTCTTCTGCATCTTGGTATGGTTCTTGTTCTCTGAAAAACATAGAAATAAAGAGGAGGGGGAAAAAAGTATGTCAATAGGCGCGGTTCAATACTACCAAATAGTCAGGTGGGTAGTGCCACTGAGAAGGTTTAAGAAAACAAGATTTTAGAGTTGCAGCGCATTGCAGAGCACTGCTTAGTGACTAAAGATCCTGCTATCTCGCCTACTGGTGAAACAAAAGGAGGATGGAATTAACTGGGCCTGTAAAAGTCAGCACTCAGGTTGACAAAGGCAGCATGAAAATTAAAAACAAAATCACTTTGCACTAGTCAAAGTGTTGAAAAATGTAAAGGATTTTGCACGTAACCTCGTCTTCGGCATACCATAAACTTAACTTTCGGCCACCACTGGAGAATCAAATTTTCTTAATCCAGCTACCCACCTAATTCCTGCAAGTTCTGCAACAGATCTTGTGTGACATCTAAATAAAGCAGCAAAGTCCAATTAAGCATCAACTATTCTTCTACAACTTGTACCCCCGTGAGCAGGCTGAATAGCATTGCTGATCTGAGGTTCGCATTTAGAATGGCCCAAAGATATTTTATTTCAGGAGAGGGTTCAAAAACTTACCCAAGCAAAAGGTCTACATCAAGGTTTTAACGTGGTCTAGTGAGGAACACATGGAGTGGTTTATTGAATCTGCCAAAATCGATTAGATCTGCAAATTATCCGCAGAGTTCTAGAACCAAGCCCCCCGGCCACCCCCCTCACAATTTATGCAAAGGTTCGGTGAATGTAATGTTAACGTATATTGAGCAAGGGCCTGTGTAGTGGCAAGTTACGCGATGTTATGAAAGCTGATCATTGCACTATTTCCCACGACTGTGCACAGGTTCTTCATGAACTACTGTATCCATTTAAGACACACCTGTCGTCTCCTACCACTGAAGCCAAAAAGATAGCGTGCTAGGGATTGGTTAGATATGATCAGTTAAGTTTAGGTGGACCGTTTCGGTCCCATACAATATTCAAATGTCTGGCTGATGTTTTAGCAAAATACATCAATCTGGATGTGCTTGCAGTTGGGAAACAAACATTCTCACGCTGCTTTTACCGAAAGAAGAAGTCTTGCAAAAAGAACATTGGCTACTGGCACACCCATGACAGAAAAAAGCCTTGAGGGTGGCAATCACTGAGAATGGTGCACCTAAAGGAGGCAATGACAACTTTAAGGATTTGAGGGGCACAAGGCAAGAAATATTTTGGCGCCCACTGTTAGGAGGAACTTTGAATTTATTAACCCTTTTTAGCGCATTAAAGTCCTCGTTATAGTAAACAATATATATGTTAAACTTTTAGAAAGAGATATGCTATAACAGCTAAACGCTTAAGCTGCCTGGTGTCTGCCAACCAAACAGGATCCAAACAAAGCTCGAACAAGCATTGTTGGAGACACTTCTTTGATTATGGATCTAGATTTCTTTTACTTGGAACATCATTTAATGTTTGATTTAGTGTCCAACTAGCTTATTACTCCCACTGTAGCAAAATACATGCAAAGGGTTACTTGTTAGATGTTGAATGGATTAGTGCAATGCACTAAAGGAAGACCTCTGCACATATAGCTTAAAATTGCAGCTTTAGTTGTCAAGTATTTGAAATAACAGATATAACCCCTCCATTCACTACTGGAATTCTTGCTGCAACAGTGAAAATCAGAGTGCTACTTTTAGGATTTCCACCGTTCCAATCGTTAAAATTTGATAATTTGTGCCTAGTTGCTCTTTTCCAGAGTTGTCCCCTTCCACTTTTTATATGTGCACATCTCGGCCTATAATACATTTACCTGCGAGTCTGCTGAGTAAGAGAAATGGAACAGGATAGTATACATAAATGGACAAAGACTTTGAGAGACATGAAGTAGAGAAAGGAGGAGGTAGAGATAGCGATTACATAGAAAGATATGCAAGTTGATGAGAGAAACGGTAAATAGGGAAAGGGGAGGTAGCCAGAAGCAAAGATTCAGAGTGGTGGAAAGAGGAAGATGTAGGTACAGAAAAAGAGGTAGAGAAATAAGTAGGTTTTGGAGTGTGGTAGATAGACATAGGGAGAAGAAAATGTTGAGGAAGGCTGAGCTGTGCAGTACTCCACGGGGTAAGGTAGGGAGATAGAGAGGTGATGCATTAACACTAGAGAGTGATAAAGGCAGCAAGAGGCAGAAAGACAGACTTATGGAAAAACAAAGATGTAAGGCAGAGATACAGCAAACTTAGAAGAGATAGACAAATGGGTCGATTAAAGAGAGTATTGAAGAATAGAGAAATGTAGAATGGTGAAGGGTGGTTAGAGAAATGTGGGGTAGAGAGAAAATGGGGAGCTGAAAGGCATACAAGAAATAGAGAAAGAAGGGCGAGGATTATACAGAGGCGGAGAGATAGAAAAAGAGTAAGAAGATGGAGAGGCAAAGAGATCTATAAAGAATAAGGTTGGGAGAGGTGGTTGAGGTGACAAGTGAGAGTTGAAATCTAAAAGGGGACCCAAAGAGAGATGTGCGTTTGTGTGCATGCGTGAGAGAGAAGTTGATGATAGAGAAGAAGAGGAAGGTATTCAGAGGTTACCAAAAATGATGAAGTTATTTCAGGAGGTGAAGGAAAGGGAACAGAGTTAGAAGAAGAGAAATCGGAGCAGGGGCGGCCTTAGGCATGTGCAAGCTGTGCACATGCACAGGGCCGCCAAACTCCAGGGGCCACCACGCCAATATATATCCTTAATATAATAATCCTCTGAGGATGGATACAAATTTGTGTGGTGGTCCCTGGCAGGGATTTTGTGGCCTCCGGCTCTTTCCACTTCCAAACACCCTGACCCCAACTTCACTAGCCTCCACGCTCCGCCCGGACCCCATCTTCCGGAGCCCCTACCTACGCTCCCTGCCCAGGGCCGCCATGAGCCTAGAGCCGTCACTGATCGGAGAAGTTGAGGTAGTTTACTGATGAGGAGGTAAACTGTTCGCTTTATTTAGCAAGAGAGAGCAGTGAGGTAGAGGTAAGGTAGTGAGGAAGATGTGAGGTAGAAAGACAGATGAGTTAAAGAGGTAAGGTAGAGAAAGAGCACAGAGGTAAGGCGTGTGAGAGAGAGAAAAAGGTGAGGTAAAGACAGATGTGTGAAAAGTGAAGCAGATGGCAGAAAGATATAGGAAGCTCAGATCGAAAAAAGTGTAGTGAGGTCGAAGAGCTAATGTAGAGAAACTGTTGAGGGAGAAGGAGAGGACAGATCGTGACTGATATAAATGCAGGCCACCAGTCAGTGACAGCGTGGCTAAGGTCATAAGAGAAGAAATGAGGTATTTTGGGTATACCGAGAGAGAGGTGAGGAAGGTGAACGTATGGTACAGAAAGAGTATGAAGATACATAGAGGTGGAGAGAGGCTGAGAGAAAGGGTCAAGACGGAAGATGTGCGGTGAAGTACGGAGAGAGAAATGACACAAAGCGTATTTTTTTAATTGCCACAATCTGCCTGAGAGTACGAGGGCTAATGCTGGGCAGGCCACATTTACACACTAAGGGCCAGATGTAGGTGGCCTATTACCGGTCGGTAATGGCCGAAATTAACGAATTTCGGCCGTTACCGACCTGTAATAGGCTTTTTTTATGTAGGGGGCCGAAATTAAGGATTCGTTAATTTACCGAATCAGTAATTTAAGGAATCGGTAAATTACTGATTTCTTAAATACCGATTCGGTAAATTACCGAAATCCTAATGTAGGAAGCACTTAAATGAGTGCTCATCCCATGTTAGGATTCGTTATTTACCACCAACTACAAGTTGGTGGTAAATAATGAAAAAAAAAAAAAACAATTTAATGCAAATTGCTTCAGTGCCATGTTGCAGACATACATGCCCTTAAGGCATGTATGTCTGCAACATGTGCACCCATAAACAATTGAGGGGTGCAACAGGGTGTCAAAGTGACACCCTGCCACCCTTCAATGTTTTCCCCCTTTTACCGAATCGGTATTTTACCAATTCGGTAATTGACATTCATTCCTATGGACCTCCAGGCCCATAGGAATGAATGGCAATTACCGAATCGGTAAATACCAAATCTTAACGATTCCGTAATTTTTTTCCGAATTTTTGCTACATAGCATTTATCCATTCATAAATACCGAATCGGTAAAATTCGGTATTTACGAATCAGTAAATACTATTTACCTACATCTAGCCCTAAGTGGCAGAGTTAATGCTCTGTGCTGCGCAATGGGGAGAAAGTGCATTTTTATTTTATTTTATTTTATTAAATGGCCTGCCACTGTTCACTACCCCTTTGCTGGTTCGCAAACAAGCTGTCCAGTGCCACAAACGACCTTTGCACCTTGGTGGAGATGTGTGTGCGCGGTCTAGTATAGGATTTGCACTGAAAGCATATCCTTCCGGAACAAAATACTATGTCTGGACTGAAGCATTCTAAACACTGTATGTGTACAGTAAAGTTCAGTGCACATGCACTGCGTGGAACCTTTAGAGAAATAAAAACATGTATCCATGTTAACATCTGCTTCCAAGAGGAGTTGTATTTTTGACGCAAAGTCCAATCTACGATGGATGCTTGTACTAACCCGCCAATTTAAAACTAATTAATGCCCCCTAGATGCAAAGTGGCACAAAGCACCATCTGTACTGAGACAAGGGTACTTATCCAGAGCAAAATACATTTTGTGCTAGAAAGTAAATGTGTAAATGTGCTTGCAAGAGTTTGCGCTGCTTTCCCTCACTTGGCATGAAAGGTAAATCTGGTCTTGAGTTTCTGTTAAGCATGCTCGGGTGTCAAATTACAAAAATACGTTGATTTTGTAATGAGCAACATTATTATAACCGGAATGTCCACTGTCCCTTTCAATTTAAACAGGGGTACCTTGGATGGTGGGGCAACTGTCCACTTTGTCCAGGACTTAAAACTTCTCTTGTAGGAGTCATGTACCAGTCCCGGTTCCTACAACGAGTTAGTTAGTGACTGCAACCAGCAAGGTACTGGTCTTAAAAGAAAATATGCAAGTTTCTCTGCTTGATGCATCACTATCAACTCTTGTGAGGCTACAAGTGAGAGTATTGTTGGGAATGGTGCATAAACTAGCATATATAGACCAGCATGCAGGTTACTAATAGCTGACTGGTTGTGGTTTATTATGGATATTTTGATCCTGAAAAAGTGGTCTACACCAGCTGCCTACAGTGAGAGGAGACATTCCCTCGTTGGTCTTTCCTTCATATTTCATATTTTTGACGCTATATGGCCTCCCAGTTTTTAATCATTTGTTTTACAAGACTTACATCCTCTGTAAATCACTTAGCCAGAGTTCGTAGACACACTTTATCGGACAAGGGGAAATAATCTACACAGGATTTACAGCAATCTTCCAAGCCATGTAGCACACACTAACATTGAACTCCTAGGTTTAGCATTATTTACATGTTGCATGAAAGTAAAGGACAGCCATCTGTTCTTTTAGAAAGGCCATCAAATCCCTCACATTGAATAAAGTCATCAACAGCCAGGGAACTTTCCCACTGAATAGGCCTAGAAACAACGGAACTTGAAACTGGAGAGGTCCCTACTTTTTTGTAAGCAGTACGTTTAAGTACATGAAAAATACAATGATAATTCCCAGTCTATATATACTGCTTACCATCGCTTGGAGAGCAGAGTCTCATTATCGCCATCCTTTAGTAAAGCAATAAAAAACACTCTTCCTCTGTGCAAAAAGACTATTCAGTGCGCTTCCTCATCATTCATTTTAGGCTGAATAACAAATGCATTGAAATAATGAATATTACAGTCCGCGCTATATAAGCAACTTGCACATACACAAAATCAAAATGGAGATCTGCAATACTACTGAATCCTTAAACACTACGAATTCCGAAAACGACATTGCACATAGTTGTATGCATGTATTTTGTTCAATGTATGAAAAGGCGCTGATGTGCTTACCATTCGGATGGAACATTTTTGATACAAATCTAACAGTTGGAGGTTTATTTGGATATTCTTCTGAAAATTCTATTACCAGCTTAAATGTACCTGTAAGAAAAGGACAAAGTCTTTACTCTAAAAAAATCACACACATTAAAAATCTCGCACTTTATGGTTACAATAGGAGCAGTTTAAAAAACATCAGTAAGGTCTACTTTGCAAGACAATGATTACAACTTCCAGGCAGTCACCACGGTCCTTACAAATAAGAAAGAAATGGTCAACAATCAAGACCATTAAGCAATATGCTCAATATACTGGCGCGGTGTCTTCCTGAGAGACTGATGGCCATCAACTGCACATCAACAGCTAGCTTGTGCGTGTACATTCACCCTAGAGAATAGAAAGGCACAGTGCCATTCCTAAGCAAGTCAATAATTCATAATACTGTGGATATGAGCACGCATCTCCTTTAGAGTGCTCTAACGTTGGCGGTAGAAAACACAAGGGGTTAGCTGCAAGCGCCACAAGGTTTTTCAGAACACACATTTTTTCAAGGCAGTTATTAGCAGAGCTAGAGGTGTAACCCCACTAATCAGCAAAGCAAACAAAACCAAACACTACTTAAAAACATTACCTTTAATTGGCAGGGTTTTTTTTTAGAGCTTTCGAATTGACAAATAACTTAAGTTACTTACCTACAAGGTGAGGAAACCGTGAGCTCCTCTACCCCACGATTTTGCCATAACTCATAAGTGATATCATGTACATGACTGGCCTTCCAGCCAGAACTGTTCTATACTTGCAAAAACTCTGTTGACTTTCTGAACTGGTCTTTAAAATCAAAGATAGAACGTACTTTTGCCACTGATGACATGAGAATGTCAAAAGTTTGCAAGCTCTAGGTATCAGACTGAAAAAAACCTCCATGATGTCGGTTAGACTAAATCTATGGGTGCTCAGAAAAACCATCATCTGGGGCTACGTATTTGCCCATTTCTCTAGTCTGGTCAACCTCAGGATGGTTTATTTCCAGATCCTCAATGTCGCCCTCCGTGTCCCCCAACAGTTCCTAATTCCACTGGGGAGGCTGCTGGATCAACAAGCAGAAGTCTGTGGCAGTAGAGATAGGACTTTAGGGATCACTGGTGGCACTAAGTTAGATCCGGCTGGAGGCTTCCATGATAACAAGTTTGCATCATATTTTGGAGCAGATCCAAAAATCTGCTTGTTCTATACACGGGTTAAATATCCCACTCCTCTTAATGCTGATAGAATCTATTATAATTAAACAACAGGGGGTGGTGATGGACAGAGTTTCTGAATTAAGCAGAATACTCTCACCCAGTCAAGAGATCAGGGCTTGATCCAACACCGTTTTTTAGCTCACTGCACCATCCCAGCTCAGAACCTGGCTATATGCAAATTAGTCTGTCCCTGACCCAGTGCATCATGGGAACAGGGCAGACCAAACTACCAAGCCAATTCTTTCACTGGGAAGGAAACAAGCTTCCGGGGACCGGTTTCTGGCATTACAGCCTTCTTCGGCCCGGCTTGCTTGAATCCTGATGGTGCAATGAGCAAGGGACTCACGTCTTGCCCCCCGGTAGCTTGTTTCCTTCCCAGTGAAAGAATTGGCTTGGTAGTTTGGTTTGCCCTGTTCCCATGATGCACTGGGCCAGGGACAGACTAATTTGCATATAGCCAGGTTCTGAGCTGGGATGGTGCAGTGAGCTAAAAAACGGTGTTGGATTAAGCCCTGATCTCTTGACTGGGCGAGAGTATTCTGCTTAATTCAGAAACTCTGTCCATCACCACCCCCTGTTTAATTATTTTGTCCACCATAAGCGTGGAAGGGTATACTCAGACGTGAGTCCCTTGCTCATTGCACCATCAGGATTCAAGCAAGCCGGGCCGAAGACGGCTGAAATGCCAGAAACCGGTCCCCGGTAGCTTGTTTCCTTCCCAGCGAAAGAATTGGCTTGGTAGTTTGGTTTGCCCTGTTCCCATGATGCACTGGGCCAGGGACAGACTAATTTGCATATAGCCAGGTTCTGAGCTGGGATGGTGCAGTGAGCTAAAAAACGGTGTTGGATTAAGCCCTGATCTCTTGACTGGGTGAGAGTATTCTGCTTAATTCAGAAACTCTGTCCATCACCACCCCCTGTTGTTTAATTGATAAGATCTATTATAGCATTCCTCCTTAACAACAACAACCGGTTTCCTCATTTATATAGGTACAAAACAAAACCTTATCTATAATCCCGAAAACATGAAGGCAGTTATTTGAACAATCACTGACGATCAGCAGATTGGATTACTGCACCGACTTCCACCTCTCAATGGAGCGTTTTACGGAATAGGTGAGGTTCAAGGTTCAGGGTTCCAGTAGGATACCCACTACACGAGGCAATTTCCTCTCTGTAGACCCTTTTATCTGTAGACCTCGTACGTCCCGCGTGAATGTCTGCTCGTCTTACCGGCTAGCCGGTAAGACGAGCAGACATTCACGAGCAGACATTCATGAGCAGACATTCACGCGGGACGTACGAGGTCTACAGATAAAAGGGTCTACAGAGAGGAAATTGCCTCGTGTAGTGGGTATCCTACTGGAACCCTGAACCTTGAACCTCACCTATTCCGTAAAACGCTCCATTGAGAGGTGGAAGTCGGAACTAATAATAGAATTACCGCGTGCTTTGGACGCAGCGTTTTTAACCTTTTTCCTCCAGTCACTAAGCTGGATGCGTCAACGATACTGAAATATATATAAATGCTTCTTGTCATTGTTTTTAATCAGAAGTCTGAACAGATATAGAAGATCATTCGCTGGACGAATATCTCTACTAAATGATAAGGAGGCTGAACACCCCTTATGATACACTGCTAGACCCTTTGCTTGCTTGAGAAGTATTGGGAAACATTTTGTATACACTGTCCTGATGAAGGCGGCTTTAAATTGATTGTACCGCCGAAACGGGTCGATGCCCAAGGAGCTAATCCGGGATTACAAATTAAGGAAAAATTCAAAATTACTGTTTTGTGTTTGAGTTTAGTCCTTTCTCCCTGTAAACTCCTTTTTTATTGGAATGTTGTTTTTATTGATTATTGTTCCGTCCTGTATTTGTTTCCCAATTTTCAGTTTTTAATTGATGTAATGTATGCTAATAAATTGTTTTAAATACTTTATTTTTTCCAGAGTGTTTTCACATATATTGTAATTTTCACCTATTTGCATTGCTTCCTTGTTATATGTGAGGTATTGGTTAGTCCACTGTATGTTTGTGAGTACTTATGTACTAATGTTAATTCGCCCAAAGGGAATTACTTTCTGACTTGCGTCAATTGTGGAACCCTATCCCTTTGGTTTTGGGGTCCCTCTCTCTTTTATTAGAGTTTCACTGTACTCATGCATTACAATACAGTAGCAGAGCAGTCCTTAGACGTAATTTTTGGAATACCCCTGTTTAAAAGTTTTTTCCAAAGACGCTGCCACTCTATCCTGTCAAAAGCCGATTAAAACTCTATAAACACATACATAGAGCAGTGTTGGAGTTATTTAAAATGCGATGAATAGCATTGACAGGGGCAATATATTGTCCACTTTGGCACTTTCCATACTGAAACCTGCCTGAAACCATGAAAATATGTGGTTTCTTCTACTAAAGCAGCAACATCTTACAATTTATTGTATCAATAGAGAAGTAAGGCAATTAACCTACAATTACAATGAACCATTAAACACTTTTTATGCACCACTAAAAGCACCAAACCTTTTCAGGACTCCGGTAACACCTAATTTAAATAGTAATAATATTGGAGCAGCTGGCTCTGCCCACTATGCAACCGGGGACTGGCCTTAAAAAGGATTCCTGGCAGCCAATCCAGGCCTGCGGCACCATTAAGCCTCAAATGTCTTTTATACTCTTCACATTCTCCAGCAGTCTTTAATTTCGACGAGATTCCTGCTCCTGCATAGAGATCCAACCTAAACTAGAGTCAATTACATGGAAGTTGGCAGCTCCAATTGGTTCTACAAGTGATATAGTCTAAAAGTTCCTTAAAGACAGGATCACTGGCTTCATACCTTTGAACATCCTAGGGTAAGACCTGAAGGGGATAATGAGAAGTCGTCAGGAGGGCATCCCTGTCTCCAGCCCATCTACACAGCCTTCAGCTATATTGCTTACATCTGGTAGGAGAATCCTCTTCTTCCTCACCTACGGCATCAAAAATTCTGATTCGAAGCTGGCAGGTCTGGCCCGCTCCTAGGTGCTTCCTCACCGGTTTATTGACGGAACTCAAGGAAAAGCAGCTTCTCTTATAAAAAGCGATATGCCGCATCTTTCTCTTGGATTTAAATATACCGTCCAGTAGTGAGCAGGACTTCCACAGGGGTCCATGAACCCATGGAGATCTACAGAGACACGCCCAAAACAAAGTACCGGTGGAAGCAGCGCTCTCAGAATTTAGAAAGGGAGAATGTGAGGTATGAATCAACATGTGTAGTTGTTTCTGTTTCATGGCCCTTGGGTCCATTTGGAACCCTTCCCAACAGTAACGGTCACCCGAAATGAGCTAGTCAGCACAGAACCAGATGAATGGGCAACCTGTAACAAGCCCCAGAGTAAGCATTTGGAAGCTTACACCTATTAACCGGGTTACCTGCTCACACCAGCCATTTTCAAGTAGGCGTTGGTTTTTGTAACAACTAGACAGGTCGTGGAGTTGATCAGGAATTATAGTTTATTGTCAAGCAAGTCCAAAGGTGGAATTCAAGTAATATAATAAAAATGCAATGATATTTGGAATCGTATTTGTCTCTCACGACGTTCTCAGTCCTTAGGTTCTCTTATTTTACCCCATAAGAAAAAAAAAAACATTTCCGAGTTTTGACTTATCCATTTTCACCAATGTTTCTTTTAAGTCTCTAGGCTCCTGATTTCTTCGTGCGGGAATCCCTCCAATGATCCATGAATTTCTGACTAGTAAACGTTTACAGTTTTTCAGCCCTCTTTCTGCATAACTGTTGCAAGGTTTGGACTGATGCTGCTGTTTTTTCAACTCTGAAAGTGCACCAAGACCGGCTAACCAGGTCTTGGTGCCAGTGCTCTGACCCTTAAAAGACATAGGTCTAATTGGCTCACCCACAACTGGCTTAAGTTAACAGACTAATACGCAAGTCTGTGTGAGGACTACGAGAGTAGAATGTTCAACCCACAGCCTTCCTCAGTTATATGGCCAACCCTGCAGACAACTCCCTCCTATACCAACACAGGTCACCTTACCGTCCACCAAAGTTGTCAGAACAAGAAGCATGGGTGACCCATTGTCCCTAATGCTATATATCCGGTTCTACTGGACATGCTGTGACTGTTTTGTGAAGAAGACCATTCCATGAGCTGGCATAACATAGGTCATTTGCTTACAGTCCTCCTCCAGTCGAACAGTCCAGTCAAAACTGCTAGGCCAGGACCTCTTCAGAAAGAAACACAAGCAATCTCAGACCCGTTTCGGCTTACTTGGGCCCCGCCAGCAAGTAAACAGGCCGAAACCCATCTGTAGTTGCTGGTTTTCCTGTTCAGAGTAGACCCAGCCTGGAAGTTTGGGCCAGACTGTTGCAGGGAAAGGGGAGACAAGAGATACTGATGAATGCGGTTCCTGTTCTTTAAAGGTAAACAAACTATACATTTTAAAATACATTTAAGAATGTCATCTTAAAACGAAGAAAACAAAACTGGTTTAGAGGGGTAAATTGACACCTTAGAAGAAACGCTACTGCGAGATTATAGAAGATCAGCTTCAGCAGCACTAGCTAGCAGGTATCTCGAAGAAAGTTCTTGATGTTTTAAATGTGCACTAAAGTTAAATGTAGCAGGTGAAATTTAACCCTGAAAGGCAGCTAGCACTGTGTTATTTGGCCTTCTCACACTGTTCAAGCTCTCATTTATTCCTGCTGGAGCGGTCAGTCTTTTCTACAGGGAGCTCACACTTTAGCTCTCATTTTATGTTTTCCAACACCCCATTACATCTTTTCATCACAGCATACTCCGTGGCTCACTTTCAAATGAACCAAGTTACATATTTTAATATTTTAAGTGTAGGCAATGATCAACACATGAATAAATAAAACAAGAACTTTCCTGCAAATGTAGGTATATCCAGCTTCTGCCATTACCGGTATTAATGCTGTTGGTATTTATTTTTTTAAACCAAAAGCTGTATGAATTGAATGAGATCGCTATTCAATAGAGTGAGAGTAGCTGGGATCTACATCTATGACAGTAACGCTGGACTTTAACAGATGTGTCACGTTAGGTAAACCATCAGGCCAAAAACAATGGGACTACTTCGGTTCCACCCAAATGAGTAAAATTCAGTAAAAGAAGCGGTGACAAAAACAAAGGTCCTAGTAATTAAATCATGACATTGCCGGTCCATTATCTACTCAGTCCTATAAAACTAGTCATTGCAGCAGGCACTTTTAGCAGGATCAGTTCGTGAACTTTAAAGTCACAATAAAACCTCCCTTTAAGTTTCATGAGCAACACAGTGTTATTTGACAAACACAGCCCTTACCTTCTTAGTAAGCAGATGCATGGAACACTGAAGGCATTAGGCCACATCGCTTCCCAGTTAGAAGGCAGGCTAAATATAAACACCCTAAATACGGCCATAGCATGGTGCGACCAAACACTGCAGAGGCCGTCGTTGATGTTTTCTACACAATTCCACAAGCATTATTCAGAACCAACAAAAGCCCATTACATGAGACCACAGTACAGCTTCGTGGTATTGCTTTGTATTTTTCATATTTGTTATTCAACAGCACAGTCTCCTGCACACACGTACATTTCAATGAAAAATGACTTACCATCTTCAAACGGTGTTCCTTCTGGCCTAGAGAAACGTACAAATTTACATTAGAAAACAAATCATTAACTAAAATGAGAAGCATAAACTTTAAAATGAACAACGACAAGAAGCCATTTCTACTTGGATTTTTCGCCTTACTGAGCGAACTGGCACGTAAAATAATGTAGGCAAATTTTAGACATTCAAATCAAGACTGGTAACGCATTTTTTAAGATCACGAGTTGACAAAATAGTAACCCCACTGTTATTCACTCCTAACATATGTAAACCTTAAACAGATAGCGAGAGACTATGGAAGTTGTATTCGGAAGCTGGCCAACAATGAATATATATGGATCACGATATCTCCCTCCCAACTTATTTTTTTATGATGCACACAAATCACAGGTCCGCCTAAAGACAAAACACAGTACGTTTCAATACGACACTATACAGAGTAACAAACGTGTCAAGGATTTGAACAGCCTTCACTGCAGTACAACGCACAGTAGTACACTATTTTATTCAATTTCGTCCCTGGGTCCACCGAGAACAGAGGTTGGACGGCAGTTCTCATCTTTTAGTGGTCAGTGGCCCTCTCAGCAAATCGCTCATATCGGAAAAGGAAGCTGAAAAAGCCCATTATACTTAAGAAGTACTGGCAAAGCCAATAAGCCAAACGTTCGTTTATTTTTGATTTACTGAATGCACTTGTTGATTTATTAGGGTTCTTGTCTGTGGCTGTATAGAGAAGCGAGTGGGTGAATAAGCAAATGGATGAATGACAGTGCATAGAAGAGTGGTTAACAGTCGAAAGGAACAAAGAGGAGAAGGGAACTCGAGGTGCGAAGCACAGAACCAGTGAGTTGCACAATGCAAGGAAGGACCGTCAATGCCATTCGTTTTGGCTTGTATATGGTCAAAAGATGGTCTCAAGAGTCAGTAGGTCTAAGGTGCCGTATTACATGGGCATCCAGAGGGCAAGCTCCCCTCGTCTTTAACAGGTACAGCATGGGGCTCAGTAGCGCAATGTTCCCTCCCTCTCACACTGCTGATGACCATCCTTTGCCTGTCTAAGTCCCAACCATTACTGACTGGTATGCAGTTTCAAATGGGGCTGCAAGAGAATTGCAGGGGCAAAGGAGAGCAGCACAATATCAAGTGTGCTGTGCAGCGTGACTTGTCAGGGGTTAGAGCAGTGCTGGGACGAGACGCAGGTGTGGGGAAGAGACACAGGGCACTGCAAAAGGGGGGGGGGGGCGAGGGGGGGGGGGGTGAGTGGTGCAGGGCCCAAGAGATAATGCGGGGGGAGGGGGATTCTGCTGCTAAGGATGGTGTAGGTATTAGCAGTGCAATGCTCCCTTCCTCACAGAACCAACAATAGCAGTGCCGACTTCAGCAGAAGATCCGCCAGAACAGGGAAGCTCTTGTATCTTCCGAGGCAGCAGATTTCATGATAAGGACCTAGTTTTCACCCTAGCAAGGTTCATCCCACGTAAGGGTGCAACTCAGTGAATGTGCTGTGAGCAGGAAGGCATGCCTGGCTGGCCAGCAGGCGTACGTACATGTGAGGCTGGAAATGTGCTATACAGGACAAAGATCAGATTCTGCCGTCTCTGACGTAATGTGCATGGAAACCCCCCCTCAACACAAGTGCATCGACCCCAAGAGGTCTTCCCTCCCAGGTAATTTCTAAAATTGAAAGATTATTTAACAGATAGACTTTTCCTAAACTCTCCATTGAAGAGTAAATCCTATTCTCAAATGCTTATGGTTTAGCATGGGGCAGTAGAAATATATTTGAAATATAACCTTGTACTTTTCTCATCTTAGGGATTTTTTTTTTTCAATTAACACTCAACCCCTAATTTGTAATAAAAAATGAAATATATACATTTTCAATTTTGGCATTTTTCCCTACCTTTGACTTAAGAAAATAATGTATTAGTGCTGCATATCAAGGGTAGGATAGTATAATCCACAATGAAAGACATACATGATCTATGAAGCCCTTGTATCAAGGTTCATAACAGATATAAGGGCATTTAAGTATGGTTGAGCAAATAATGGCAATTGATTTTTTATTTTACACTAAAGCCAAGGCTGTGATATGAATAATAAATTAACAAGAGAAAAAATGATTGTTATTAGTTAGCCCATCAAAGCAATGTGGTTCCTGTGAAGCTATGGAATGGATTATTATACAAGTATTAGAACTTAGAAAGAGCACACACCTGGAACTTATAAATTCCATATCTCTATGGCTCAGGGGAGGAGCCACAATCCTTACACTGGACAACAGTTCTCTGTAAACACATTGGCAGGTAGATCACAGAGACACATTAAAAAAGTGTGATATCTACATTAGCAAGAAAGAATTGTAGAACATAATAAAACTACGTTACCAATACTGCATTTTTAAGGGTGGGCAAAGTGTTGGGGAAGGCCTCTGGGGAAGACCACATGATCATTCGTTTGTCATCAAATGTAAAGCGGATTCTGTGCATAAAAACACTCGACTTCGGAAGAGTCAAACCTGAAGCAGAATTTAAGATCCACAATGTGAAATAAGCTTCCTAGGCAGTTTTAGATTAAAAAAAATAAAGCGCCTCATATCTTGGCGGGTCACAACATTATGGTCATTGACAGTGTGTAATTTAGATTTGATTTTAGGTTCTCTTAGTATGACCTATATAATGGTATTGAACTAGTGCAGGTTCAGTGATCACACATATTTTGGACAATTATGCGAAATGGTTTTATAAGCAAACAGATAATACTCTTAACTTAGCATGATGCGTTTTAATAATAAGGCTAACTAAACAAACGTTCTTCCCATAAAGAATACATTCCGCAATTCGATTTCTCTTTTGCCATTATACTATTTCATCTTAATCAGACGTAGTGTCAGACCCTGTCAAGAGGTAACTAGGAGCTCTGGGGGCCTTAACTGTACGGGCTGACGTCATTTGCTTCACATGTTCTGGGGGCCGTCCTACTATTGCTCTTCAAATTGGACCAATTACAACCCGTTTTGCACTTGACTCTCGGCGTTAGAGATGACGGGCAGTCATTCAATTTTCTAGGAAGGAGTATGGGGGTGGTTGATCTCAACACTTACAATTGTTTTTGTCACAGGGGCACAATTAAGTTCTGGTCGCAGGTCAAGCCATGTTTCCTGCCTGGAATCGCTAATCAGATTCCGCTGCCCACATACTGTTGTTTGCCAGCCTGCTCTTCTAGGAGACTCCACCTGCAGGGGAGCCTCACTGCACCTGGCTCTTCCTGGAAAGTCACTACTCTTGCAGGATTGGTAGGATCCCTTGCTCCCTTAGCAGACTGGTTAGCTTATGGCTTATAGGCACTTCATGTCAGATGAACAGAATCTGCCAGCAACGGGGAGACTTAGGTGATGTCCCCTCACTTGTGGGAAGTTGGCTGTCAAGACAGACACCATTTATGGTTGCATAGGAATTCTGATTTTTTTTTGCCGAGTATTCCCTTCCTTGGTCATAGAGAACTTCCAAATGGAGCACATGGGTCATTGGATCAAAGCAGACAGATGGAGGCACTGTCTCTACTTTCACAACCAGTTTGGGGTGGCTCTCTTGTTATGTGCCTTTCCAAACCACTCTGCAAACACAGCCTTTGTGTAGAGGGATGCCCCTCATAGCAACGTAGCCTTCAGCCCGGAGTACCCATCACAGAGGCACACAGAGATGTGAGCTTGCTGCACATGACTGCAATCAGCCACACTGGAGAGTGATCAGGGAAAACATAAAAGAATGACCTCAGTTCAGGAATCGAGTCTCCTTGAACAACAGAGACTGTAGCCCAACCCTTCACCTGCACTATGTACCAAATGGCAGAGCTACAGGAACAATAATCAAGAGCTCCTCTCAGCAAAAGGTGTATTAGAATTTGTAAAGGGTTTTGTCTTCTCTGCTCTCACTTCGGGATCTGGGGCGCCTCCATGCATGTTCAAGAATGTCAGCAATACAATTCAATTGTTTGGGGGGGGGGGGAAACTTACCTCCATCGTATGCTAAGCCAGGGGCATACCAAAATGGATCCCAATGGATTCCATTACTCTGGCTCACTCATACACACACTGCATATACCGCACAAGCCACATACACAAACAGCCACAACATACCCTTGGTAGGTTTGCTTTAGGATCTGGGTTAGGGCATAGAAATACAGCTCCACACAAGGGGGTCAGCAGGCCTTCACTCCAGTTACACAGATAAAAAGGTCTGGTCATAACTATGGATTAATAAAACAGTACACTGTCAACACCGGTCTATGTAACAACCCACAGAGAGTCACCAAATTCCTGGGCAATGAGGTGCATGCTTTGTGTGCCCCACCACATCCCAGGACAGGACAGGTCCAGAACCTCAATCATGTTAAGGGAACGGCCACAGCATCTGCACACGCTCTAGATAGTGTGATGTTAATGGCAAAAATCAAAAGTCATGATAGGAGTCACATGCAGCCCCAAGACCTCAGAACAGGAGAGCACAACTGTACACCAATTCCTGCACAACTGTACACCAATTCCTGTCCCAACAGAGAGAGAGTGAGGTGTTTGTTATGAACCCTAGAATCATATGCAAGCTTTATTTAAAGGACGCCAGATAGTCATTTACCTTCCCTGGCTATATATAATATTTGCTGTAACTCCTCAATATGTTTTATCTATTATCAATATGTTTTATCTATTATCAATATGTTTTATCTATCCAAGTTTAAATATTAACTGCATTTATTTATGTAGCAATAAGCGAGAAAGGTCTGTATATGAATTTTCATATTTACTCAATGGTCTAGCGAAACCTTTGGAAATATTATTATTATGATGTGTAAATTATTATATATATTTTATTGTTTTTTAAACCAAAATAAAGATTACATTAATTGAATATTCAAGGATTGGAGACTGCTTAGGGTGTTTAAAGAAGGGTTTGTTCAAAATTCTTAGGTTAATGATCTTATTCTTGTACATCAAGTATGCAAAATTCTCAGTACCACAATTCATACAATTGGAAGGAGAAGCAAAACGTTCTTATTTAGGATTATTTGTCAAACAGTAGGCTGCTAGTATACGTCATTATCTACCTAATATCGGACGATCACTAAAAAAACTAAAATATGACATCTTAAGAGAAGATTTGCCACCTACTTACCCAAAAATAACTGCATTCCATAACATTATATTGTTTTCTGAGGGTGCACCACTAACACCGACAGGTGGATCCTCTTGCAACCTAAAAATTAAAAAAATATCTATTAACTGCATTAAAACAGTAGAAAGTTAAATTAGGGCTTTACACACAAACTGCAGTAGTTTAAAATCAAGAACGCTCAGACTCAAAGATATGACAGAAGACAGGTTGGCTCTAAAAACACGCATTGCCGCTATGAGTGGAGCAGTGCAGGGTATTGTTTCAGAGTGGAGTGAAGTTGTGTAGTGTGAAGCTTGAAGTGGTGCAGGGAAGAGTAGACTAGTATAGAGTAGTGCAAAAAACACAGTTGATGGACAGAATGCAGAACAATGTCTTACATCCACCCCAGTACAAAGATCTGGGCCTAAATCCATCGTTTTTTTGCACTCCACACCACCCTAGGTCAGACACTGGCTATATGCAAATCAGCCTGGACCCTGTGCCTCATGTAAACAGTCCAGCCCGAACTACCAAGCCATGTCTTTCCTAGACCGGAATCAAGCATCCAAGGACCGGTTTCTGGCTATCAGCCTTCTTCAGCCTGGATAGCTTGACTCCAGTGATGTGGAAAGTCCCTTGCTCACTTTGCCACTGGATTCAAGCAAGCCGGGCTGAAGACGGCTGGAATGCCAGAAACCGGTCCTCAGTATCTTGTTTCCGGTCCAGGGAAGACATGGCTTGGCAGTTCGGGCTGGACTGTTCCCATGAGGCACAGGGTCGGACTGATTTGCATATAGCTATGTCTGAACTGGGGTGGCAGAGTGGGCTAAAGAACGGTGATGGATTTAACCCAGATCTTTTGACTGGGTGTGAGTGTTTGATTGATTCAGATGCTCCGTCCATCACCACCCCCTTTTGTACCGTAGTATAGAGTAGTGGCATAGAGTGCAGTGTGGGGCCGTGGCGTGGTGTAGAGTGGAGTAAAGTGAAGAGGCATAGAGTGCAGTGGCTTAGAGTATATGGTTTCAGAGTAGAGTGCAGTGGTGTAGGTAGTGCAGGGTTGAGTGGAGTGGCGTGGTACAGAGTAGTGACAGAGTGCAGTGGCGCAGAATGGCCTAAACTGGAGAAGGTTGTCGTGGTGAAGAGTGTAGTGGTGCTTAGTAGAGGTGGGTAAAGTGCACTGGCATAGAGTAGAGTGGTGCAGAGTAGAATAGAGAGACTCAGAGTGAAGTAGTGTGCATTGGCTTAGAGTGCATTAGAGTGGCATAGAGTAGTGCAGAGTAGAGAGCAAGGGCAAAGATTAAAGTGGTGCAGAGTAGAGTGGCATAGAGTTTAGTGTCCAAGAGTGCAGTGTTGCAGAATGAGTATTGTAGTGTAGAGTGGTGTAGAGTGCTTAGTTGTGGATTGTTGTTGCTTAGAGTGATGAACAGTAAAGCAACAACGCAGAATATAGTGGCGTACAGTGCAGTGGTGCAGAGTAGACTGACAGAGTGTAGTGGTGTGGAGTGTTTTGAGTAAAGTGGAGAGGCGTAGAACAGAGTGGCGTAGTGTGGAGTGGCACAGACTGCAGTGGCATAGAACAGATGGTTTCAAAGTAGAGTGAAGTGGCGTAGAGTGCAGTTGTATAAGGTGTTGTACAGTGTAGTACAGATCAGAGTGAATTGGCATAAAGTACAATGGCGTAGAGTCGAACAATACAGAGTAGAGTGGCGTAGAGTTCCGTGGTGGAGAAAGCTGTGTTGCAGAGTAGAGAGACGTAGAGTTAAGTGGAACAGAGTGGAGTGGTGCAAAGTAGAGTGCAGTGGCATAGATGGCAGTGGCACAGAGTGCAGTAGAGTGGCATAGAGTTGAGTGGTGCAGAGTAGAGTCCACTGGCATAAAGTGCAGTCATGCAGAGTAGAGTGTCAGAGTGTAGTGGCACAGAGAGCAGTGGCACAGAGTGCATTGGTGCAGAGTGCATTGGTGCAGAAAGCAGTGAGAGTACAGTGGTGCAAAATAAAATAGAGCGGTATGGAGTACAGTCACAGAGCGCAATGGTGTAGATGTAGCCTGCAGTGCCGTAGAGTGGAGTAGCATAAAGTACAATGTTGTAGGGTATAGTGGCATAAAGTACAGTGGTGGAAAGTAATTGGCGTAGGTGCAGTGGCGTAGGGTGCATTGGTTTTCAGTAAAGAGGTGTCATCAATTTGCGTTCAGTGCAGTGGTTTAGAATAGAGGTAGAGTGGTACAGCGCAGCGTGCAGTGGAATAGAGTAGATTGTTTCAGAGTAGAGTTGTGCAGGATAGAGTGGAGTGGAATAAAATAGTGGAGTAGACTTAGGTGGAGCAGAGTGAAGTGGCACAAAGAGGAGCGGCGCAAAGCGCACTGGCACCGAGTAGAGTGGTGCAAAGTAGACTAAAGAGGCATAGAGTGAAGTGGCGTAGAGTGCAGTGTTGCACAATAGATTAGAGTGGTGTACAGTGCACTGAGGTAGAGTGGAGCAAAGTATAATGCAGAGGGATAGAGTAAAGTGGCAGAGTAGAATGGCATAGAGTTCAGGGGCAGAGACTGCAGTGATGCAGAGTAGTGTGGCAGAGTGGCGCCGAGTGCACTGGTGTAGAGTGATCCAGAGTAAAGTGACGGAGAGTGGTATGGTGCAGTAGTGCCGTACAGTGCACTGGTGCAGAGTAGTTTGGCATAGAGTACAGTGGCATCGAGTGTATTGGTTTTGAGTAAAGTGGTGTAGTGCGCATTAGTGTCGAGTGTAGTGGCTAGAATGCTGTGGAGTAAAATACAGTGGCATAGAGTGGAGTGGCACGGAGTGGAATAAGAGTGGCGTAGACTGCAATGGCAGAGTAGATTGTTTCAGAGTAGAGTGCAGTGGTGTACAGGGCAGTCGTGCAGAGTAGATTAGAGTGGCTTAGAGTGGATTGGCATAGTGTACAGTGGAGTAAAGTGGAGCAATGCAGAGAAGAGTGGCATAAAATAAGTGGCATAAAATAAGAGTGGCATAAAATAAGAGTGGCATGGAGTGCTGTGTTGCACAGTATACTGTCAAGCACTAGTGCAGTGGTGTATTGTTGAGTGGCATGGAGTGCATTGGCATAGAGTGCAGGGGAGCCAAGGAGATTGGCGTAGAGAGCAGTGGCGTAGAGTACAGTGATACCGAGTAGAATAGGATGGCGTAGAGTGCATTGGTTTTCAGTAAAATGGTGTTGAATGCATTGGCATAGAGTGCAAAGGCATAGAGTGGTGCAGAGTGGAGTGGCGCCTGAGTGCAGTGGCATAGAGTAGACTTTCGGAGTAGAGTGCAGAGTAAATTAGAGTGGTCTAATGGGGATTGGTATAGCGTAGGGGGGTCGTGGAGTGGTGTAGATTGCAGTGGTGCATTGTAGAGCAGTGTGGGTAGAGTGGAGTGGAATGGTGTAGAGAAGAGCTAAGTGGAGTGGTTCAGATAAGACTGCAGCGACAGTGTGGTGTGGCATATTTGGAAGTAGTGCAGAATAGAGTGCAGTGGCATGGAGTGGTGCAGATTAGAGTGGGGTAACGCGGAGTATGCATGGTACGGTAGCTTACTGCTGCTACAGACAACACATCTTCAATTACAATTGCAATTGAACAATCTTTAATTACATTTGCACCCATATACAGTTTTGCTGATAAAAGTATGCAGCGCATACACATGTCGTCACCCAATGTTTTTATCTGGACACCAGCACAGTTCAATTACAGACATTTAAATTTGGTTGTGTGCTAGGGAGAACCCACTGTAGTTTGGTAAATTACACTACACGGATTCTGGCGATGAGCACAATGGCATACAACCTTTGAGCCATGTTTACAACCACAGTGTGAAAGTAAAACCCTCTTTAAGTGGGTCACCTTCACATTCAACATTATGTAACAATCTGCACGGTCTCGCGATCTACACCAAGTTATGCAAATAATCATCCACATCTCGTATATTTTCTCTAAACAAAAAATTTGTCTTTAACACAGTCTAACAACTATGAGCATGATGCCCTGGAACATCACTGTAAATTAAATCATTATTTATGCTGATCACTGCAAAGGAATTCAGCAGTGGAACTGTAAGTAACTTTGGAACTTTTAATATAGGCTTAGATCCCGATGTAGCAGGCTCTACCGGCCACTAAAAATCCGCTCCAGCGCTAAATGCCTGAGCCGAAGGCAAGGACCATTAACAAGGGAGCAGGCCATTAATGGCAGGTAGAGCCCGCAACAGATGGCTCTAAGGCTATCAGAACATTCCGCCCCTAGAGGGCAGAATGTTCTAATTAGTAGTACAAAGGCCTAACGGAACTAGAGTGGGTTGAAATTCCCTCAGGAACCATGAGACCTTTGTTCACAGCAACAGCTGTGAACAAATATTGGAATTTTGATGCTGCAAGCTTCTACTAGCCATTAGAAGCCCGGAGCACTCCATTGTCTTCAATGGAGCGCTTAACATTACAATGTTTTAATTATGGTTTACCTACGGAACGTTTTTAATGTAAGACACTTAATCTCAACATACATTTCCCTCCTAGAATCTGGATACAACTTCAACTTGCAAAAACCTAGACTAATGTGGCTGTGCTCAGAGTTGGGCAGGGACGTCTAGCTTGGTTAAGAGTGGTATTTGTAGGAGAGCCACAGACTATGTACCAGTTGCATTTATATACTCTATAAATGAATCAGTAATTCATCTGAGAAATGCCTTTGAGCATAAGAAAAATGAGCATGAACCTGATATCGTAGTAGGTGTGATTACTCAGGTTTTCAATAAAATGAATAAATAACAACCTTTTAGGACTAGAGTATGGCATTTGTGGGAAGAGAGATGGGCAGCAGAGGCAACCCTAATTACAGTTAGACTGGTTAGTTTGTATGAAACATTTAACAACTATGCCCTCGGACACATCCACACCAAACTCTCCTCCCAAAAAAACTTGAAAGTTTGGAGCATATTGGTCATAGGAGACAAACAGGGGCAGGTTAGGAGGGGGAGGGGTCTCAAAATTTAGATGTGCCCAAACCACTACATGTCCATTTTGGGGGAAATGCTGGTGCAATACAAAGCTAAACATAATCTCAACAAATATTTACAGAGATACAGACCACTTCCTTCCCTTCTGTATGCTTTTCCTGATCTGGTGGAATTCACTCTTGTTGCTGTAAAATTTTAATATAGGAATATTGATCTAGCTTGCAGATGTCCAAATGTCAACTTGGGAAGGAAACGAAACATTCACTGTGTCTATTTTCTGAGGTTTTTGGGCCTTGTTATGGGAAACCACCTTTTGTGGGCCTAGCGGAGGTGGTGGTGGGGTATCTCCAGAGAGATGGAAAATAACATTTCCCCTTGGAAAACTTTAGACACAGAAGTTGAAATTGCAGAAAGCACAATCCCTTACTACTTTGGTTGCAACTGGAGCATTACAATGGATCAGTTAAATAGGACTCTGAATAGATACCCACAACAAAAGAGGCTATAAACAAATCTAAAACTCCCTTCACCGCTTTATGCCTTTCACTCAGCCTAATACAATTAATTTAGTTGCAGAGATGTCACCTTAACTTCCAAAGAAGTACATAAGCAAATAATGAAAACATTAATTGCCTATCTCCACATCTTTCTTCATGGTATAATGTTTTAACATTATTGCAGGACTTTACTTTGGACTCCATAATTAGGCACGGTTCTATATGCTACAAAATTCCCATTAGGAGGTACCCGACACATACTTTCAAAAGGTATAAATGGAACTCTGAGTGTTACAGAAAACAGGATGCCTATTGCACACAACAAAAGAGTAATTCCTTCTCTATTTCCTAAGTCCGTGTCTCAATGGTCACCTTATCACCCAAATAAACAATTATAGCTGTCAAGAGAAAACACAAAATCTTTATCGGAACCCGGTCCATCCCACTTTGAAACCGACTCGCTTCATTTGGTCTAGAGCCTAGCCGGGTTGGAATTATCACCGGCCAAGCGACCTTTTTTCTCTCGACTGAATTGTACAGCCCTGAGGAGTCACACTATGATGTGACGAAACACGTGTCGGCTGGCTGCAAAAGATATTAAAGAAGATGATCTTTACAAATTGCGTTATAGATTTTGCTTACAAGGCATACTTTAAGGGTGACTTATGAATATATAAACAAAGGCTCTTCCAATATGGCAAAGGAATTTTCTCTGACGTGTCACTGTAGCATATTTAAATCACAGCCTAGTCGCAGCACAAGGATGCCGCTTGCAGAAATATATTATTATTGCATATGCACTGCAGCCCACGTGAAATTTAACATTCCATGATATGGGTGCACTTAAGGAACCTTTTACAATGAACTTATAGGGAAATTAAATAGGACAAATATGGACTTCCAATGTATAGCACATAATTTAGAGGAGAAGCAAAGACCCTTTACTACGGTTAGGTAGTGCACAGAGTCATAGAGCCAGCAAAAATAGGGTCCAGAAAGGCAAATATCTATGGGGACCATGCAGAAAAGGCAATTTTTTTTGCAAAACCATAAACAACTGACTGGCATGTAACACACACCTATGGGTGGGGCTTTATAAGAAAAACAATCAGTGCAGCTCGGGGAATTTAAAAGGTGGGGCCAAATAGGCATTTTAACAATGGGAGAGGTTTGGAAACAAAATGGCACAAAAACATTCAAAGACTCTAAACAGAGTTAGACCTTAATTCTGACATCTTTCAGTCTGTCAGATTGAGACATGCTCTGGAAGTGCATGTATTCTGAAAGTGCATGTAACCTATGAGTCAGAGTATGTATAAAACTTTGATCAATAAAACACTGCAAATTTACATTCTAGGATAGCTTCTCAAACTTTTTAGAAGCACAACCTTTCACGAACCCCCTATCTTCAATCAACAATAGACAGGCAATTTTTAGGTCAAGCCTGGCCAGCCCATGCGCTGCTCTGTGAGCCATGCTGTATTTAGTATGGAATAGAAGCTCTACCCATATTTGTCATTGGCTTGGGTCATTGTCCTTTGTAAATGCTGGCTTCTGATTCGTTAATAGGCCTGTTAGTCCCTCCTCAGTACCGCCTGGTCTTCATTCGTAAGATCCCATGAGGACTGGCCCTTTTACTTTGGTTGTTAGACAGCGAGTCTTTTTTAGTTTGTAAGCACTATTTTAAGTAGTTTCTCCTACTGCAGGCACGACATGCTTTTCTGCAACAATCCAGCACACCATACGTGCTTTCATTATTAGCCCGGGACAATGGCGGCCGCTTCTTTGCATGAGCCTTGCATTTACAAGAGTTTGAGCTACTGGCATTGTACAGGACAATGACATTAATATATGTGTTCATTATCAAAACATACAAATAAAAGGCATTGTCATTTACAATGCCAATAACTTAAACTCTCGCAAATGCAAGACCTTTTGCTTTGCAAATGCTTGATCTTTAATGTAACTGAAGCATCATGGAATAGCGCAATGTCACTTACAGACACATTTTCCACTGAAATGGCCACTAAATTTGCACTGATAAAACTGTATTGCACACAAATGATAAGGAGTCAGGTTTCATTGACTTTTTATAATGTGTGCATACCAAGTAAATTGGCTTGAATTTTTTTGATCCTATTATGGAATCTTTGTCTCCATCACACTTCAGAACCACAAAAAATGTGCTTCATTTTTGCTTTCCCAACAGCTGAATATGTACAGTTCATTTACGGGTATTTACATTTGGTTGTGTTACAAACAAATGAATTCCTTTCACAGTCGTGTATCAGCAAGACTATCACATAATTCCCTTTTTTCTCTGACTGCAAAGCGAGAGGAATTTGCAAACACCAGTTCACTGGCTAGAAAACATAAGCGGCTATTTGTCAGAAGACATAGCCTGACATTAGACCTCTGTGTTTGAAGCGAAGCACATCTGACAAGATAAATACATAACTTACAGGCATCTTTATTTATTGCTTGGACTTTTGTGACCCACCAACAACTGGCTCAAGACCCACAGTTCGGGAAACACTGATCTAAGCTGAATGCAGTGAAAGGAGGACCTGGGGACTAAAGAGGACTAGGAGCGGTAAGAGGCAATCCAAACCCCTAGAGTTGCGATGATGTTGGCTTTTCACTGGGGAAAAAGCGCCACAAGAAATAGCCAAGAATCTATTTAACATGGGTTCAAGTGAGATTCGAAAGAGTCCGAGAGGCTGCAGAGCAGTAGGATCCTTTTACCACACGAGTTGGGCTTGCATGCAATTGGAGCAATTCTGAACAGACGCTAGTGATAATATTGCACGAGTAGCACAAATCGCCCTAGGCATAAACCCCAAACTTTCTATACTATGGGCGAAAGATGCTCCTCAGAAACACTATTATATTCGGGGAGACTAAAAAAACTGAACAAAAATTATAAGCTTAGAAACAAAATACGTTTATAAAAGTATATTTTAAAAAGACACAAACTTCCTTTATGAAGCAATTACTCTTTCAAAGCTGACAATAAATGATCAGAAAAATATGGAAACTGCAAAAAAAATTTAAATTTGACAAATGGCAATGTGGCTGGCTCTGATGGGTTGCCCGTCAAGTTAAGAAAGAAAGTAAGGGATCAAAATAAAGAACCATTCTGTGCCGTGTCGTGAGAGGGTAATCCAGGATACATGACAAAAGGCGATAATTACAATATTTTGCAAGCAAATAAGGATTCATCCAATTGCTCTTTGTACTGCTCTACTATGTTACTAAATTATGGCAGTAAGAAAGAAAAAAAACAATTACCAGAGTGCCTACAAACTACTATTTCACAGGTAGTTCACTCAGCTCAACAAGGATTTTGGATTTATAAACTATGAAATATGAAGAATAATGGTGAACTAATTGCAGGTATTGAACAGACAAAAACAGAAGTTGAAATGTTAAAACAGTTAACTATAGACGCTGATAAAGCATTCAATTGTAAATATGTATGGGGTATAATGTGGGCTTTACCTTGCAGATTTATACAACTAGATAAAGGTTTGTTATAGCACTGCTACAGCCTCTGTTGTGGCCAATGAGGGGCTAAGTAGAGAAGTGTCCATTTACCAAGATAAAGGGCACAGCTGCCCATTATCGCCTCTGGTTTTTGCTCTACTTATCAATCCTCTACCAGCCTTCAGAAGAAAGAATATCTTGGTACCACATTATATGCTAGGAGTCACCCCATAAAGATAGCTTGTACCTAAACGATGTATTGGTTTTAACAACAGAATTATATGCCGTCTAAATAATTTGGGATACTTTGACTGAATTGGTATTTTTTCAGTCTACACAGTCAATATTAAGAAGTCAAATGGAAAGTCTGGCATACAACCATTCATGTAGTGTAAAAACATAGTCTCGATACAAGTGCTGAATAAAATCAAATATTTAGGGGTCAGCATATCCAAAACAATTGAAGATTGAATCAACTAAATGTTCTACATTAGCAGCAATTAGGCGTGGTGTGTAATGCATCCCCATATCAGCTCTTTTCTATATTTTAACATCTAGATTTCATAAAAATATTAATTCTACAAAACAATGCTGTTTGCATTACAACTGTACATACATGAGTGATAAATTTAGCAAGCAAACTGAATTATAATTTGAAAGATTAAAAAAAAAACAGAGTGACGGGTGGGCTTGAAAGATAAACAGAATGAACATATCCCAATTGTAAGCATTATTTCTAGGACACCGCAACTTCATGATATCTAATTTTTTCTGGCTTTAGAGATATGAACGTGCTCAATTTCAACTGACAGCTCTCCAGTTACCTTTGAGTAGCTCTCCTGTGTCCCGCCTACTCTAATACATGCGTTAAGGGTTAACCCAGAAAGTCGCTGGGACCTGGGTATTCTAAGTGCTAAGGAGAGGGGTCCCAGCAAACATATGAAGTATTTTACAAACAATACACAATCAAA
Organism: Lissotriton vulgaris; assembly: GCF_964263255.1. Lineage (NCBI taxonomy): Eukaryota > Metazoa > Chordata > Amphibia > Caudata > Salamandridae > Lissotriton > Lissotriton vulgaris. The sequence continues at coordinate 1,082,687,932 of NC_141695.1, read as the reverse complement.
TACAAGAAAACTTAATGGGCCTGCATTGTTGTTTAATCACAATGTAGGTATCAATTAATTGTTATTCATTTACAATACAAAGTCACGCAATAATTCATAGTGCCCCTGATAGGGAAGGAAGTGATAGTGCAGGGTAGGGTAGGTAGGAATAGTGACAATAAAAAACAGCCATGAAGGGCCTCAATGTGCTATGCAACCAAATTTAAGACAGACAAAACACAAGACCATTGGTTCAACATATCAAATCATGCTCCACCTATCACATTAAATGAGAAATTCATGGAAATGAAACTAACTCTATACAAAAAGGTGTCGACGTTTCGACCCTCTTCTTTGGCAGGAATTAATTTTGTCCTTGCATCGGGGTCTTCATCAGGACGGGGGACGGGGCAGACAACCTATTTAACAAACAATTTAAATGCATTTAGCATATATTTGCATTAATCAAAAGGCAATTGTTGAATGAGCACACATCGAAGGAGACAAGACATACCGGAGGTTGCTTGTCTTTGGGCAGGATGACCGTTCCGTAATAATCCATATAAGTATTAGTGTTTGTGGCCCTTTTATAGTAGAGGGTACAGCCCTGTGTCTTTTCCAATAGTGTCAGTTTGTTTAAACCATTGACAACATGTATCTCTTTCTTTCATGAATTGTCCGTAATACAACATGTTGGACATGGCATAATGTGCAATAACACTCATTTCTATGAGATCATTGCTCCGTAATATTCCATACTAGCACTTTTCCAACTCGTCACCAGCCTCAATCAAGGTTTGAACCTCTTCAACTAAATACGGTCTCCAGCTCCAATAACCTGTTGAGTGGCTTTCGCAATATACCCTTTAAAATCTGTATTTGGTGTATTATCCCGAACAGCCAGTATTGCTCTTTAGTTAATATATCTGTCGCTAGACTGCATAGTAGCTTGCTTCCACAATGACAGGCCGATCCTTTTTCTATGCCAACACGGACCTACAATGATCACGTGTTTGGGTAACCTAGGTTACTTCTACAAACCTTTAGAGCCGATCGCCATTACAAGAAGTGAGGCGTCCTTATAGCGGATTGAATCCACCTAATGGTATGTTGAGGCTCACTTGGTTTAATTTTTCCTACAGACTCGTAGCGGGACTCGCGAAGAACCATTAGTTTAATCCGTGTCCCTTATTTTAGATGTTGAATGTTTCCCGACATCGATGAATTAATGCGGGCTCCACATCCCTTGAAGTAGTAGCAATTAGAAGCATCGTATATCCGGATCTAGTTTACGACATCGCAACTTGCAGGTGAGCTGTCTTCAAGCATGCTGAGGACATTAACAATGTGAGCTCCTTTTTGCTTCCCTCAGCAAATCCCCTTTTCTAAATCTCCGCCTTTAATTTTAGATGACGAACGTTTCTTCAGATGCCATGTGATAATTTATGAACTAGCACGATGGAATCAATAGACCTGCTTTTGAATTGAGAGACACACGCTTGCTCCAATTTTTGTAAGTGACTTTGTTATTATTCATGAGTCCATTCAATTTACATTTTGATATGGGGGCGTTAACCCATTACTTATGGTATTTTCACCTTTGACTCTTTTTGCTGACCGACAGGCTGCTTGATACCGTGACTTTATGTAAGTGTAATTTCCTCCCGTACCAATACTGACAACTTTGATAATTTAAAATGTCAGGACACTAACCATGATCCCCTCATTGTAGAATCTGTTACCACCCTCCTTGAGAGCGTTCTCTTCGTCATCCTGCCCAAAGACAAGCAACCTCCGGTATGTCTCGTCTCCTTCGATGTGTGCTCATTAAACAATTGCCTTTTGATTAATGCAAATATATGCTAAATGCATTTAAATTGTTTATTAAATAGGTTGTCTGCCCCGCCCGCCGTCCTGATGAAGACCCCGATGCAAGGACAAAATTAATTCCTGCCAAAGTAGAGGGTCGAAACGTCGACAGCTTTTTGTATTGAGTTAGCTTAATTTCCATGAAATTCTCATTTAATGTGATAGGTGGAGCATGATTTGATATGTTGAACCAATGGCCTTGTGTTTTGTCTATTTATTAAATTTGGTTGCATAGCACATTGAGGCCCTTCATGGCTGTTTTTTATTGTCACTATTCCTACCTACACTACCCTGCACTATCACTTCCTTCCCTATCAGGGGCACTATGAATTATTGCGTGACTTTGTATTGTAAATGAATAACAATTAATTGATACCTACATTGTGATTAAACAACAATGCAGGCCCGTTAAGTTCTCTTGTATTTGATTGTGTATTGTTTGTAAAATACTTCATATGTTTGCTGGGACCGCTCTCCTTAGTACTCTAATACATGAGCAGCTTTTGCTTGATTGGATATATGTATACCAAAATTGAAAAGTGTGTATTGGAGAAGAAAATGTATGTATTTTCACAACCAACAAGTCGATGTTTGAATTTCCAAAATCTAAGTAAAGCTGATATTTAAGTGGTTAATCATGTGGCATCAGGAAGGTTTATTACTACTATCATTACCTTGGTGCCAGGTGCATTTAAGATATAGCGCTTTGTACAACGGGCATAAAAGCTTTCCAAATTGTCAAAGCCTTTTTTTTTTAACACTGCTGCTGGCAATCCTGAATGATGCTCTGAGGTGATCACTGTGGGTAATTTTACATAGGACGGGCACTAATATAATCTCGTCTGATGTGGTCACAATTACAACACTAATGATATTAGTAGCGGAGGATGATTTTTATTGATCATAAGTAAAAAAGGTTGGAGAGCGCTGATCAAGAAATGTATTAATAGCCTCAGAGCCTGAAATGATGACTAATAAGTTAATAGTATAAAGTTTATATTTCGATGGACCCAGTTTAAAACCTAGTCTATCTGGATTATCCCTCAAGGTAGTAGTTAGCGGCCTAATAAAGATGAGAAACAGCAATGGAGGGAGTGGGTACCCCAGTCTGGTTCCTCAAGATGTTTAAAAACTTTATTTTCAACCCCAGTTACAACCGGGAACAACTTTGGACTGTGATATAAATCTAGTATTTTTTCTAATAAAAGCTAGTGGGGAATGTCAATTCTTTTTTTTTTTTTTATGTTTGAAAGCTTTATTTAAGGTAAAATTGGATATTACAATAAGGTGACATTAGCAAATAACAAGAGAAAAGGGTTTCAAAGGTTTTATTGACTGCACAATTAATTAAAATCTTTACAGTAAAAGAGTAAGTACAAAGATCAATAATTCTAAAAATATCCTTCTAAATAAAATAAAGAGTAAAAAAGTATACCTATGCTGATTGGAATAATGGTATATAGGGGAAAGCAGTATGGGTACAGAGGAGTGCAACTCCCGCAGTCTCAGTCTCGTTAATTAGGGGTTCCCAGCATTTATATTGGTACGGGTAAGACTTTGCGTTGTTGGTTGCAATGGCGAGCTGGTGACTTTTTCGGTGGAACAACTGGTCTGTTCAGCTCATATCAGTACTTGTTGTGGTGAGTATCCTAAGTTAGGGGGAGGTACTCTCATTATGAGTTTTTAGTGCTATACTAATTTGATGAACAAATTTCGCTGATCGCGCTAGGAACATGGTATTGGTCGTTGACAGGCACAGGGCTGATGCTTCTGAGCATGTTGTAATGCTCTGATTGAGACAAATCGGGCGCAGCAGTCGCCGACGTTCGCTCTTGAAATGAGGACAGCAGCAAAGAAGGTGCAACCAGGATTCCCTCTTGTATGTGCAAAGCCTGCAGGATGTTGGGGCCCCTTTTTGGAACCAGGCTGGGTTGAAATCAGCTATCCCGAGCGTGACCAGCCTCATGGATAGAATTTTACTTCGGGCATGTGTTGTAATGGCCTCGCTTAGATATGGTTGTGCTTTGCCCACCGTATAGGAGTTGTTTAGGGATTCCAAGTTGGAGCTTCGACGGATGGATCTGTGATCAAGTTCAAAGGAGATTTCATTCACTTGTTTATTGATAGCTCTCTTCCAAAAGTTCAGCGGGATGTCCTGCCGCGGTAGATTTTCTTCTACTAACTTAAGGGCTTTAGTTGCTTTTCCCAGCCTAATGTGCCATGTCGATGCTGGATCTTCAAAGATGGGGCGCAGATGGTATTTTAAGGAGTTGGCCGGGGCCTTTAATATCCTTAGGTACAGTTTGATGAGCTCCCCCTGGCCAATCACGTCTGGCCTTGCAAGGCCAAGCTCCAGTCTCAACCTAGTTCTCCTGGCGGACCTTGGGATATGTAACACCGACTTGTACGCCTTAATTTGGGCAGAGGAGAGGAGTGCATCCAACTTCCCTGGGAATGCCAAGTGCCCGTAAGAGATTGCGGGCAGAAGTTTTGCCTTCAGAGCTATCAAGATTGGGCTAGCAGAGGGGCTGATCAGGTTCCGGTTTAGTTGTCTTAACAGGTGTGTTACCTTATTAGCTTTTGAGGCCAGATGATTGAGATGGACATTTGCTTTTGCCCGTTCCGAAAACCAAACCCCCAGATAATTGTAAGAGGCCACTGAGTGTATTTGAGCGTTCCCCAGCTGCCACTGAGTGTGCCGTTTATGACGGAACGATCCGAATATGATGACCTTGGTTTTTCCTTTATTGACCGTCAGGCTGTTGGCAACGTTGAAACTGTTTAAGGCCGTTAGAGCTCTTTGCAAGCCTATCCTCGTATGATCCATAATGGCTGTGTCGTCGGCGTACTGTAAAAGTGGTAGCCTTGTGTTTCCTAGTCTGGGTGCTACTAAACTGGCACCTTTTAGAGCCTCTCCCAAATCCGCAGTGTATAGATTAAATAGGAGGGGAGCCAGCACGTACCCTTGCTTCAGCCCATTTGCTGTAGATATTTTACGAGTGACTGTGTGTGAGCTTGTTTTGACCCGCACCCAGGTGGCCTCATAAAGTGCCATTATAGCCTTCAAAAGTTTCGATGTTATCCCCCATTTTTCTAACTTCCACCAAAGGCGTTTTCTGTCCACTTTGTCAAATGCTGTACTGTAGTCCACAAAGCAGCAGAATAGTGGGGGATGGTTCTTCTGGGTTGCCTTGGCTGAAAGATGTGCTAATGCCAAGACATTGTCCATTGTAGAGGCCTTGGCCCTGAAACCAGTCTGATATGTTGGTATTATTTTTTCCTCTTCGGCCCATTTTTCCAGATCGGTGAGTAAAAGGCGTGCATATGCCTTGGCCTCCAAGTCAAGCAATGCAATGAGCCTATAATTCGAAGGCTCGGAGCGGTCGCCTTTTTTGAAGATCGGAAACAGTATGGAGCCCCTCCAGGAGTCGGGGATTATTGTGGTGTAGTAGGCGTAGCTAAAGAGTGGAGTTAAGAGTGTCGCCCAGAACTCTGCTGCCTGTTTAAACACTGGTGCTGGGATCCCGTTGGGCCCCGGCGCGCCGTCATTCCTCATCCGCTTGATGGTATTGATGACCTGTCTGGTGTTCGCCCAGGTTGGTGTAGTTGTGAGGGCGGCGGCCGGTGGGCTATTACACCTTACGTTGTTTTTTGGGGTTAGGGTGGCTATTTCTAACTGGAGGCAAGGCTGTTGGACTTTCTCGGTTAGCTCCACCATATCCACTGTCGGGGGATCCTGGCTGGAGGCAGATTCGTATAGCTGTTTCACGTATTGGATCCAAACTTTTTCGGCTACTCCGTTTTCCCTCGTTGGCCCTCGGTTGCTCAGCTGATTGATGAAGCTCCAGAGTCGGGCGGGGTTCTTTTGTTTGAGAAGAAGGAAGACTTTTAGCCATTTACTTTCCGTGTCCGTTTTTTTTAGTTCCCATAACTTCTTCCTTAGGGAGGTCCTCAATTCCGATATTGAGGGCCCTTCTGCTTGGTGGCCGCTTCTTTTCTTTACTGTGCAAGCCTTGCGCAGAAGTTGTTTAAGTTCCCGGATATCCTGGGGGCAAGTTCTCCGATTCTTGAAGGGCACTTTTGTTGTAGGATTATGTGATTTGGGGTTACCGAGTTTATTTTGTAGGTCCTCGATGATTTGCACCCATCCTGTAGTGGGGGGACCAGGTGCGGGCAGTCTCCCTTGCTGTATCTGACATAGCCATGATTGAAGTTTTCCCTCTGTCTTGTCTGTCCACTTGATTCTCCGCAGGGCTGTGTGTTTCTCCTCTCCGCTTGACTCCCCAATGGTATGATAGGGAGTGGCGGCCGGTATGACCAGCTGGAATGATGCTTTTAATGGCCTATGGTCGCTGTCCTGTCGGTTCACGACTTCATAATCAGTCATTCTATCCGCCAGTGTCCCACTTATCAGGATGTAGTCAATCAATCAATCAGTGACACTTGTAAAGCGCGCTACATACCCGTAGGGTCTCAAGGCGCTGGGGAGGGGGGGTGCCGCTACTGCTCGAACAGCCAGGTCTTCAGCTTCTTCCTGAAGGAGAGGTGGTCTTGGGTTAGGCGCAGGTCGGACGGGAGGGAGTTCCAGGTCTTGGCGGCCAGGTAGGAGAAGGACCTTCCTCCTGTAGTCGCTCTTCGGATGCGGGGGACGGCGGCGAGGGCGTGGTTGGCTGATCGGAGGTGGCGTTTGGGAGCGTAGAAGTTGACTCGGCTGTTGAGGTAGCTCGGGCCTTGGTCGTGTAGGGCTTTGTGTGCGTGGGTGAGGAGGCGGAAGGTGATTCTCTTGTTGATGGGGAGCCAGTGAAGGTCTCTCAGATGTCCGGAGATGTGGCTGGACCGTGGGATGTCGAGGATGAGTCTGGCTGAGGCGTTTTGGATCCGCTGGAGTCTCTTCTGGAGCTTGGCGGTGGTCCCGGCGTAGAGGGCGTTGCCGTAGTCTAGTCGGCTGGTGACGAGGGCCTGGGTGACGGTCTTCCTGGTCTCTGAGGGGATCCACCAGAAGATCTTCCGTAGCATGCGTAGGATGTTGAAGCAAGCCGAGGAGACGCTGTTGACTTGTCTGGTCATGGAGAGGGAGGAGTCCAGGATGAAGCCCAGGTTTCGTGCATGGTCTGTCGGTTTGGGTGCGGTGCCCAGGGCGGGAGGCCACCAGGAGTCGTCCCAGGCGGAGGGTGAAGAGCCCAGGATGAGGACCTCCGTCTTGTCCGAGTTCAGTTTCAGGCGGCTGGTCGTCATCCACTCGGCTACCTCTTTCATCCCTTCGTGCAGGTTGGCTCTGGCGGCGGCGGGGTTGTTGGTCAGGGAGAGGATCAGCTGGGTGTCGTCGGCGTAGGAGATGATGCTGAGGTGGTGTTTGCGTACGATGGCCGCAAGGGGGCTCATGTAGACGTTGAAGAGGGTGGGGCTCAGTGATGATCCTTGGGGGACGCCGCAGATGACTTCGGAGGCCTCTGACTTGTACGGTGGTAGGCGGACTCGCTGTGTTCTTCCGTCGAGGAAGGAGATGATCCATTCCAGCGCCTTGTCCCGGATTCCGATGTTGCTGAGGCGCCGTATTAGGGTGCGGTGGCAGACCGTGTCGAATGCCGCGGAGAGGTCTAGGAGGATGAGGGCCGCTGTTTCTCCATTGTCCATCAGGGCTCGGATGTCATCGGTGGCGGCGATGAGGGCGGTCTCGGTGCTGTGTTTGGCTCGGAAGCCGGACTGTGAGGGGTCGAGGGATCCGTTCGTCTCGAGGAAGGCGGCCATCTGCTTGTTGACGGTCTTCTCGATGACTTTGGCTGGAAACGGGAGAAGCGAGATGGGGCGGTAGTTCTTGAGGTCGGTGGGGTCCGCTGTTGGTTTCTTGAGTAGAGCGCTGAGTTCGGCGTGTTTCCAGCTTTCGGGGAAGATGGCGGTGTCGAAGGATGTGTTGATGATGTCTCGCAGGTGGGGTGCGATGACAGCGTCGGCCTTGTTGAAGACGTGGTGAGGGCAGGGGTCGGTTGGTGATCCGGAGTGGATGGAGTTCATCGTGCGGATGGTGTCTTCTGTGCTGATCGGGGTCCAGGCGTGGAGGGTGGTGGTGGGGGGGGGTGGCAGGTCGGTCGTGGTGTGCGTTGGTTGGTTGTTGAAACTGCTGTGTATGTCCGTGATCTTGTTGTGGAAGTATGAGGCGAGGGAGTTGCAGAGGTCTTGCGATGGGGTGATGTCGTTGTTTCCTGCGCTGGGGTTGGAAAGCTCTTTCACGATGTTGAAGAGTTCCTTGCTGTTGTGTGCGTTGTTGTCCAGCCGGTCCTTGAATGCTGTTCTCTTGGCGGCGCGGATCAGCTGGTGGTGTTTCCGGGTGGCCAGTTTGTAGGAGGTCCTGTTGTCCGGTGTCGGGTCCCTTTTCCAGACTTTCTCGAGGGCTCGGCAGTTCTTCTTGGAGCTCTTGAGTTCGTCGGTGAACCATGGGGCCTTCTTGCTGCCGGGTCTGCTGGGCGGGGTCCTCAGCGGGGCGAGTTCGTCCGCGCAGTTGCTGATCCACTTCGTGATGTTGTCGGCGGCCTGGCTGGGGTTCGCTGAGCTGGCAGGAGGGTGTTGGCTCAGGGAGGTGGCTAGCTGGTCTGCTGTGATCTTGTTCCAGCTTCTGCGGGCGGCCTGTTGCTGGTGTTGGTGGGTCGTCGTTCTCTTGAAGGTGAAGTGGATGCAGCTGTGGTCCGTCAATTCTGGACAGATTTCGAAAAGTGGGATTTGGCTGCCAGGTGCTTGAACCCAATTTTTTCTGCGTATGAGTAGATGACAGTTTGTAGCTGTGAAAGAGATCGCGCAGGGGAGACGCCCTTCCTGAGCCTCGAGGAAGAGTTTCCAAGTTATCTAGGTCTTTTAAGTTAAAGTCCCCTGCTAAAATGACCTGGTGTGTATTGTATTTGGTTAACAAGTCCTCCAAATTGGATGCCAGAGCCTCCAAGTGGTCTTTCATAAGAGACTGTGCGGGGTTGATGTAGCAGTTTAATACAAGCAGATGAATTGGTAGACTAGTGAGGCTCAGACCCCTTATCAGTAGCGCTTGTAGACCGACCGTGTTCACGTGGATATGGGAGGCATCGAATGCGCACGCATGTTTTATGAATATCGATAGTCCACCTGCTGGGCGGCCGAAAAGGTTCTTTTTCGTTGCTGGTACTTGGAACTCATAATACCCTGCCAGGGGGGTGGTGGTCAAGGCCCAGGTTTCTTGGAGACAGATTAAGTCCCCACAATCCAGAAACTGCTTCAGATTCTCATTGTTGCTGATTTTACTAACCCCTGCTATGTTCCAGGAGATTACTGTAAGTTCTGGTTTTGCAGTGGTGTCAATCCTGGCATCCCTACTGGATTGCTGAGTGTTCTGACAGCTAGGAGTGCTGCGTCATCTTGCTTCCTGGTCCCTTTTGCTCAGGGAGGGGGAAAATGTTATGTATGATTCGTTGATTGTTTTCATACAGTATTCTGATTCCGGTGTGTGCTCTCAGGCCTGTCTGCCTGTTGTTTGGGGGGACCAAGCTGGTTGTCCCTTTTAGGACTGATTGGGTGACCTTTCTCCCGCTGTCAGGGGCCAGGACGAATGGGTATTTTGGAGGTGATAATGCCTGAACTTCGATGCCCCACTCTGCGAGTAAAGCGGAGTTTTGTTTGATGGCTTGCTGTATTTCTTTGTTCTTCAGTCCCACCACTGTGGAATCACCATGTGAGTCCCCCTTCAAACTCTCGAATTTCACCCAGTCTATGTCCCCTGATAGTATCTTGTCCAGGGTGTCCAGGTGTTTAAAAAGACGTAGGAGGTTGCTCCGGTTCAAGATATCATGATGTCCTGCGCTGGGGAATCTTGGAGTGAAGACCACCTCGTAGACTGAGAGTCCATTCAAGTTTTGGGCCCCACCGCCCTTTTTTGTGGTTGGTTCGACAAGAGGGGGCACAGAAATGTGACTCCCTTGGGGGGTTGGGGGCGTGCCTCCTTGCAACCTCTTATTTTGGTAGTCATTTGTCCTGGTTGAGAGCTGGGGACTTGTTTGGGGTGGATGCAAGGTGGCGCCTTGGGGCACGAATGTTGACAGAGTTGGCCGTTGAGGCCATGTTGGGGCTGGTAGTTTTTTTTCGGCCACTGACTGATTTGCCGTAGAGCTAGTTTGCGTTGCTGGTGGCTTTTCTTCCTTTAGGCTGGGGGAGCCTACTGATGTAGGTTGATTGTGTTGCTCTCCCTTTGGTGGGGTGGCCTGAATGGGCCTTAAGCCCCAATTTTTGTCTGTAAATATTGGATACAGCTGGGTCGCTTTGGCTTTTGTCCCCTCGTTTGTTGGTTGATGCTTGGGCTTCAAAACCTGTGGTTGTCTAACTTTTAACTTTAATTTTTTCTGCTGTTTTTTTAGCTTCTTTTTTGCTCTTCGTGACAGTGGGGACTTCTGTGTGTCTATTAAGCCTGGTGAGTCGTCTGGCCCAGCTGTTTTGATTTCTTCACTGTCCCTGTGATTGAGACAACCAACGGTTATAGGTTCTGGTAAGCTATTTGATGGCTTTGTGGTTGAATGTCCTGCGCTTTTGCCGTTATCAGCTGTGTCTTTCTTCCCCATACGGGCCCTTGGTGATTGTTTCGCCTTCGGGGTATGGCTGTTATACTTTGCCCCCTTCTCTTTATCATTCGACGTGGGTGCCGCCGTTCTTCCTTTCGCTATTTCCATGATTTCGGCTAGTACCTCTGGCAGAGAGGCCCACTTCTCGATGATTTCTGAGCAATGGCAGGCGCCGGCCCCCCTGTTGGGACCCTCGAGCTGGGAGATCGTATTGGCCAGAGCCTCCACCTTGAAGCCTATATCGGCTAATCGCCCAGCTATTGCCTGCAGAAGGTCAATCTGTAGTTCCATCTTAGTGGATTGCCACAGAAGAGCTTTGTTGGTGGCGCTGCTTGACTCCAACTGGGGTGAATTGTCCAGGGTCGTATCTATGCCGATATTGCGGTCAGGGTTCCGCGTTTTCTTTTTAGTTGCCCAAAGGGATTCTTGGGGCCAAGGTGGAATGGGGGTTAATTCGAGAGTTCTTTCTAGCTTTTGCTCAAGATTGTGAAGAAAGGAGCCCAAGAGCTCCTCTGCGGGTGGCGGCGATGGAACAGGGGAATCCGGTTGAGAAAACGTTGGATTAAGATTCTTGTGCACGTGTTCTTGATCGTGCTGTGCAGTGCTAGGACCCGGGTTCTGAAAAGATAAGCCCTGGGTTTTTGGCTGGTGGATCTGAGCTATTATTGATGCGGAACGGCCGCTGCCGGTCTGGACTGTGGCCGTGATCTTGTTGATTATGGTGTCCTGTGTCTCGATAGCGGACCGGGGAGAAGAGCTGTCGCAGAGTGGTCCTGCGATTGACTTTAGGCGTGATTGACCATGAACTGTAGTATCCGGTCTACTGGCCTGATCCTGGGCGAAACTAAGTTCCTCACAAAAAGGCGGTGCTACATTGGGAGTGCAATCAAGATTCGATGTTCGTCTACTGTGATTAGATGTGCTGTTGTCTTGAGCGGGGTCTGGGGTGCCAGGGGTGGTTGTTTGGCTAAGACCAGAGCCGTGAATGTTGTTGGGGGGGACCCCTTTTCGTGAAAAAGTTTGTGATTGTCCCTCTTTGAGCTGCCTCTTGGGCCCTTTCATTTGGACTAACAGTTAATGATTTGCTTCTGGTCTTCCTTGTTGTCTTGCAGGTTGGTGGTTGAATTGTTGGACTTTTCTCCGGAGACAGCGCCTGGCGACCCTTCCTTTTGACCCCCATGGCCAATGGATCACCTGGTTGGGTGACCTAGTGTTGCCTCGCCTTGTTGCCGCTAGACTGAATGAAAGAGTGGCTGTGGGCAGCTGGGGCGGCGTGTGGGCGAGGAGATAAGGGTAGGGCAGAGCTGCTGCTTGGCCGGGCTTTGCTGTCAAAGGGAAGTGGCTGCTTGCATAGGGTGAGGACTCGGGAGCAAGTTGCTAATTTATAATAACGTCGAGCCTCCCCCGCTTCCACTGTCCTCCTTGAGTTACGAGAGATCCTTTAGGGTGTCAGCAACCTTAAAATGTCTGAGGTTTTTTCGTCGATTGAGCAGCGGTAGGAGAGCTGTGATTCTGGCTAAAACTCAGCTAGCTTCCAGTGAGCCGTTCACTTCTTGCACTTTGGAGCTCCCTCCCAGCGCTGCACCGCTCACCTGCTTGCCGGCTCCCAAGCGAGGCTCCCGTCGTGGCACTGAGCTCCTCCCGTGAACAGCAACACCTGCGGAGCAGAGTGATGTGGAAACCAGACGGACCGAGCGCCGAGGGTGAGCTCCACACAGGTGTGGATGAAGGTGGCTGTGCCGGGGGTGCCAGACGAGGGGCTTCTGCTGGTCACTACTTCCTCGGGCGCTACAGCGGTCTTCCGTGAGGCAGCAGCGACAAGGGCTTCAGCAGCTTCAATAGCTCCTGCTGAAAATTGAAACGCTGGCTCTTTGAGTGGCGTGGCTCTGCAGCCGTGGGGAGTACCTCTCAAAGGCAGCCGCCTGGCCGCTTGGCCACGTCCCCAATGGTTGCTGGTCACCTCCGCGTCTCCCGGGAACCGTGCACCGAGCAGGAGGGGCTGGGGCAGGGCAGGCAACAGCAATCCGCTCCGACGTCCAACTCCCGCGGAATGGCGTTTCTCGAGTGTGTCTTACTCAGCTCTCTAGCACACTCTAGTGGACCAGGACATCACTCAGTGAATGCAGCTCTGTGTGAATGCATGTGTGAATGTATGCACGGTAAGAGAAAAGGGTAAATGTTGGGAGAAACCAAACAGAAGTAGCCGATGGCACAATGAAAAAGCAAAGCATTTTGAAGATTTTTTAAGGGGAAATGGGGGGGAAGGGGAGGGAAGAAAATAAAAACCATGCTAATATCATAGAAGAATGAATAAAAAGAAAAACACAATAAATGTCAGCAATAAAGTACAGTAAATACACAATGTACAGCAAATACCTGAAATAAGAACTATAGAAAAAAGAAAGAAAAACATGAATAAAGCATTAAAATAACTGCAATAGTGAAATTGAAAAACATCATAAAACTGTGAGCAGGAGTACATATGCTCAAGGGGGTTTGAAATTATCAGAGGAAAGTGAAGAATATATGTCTTTTTGGCGGATTGATCTAAATATAGGGTGAGAGGTAACCAATAAAGTTCAACATTTCGAGAAGGTTTGCAGGAGGACGCAAAGGCAACATCAAGTCTATGTGAATGGCATACTAGATTCCACCAGCAGTTTAGGGACAGAGTATTCAGGGATTTCCAGTTAGAAACAATATGTTGTAATGCAAGGGCCAGCATAAGGTCAAAGAGACCATGAGAATGTGGAGGGAGTTCCAAAGCTTCTGAAAGGCTACCCAGAAAAACGAAAGAGGTGGAAAAAGGAATAGAGAGGGTAAAGATACGGGAGAGGCGAGACCATATCTGAGTCCAAAAAAGGCGGACTGAGGGACAGAGGAAGAAGAGATGTAAGAGATCAGCATTAGGAGCATTACAGGTCCAACAATCAGCCACAGAAGAGGATGTAAAGCGAGAGAAAGAGGAGAAAGATAAAGTCTGTGATAAAAGAAAAATAGGGACTGAGTAAGAGAGGCAGTACGGGAAATCTTCAAGGACCTGGCCCAGAGCTTGTCCCAAAGAGAAGTTGACCAGGAGGAACCCAAGTCTTTCTCCCAAGCTAGTTCCAATTTCGATTTGGGTCGATCCGGATCAGGGGCTGAGAAATATCGGTAAATAAGGGAAGCTTTAGGAATAGTAGAAAGAATGGTAAGTAGAGAGGGAGACGAGGCCATTAAATCTCCAGAAGTAAGAGAATAATAACGATCAAGAATGGTTTCCATAAGGATGAAGTATTTCTTTGCAAAAGAAGGAGGGCAATGAAATTGAGATTGGAATTGCGGAAATGAACAGGGAGATGAACCATCAAAAAGATGACGCACCCAGATGATACCTTTTGATCTCCACGAGGGCCATGCGACAGGTCTATTGTGTACTAAAATGAGTGAGTTGTACCAGATAGGTTGGGAATGTCAATTCTAACAACAGCCTCCTGCAGGTATTCCCAATGCACTAAGTCAAAGGTGTTCTCTGTCTGCCAGGATCGCTATGAGGAGATGAGAAGTTATAGTTGATGAGTCTATATACGTCAAACATTCTGCTGTGTTCTCATTTACTCTGTGAATATTTAAAAAGACCTTCTGTTCTGGGTGGATACTCTTTAGTGTACTTTCCAATTGTTCCACTAAAAGCTTGGCATACCTTTTACTGTCTGTATTTAAAACAAAGGGTAAGATCTTAGTCCTGTTTGTTGAAAACTAAGATGGAAGTACTTTGTCATATTTCAGGTGTTTGAAGTTTTTGAAAAACCTCTTGCCAGATACAAACAGAATGATTTTACAATCTAATAGATGTCCCTCAGCAGGCAAACCATTAGGTTCACATGCCTTCCTGACCAGTCGTACTTTCTTCTTTTTTTTTTTTAAATTTTTTGAAAACCTTTATTGTGCATGAGAAGGAGAACAAATACGGGCCTACAACCATCAGGCCGGCCACGATACTGTAGGCACAAGTGTAAGCAATGCGGTTCCCCAGCGGCATCAGGCAACATAGCATCAATTAGTAGCAGTTACACTGTATGGGAACATGTCCCAAGGAAAGGAGCAATGAAGGTTTAAGTTTTTTTTTTAAATTTTGATCTAAATATAAGTCAGTGAAGAATAGAGTCGAGGAGAACTGAGTCCGTACATTAGCTTCACAACATGAGTAGGCAGCATAATTAAGAACAACAGTAGCGATAAACACCCCATCAGTATGGCGGCATAATGCAAAACAGCAGGAGTATCAGTACACATTTACGCACCACCCACAGCGCCACCCACTCCCTACTAATCCCATGTCAGACCCAGAGCAGAAAACAGAACAAGAAAGCGCAGAAATTTTAGAAAAATAAGGCCCATAGAAACGAAGAAGAAAAATTAAATCTACCCCCCCACCCTACAACAATCCGGAGGCTACGGCCTACCCCCCCCCCCCCGGTAAAGTGCCTGTCGCCCTTTAAAGAACCCGAAATCCAGAGAAGAGAAAAGAAGGAAACAAAAAGAAATAAAGATTCTCACTCTTGAAGAGGAGAAAAGGCAAAGAAAAACATTCACTAGTGATAAAGGGAGCAAGGAAGGACAGTCCCAGATCTCCCAGTAAAGAAGGTGGGGAGGAGCCAATACAATAACAGAACTCCCGGACATCCAGCCAATAGTGATCCCTACGCCATTGAAGTCTAAAAAGACAGAGGCCAAAAAAGCAAGGGGGGTACAAATGCAGGTACACCCAGAGCGTGGATCGGACCCACAAATCACCACCCCACGTGTAAAGTAGACAACAGGATATGAGCAGCTCCAAATCACAGTCAAAGGTGTCAGGATAGACAAAAGCAAAATAGATGTGAGGTGCTGAAGCGTTGGTACGCGCCAAAAAGGCGCCGCAATTATGAACCACGGCAAATAGGCCAATACAGGTTGACACCCGGAGCCCCCCTAGCTCTATATGAGTCACAAGCGATCACTACACCATGGTACCCGCCCGAAACCCACCCCAGCCAGAACAAAGACTAAAATGGCCGCCCCAGGCAGTGCAGAGACAAAGAGAAATAAAATGGACGCACGCGCGGCAGAAAAACAGGGTATTAAAGACAACTCAGCCAGCATTATAAAATGTGTTTCAGTCCAGGTCCCCTCCAGCCGATCCAACCAAAGTGACAACAGGCAATCCATCAACCCTGTCCGGACCGGCAGAATTTCTCCAGGCCTGTCCGTTGCTGCGAGCCACCTTTAACCAGGACAAAGAAGCAAGATGGCCGCTGACGAGGAAGGGGAACAATGAAGACTCCTTGTGCCGCAGGGTCTCCAATACAATAGTAACATACCACAGGGGCTCCAGTGATAGATGCAGCGAGGGGGACATTTGACAAGGAAAATGAGTAGCCGGGCCCCGATAGATAGCTTGTAGGCAAAGTCGTAGCGTCCGAAGTAGAGGGTGCCTCTGCAACTGTAGCATCGTCGAGGGGCAAACACACCACATTGTAGCCAGGAGAACGCCTCACCACCGTCTCTTCATTCAGCAACATTGTATCCCCTCCAGGATGAAACAGGGGCGGCGGGGGATCATCCAGCCGGGATCTCCCCGCATCAGACAATACCTCATCAATTTTCCGGATCAGCGCCCGGGCAGAGCTACGCATTGCTGCTTTCAAATCCACGAGGGCGGCCAGGATATCGCCGCAGGTCGGGTCACTCCGTATCAAAAGCCGGTCCGCACTATCCCACTGCTTCCTCGATACGGTCATCAGCACAGGAGCATGGGGGCCCACAGTCACCGCAGACCCGGGATCAGCCAGCGGCTCGGCAGGAAGAACAGGCGCCATGTCCGTCTCTGCAGCAAGCAATTAGTGGCAAAACGGGGGTGACCACGGTGCCAAAGAAGCAATGGTGCAGCCGCCGGGGAAACTCCGTTTACAACTCTGAGGCGCACAGGGTGAGAGCCCTCCACGTTTCCTGTGAACACCGGCCGTCCACTTGCAGGAAAGAGGCACCAAAATGGAGTCCGCCCGTTTCTCTCCGAGGTGGTAGAGGAGAGCTACTCGTGGGGGGCATCAGCGTCGTCCACGCCACCATCAGCGCGAGAGAGAGTCCGACCCGGGTGGAAGGGTCCGACTCCGGTCGCCCGGGCAGCGTTCTACTCTCCCGTGGTCGTCAGCGTTACCCCAGCTCGTCTCCCCGTCCACGTCCCTCGGCGTCCAGCGGCGGTCATCAACGCAGGGTCCAGGGGAAGCGCCGGAGGTCGGAGAAACCACCGAGTCTGCCGCCAAATCTGCCGGTAAAGGTACCAGGAGAACGCCAGTCACTTCAGCGCCAGTATTACACGATGGTAGGACGGCGCAGGTCAGGATAAGTGACCAGGATTACTAAAAGAAACCAGACGGCTTACGGAGCCGGGAGCTCAAGCGTCTATCCCGTCCGCCATCTTGGCTCCTCCCCAGTCGTACTTTCTTCAATGAAAATTGGCAGCATTAGCATTTTCTGTTTCCCTTTAGTTATTGAAGGTACATCTAATTTCTCCATAAACTTCTGTGAAAGTAAGAGACTTTTATAAATATGCCATCATATAGGGCCTAGTTAAGCGATATGAAAACTACCCGTGTTGCCTCGCAGCTAATATTTTCTTGTTCCAACCTTTAATCAGTGTAATAAGACTGTAATTTTGTCTCTGCATGGTAGCATTTTCCCACAATTTTCACCTAGTTCATGGACTTACCCTTGATGAATGAAACTTTTTTTTTCCATGACGGACTCCCAATCAACAGCTTTTTTGAACTTCATTCAGCCTTTTAGCAATACCATTAGGAGTGGTGGAATCGGGAGTCAGTGATGTAGAGTTTGTAATGTCCTTATTTCTTCAATAAATCTGCTCATGTAGTTTCTTTTTTTCTGGTTTTTAACTGCATATTCAGTTATTATTCGCTTAAGAAGGCTTTGTACTTTTTGCAAGTCTGGACAATATGCATTGAAGCACCATGCAATTCAAAATGTTCTTGGCTTTTTATCTTAATCTGTCAAAAACTTCATACCCTCATGAAAGACCTGTAAAAGGTCCAGCGAGTAGTTCGATAACATCCAACAGATTATGTAGAACTAAAATGATCATCACAAGATCAACAAACATTTACAATGCAATGGTCTCGCCTTTGCCAAAGTTAGAGCTATTGGCATTGTAAATGACAAAATGTTTATTTATGTGTTGGTTTTGAAAACAGATAAATAAATGGCAGTCATTTATAATTTCAATAGCTTAATCTCTCCCAAACGCGAGACTTATTGCATTTGCACCCACAGAGAGCCACACACACACACACACAGAGAGCCACACACACAGAGTCTGAAACACACACACAGAGAGACCCACACACACAAGTCAAGAATTAGTGATTCGTAAGTTAATAATGAGAACGTGTAAACCGGTGTTACCATCTCTTAAATGACAATCTATGCCTGGAATGCAAATAAATGTTACTCAATTTGAACTGCAGTATAGTTCGCCGAGTGCCCGAAGAGATCGTGTTATCACTCATTACAGGGCAAAGAACAGTGTGGGCACAGCAAGTGATGAGTTGGCTACTATCGCCGAAACCCTGCTGCTGAGGAATGCATGAGGTGTGACCGTCTGCAGCCAAAGGGGAGGGGGGAAGGGAGTGAAACTGGAGTAGCCACTACAGGAATGCACTAACGCCCACTGTGCATCCCTTTCAAGGAGCACAAGAACCCATCATTTCACATAACAAACTGATCTACATACCAATTCAACCAATGTTTTGTGTTGTTTTATATAGTTCGAACATAACCCGAAGGTACTGGAGTGTTCTCCATGAGCAATGGTCAAATAAGGTCACTTTCTTTTCTTCTTTTGGGGGCGGGGGTATAGTTGGGGGATGCACAGTTTTAAGTGATTTGCCCAAAACCAGAGGACGCCAAGACTCTAACCTGGTTAGCCAGTTCCAGAGTTGGTGGGGGGATGGGAGGATATATTGCTTCATAGTAAAAAATGTTTTTTTGCAGTTCTATATAGTGCAAACTTGACCCGAAGGTATCGGAGTGCCTTTACATGAGCACCAGTTACATTACGGGGAGATTAAGTGATTTGCACAGAAACACAGGATGTTGAGCCATTGCAGAGACTCGAACCCGATTCCTCAGTTTCAAAGTCGGCAGCTCTGGTTACGCCGCATCCTTAATAAAAATGTATTTATATTGTGCCCGTACAGCGCACACCAGTGCTAGACTGCGCCATGTGCAATTAATTAATGGTGAAAATGACCGCGTTGTTTCTATGAGGCATTTGGTTATCACTTTGGGGAATGTCAAAAAGGAGCACATACTCTTGCCGGCTCTGTGGTTGTGTGTGGGGGAGGCGAGGCGCACATGTGTCTCCCGGTGCACCGGGGCGGAGAAGAGCTGCGGCAGAGGGAAGGGGGGGGGGCAAGAGCGGGACGGAGAAGAACAGCGGGGAGGAGAGCTGCGGGCAGAGGGAAGGGGGGAGGTGAGAGCGGGACGGAGAAGAGATGCGGGGAGGAGAGCTGCGGGCAGAGGGAAGGCGAGAGCAGGACGGAGAAGAGCTGCGAGGAGGAGAGCTGCGGGCAGAGGGAAGGCGAGAGCAGGACGGAGAAGAGCTGCGAGGAGGAGAGCTGCGGGAAGAGGGAAGGGGGGGGGAGGCGAGAGCGGGAAGGAGGAGGAGTGCTTAGGCAAAGCGGGGGAGGCGAGGCAAGAGCGGGAAGGAGGAGGACTCCGGGCAGAGGGAAGGGGGTGGAGGCGAGCGGAGCCAGCCACAATCTCTGCAGGGCTCGAACAAAAAAGATTACAAAATGCTGCTTACCTGGTCGCAAATCAATCGGCAACAGAAATCGCGCAGCCCATCCGTGCAACAGACATGTTCCAAATGACAAAAACATGGCTTAAAAAAAAAAAATAAACACCAAAGCCCACCGCCCCATGACAGTAAAAAGGGGGCGGGCTAAAACACAGAAACGCCCACGAATCTGCTCCGACAATGATTATTCTCTTCCAATGCCTAGCCTCCATTTATGGAGCTAGCCAATGGAAGAGAGGGGCGGGTTCAACCCCAGTACTGTTAAAACAAAATTTCTCGAGCTGCGCAACACTGCTGCGCAGTGTACGCCAGTCGAGACCCAAAAATCTGTTGAGTGACACTTGAACATAATCCAATTTGGCAGCCAAGGAATTAGATAACAGAGAAAAAAGTCAACATGTGATAAGCCTCAATAAAGTGCAAAGTTAAAATCATTACCTGTGTTTTCATTCTATGCTTTCATAAAAGGGTCCAAAAAAAACCTAGACGCTATAAAGATTTTAATAGCAATCTTTATTTTGGGTATGGATTAAGCCACCTCTTAGAGGCTCTATCCATTTGTTCCCATTATTTGCAATACGCTCAATAGTCATGGCCGGATTGGGAACCAAAACCGGCCCTGGAAAAGTGCTCGGCCAGCACCCCCCGGGGGGTTGGGGGTGCGGCCGAGCTCTTGGCCAGGGCCGGTTTTCGCCCATATTGTTACAGTGCCGAAAACGGCCCTATGACTAAAACGGCCCCTAGGGGCCCATAACTGGCCCCCACCTGTGCGGCCGACTGGGGGTTTTCCCGGTGCCCGCTATGGCCAGTCCGGCCCTGTCAGTCATTTGTTCTTTTAATGAAGCAGCCCGTTTACACTCCATAACGTTGCTGTGAAGAATTTTTCCATTTTTATTACTGAATATATGTTTAGGATCTTATCTACTTTCCTTCCTTTGGCTGCATGCATATTTTCCTTTTTTCCAATTCTTTTTACCACACTTTGCAACACCACATGCCATTCCTTTCAACCCTCTGGCATCTTCCCAAGCAATCGTCCATGTGCATGAGCACCTCCACACTCCAGTTGGGGATCCTTTGAAAAGAACACTTCAGCTATCTGGGAAAACGTTTTGCCTATAACCATTTTATATTGTTCTAGTTAGGTTTTAATCATCTCCAAGTTTTACTTTATTTTGCCCTATTTTTTGGGCAGTATTTCAGCTTTCTGTATGTAAAAAACAAATTCTGGGGAGCAGTCAACAGGAATCTTCACTCTAGATGGGTATAGAAAAGTGAAGCCCTTAAATGTAGGAATAAATGGTCAGAGCTCCTACCTCCATTGTCTGAATTAAGCCAAAAATCTCCATATCAATCATTCCTATATTTAAATAAAAAGTAATACATTTCCCCCCATAATAAATTACAGGAATGTTTGTCACTATACAATTGAAAAAGAGTTGGACTCGGTTGTCCTTCAGACAAGGCTCCAGAGACAGTTTAGAAGTGGGATAGTCTACTCCCTTCGTTTAGAGGCAAGTGATGTCTTAAGAACAATAATATAAACAAAAATATCTCTTTACTGTGAAATCAACCTCATTTAAAAAATAAAAAAAGTATATATCTATACTACTATTATAAAGAGAGAACTTGCACCTTTTGGCCAGGTAAACTCGGGAACCACACCGCCAATCTACACACCCGATACATCTATGAAAATGTCAGGGTGTGTAGATGGACATAGGCTATATAAATAAAAATAAAAAAGTAAATTTAAAAAAAATTACCTTTGTAAACAAAGTAGTCCCCTGAAAGTAGCGCCGGCCGGGACCTAGCGCTGGCCACGACGCGACGTGCGTGATGACGACAAGGAGGAGGGCGGTGTAGTGGCGACCGGCTGTGCAGTGAGGAGCGGCGGCACAGGTAAGGAAAGGGAAAGTGAGATTGTGATGCAGGGGGAGGAAAGGAGGAGGCCGCAGTAAATGAAAATGTCGGGGCGGGAGGTGGGGCGCGAGTGAGTCGGGGCGGGAGGGAGTCGGTGCGGGAGCGGGTGTACTGCCCCCAGCCCCTTTCTGCCCCAGGCAACGCTGGGGCGGGCTGCTAGTATATATATATATATATATATATATATATATATATATATATATATATATATAAAGATCTCGCCAGACGCCCACGGCGCCACCATCTCGTTCCTGTCGGCAAATAATTACAACGATTAGAGACCCAATTCACTACTACAGATCCTTTTGATGCGCAGCATCTCCCCAAAGGGGATGCTGCGTAATCAGATGGTGGGGGTGCTGACTAGCCGCATGTAGGACAGTATTGCCTGCTGTTGGCTTCCTGTGTAATCTTGTAGCCAACCCACTATCCTCTACATACACCTCTATATCAAGAAAACAGACAGAAGTTTTACTAATTGTGGATGTGAACTCTAAGTTCAGATCATTAATATTTAGTTGTTCCACAAAAGAATGTGCCTCCTGTAAGGATCCCTGCCAAATCAGAAACAGGTCATCTATACATCTTAGGTATAGGGGGACATGATTATGCATGGTTGTTAAGTTTCGTCCCATGAGGTCCTGTTCCTCCCACCAGCCCATGTGCAAGCACGCTAGGCTAGGGGAAAAACAGGCCCCCATCGCTACCCCCTAATCTGTTGATATACTTGGTTGTTGAATAGAAAATAGTTTTGTTCTAAACAGACCCTGATCATAGATAACAGCATTTTTTTATGAGCAGAGAAATTGATGGCACGTTTGTTTAGGTAATGGTTGACTGCCTTAATTCCATCTCTGTGCCTTAAAGACGTGTATAGTGAAGATACATCTAATGTAATGAGCAAACACTTAGAATTCCACATCACATTTTGCAATTTACGGATAAAATCCGATGAGTCCTGCACATATGATTTCAAACTTTTGACACTGTCCTGCAAAAAATAGTCGATGTATATTGAGATATTTTCAGTGGAGCTATTTATTGCGGAAATAATTGGACGTCCCAGCGGTTTGTCCATACTTTTATGGACTTTAGGTAACAGATAAAATGATGGTATCACCGGGTGTTCCTTTTTAAGAAAGCCAAACTCCTCCTTCGAGATTAGGTTGCCACTTCTCCATGCCACCAATTTTGAGTTTTGGTCTCGCCACGCTGTTCTAATTGCGGCCAGGTTACTTTTCCTGCAGCATGACGAATCCTGTAGTTGTAAATCCGCCTCATCAATGTACATTTGGCGTGGCCACAATACTATATTTCCACCTTTGTCTGCTTGGCAGACAATGATATTTTTATTTGAATCAAGTTTCTTCACCAAGTTGTTATAGCTTTGATTCATTTTGTTTATTGCAGCATGTTTCCGGTTTGTGGTTATGTACAACTTTTTCAGATCTTTTGTGATGAGTTCTTGGTATACATCCAAGTTATCGTGTGTCATGGTGGGTAGAAAGACGGATTTGGGTTTAAAGGGGGTGCTACACGTGACTCGGTCTACACGATGTTACTAGTGAAACCAACCTTGAAGGACCAGATTCCTCCTGTAAAGCCCAAATCTCATCAAACCCTGTACAGTCTCCTGCCTATATATACATATACACACACACACACACACACACACACACATGCATATACACACACACACATATATATACACACACACACACACACACACATTAAACCCCATCCTTTGCTTTCTTGCTCCAAACCAATAATGTGTGTACATGACATGGTTACCTTACAGGAGTTCAATGCA
Organism: Lissotriton vulgaris; assembly: GCF_964263255.1. Taxonomy (NCBI): domain Eukaryota; kingdom Metazoa; phylum Chordata; class Amphibia; order Caudata; family Salamandridae; genus Lissotriton; species Lissotriton vulgaris. Next base: position 1,082,664,945 of record NC_141695.1, on the reverse strand, counting down.
GTACCTAACAAATATTGGTAAAGACAACAAACCTGGCTTTAATGTGTCAACAACTCAAGCAAAAACAGGCCTGTGAAAAGGCTGTTGCTTGCGCTTTAAAGCCCAGACCTATTGGCTTTTTCAGTGCTTATTTACATTACAATTCTAAGAGAAAAAAAAACTGAAGACGACAAGTTTACTGCACATAAGGAGATTTGCCATTTACATGTCAACGTACCCAATTTTGGTGGCAGACTTACTAAAGAAATGCTGGTAAGAATCTTATTGTTCAACTAGAGGATGAACATTGTTGTGCTGCCAAAATAAATTGGGAGTGAACCATGGGTTGTTGTCTCTAAAAACTTTTCAAAAAGTGTCTTATAAGGGATATTTGGGAGAAAAAGATACTCCAAGGTCAACAGGTCTAAAATTAGACGAACGTGGTATCGAACGTGGTGTCATCCAGCTTCACTGCAACAAGCACCAGGTAAATTACACCAATAAAGAACAGTTATATTTAGGCTAAGGACTGCCAATTAATATCCATATGAAAAGAAAACGATGCTGCAAATCTTTGGAAAGTACCAAGGACCTCCATTAGTGAAGTTGGAAATGCGAGAAATGCCTTAGTTCACTCTGAAGTAGTCACACCTGCTCCTAAAATAAGCACAGGCAAATACAAGAAGTCTGGTCTGTGAAGACCCACAGAGGTATTGGCTTTGCCAAGTCTTGAGATGTGGAGGCTGCCACTTCAGAATGTTTTTCCATATTTTATTACTTCTCTACCAATTCATGATGCTTACAATGATGAAAGCTGTATGTTAGCTACTTTAGCCGGTAAAGAAATGATGAAGTATGACAAAATTGTTTAAAGATGCAAGCTCAGGTTCACTCGTGCATTTTCCCCCATCTTCACATTTGTCTGCCATATTTTATCATTGCACTAGAATAGAATAATGTTCAATGCTTTTGCAAGCAAAGTGTATGACCATTTTTGAACGGTAAAGCAATGATTTAACATGCTAAAATCATTCAAAGAGGGCCACCACTGCTTATGCACATGCAGAAATAGGGCTTTCATCACAATGGCCATATTAGGGGCCAGGACCCTTCAAAGATAACCAGATAAGGTTTATCCCTATATTTAGCAGAGAACCCCCCCCCAAAAAAATCTAGAAAATACTAGCTAAACACTGGAATATACTAAAGACACAGGGATGGGGAATTCCTATAGATGCCCAGGACATATTGTTTGGGGTCAAGAGCAGCAAGTTTTCATGTGCATTTGGTCCTTGGGACAAGTAGGCCCATCCCACTTCTGCACAAACCCTTTGCCTGCCAGTTTCCAGTACCACATTATGGACTAGGGAAGGCTAATGTCTGCAGTTAAGGTAATATTTTTGTCAATATGTTAATGCTGTTCAAACTTGTATTTATGGTTCATTAACCCCTTGGGTGCTCATGACGAGACCTCGCCCGTTCCGTGGAACGCTCGCATGCTGGGCTGATTCCCCTGCTGTGTTGAACGTTCCATTGGAATGAGCACCGGAGCGCTGTAGCTCATGACGAGCTGACCTCGTCATGAGCACCGGGGCGCTGTACGCGCCCCTGCCCCCCCAGCACAGCGGGGGGAAACAGCCCCGCACGGAAGGGGTTAATGGAAAGCCTTTATTATTAGGGTGAGCACTGTAAGTAAATGTTGTAAGATATGACTGCACTTCTGACAGTGTACAAAATTTTCAAAGTTAGCAATACGAGGCTATGTATAAAGCTCCCAGAATGCTCTCGATTTGAAGCAAATATCTGTACAAGTTTGAAAGCAAGATTGACGATTTCTAAAGCAGGAAAAAAACATTTAGCTAAACTACTGTAAAATTTCAGGTAACATTTCTTTGCAGCATAATTTAGCAACGTGTTGATGCATGCTAGTATTCATATATACCAGTAGGTAAAAAATCTAAAAAGGAAAAAAGTTACATGTAACAGTGTGCTAAAAAATTTACATTTCATGAAAAAAAAATTGAGTCATTAATTAGAAATAAATGAAATGATTTGGAGAGGCTCTAAAATGGTCGATATTTTACTATAGTGATGATTATATATATTATTTTTTTAAAGACATATTTACTGGAGCAGCTGAGATGTTAAAATGTTTAGTTCTTGCATTGTACAGAACATATTTTTATGTAGTGTGATACTGCAAGTTATGAGATGTTCGTCAACCTACGGGTTCAATGCTGGATATGTTTATGGTCTAATTTTCACTTGATTTTATATTAATAGTGGGAGGATATTAATATACCTGTTACTAAGGCTTCAGAGGATTATTGAAAGTAAGACTTGACGATACAGATATACCTAATCAAGGGCTCTTGCGAGATTGAGTCATGAATTATATGTACTCAGGACATTCTAAGATGGCCACTGGTTCTTATTTGTCATCTCATGACCGGTTTATCATTACGAGTATATAAGCTATTTCAAAATGGCACAATTCTTCCACGCCAGAACACATGCAAGGAGTACTCTCCGATCCCAATACTAGGATTACAGTAAGCCCCTCTCATGGGCTGTGGGGCCACCACTAACACCACTGTAACTATTATTATATTTGGCTGTTTGAATCATTTGCTCCTGCTTTACCGTTGCGTACTATTCTTCTAGCGTCATTAGCGTGTTTAGCTAATGCGCATGTACTATATACTGCAACATGTTCCCTCATAGCTAGAAACTTTTAATAAGCACTGTTTTGGATTATTTCTCGCTCATGCCCTTAACTGCTGACTTTTAGTGCTGATAGCGCATTTTGAATAATGAAAGTTTTCTATAGTCTGACACCCTTTCTTATCCAGAAACGTTCAGAAAGTACTTTATGACCTACTGTTGTACTGCTGCTGTGTGTGAAGCATGCATGCTCCTACTTTTGATAAGACTAGGGCCCATTTATTTAGGGCAAGCTTATAACAATGGATACCATTTGCGTACCGGAGGCTGTACTTTCTAGACTATGCCACTTGGTTTTTGGAACCAGTATACCCCGAACAAGAGGATGTGATTACATTATACTTGCTATTATGTATACTGCGGTATGATCTTATTGTCAACTTGTTTATTTACTCAGGACCCCGTGTCTACATAATAGTTAAATATGGAACACTTTTACTTTCACCTTATATGGAGGCAGAGATTTGTCTAGAGACATTTAAAGTTAACAATAAACATTGTAATGTTTTTATATTATTTGGCCTCAACTGGCGACTGGGATGTAAAGCTGGCAAACAGGGGTGAACACATGGTTCTGGGTAACCAGCTTGCATGATGTGAATTTTGCACCCTTGCCTATTTACATGACTTGTCGCTCTTTTTTTCCAATGTAAGTGGGTTAAGACCTTGACACCTATTTATTTATATATTTGTTGTTTTCATTTACTTGGAACTAATTACCATTATTTTTTCATGAAATGTATACTTTTTTGCCCCACTATGTTACGTGTACCTTTTTAGGTCTCATCCTCGAGACCTATTGCTGCCGAGATGTCTCTCAACGGAGACAGACCGGGGCACGAGCGGCGATTGGGGTCGGAGGACGCGCACGTCCAGCCCGGCGCCGTGCTCGTCTCCTAAACACATTCCCAAGTGAGCTTCTCGCATTCGCGTGAACACTCATACAGCCACACTCATGCATGCACACACACAGACACACACACAGACACACACACACATGCACACCCCCCACTATGTCTTGTATTTTGTTTGCTCACGATTGTCACTTTAGTTTTGCCTCATGTAATTAAAGTTTGCTTTTGTGTAATTTTTGTTGTCTCGTAATTTTCTCCTCATGTCTCAGTACTGTCTGTTCCTGTGAGAGTTCTGACGCCCCGGGGTGAAGTCCGCGCTAAACGCACATAAAATAATAAATATAAAACCATTACTATACACAGGCGGCCGCAGCGACGTCACGTGCGCAGCGCTGCATGGACACTAGTGAACTGACACTTAGTTAGTAGTGACCTGCTGCTGCCCACCAGCCACAATCTGTCGACGGTCCACTCCACAGTCCCGCACGACCGGCCGACAGACAGACGGACACTCGGCTCGCCTCGGGGCTGGGCTGGGCTGGGCTAGGCTGGGCTCTGCTACCGGCGCGGCCGCGCTCGCAGTTTTCCTGTGGCCAGAGCTGTCGCCGGCTCAGCTGAGCTGCCACAGTGGTGGTCAAGGTGCCCTGCAGCTGTGTTTAGCGGGGCTGCACAGGGGGACGCGGCAGGTGGCCATCATGATGCGTGAGAGACTGCGTCTTGTGCGCCCCAGCCTGCACTCTAATCCCCTGCCGCTTCTGCACTTCCTGCTCCTCCGCACGTGACGGCACTATCCCAGGCCGGCACGTCCGGATTAATCCTGGCCCCTATGGTGCGCCACCGTGATTGACAGCTCTGAGGCCGTATCGACTGAGCAGGCAGCCCGGCCCCCCTGCAGACTGGAATCTGAGGTAACCGCACCATTTCGCATTCTACGACACTCAAGACAACACCGCAAACTGGGGCTGGATCACATGTGGGCAGCAAATGTAAGTGCTAGTTTAAGTCACGGCCTATCCCATGGGCTTGGAAAAGAGGAGCAGTGGTATTTTGCCAGCATTGGCCGTGGAGAATGCTTAATTTGTGCTAGAACTTTAGGCGGGTGCACTGCATTTGTCTGGAAATTACCAAAAACAAAATAATTACAAAACTCAAAAACAAAACACAACAAGTAACGATACTGGTAAAACAAAAGACAACACAATATCCACAAGAGAATACTACCCAACATGACAGCACAATGACAATACAATGACAGTACAATGCATTAACACCACAACGGTAACACAATATGGCAACACAAATCAAAACATCAACACAACATGGCACTAACACAAGTCAAAGAAATACAATATACCCACAGCTCAATATCAGAAGACAATAGTACACTAAACCAAAAACACAAAGCCACAACACAACCACTAAACACCACATAAAGCACACCAAAGACACAAACAGCTATTCAGTTGTGTTGTGGTACTAGGTTGTGTTATTTTGCAATGTTACTTTGCATTGTTGTGTTGTGTTCCAGTAATTGTGTTTATGTGTTTTTGTATTGCTTTGGTGAGTTATTGTTTTTTGTTGGTGTGTTGCATTCTACTGCATATTTGCTGTGTCGTGTTTTGGATTGGTTGTATTGTTTTGTAGATGTGCTGTGTCGGTGCATTGTTGTGTTACACTGCAGTGGTGGTATCATGGGAGCTGTATTGTTGTATATACCCTAATGACAGTCTGTGCGCTAAAACATGGACATACATTCTTGTCACAAATTACTAACGCTACAATCCACATGATACATTGGTAAAACGTGTTTGCGCCAAGCAGTGCCCTCTTCAGCACTGCCCCAAGTAAATGTGAAAGCCTGGGCCAAAAATGTTTTGTGAACCGGCCTACGAATTCAAAATCTTCACTGTACGCACCCCCTGCTCTCCAGTACTAAGGTGTAAAAGCACCCCTTCCAGTGGATTGCGAACACCCAACATACTGCCTCTTTCAGTACCGTGATGTACCTCCCTTGTGCAGCACCAGTGTGCACTTCCAGTGCGGAGACCTCCAAGGCAACCAAACCCTGGCCTGGAACGCCTTCAGTACTCCCAGTAGTGGGACCTGCTCGCGCTCTAACACCTCAGCTCAGGCGCGTGACGCACCCTCATGCAGCAAGCACCTGCACGCGCTCACTGCTATGCATGGCATTCTGTGTCCCCAAACACCGTCGCGCGAGGCCTCCAGTGAGACGCCACTACCCTGCAGCACCCCACCTGCCGTATTAACGGCCCACCTGTAAAGCCCACCACTAGACAAAAGCCGCACCCCAAACTGAACCAGTATTTCCCAACAAATGGATAGTCTACCGCGTGGGGCGCGCAGGTGCATCGGAGGATGCAAATTACAAGTAAATTAAGATTTAAATTAAGTCAGACCTTATGGAAATATTCTGCGCCGCCGCGTGAGGTGAAAAGGGAGTGGGAACTGGACGGGAAATGGGAGGTCGAGATTGGGACCAGAGGTCTTCAATTCGTGGACAGAAGATGCCCTCTCATGGCTTGGTAATGAGGACAGTAGGTTTAGGTCTTCCTTCAGGCGGGCTCAAATCCATCCAGGGCTTTCATATTCCAAATACTTATTTTTCTGCGAAACGAGAGTGACGGCATCGAGGATTGTGAGCGTGGCATGGCGGTGGGCACTGCGTCCGGGCCTGACACAGTTGAAGGCAGGGTGCTCTATTACATGACGTTGCAACATCCCATACTACACACCTGCAGGAGTTAAGCTGAGGTGTCCCCGTGTTTACAAGGGACCGGGTCGATCGATCACCACTATTTAGGTTATATGTTTTCAAAAACGTGTTTAAAGGCAGTTCAGAAGAGAAAATAATTAATGTTTCTAATACCTGAGGGCTAGGTACAGCAGACCAGAACATTACGGCCTAATATACACAGGCATGGTCGCAAGCTGTCAGTTTTTAGGTCTCGTGCTCGAGACCTATTGTTGTTGAAATGTCTCTATAGGGAGACAGACCGGGGCACAAACGGCGATTGGGGTCTGAGGACGCGCACGTCCAGCCCGGCGCCGTGCACATCTCCTAAACACATTCCCAAGTGAGCTTTTCGCAATCGCGTGCGCACTCATACAGCCACACTCATGCATGCACACAGACACACACACACACACCCCAACTATGTCTTGTATTTTGTTTGCTCACGATTGTCACTTTAGTTTTGCCTCATGTAATTAACGTTTGCTTTTGTGTAATATTTGTTGTCTCGTAATTTTCTCATGTCTCAGTACTGTCTGTTCCTGTGAGAGTTCTGACGCCCCGGGGTCAAGTCCGCGCTAAATGCACATAAAATAATATATAAAACCATTACCATACACCGGCGGCTGCGTCGCGTGCGCAGCGCTGCGTGGACACTACTGAACTGACACTTAGTTAGTAGTGACCTGCTGCTGCCCACCAGCCACGATCTGTCGACGGTCCACTCCACAGTCCCGCGCGACCGGCCGACGGACACTGCTTGCCTCGGGGCTGGGCTGGGCTCTGCTGCCAGCGCTCGCAGTTTCCTGTGGCCAGAGCTGTCGCCGGCTCAGCTGAGCTGCCACAGTGGTGGTCAAGCTGCGTTTAGTGGGGCTGCACGGGGACTCGGCAGGTGGCCACCATGATGCGTGAGAGACTGCGTCTTGTGCGCCCCAGCCTGCACTCTAATCCCCCGCCGCTTCTGCACTTCCTGCTCCTCTGGACGTGACGGCACTATCCCAGGCCGGCACATCAAGATTAATCCTGGCCCCTGTGGTGCGCTACCGTGATGGACAGCTCTGAAGCTGAATGGACTGAGCGGGCAGACCCCCCCTGCAGACTGGAGTCTGAGGTAACCGCGCGTGCGCCGCACCATTTCGCATTCTAGTTTCCATGGCAACACAGTCGGACCTGTCCTGGCAGAGCAGAGAGATATATTGTAGCGCGGCGCCACTCTCACAAGCTCAGAGATCTCAGCTGCAGTCTGGTTAACTGTTTAGGCACTAGTTGGGCTGAGCAGCACTCTCAGAACAGTAGAGAGAGCCCCGGCACAATATTGCCCCGCGTGGTACGTTGGCTGAGTCAGGAGAATGGCCACTGGCTTCTCATTCGGGGCCGGTACCACCACCGCCACCCTAGGGGCGACCACAGGAGGCACCTCCACAGGTGGAGGGGGCTTCTCATTCGGAGCGGTGGCGCCAAGGTAAGGAGATTCGTTGAGTCTGCCCTATTTGTCTGTTTTCGAAGTTAGATAACCAGAGGCTATTCAACACCAGGGCTGAAGTTCTCGCTCCTTTTTATATGTACCCCCATCCTTGTTGTAGCCCCCAGCTTCGAGAATTGCAGAGGATGGCTAGATGTGTTTTATTAAGCTGTAACCTGAAACTCGTTTCTCTTTGTTGCACAGTCTGTGCGCCTAGTTTAACTCTTGTTGCAGTCTGCCTGGCCAGTGTGTATTAATCATTTGCACTACGTTCTGCCTGATGAGTGTATTTTTACCTCTTGTTGCCCAATGTGCCCGGCGAGTGTATTTTTACCACTACCTGCTTATTTTGCTTGGCTACTGTATTTTTTCTCTATGCTTCACTGTCTACACACCTATTGTGTTATTAACCATGCTACACAGTCTTCCTTTCCTGGCTAGTGTGTTTTTACCTCCTGCTGCACATTCTGTCTGGCCAATGTATATGTATCATTTGCTGTGCATTCTTCCTGGCTAGTGTATATTGCCATTTGCTGCCTATTCCGCCTGGCTAGTGTAATTGTACCCCTTGCTGCACATCCTGCCTGGTTAGTGCATAGCGTCCATTTTCTGAACATTCAGCCTGGTCAGTGTATGTTTACCTTCTGCTGTACATCCTGTCTATCTAGTGTATATCTATAATTTGCTGCACATTCTGCTTGGCTAGTGTAATTATACCTCTTGCTGCACAGTCTGTCTCGCTAGAGTATTTTTACTTCCTGCTGCACATTCTGCCTGGCTAGTGTATTTTTACTTCCCGCTGCACATTCTGCCTGGCTAGTGTATATCTACCTTGTGCTGCAAGTTCTTCCTGGCTACCATATATTTGACATTTGCTGTCTACATGGCCTACGTATTTTCTTGCCTATGTTTCCTGGTTGTGCTTGCTTTTCTTGCCTCTCTTCCCTGGTTGTGATCGTTTTTTCTTGCCTCTCTTCCCTGGGGCGTTACTGGGCAGAGGTGGGCGTGTGGTGAGGGGCAGTGGGTGCCGAGGGCACGGACGCCAGCGCACCGGCTGACCTGTGGCTCTGTGTGTGTGTGTGGCTCTGTGTGTGTGTGTCTGTCTGTGGCTCTGTCTGTCTGTCTGTGGCTCTGTCTGTCTGCGCGTGTCTGTCTGTCTGTCTGCGCGTGTCTGTCTGTCTGTCTGCGCGTGTCTGTCTGTCTGTCTGCGCGTGTCTGTCTGTCTGTCTGCGCGTGTCTGTCTGTCTGTCTGCGCGTGTCTGTCTGTCTGTCTGCGCGTGCCTGTCTGTCTGTCTGCGCGTGCCTGTCTGTCTGCGCGTGTCTGTCTGTCTGTCTGCGCGTGCGTGCCTGTCTGTCTGCGCGTGCCTGTCTGTCTGCGCGTGCCTGTCTGTCTGCGCGTGCCTGTCTGTCTGCGCGTGCCTGTCTGTCTGCGCGTGCCTGTCTGTCTGCGCGTGCCTGTCTGTCTGCGCGTGCCTGTCTGTCTGCGCGTGCCTGTCTGTCTGCGCGTGCCTGTCTGTCTGCGCGTGCCTGTCTGTCTGCGCGTGCCTGTCTGTCTGCGCGTGCCTGTCTGTCTGCGCGTGCCTGTCTGTCTGCGCGTGCCTGTCTGTCTGCGCGTGCCTGTCTGTCTGCGCGTGCCTGTCTGTCTGCGCGTGCCTGTCTGTCTGCGCGTGCCTGTCTGTCTGCGCGTGCCTGTCTGTCTGCGCGTGCCTGTCTGTCTGCGCGTGCCTGTCTGTCTGCGCGTGTCTGTCTGTCTGCGCGTGTCTGTCTGTGCGTGCGTGTCTGTCTGTGCGTGCGTGTCTGTCTGTGCGTGCGTGTCTGTCTGTGCGTGCGTGTCTCTGTGCGTGTGTGGCTCTGTGCGTGTGTGGCTCTGTGCGTGTGTGGCTCTGTGCGTGTGTGGCTCTGTGCGTGTGTGGCTCTGTGCGTGTGAGGCTCTGTGCGTGTGAGGCTCTGTGCGTGTGAGGCTCTGTGCGTGTGAGGCTCTGTGCGTGTGAGGCTCTGTGCGTGTGAGGCTCTGTGCGTGTGAGGCTCTGTGCGTGTGAGGCTCTGTGCGTGTGAGGCTCTGTGCGTGTGAGGCTCTGTGCGTGTGAGGCTCTGTGCGTGTGAGGCTCTGTGCGTGTGAGGCTCTGTGCGTGTGTGGCTCTGTGCGTGTGAGGCTCTGTGCGTGTGAGGCTCTGTGCGTGTGAGGCTGTGTGTGTGTGTGAGGCTCTGGGTGTGTGTGTGTGAGGCTCTGGGGGTGTGTGTGTGAGGCTCTGGGTGTGTGTGTGTGAGGCTCTGGGTGTGTGTGTGTGTGTGAGGCTCTGGGTGTGTGTGTGTGAGGCTCTGGGTGTGTGTGTGTGAGGGGCTCTGTGTGTGTGGGGCTCTGTGTGTGTGGGGCTCTGTGTGTGTGTGTGACTGTGTGTGTGTGGCTCTGTGTGTGTGTGTGGCTCTGTGTGTGTGTGTGGCTCTGTGTGTGTGTGTGTGTGTGGCTCTGTGTGTGTGTGGCTCTGTGTGTGTGGGTGTGGCTCTGTGTGTGTGTGGCTCTGTGTGTGTGTGGCTCTGTGTGTGTGTGGCTCTGTGTGTGTGTGGCTCTGTGTGTGTGTGTGGCTCTGGGTGTGTGTGTGGCTCTGGGTGTGTGTGTGGCTCTGGGTGTGTGTGTGGCTCTGGGTGTGTGTGGCTCTGTGTGTGTGTGGCTCTGTGTGTGTGTGGCTCTGTGTGTGTGGCTCTGTGTGTGTGGCTCTGTGTGTGTGTGTGTGTGTGTGGCTCTGTGTGTGTGTGTGTGTGTGTGTGGCTCTGTGTGTGTGGCTCTGTGTGTGTGTGTGGCTCTGTGTGTGTGTGTGGCTCTGTGTGTGTGTGTGGCTCTGTGTGTGTGTGTGGCTCTGTGTGTGTGTGTGGCTTTGTGTGTGTGTGTGGCTTTGTGTGTGTGTGTGGCTGTGTGTGTGGCTCTGTGTGTGTGGGGGGCTCTGGGTGTGTGTGGGGGGCTCTGGGTGTGTGTGGGGGGCTCTGGGTGTGTGTGGGGGGCTCTGGGTGTGTGTGGGGGGCTCTGGGTGTGTGTGGGCATCTGTGTCTGCTAATACACTCGACTACTCTCTAATGCCATTGTAAATGACAATACCATTTATTTATGTTTAAAAAAACAAAAAATGAAAAGAATGCAATTTGCAATGCCAATAGCTCTAACTTTAACAAAGACGAGACCATTGCATTGTAAATGCTTGTTTCCTTTTGGATTTTGCATCAACTGATGGGTGAAGGTACCATAGTGCTGTGCACCTGTATATATATTAACATATGGTTATTTCTTTTTTTAGCCCTGAGGAAGTCAGAGACGAATTTGCCACTATGACAAAACACATGTTGGCTGTGTAAAGTGTATAGCGGCTGTACATTAAATAAGGAATCAGTGAAGTTTTTTGTGGATCAAATACAAAACAACTGAAACATCACAACTCCTTGTTGGATGTTTGAACTTTTCTGAATTTGAGTGCCCAGGACATTTGACTGTCTATATTTTAACCCTCTCTCTTTGGATTATATTTGGTTTGTTAGGTAGCCAAACCCTGCCCTAGAGCACCTTGCATTGGTTTGATAATAATCTACATTTCCCTGTTAACTTGTGGTAAGCACCCGTCTGCCTGGCTTCCGGCCCCCTCTTACAGTAGTATCAAGTAGGTCTGTTCGCAAAATACCACACTGGTCATAAATACGCTGGTTGCAAAGCACCTCCTTTATATTATTGAACACTTTGTTCCTCGCATTCCTTGCCATTATTAATGCATGGATGATAGTGTGTCAGTGTTTACAATACTGACACACCACTATGATACTCAGGAGGCCGGGCCATCTGGTTTTTGATTAAAAATGAATAAAAGGATCAGAAAAGTCTCGTCACTGTGGCCCCTTTGCTGCGGAAAATTAGGTTTCATTACGGAATGGCTGAAAGTCTGTTTTCATTCTTCTGCATTATACGCGCTGCACTGGTAGATGGAGTGGAAGTGTAACATGGTAGGAGATGGGCTTAATGGTAGCTCAGACATTTTGGTATCATACAAGTCAATCTACAGAGCGCCTAGAATCGTGACCTTCCGCTGGAAATCTAGCATCGCTTTTATGTTAAAATATTTTAAACAGCACGGATTTTGCTAACCTATGAAGCTTTCCCGATTGAGGTTTGAGCACTTTTACATATCACGTCTTCTGTTGCTCGAAAGTGAAGGAGAGTGATTCAGCATTTCATGTCCTGTTCAGTTGATAGTGAAACTGGCACTGAAGAGTGCCCTGTTTAACTAATAAACCACTTATGAGCGGGTACGAAGAAAAACATAAACACCTATAAATTGAGCGGTTCACAATGCATACATTCAGAGAGAAGACCTGATGTGTGGCGAAGCCATCATAGTTTCCCAGTTGAGTAGCCTTGAGAGCGTTCAAATGACTTAAAACTACACCACCTCAACATTGTCACATGCTTTCTAATTAACTGAATTAACACATAAACGTTGAACTATGGATTGAGTGAATACTGAGGTGCATGGCTGCGCACAGAGCGTAGGTGTCCAGGCTCTCTGCTATCAACCTGCGTATTTAAGAAGGCTGCTTTGCTGAATTTCCCCAGTACCTATTCATGCAGCATTTAAGCACTGTGACCCTCTTGAAATGATCGCACTCTTCTCTTTCAAAGGAGGAATGACAACAGTGTACGCAATAGAGTGGATTAGGAGAATTTCGATAGTGTCAGGATGGGAGAAAATAAATACATGCATTTTGAGTCTTTCATCTTTATTCATCATAGTGATGTGAAAGAGATTGTATTGTACTGAAACTGTAGTATGAACGCTGTAGCATAAGTGGTAGATGATGAACATGGAGTTCTGTAATTTGGGGCATACCCATTAACATAAAAACTAACCGATCATGTAGAACAAGCATTTACAATGCAATGGTCTCGGCATTATTAAAGGTAGAGCTATTGGCATTGCTCATGACATTTTTTTTCTTTTTTTTTTTAAACATAAATAAATGGTATTGTCTTTTACAATGGCAATAGGTGAGCATTAGAGAGTAGTAGAGAGTATTCACAGAGCCACCCACACTCACAGAGCTACACACACACACACACACACACACAGAGCCACCCACCCACACCCAGAGAGCCACCCACACACACAGAGCCACCCACACACACGCAGCCACCCACACACACACACAACCACCCACACAGAGAGCCACCCACACACATAGAGCCACCCACACAGAGAGCCGCCCAGACACAGCCACCCACACACAGCCACACACACACCCACCCACCCACACACACAGCCACCCACACACACATCCACCCACACAGAGCCACCCACCCACACACAGAGCCACCCACCCACACACAGAGCCACCCACCCACCCACAAACAGATCCACCCACCCACACACAGATCCACCCACCCACACACAGAGCCACCCACCCACACACAGAGCCACCCACCCACACACAGAGCCACCCACCCAAAAACAGAGCCACCCACACACACACAGCCACCCACACACACACACAGCCACCCACACACACACACACAGCCACCCACACACACACACACAGCCACCCACACATACACAGAGCCACACACACACACTTAAACACCTCTAGCTAACACAAAGCCTTTCCACTTAGCATACATTTGCACGGACAGTGCACAGCCACAAACTGTCTCATCCTGCAGTAGATCAATGATACATGCCGCATCTGGAGCACCTTTCCATTCAACATGCAGGCACGCAGAATGCAACTGGGGAATTTCAAGTGCAGCAAAGCATTGTACTGTACAGTACTAACGTATCGTCCATGTTGAGTACTAAAACATACACATTCCAGCCATCATCTGGCTACTGTATGCTCCACCAGTGCCCCCTGCTGTAGAATTCAGAACACTGTCCCCAATGAATAGCGTGCACTGCACTAGAGACGAACCCATAGTCACAAGTGTTCACTATTCCGCACAAGCTTTCTTCTGTCAGGTGAGCCCTGACCCCTCTCCCCCCCCCCCCCCCCACCATACACACATACCCGTCGTGCAGGCACCAACAACAGCATGTCAGTGATGTGCGTGCAGAGCGTCAGAAGCAGTAAGAAAACCCTAGTGACAGGAGTGCACTGCATAAGAGACAACCTCCGTTACCAGTTCACAGCACCAGCACATCAGTGACAGGAGAGCACTGCAATATAAGCAGCACCCAGCTAGGAAAAAAATCAGTATCAATATGAGGAGAGTAACCCTTATACGTCAAGGGAACAGGGTAAAGTAAAGCTCAAACAAAGTAAAGGGAGTTCCCTTGAGTTTGCTGAATTTAGACTGGTCAGTCTATTGTCTAATAGGTGACCCACACACATTCAATCACTCCACAATATGTGTGTCTAAATTTAGGAAAGAAATCAGTCCTGCGCACCAAAATAAAAGTGGCCCACATTAGTGAACTAGAAAGCCCAAAAAAGTGCCCATGTTTACAAACTGGTGCAATTTTAAACTTGTGAAGGCATTATTTTTGCAATGTATGGATTTAAGCTTGCTGCAGGAAATGATTGTTTCCAGGGAGAGATCAACAGTAAAACCAGCCCAGCAGACATAAAACAGGCCCACGAACATCCAAAATATAAAACCTGCCCACACTCTTACTCTTAGACCAGCCTATCAGGCACTGCCTGCCTGCCCGATAGGTCTGTCGGACACTGTCTGTAATAGACACGGTTTATGCCCCGTAACTTCTGGGAAGTCAGGTCACAACCCTGCAGAAATTCTAATGTCTGCAAGGGTGATGAGAGCGCGGTAAATCCTATTCTAAAACTAAGCCTGTTTCTACGTGAGTTTTCCAAAGCTGCATTCTAATATTGCCGAGCAGTTTCTGATTACACTAGGGCAGTTTAATGACATTTATAGGAAATTATATCGAAGTTTAAAGGGCTATGCTCTCAATAGAGTTGATGAAAATCACTACTGTGGCTTAAAGAGTTGAAATAAAACGACATTTTGAAACCCGAGGAATAGAGAGGGAGAATAACGTGTGATTTATTATTAGAAAGAGGCCGGAATGCTTTCTTTGCCCATATCTAGAACCGATTACCGGTAAGCATCTTGCGCACATAAGTGCCAGAGGGATGTTCTGGGCCGACAAATGCCGGATGTACTTTTTTAATCAACGGGGAGGGGCTGTCTGCTCTGGACTCAGTTGGGGCGATGGCGAAGCGCTGCAAATACCGGCGCGTTTCCTTTCTGCGGAGGCAGCTACCCTGCTGACCGCGGTGGCACCGCCTCGCCTTCCGCGCGGGAAACCGTCTTATCTTTCCCAGCTGGTCTTTCATCCCCTTGAAGTGTAAATCCGCGCCCGGCGGACGGCCGACTAATGAACGCCGGGAGCGGGATCAGAGCCCGGTTACTGCTCGCCCCCGGAACCGGGCCCGAGAGGACGCGCGCCTCGGCGCTCCGGAGGGACGCGCAGAGACGCGGGCGTCTGAAGGAACGGGCGTCATCCCACCCAAGGCCTTGATGCAACGCGAGAATCGGCAGTAATTGATAAAATACATACTCGCATTTCCCAAATGGCCATCAAAAGAACATCTGAGCAACATGAAAGTGATTCGTAACACCATCTAAAAACTAGTACGTCACACTTTTTAGGGTTCGATTCCGAGCCAGGTGGGTAATTGGCGTGCATACGTACATGTAGCAGACTTCTGCAGGTACACAACAAATGACACCGTGTCTTTTTTCTACAGGCAATTACTTTTTCTAATGCAGAATACCCTTTACCTCATCAACTGGAAATCCTGCTTACTACAAAATAAGCGGGAGGGGGGCGGGAAACAGACGCTCTGAAATGCACACACGAGCGGGAGGGGGCGGGAAACACACACACGGACTGCAAAAATACACGGAGAGCGGGAGGGGGCGGGAAACAAACAGGGGGCGGGAAACACACACACGGACAGCGAAAATACACGGAGAGCGGGAGGGGGGCGGGAAACAGACAGGGGGAAGAAGGCACGGAGGGAAACAGCCACGATCTTACCTTCACTGCGAAGGATCGAAAATGGCGGACACAAGCTCCGAGATTTTTTCCGATTTGGGGGCGTGGTTTTGATGTTCTGAGTGACGGACAACGTCACTGTCTAAAGAACATCAAAAATTACGCCCCCAAATCCGAAAAGGACGGAGCTTGTTTGGAGTGACGCATCTCTCCTCCAATGGCTGGCCTCCGTTTAGGAAGCCAGCCAATGAAGGAGAGAGGGGGCACGGAGGCGGGACCTTCGCCGCTACTCAAACTCATTAAATCTCCGGCCTAAGACTGCGCAAGCGCAGCCTTTTAGGCCTTCGACCTAAAAAGGAATGGAAAGATTCTCTAATTTGCAGGCAGAATGTTCCTAATTTGCTTAAGTATTATTAGACGAACTCCAAGACAGGTTAATTTCGTTAAGGAACATGACAAGATTGTAGAGGCCATATTGGATGAGTGGGGGTTATAACACAAAATATGAGTTGCCATGTTTTTGCTGCAGCCCAAGCAGCATAAATGATGCTCTTTCTGTGGAGGCTGCAATGCAGTTAACCCACCACCTTCTGACGAAGACAATACATT
This sequence comes from Lissotriton vulgaris, assembly GCF_964263255.1. Taxonomy (NCBI): domain Eukaryota; kingdom Metazoa; phylum Chordata; class Amphibia; order Caudata; family Salamandridae; genus Lissotriton; species Lissotriton vulgaris. The sequence goes on along the minus strand of NC_141695.1, from coordinate 1,082,648,574 downwards.
CCATATGTGCTGCCACCAGCTCTTACACAGAATGGGATTATTTTTAGTGGATGTGCACACTGTTCACAAACTAAAGGCCATTAATCACAATGAGGGGACCAATGGTTGAGGGGCTCTTTTGAAATATTCCAACACTGTCATTGTGTGTCAGAGAAGCCGCTCCCTCCACAAGCATCCTGTAGGTTAATGATCTCTCACCCTGCTCCCACCAAGAAACGCTTGACAATATAATGGCTATTCAGATTAATGATTTTACCCAGTATAAAGCTTTTAGGTCAAACCTACCAGAAATCCAAGCTGATGGTTGCTAAAGACCATTTGTGAACTTACAGTGGTCTTACTGCCCCAACATTGCTTACCACTGATTGTCATTATTTTCAATCGCATTTGCTTGCTTCCTATTGAATTGATTACTTTCCTCTTCTTGCGTTTGTCCCGCCCCTGGAGCATAGCATCTTTACAATCCTTGGCTGAATTGTATCCTTATACTGTCCACATTTTTCTTAATCACTTAGAAATCCATGAGAACAGCCATGTTTTCTTGTTCTCATGCTCGTTCTACTTCATCCCTCCAAAAAAGCCGAAATCCCTCACTGTGTTGCCCACCACTGCTCCTAGACTGTCTTTAAAAGGCAACATTGATATTTTTGCTGGGGTATGCCTTAAGAGGAGACCTCAAGAGCTGTTTTTGTTTCAGCTCCTGCATTCCATGAACTGCATTAAAGAACAAACTTTGGCACAAAAGGGCTTTTATGGCACTGGGAGAAGGGTGGTCTACTGCACTCACTCAGCTGGCATCTGAGACAGAAAAGGTACTTAGCATGAAACTTCTCCCGGAGGGCCACAAACCTATCACCGAAATGGCGAAAGAAGAATTCAAGACATAGAAATAGCTTAGATGTCCGAAGGATAGCAGGAGTTCTACTACAAAAGAACCCTGAGCTTGAAAGAGAGCTAATTTTAAACGTGATCAATCTGCTTTAGAATTTGAAACTCGTGGAAGGAGTTCAGAGTGGGGATCTTCCTTTAGGAGGAGTAACTTGGAAATAGGAATTCAAAACTCATAGCAAGATACAAACCCTCGCCTGCATCAGAATAGTAAGGTAACACAATAGCATCCTATTCTTGCGTATGTGATAGCTGGGCAGCAGAAGATCCTTGCAAAGCACTTTGTTCAATAACACGCCAAAAAAAAAAAAAAAGAGCTTGTAATGAGTAGATTTTGATTCATTAATTGTGACAGCGATCATGAAATGCATAGGATCCACATGGATCACACGAGCAAAATATATTAAGACTGCAGAGTAAAGGTTTTCTTGCTATGATACTTTTTGGATTTTTATCCGGTTAGTGCCATCATACACTAATGGAGAATTCTATAGGCGACATTGAAAGCCTGTATCATGTTCAAAAGCAGCTGCATCATTTACAATCATAACCAGTACCCATGCTTTTCTTGCAGACATGCTCACTGAGGAGGAGAAGGATTGCTGTTGCTCACCTCAAAACCCAAGAAGATCATCTGGGTATTCCGCAAGGATCATCCTTCAACCCCACCCTCTGCGACACATACATGACCCCCCCCCCCCACCTCCCCACCCCTCACCCAGCACCATCTGAACGCATGGACTCAACATCATCTCCTAGGCCAACAACACCCAGCTCATCATCTCTCTGTTAGAAGACCCCTCCGCAACCAGAGCCAACTTCCTCAGCTGTATGATGAACGTCGCCGACTGGATGAAGGAAAACTCTCTCAACCTCAACACGGACAAGACAGAAGTCCTCATCTTTGGGAACAACACCTCGCCATGGAATGATGCATGGTGGCCTGCTGAACTCAGCCCATCCCCCATCCGACAGACCACAGCATCATATTGGACAGCAAGCTATCTGTGAAGAAACAGGTAAGCGCAGTCTCCTCCGACTGCTTCCACACCCTATGCATGCTCCACAAGATCTTCTGGTGGCTCCCAGTCAACACCAGGAGGGCAGTAATGCAGGCTGGACTACAGAACACACTATTTGGGAGTCACCACACGCCTCCTGGTGAGACTACCGACAATGCAAAACCCAGCGGAAGAACTCATCTTCTCCCTCCCCAGACAAAACCACATCACACCCTAGCTCAAGAAGCTACACTGGCTCTCGATCCAGAAGAGATACCAGTTCAAGTGCTGACCCATGCGTACAAAGCCGTGAATAATGAAGGACCAGCATACATCAAAAAACACATAACCTTCCAACAACCGACCAGATACCTACGATCCGCCTCCCTCTTCCTCGCAGACACAGCCCGGGTCCGCCAAGGTAAAAGCAGAGGACGCTCCTTCTCACACCTGGCGGCCACAGCTTGGAACAACCTTCCCCTGCACCTCAGGTCCGTCCCATCATTCCAGGACTCAAGACCTAGCTGTTCGAATGAACAGATCATCACAAAGCAGTTAGCAATTTCAACGTCTTGAGACCCTCACATATAATAAACTACACTTTATAAATCCTTGATTGATTGACTTGTATACTTGCCTTTGACCCTGTAACAGTGCTTCTATGCCTCCGGGGCTAAGCTCACAGTACACAAATATCACGTGCATAAATAGAAAGAATGGAACATGCTAATTCCCTTGATTGAAATAAGAAATGTAGTACGTCCAAAACACGAATCGGGAATATCTAATCGTACTTTTATTTTTACAACAATTTTCACACAGCCCGCATTGACTAAATCGTTTATTACACGTATTTGGCATTAATAAGTGTGGTTCAGTAATAAATACCTCCTCGAGCAGAGGCCAACTGTATGCCTTTAAAATAAAGTATACCACTTGACACACGTTTATCGTCACATACATACTATGTTGTATATGTCTGGACAACAAATTTGATAAAAATATTACAACGGAGAGAATAATGTAAGGCTCGTACAAACACCATCTTCTGACAGCAGCAAGTGTCAGGGTCCGTTTTTCGACATGTGCTACTGCTGCCCTAAAAAGACCGCCTTATTAAGTTCCACTTCTGTCTCTTCAAACAGGTTTGTTTAGTCCTGTTTTTCAAAATGTGCTATCCCAGTCTCCAACTATACAAGCACCCACTATTCCCGATGAGCACCCACCACCGGGGAAACACAAATGTATACTTCTACCAAACTCCTTCAACTTTACCCTTGGTCTTTGGCTAATGATTGACTCCAGTCGCTCCCAATAACCTTAAGCCGGTCCCCAGAAACCTTACCTCCTTGTACTACTGAACCTTTACATTTTACGCAGCATACCTATACCGTGATGGTATTCTTCAATGTCAAACAGGGCTATGGTTTCAATACTTTCACTTTGTGGCCCCAGTCCCACCCTTCTGCCAACTCATCTCCACTACTCCATCTCCTGTCACTACCAGAACACAAGTCGTATGGTTTTCTTTTTGTACAGTTTGACCTTTCTACTGACAAAGCCCCTGTTACGGTCCGTATTATTAGGCTCCAAACCTGCCCACCTTGGTTGCCTACTAGACTCAGGTCCCGGGCTGAGAGCATACGTTGAGCCTGTTTCCTTGCTACAAGACAGAAAACCGTCCGGATCACATACCGTTTGAAGTCCCTCATTAGCCTTCTCCGTGCCGGCGTAGACATTGCTGTGTGATGAAAAAAACCAAAATAACTCTTCAAACTTTCCCTAATGCAGAAATGACCAGTACGCCTCCTTTAAGAACCCGGAGTACAAACAACCCTGGGATGACGCGCAGCGACACCCAACCCAAGGGAAGCAGAACATTCGGCAGGATGAAACCACATCGCGGGTGGAACTACAAAGTTTAGCTCTGCCATAACCGGAAAAACCAACTCGCAGTTCCGCAAGATTGCAAACTCGCTATCGCCACTGACTGTATTTATTAAAAAATACGTTTTTAGAAATTCCACTGCACGTTCCCGCATGTGCTAGTACACTGTATAATAAAAAAATACTCCCCCCACTAGTCCAATGATGGTACATTCCAAGCACAAAATTCGTAAGATTAAAGCGACCACATGAAATAGGACTGAAGGGACAAGTGTTCTCGTTGAACGAGATAAAGAAGGGACTATTACATAAACGAAGAACGCCTTTTGCCGCCGTCTTACGCTTGCATAATCAAAGCGGCCATTTGTAACGGGAGCACTTTCGGCAGGTTAAAAGATCAGCCAGACCGTTTATAATTATTTAATACACATATCAAACACCCTGATTTAAATTAACTGAGAAAATTGTTAAATATGTATATTTCTGGACAACATTTGCCCAGCGGCCCCCTTCGACAGATTTCGATAATTTCTTTACTTTGAATCTTTTAAGGTTATACTTTTTGTTTATATAGTTATATGCTCAATCGGGATGCGATTGAGTTTGATTGTAACTTATATCTATACTAAAGTCGCCGTCGTTGGAAGGATATTAAACTGCAATGATTATTCACAGGATCTGACATAGTACTACCGCTGACCTCCCCAATTTCACAGAAGTAATGTGACATAATAGAATCGAAAACAATTTCTTTGAAGAAAGTAAATGGTCCACACGAGGTATCGGTAAAATGCGTTACAAGAGCCCATAATGAATGTAGAAATACCATACAAATATCCGTAAAACATTAAAGAAGCGTCTTAAATTTCACTACTTCGCAATAATTTTTTTTCCATTTTCACAAACTTTATTCGACAATTAAGTTATAAAAGTATACATACATATATTACACAAATGTTGATTAAAAAGTCGTTAAAAATCCATACAATAAATATTTTAAAAAGTATTAAACTAGAATAGACTATGCCGAATTACAATTTAAAAGGGGGATAAAAACAATTTCATCAACATACATTTATCCAGAGGAGTATTGCAAAAGATTCACAAGGGTTAGCCCTAGTATACATAGGCAGATACAGCTTAATCTTCACATAGTTACAGCTGTGTATTGTGTGCGGATTACCCAAGCCCATTTCAAGAATTTAGCCACAGCAACAGCAATTCTAGGTGTCGAGTCTGTAGTTAAAATTCTCAAGGCCTCAGCATGCCTGTGTATCCCAAGCAGTTTACATAAAGGCTTGATCCACATCGTTCTGGGGGCAGTGTACAGGGGACAGAAGAATAAAAAGTGACTTATTGACTCGTGTTCCTCCCCACAATTGGGACATCTGTCGTTTCCACTTTTATCTGCCCATTTAACCGTAAAAGATCTTACTGGGAGTGATCCAACCCTAAGCTGGAAATAGAGCTTGCGATCCTGTTGTTTACCAATAATATCCCAATATTGTTCCAGTTTTGGTTGGGCTTTAATGTCCATGAAACGACTAGTTAGATGAGCGGAGAGACCCTCTGACCTTACTTCTGTGATCACCATCTCCCAATACTTTTCTTTTAGGAATTTTTTAGAGGGAAATTGAACGTTTTCCGGGTCCTCCCATAAGTCACTCATTCCTAATTTGAAGTGTATCGACCTGATGTTCTTAAGCCAATGTATTCTTTGGCACGTGTCCTTAGCCATTATCTCCCTTAAACCCTGGGCATAATGCTGTAGTTCTTCTGTTGTCCATAAACGGCGCCAGTAAAGGACTGGACGCAAAAAGGCAAGATCCTGGACCGCCTTTTTTCCAAGATCCCACATTAGCGGTATTAACGGGGTACTTATAGGAACGCTAGTAGCTTTTCGGAGGAATTCATTTTCAGCTAGCGTTAGCTTTCTAAGATCTTCAAAACCCCAGAGTTCGGCTCCGTATAGGGCCGAACCTAAGACCTTCATCCCGTATACTTCCAATAAGGGGCTAATGGGCTTAGTTATTGAGGAGGTACATTTTTTCAAAAGGATGCCTGCCTGCTGGCGGAGTTTTAGGACCGCAATGTCCATTTGGTTAGACCACCCCAGGTCTTTCTGAAGGGTAACCCCCAGGTAGGTGAAAGCATCTACCCGCTCCAGCGGGGAACCATTCATATTAATCAGCCCTCTAAAAGGTCTATTTGTCCCGCACGTTTTACGACCCGTCAGAACCATATACTTAGTTTTTGTCGTATTTATTTCTAGGCCCCTATTCAAACAAAAATCTTCAAACCGCTTCAGTGCTTGCTGGAGTCCACTCGGAGTCTTTGAGATGATGAGAGTGTCGTCCGCGAACATGAGGATCGGGACCCGCTCACCGGACATCGCAGGGGCATCGGTCGGCACCAGGGAGAGGAAATCTGCAACCCCATTCACGAAGAGCGAGAATAAGGTGGGCGCCATGACGCAACCCTGCCTCACTCCACGCTCCACCGGAAAGGGGTCGGTAACCTCCCCCTGGGAACCCCACCGTACCCGAGCGAAGGTATCCTCATGCAGGCGGACAATCAAACTCAGCAATTCAGGTGCCATCCCCAGGTCTGCTAGAACTTTCCATAGTGTATTACGAGGGGCCAGGTCAAAAGCCGCTTTTAAGTCAACAAAAACGCCATACAGAGTGCCCTTTTCCAGGACTACGGTACGCCAGTATAACATAATGAACCGGAAGACCTGGTCTATGGTTCTTGTTCTTGGGTGGACACCAGCCTGGAGGTGACTTAAAATATTGTCATTATCCATCCAGGACTGAATTCTGCCCAAAACCAGCCGTCCCATGATTTTTTGTAGGCAGTCAATTAGACTTATTGGTCTATAATTGGCTGCAAGTGACTTATCACCCTTTTTATACACCGGCACAATTTCTGCCCCTTTCCATGAGATGGGCACTTCCATCCCTTGGGCTATGGCATTTGCCACATACAAAATATAAAATCGCCAGCGCCCTCTGTTGTTCAGAAATAAATCTGCGGGGACCCAATCCATGCCGGTAGCACGACCCTCAGTGACTTGGTCCAATACCCTATCCACATCATTCAAGGAGAAGATAGGTTCCTTGTACACAATATGGAGATAGGTTCCATCGCTATTACCAGTGGCACTAGCAGCATATTGGGGCTTGAAATAGTCGACCCAAGAATTGCGGTCAACATTATTATGAGGGCTCTCTCAATGTCCTCCCCTGTCCCATTTAAAGATTTCCCAAAAAAGTTTGGGATTCTTTGCAGAGCACGCCACTTTCAAATCCTGCCACAGGCCCTCTTCCCAGTCCCTTTTAGCAGCAAGTTGCTTGAGCCTGTAGTTCGCACGAGACAGTCTTAATGCACCCATGTCTTTAGACTTTAAGGCTAGACCCAAATCCCTCCTAGCTTGGCGACAGGAGCTATTATACCAGCTCTCTGGTTTTTAGCTGTGATTCTTCTTTTTCCTAAACTGGGTTTACAGAAGTATGTTTTCAGTTTTGTAAAGAGCCTATTGTGTGCCTCTAGAAAAAGATAAGGGGGAGAACCTTTCAGTATAACGTCCTCCATAGCCTTTACGCCCCTTCCAGGTCTCCCTCGATGAAACAAATTATTTGCAGATGCTCAGCGACTTGACACCATTTAAGGTGTCGCTCATTGTTTGCCATAACTAAATCCGGGTAACAATGCCCTTGATGAGCATCATCCCCTGTATGAATACCCAAGTTAAACTTTGCACTCAGAGGGTTATGGTCGCTTTCAATACGTAAAAAAAAAAAACTACAAGAAGATAGACGGAGGGTCCCAGGGAATATTTAGCGACCACACAGTTACAGCCCCCTACTCAAATCTATAAATACAAAACAAAATAACTGTGGGTCGAAAGATGTGTCAAATGAAATGTTTCTAAATGAGTCAGTGTGTGCTGAAAGTTGTTAGAAAAGCACACAACCAGAAATCGCACTGTATGGGAAGGAAATCCATCCTTTACCGCCCTTTCATCCTTTGAACCACTCCCCAAAGTGGAGAGTCCAAGTTGTTGCCACCTTGTCAGGGAAAGGCTAGTGTTGTGCAATTAGGCGTTACAGAAAGTGCTGTATAGTAACTGAGGAGCAGTGCAAAAATGAGTTGTGAAAACCAAGAGAGGAAAGAATGTGCTCTAAGATAAAATTGAATAATGAACGCAAACAGACTTTATTCTGGTGCCGTTCATTTCCAAACTTAAAAACAATTCAGTGCAAAATTGCCAGTGATTAACCCTAATAGTCACTGGCCCAAAGTGATGGTCGACATGTTTCTGCGGTAATTTAAAGATCACTAAGTATCTCCCTCTTCTTCAGGACCTATAACATTTGCTACTGCTCAAAAGTGCGATATAAAAAGGATTTCTGATACAGATATCACCTGTTCAAACCTGGTAGTCCTCTTAATTGTGCAGGAGATGTCCCAGGAAAGACGTCATCAAGACACAGACAACATAGATAAAAGACACATACAAAGATAAAAACGACATTACCAAGATTAGTGTAAGTCATCTCATATTGCCAACTGATTATATGGAAAACCTATATGACCAGCTTGCAGTCGCTAGGTCACTCAAGTCCCCTCGCTCACCTATAGGGTAAGAGGAACGTGCCTCTCCTCACCTGGCCACAGCTCAGGAAGACAGTGCACCGCTCTATAATATAGAGAAAGTGATATGTGAAAGTCAATTAAAAACAAATCGAGTGCCAGTTATTACAGCGCTCCCTAATGTCTGGAAGAGATACCATTGTCCATATTAAGTCTCCCTTATTCCTTATGTTTCTCCAGAAGTCTCTTAGCTATTATACATCTGCTCATATTCCTATATTAGGATGAAGGTAAATGTACTACAATTACTGCTCAGAGAAGTCTCCAAACTGAGTATTTAACCATCTTTTTATCAAAGCCCGTTCGTATACTACAAAGACAGAGACTGCCCAGTGCGCTTATGATCTCCGTATGTCTGATCCCAGACTAAGCGTATGGCCATTCGTATCATTCACGCTCTATCTTTGTGGTTGCTGTTATCCATATTATAGTAGTATGTCACATTTGATACGTTGATGGTTCGAGTGAAAAGCTCTCTTACTACGCTCTTAATACGCCATTCGAAACATGGTACATGCGGTTATGAACCTGGCACATATTATACTGCATGCTTTTCCACACTTAAGCCGACATTCATTCGGTACATACACACATAGACGCGGGATAGTATGGGCTTACCTGCCCGTCGGTACACTCAGCAGCTGTCTGGGCTGTCTGGGGAGGTGCCGGGGCTGGGTATGTTACCGTCATTAGTATGTTTCTGTTCGTAGCGCGATTGGTTAACAGTGACATCACTCATACGCGACAAAGTATGCCGGGAGATGTAGTACGGATCACCTTTGTGTACCGGTATTGTTTCTGCTTGTTATGCCAAAACTACTTAAAGCTGGGCCACGAACAATACAGAAAAAAACAGATAGGTTACCATTGCCTACTCTCAAAACAACAAAACAAGTTGCCCAAGCATTGAATGTGGATATATTGTACGTGCCCCAAAATGCTCCCGAATGAGAGCGCTCTTAGTGCGCCCTACGTGACAAAGTCTGCGTGGTCATTTACCACTCCCTCATTATGTTGCGTGTGTTAGCGTTCTTAAGATGACATTCATTCATAGAGTACAAACACCCTTGAAGCGGGACGTATTGTGTGCCAGTATTATGTACACTCGTTATATGGAAATTACTTAGAGCATAGATGTCGGCCTTAGATGTGCTAAACATGCCCCAATATGTTCAGATGGTCCTATAAAAGTTATTTAGAGTAAGGAAACAATGGGCAGTGAAATATATATATAAAATTAATATATATATAAATGAGACAAAGAGTAACACATCGTGTCTCATATAGAAGATGAGCAGATAAGGTGTATAAACGAGACAGGGAAGGATCGTGTCTCATAAGAGCAATGATCAGAGGCTCATACATGTGTTTATGTGTGAGCCTATCACGTTTTTATCAGAAATGGGTCCATATGCCTGGACTAAATGCCTTCATGTCACCCTGATTTTTAAAAAAAATCTAGATCTCAGACTTATAATCATAGATACAGCTCTATCATGAGTGGTTCAAGTATTTTACAGTGACATCCACGGGATGTCCTCATTAAGCCCAGCTTTGTCAGTATTAAGCTTATACACCCATTTCTGTTCTATTTTAAACAGGTATTTAGACACATCTGTAATGTGAGTTGGAATGAGTGGTTGTTCAAGCACTGTCCATTGGAAGTCCGTACGTTTTTGGTTGACTTCCAAGAAATGGTTAGTTAGACGGGTCGCTTGTTTTTTGCAGCGGATGGTACTTTTATGCTCTGAAATCCTCGTTCTAACTTTCCTGGTCGTCATTCCGACATATCTCAGGGAGCAGGGGCAAGTGATTAAGTATATTAAATTGCTGCTATTACAATTAGTAAAGCGCCATTGTTCCCAGGCTCTACTTGTCCCAATATCAATGCTTGTAGATTTCTTGGTTTGTGGGCATGCTGCGCAATTCCCACAAGGGTGGTGTCCTGTCACCGCTGGCATGTCCCAGAGTGTCCCAACTTGGTGAATGGTAGCTGGACCTGGTCTCGTGTGTATTAATTGATCCCTGATACTGGTACCTCTCTTAAAGGCAAATAGAGGTTGTTCTAACTTATCAGGACCAGTGTTAAGGATCTTCCAATGTCTACGGATGATCTGTTGGATGGCATTGGATCTGGTACTGTCATATAGTTACTGCTTTTCTATATATTGCGTTAAGTTAGCATGAGTTTATTAAATGTGTAAACAACATATTTTCCTTTGGCTTCAGTTTGCACACGGCACATAATTGTTATTGTAGCTTTCAACCTAGACGAAAGATGTGATTTATTTGAGAATAATATGTTATTGCTCTGATATCAGTTGTGCTTGGTACACTTGGTACACTGTCTGCACACTGAGAACTGAACCCTCTAAGAATAACCTAACACAAGGTTGCTGGGAGGCCTGATCCTCGCACCACATTAGACATAACACAAAATAAAGTTGCTGCCAACATTGGGCTCTAAGCGGGTTTAAGATAGAGTTACTGGGAATGCAAAAACACACTTGATGGTGCTTCGCATGCAGAGAGCTGGTAGCTGATGATGTGATCTTCTCCTACTGACATTTAGAGGTATGGGCCCGCCCTGCTAAAACCCAAAATGAGACCTTCTTAGATATAATATAGTATGCTAAATAGGGTGCGCGAAATATAGGTGATACAGATTTCTATAGATTTTTGCATTATAATATGCTATCACCGTTCGCTTACTATGGATTAGTGACTATGCTGATAACTCTGATTTTTATAATATGTATTCTGGTATTATATAAGATACTGAGTTTAAGAACCTTGCATTGAGAAATAAATATTTCAAACTTGCACGTGTCTTCTTTTACTCCTCGTTCTGGTTTGAAATGATTATAGAGCGAAAGAGTGTTCATGTGTTCCACGATACCTGAGGTAATCCAAGTTCATGTTCTGGTTTGTCTAAGTCATTGGTAGTTTGTTATGACCAATGAGACACTGTAGCTAGCTCGGTAAGGGGATTTTGGATACTGAGGTGAGTTTTGGGTCACCCTAATTCACTGAGGTTCCTGATCTTTATGCACAGTTCTGTACTAGAACGGAATCCCTGCTACATGGCGCCCATACGTTGTTGGCCTTATATCATGACACTCGAGTAGTATATCATTCAAACCTTAACCCCTTCATTCCCATGTCCGGAAAACGGTGGTGTCGGAAAAACCTACCTATTTTTGAAATAGGTCTTTTCAGGCTTGTCTAAAACGGTTTCCTTGAATTACTACCCAGTTGTGCTACAAAGTAATCTTTGTTTTTTCAAGTTCCTGTGCAATCATGGCACAAGCCGTGGACATCCCGCTGCATAGTCGCATTGCGGTGCGTGATCATTTGCGGGCTTATGATGTACCTGCTGAAGGCTTGGCTGTGGTTCTAGTGGTGAGTGCGGAAGATGCTTACCCGTACAAACTGTTTTATTCGTGGGTGACATTTCCGGCAGTGGACGCAAATTCTGGTGTGTTCCACTCGTACACTGCATCAGCTGTACCTGCTGAATATGCTCCGTACAGAGCACAGGAAGTACCTATTGATGTTTGGCAGCATGGAGTTTGGTTTGGTGGCGCCCTACCCCACTCTTTAACCGCCCCGAGGTTAGGTCCTTTGTCCATTCCGGACGCAAATTGGCCCGCTTTGGCTGGATTTACGCCTCACCCTAATCACGCCACTTGTAACGTGGGTGACCTTAGGCGTCTTCATGTAGTCGCCATTGTCGTGATTAGAGCCCTTGTGCATTACACTAGTCGTAATGTTCATGGGGCAGCCCCTAGGGGTGCAGCCCTTCCGGCAGGGCAGGCTGGTTTGAAAATCAGTCCTGTCATGGTAAATTCCGTTATGGGCAAGAAGCCCCTAGATAAGGATGATTTTCCTTTCTGGCTTGCCGAGAAATTTGACCAGCTGGAGGCGGTGTTTCCTAATACGACTCCTGGTGAAAAACACCGGATTCTTACGCTTAGTTTGCCGAAAGATTTGGCCCCTGAGCTTGTTGACTGTGAGACCTGGGGTAAGACTTTTGCGGCTGTCTATTCGAGGTGCTTTGGCTCCCCGTCTGTGTCCAATCTGTCTACGGTCCTTAAACATGTTCAGGATGATCACGGGCCGGAATCGGCTGTTGAGTTGGGTATGCGCCTATGTGGCTCCTTTGATGTGGTTTGCGATCTGATCCTGTCAGTAAATCTCTGATGCCCAAAAAGGTGATTAAAGGGCCCCGTGCTGCGTGGGGGAAGGCGGCGCTTTAAGCGCGATGTCAGCGCCTCCCCCAGTGACAGCAGGTGAAAGAAATTAGGCTGACAGGCAGCGTCCGTGGCAGCGCGAAGCTCCCTGGGACTATGAGTCCCACCGGGGTGTAGGTGCCGTGTGTCCGAGTGTCGAGCCCTCCAGGAAGCAGCAGGAGTCAGAGGAGTCTCGGTCAGCAAATCTCCGATGCCCCAAAAGGTGATATTACATATCCTTGTAGTGTTCATTTCTCTTCAACACACTGCTTGTGGCATGTGTAATACTGTTCTGGAGTTAAATTGTTGGTATGAGTTTGGAGCAGCGTAATTTTGGCTCCGCCTTTAACACGTTATAAATTCCAATATATACATGCACTTAGCACTACTTACTTGTGTGTCCCAAGTTATTCATTTAAAGTGTTGCACTTAAATTCAGTACTGAGGTGCATTCACTATAGAACTATAAATGTAGATTTTCCTAGTATTTATGACGGAAAATCTTAATTTTATTAAAGACACGGAGGCGAGTATTATGCCTTCTTTTCTTGCTTTATTTCAAATAGCAGTAAGATAAGCAAGAAACCACAAGACCCAGCAGGCACAGCAGAACAACTACTGGCCAATGGGAATAAAGAAAACAAATAACAACCAATCATACCATAAGAACTATATATGGCCAGATCTGACCGCGAGTAGCCCTCTTTTCTTGTGCGAGAAGGTCAGTAAGAATGCATAAACAGTGGAATTAAGGAAAACAAAATGCAAAAAGTCAATATCCAAGTAAATAGGTCCTGAAGAATAACCAGAACTGCAGGGTAATGAAGAAGGAAAGTCGAGTGGAAGCATCCAGAAGGTCCAGGTGAAGAAAGGGAGTCCACAGAAGTAGCCGCTGTCCTAAGAGGAGGCTGGTGGCAAAGCCTGAGTTCCCAAGGGTGGGAAAAAACAAACATTAATTAGTAATGATGTGGTGGGATAATACTCACCTCCGTGTCTTTAATAAAATTAAGACTTTCCGTCATAAATGCTAGGACAATCTACATTTTATGGCAAGACCGGAGGCTCCTATTATGCTTGTTCAAAGCATATTAACCACCAACGAAGAAGCAGTAACAACTGGTTTACAATAAAACGTCTTGAAAACAGTATCATTTGACCAATCTGCTGATTTCAGGATATCCTTCAAACGAGAGCCTGCCCAAAAGGCTATAGAGGCCATAGCACCCAAGAAGAGTGAGCACTGATCCAGCGCTCCTACCAAAATACTGCATAAATAATGTCACCATCTACCACCAAACTTGCCAATCAATACCAGGCCCATTAAGATAACAGAGCAGCTGTATCATGAGGCTAATGAATCTAATATGTTGTTTAAACTATCTACAATAAACAAGACCAGCTTGTCATTTAGTAAGTTTATTCAAACATGATCATGAAAACTTAGGCTTTGGAACTTTATTAAACAAGTATTAGAAAATGTCATTAAAGAAAGGTTTATTCAGCATTTATAAAAAGAGCTTGATTCAAGAAATATTATTTTTAACAGAAATAAGTGAAAAAGAGCATTTCCAAACCCTAACTAATTCCCTGTCTCTACCCTCATCGCCTGAAAACAAAGTCTTTTAAAAGTCTCCTTTCCTTACGTGCGTTCGTCGCTCAGCAGAACGCGACCCTCTGGAATCAAGAAGGGTAGAAAAAAGTATTTTCCTTGAGCCAAATCTTATACCCTAAAACTAAGGCTAAATTAACTATTTTCACATTCCAACAGCTGAATTCTGGCTCCCCATTGGCTGAGCCACCTCATGCCACAGTAAATTGTGACATCTTCCACCTCAGGTCCGGGCTTTTTCACTAACCCATTGTTCATGCACAGAGTCCTGGCATCTCTTCCTTAGGCTGCTACGTTTTGTAGTAAAGATGTTCATGTAATGCACAAAAATGTCACGACTCACATCTTGGCCTTGAGCCCGTACGTTCTGAGCTTCCCGTGGCACAATAGAAAACCTCTCCACAGGGTCGCCTTTGGCAGTTCTTTTCAAAACTTTTCACAATACAAGTTTATAGGCTCCTCGTCTTTTTCAGAATAAGTTTTCTCTTGTGGCTTTTCATCAGCAGGCCTCTTTTCAGAAAGCGTCAATTTTCTGCGCCACTTTTACTTGCGTCACTTTTTTTTTAAAATGCATTATTTTTCTGCAGCCAACTCTAAGCTTCATTTGGAAAACTATTATTTAAACAAACACAAAACATTAATTAATTAAAGAATTGACATTTGTTCTGTTACCCACCCCCTTTGCTAAATGTTAACCCATTAATTATGTTACCTAGCAAAAGCACATTTAAGCAGCATATATTACCTTTGATATACCAATCCGATCTGGAACTGTATTTGTCACAGAAAAGACAAGACAAAAGCACATGCTATTATTTTTGACTGCAGCAGTTAGTATACGACAAAGACAATAGACAAAATTATTGTATTATTTCTTTTGCATTTTGCACAAATAAGCATAATGTTAGTCCCATGTGTTCATGTTGCACAGTTTATTCTAGGTTGATTTAATAACATGCAGCAAACATATTAGTTTTATTAAACATTATGGAAGTCTGACTTCACAAGCCTGAACAAAATATTGTTCATTAACCCGCTCCATCAGCACCAAAAGCAGAAATGTCAATGCCCGCGAGGGACATGATCCAACGTACCCAACGGGCCAAAGTGGCAGAGGAAACAGGAAGGTGGGGTTTGCGAAAAGAAATGAGCAATTGCGAATGAGAGGAAGTCCTGAGATCAGCAGTTTTCTGTTCGTAAACGTTTAGGCATTGACCAACACAACCCTGAGGCTGGTAAGGGAAATAGGGGTAAAACACAGATTGCAAATTAGTTTTGGACCTGGACCACGGTGACCACCGAAGACACAGCCCGCACGATGAACACCATCCACTCCGGATCTCCAACCGACCCCTGCCCCCACCACGTCTTCAACAAGGCCGACTCCACCATCGCACCCCAACTCCGGAACATCATCAACACCTCCTTCAACACCGCCACCTTCCTGGAGAGCTGGAAGCATGCTGAGCTCAGCGCCCTACTGAAGAAACCAACAGCGGACCCCACCGATCTCAAGAACTTCTGCCCCATATCGCTCCTCCCTTTTCCTGCTAAAGTCCATATATAATAAGTCCATTCTTATACATTGTAAGTGTAGTAAAGCCATAAAGAGTATATGGTCTGAGAGCTGGTCATTATGAACTCCACAGCTCCATAATGGCTTTACTAAAACCTGGGAAGTTTGGTAGCAAACTTCTCAGCACATTAAACCCACACCAATGCCAGTGTGGGATTTAATGTAAAATTAAATTAAATTAAATTAAATGAAAAAGAGATTTATAAAGCGCAATAAAATTATCCAAAGGTGTCAAAGTGCTAGCTCATCAGGTAAATATATGCCGCAAGGTCTGAATTCAGAGTCATAGATTAAACAGCCATGTCTTTAGCACTTTCCTGAAAACCAACAGGTGAGTTTTTTTCTTTTAACTTCTGGGGACTAGAGTTCCAGAGTCAGGCTGTACCGACCAGAAAGCTTCTGTCACCCCAGGAGTTTTTCTTGAACCTAGGAATCACCAAATTGTGGGACTAAGCTGAGCGTAGATGGCGTGTAGGAACCTACTGATGAAGCTTCTGCTTGAAAAAGGCTGGTCCTATGTCATGGGTTTCTTTACATGCTATGCAAAGGGCTTTAAACTCAACGCGTCTCTTCACTGGTAACCAATGTAATTCTTTTAGCGCAGCAGTGGCAGATTTATGCTTGGGAATATGCATCAAGATATGCGCAGCAGCATTTTGCACAATCTGTAGTTTAGTCAGGCATTTAGACCTGAGGTTGATAAAAAGACTGTTGCAGTAATCGGCTCTGTACAAGACCAGAGCAGAGGTCACCAGCTTGCGTAGACTGGAAGGGATGAACGGAAGGATTTTCCTGAGCAATTTTAATGTATAAAAGGATGCAGAGGTAACCTGGTTCATATGACCTTCGAATGTGAGCTTGGAATCAAAGGTGAGTCCTAGGTTTCTCACTTTATTTGTTGGGGTGGGCAAAGGGCCCAGTTCCGATGGCCAAAGAGCTGGGAACCAAAAAGTGGTGTTGCTGCAAAGAGTAGAACCTCAGTTTTGTAAGAGTTTAACTTCAGACAGTTGGTGGCCATCCAGTCACCAACTTGACGGAGGCAGGTATAGAAATGTGATGCAGTGTCCGAGGGCGAGCCTGTCACTGATACCACAATTTGGGTATTGTCAGCATAGGAAATTTCTGAGAAGCCCAGGGATCTGATCAACTTCACCAGGGGGGCAACCTAGATGTTAACATGACTGGGGCTCAATGATGAGCCCTGGGTACCCCACAAGGCAGTGTGAAATTGTGTGATTTGAATTCAGAAAGTGCTACAAATTGTTCTCGGTCCGACAGAAAAGATCTAAGTAGGGTCAGAGCTTTTCCTTTAATGCCTATCCTCTCAAGGTATTCCAGTAGTTTTGTATGACTAACAGTGTTGAATGCGGCAGAGATGTCAAGCAGCACTAGTGCTGAATTGCCCCCTGCATCGACCATCTGCCTAATCTGTTCTGATGCCAAGATCAATGCCAGTTCCATGCTATTTCCTGAAACCGAACTGGGTGGCATCCAGGAAAGCATTTTTCTCGATATAATCAGATAATACTACATTCATGATCTTCTTGACCATTTTGGTGGGCAGTGGCAGTCTTGAGATTGGACGATAATTGTTAGGATCCGCCCGTCTAAGTTTGCTTTCTTTAGAAGAGGGAGGACTGATGCTAATTTCCATTTGGTGGGAAATATGCCTAAGGAAAACATTTGGTTGAAAATGGGAGAGAGCTGAGAAGCAATTGTTTCTGGTAGAAGAGGAAAGATCTTGGGGGGGCATGGGTCTAATGGGGATCTCTATTTGGTAGACAGAAGTATTTTGATAACCTGGTCAGAGGTCAAGGATGGAAAATGAAGTAGTTCTGGAGGATCAATAGATTTTGAGGTTGCTGAAGAGACCTCCTCTTTCATGTTAGAAGTGACTGGTGTAGGGGGCGTGGTATGGCCACGCAGGAAGATGGCCGCCTGAAAATTGAGCTCTGCTTCGGGGGGGGGCTTCGGCAGGAGGAACTTCTCTTCTCAATGCGCCAACGTTTTTCACAAGCTAAGTGAAACGGCAGCGGCTGGGCAATTTATTACCTACCTTTGCCTTTCCTTTGTGCTCTTTTCTGACGCGGTCGTCTTCTCCTCAGAAGACGTGGAGAAGTGTGGCTCAATGGTTAGAGCGGCAGACCTTGATGCAGAGCGCTGGCCAGGGACCAGGGTTCGATTCCCGACTCGGCGGGATCGGGCTTAAATTCCTCTGACCTGATATTCTCGCCTCAGTGCCGAATCTAAGCATAGGCCCCACGCTGCAACTCTGGTCAATAGCTTGCTTAGTCTCCACAACGGCCCCCGATACACAAGGGATGCCTGGTTTCACCATGGGATGCCCAGGAGTGGACACCTCACAAGGAAAAGCCAGGAGGAGTTCCCTTGTGGTAGGAGTACAAGCGCCGGGATGCTTACGGGTTACTGTTCGCGCTATACAAATACAACACATTTACGTGCGTCTGGCTTTTTACCGCAGCACCAATCCCTGCGACTCTCATGTACCAGGTGCGCCCGCTTCCTTCACATGTGAGGCTTATCTCAAACGATCTGCCTCACGACATACAAACTATACAGAGGAGGAGCGTTGTCGTACTGAGAGGCTATTAGGGGAGCAGCTTCTCGCTTCCATAAATAATGACTTATGAGCAGGCTGTTATTAGAAGGAATCAGCTGACGTGATCTCTGTCACCATTTTGCCTTCGCGTTGTCTATTTGTGAAGTGCCAGACAGCCTTACTCAATCGAGAGGCTGTGAGGGGAATTATGTGCTATGTGCTGTCATCTGCCCAAGCCAAGCTGCACCCACCTCTCTATCTACCTCTCAGCTGATTTACTTTTTGTGGATGGAGCTGGCAGGGAAGAGGAAGCATTCCTTTCTACATAAACAAAACCAAAGCCAACCTTTTGTTACACGAGCAGCTTTATCAAGAAGATTCCAAGGAATCCTACTGCCACCTTCTGGTTTCAAAACAAATTACAGCTGACAAGCACAGCTCTTGCTTGCCAATTAATTATTAACCCATTGTATGCGCGCGTCGCCCAAAGGCCGTCGCAAGCACTACCTCGGTAGTGCTGCACACGTCCGTTGGCCGACGCGGCCCGCCCACTCTTTATGTCAAATCTTTTTTTATTTTACCCCCGAAACAGGGAGCAAGCAGTGGACTGACTGTTACACAGCGTTAAGCCTACAACCCACTCGGGGCAGGCCACGTCAGTATGTGATGCAATAAATAACATTTATAGATCTCGCGCTCAACATCATTGTACACAGTGTTTCTCCTACAACCCGATAGGGCCGGCCGCGTCATATGATACCCAATGTACGCCGGGCAGTCATTGCCTAAGATAGCCCGACCTCTGGGGCCGAATGTAACCAATAAACCAATAAGGGTAGAACAATTAGACCACTGGGGTCCGAACTTCTAACAGAGTATCAAAGAAGATGACAGTAGATCAGAGTAGAAAGTAGGAATAAGTAAAGAGATGAAACCAGAAAAGAAAAAGCCACAGAGAGCGCAGTGCGTGTCAAAGAGGGTGGGGGGGAAGGGCGGATCAGCGCACAGGGCAGCAGACATTCTTGTAGCGCCTACATTGTCCTAGGCTTTGGGTGCTAGAGCTTCTATGTTAGCAGCCTGCCTGGCTCTGGGGGGGCCACAATGTCTTCTACAAGCCGTAGCGTCCGGAGCTTGGTAGGCATGTGTTGCGCATGTTCTACTGCACATAAATATTTCATCAGGGGTTGCCATACCGCCTTAAAGCGTGTGTCGCGAGCCTGCAATCTAGCTGTGAAAAGCTCCATTGTTATAACATGCCAGAGTCGCACAAACCAAGCTGCAATGGGCGGTGCTTCCGTCTTTTTCCAATATAAAGCAATGAGCTGCTTAGCTGCTCCTAGCATTTGAAGCACCAATGTCCAATCGCTCCGGGTCAGCGCCTTCAGGCCAGCAGGTTTGACACCCAACAGTAGCGTGCTAATGGCTTCAGGCAGAGGGAACCTCAGCACCCCTCTGATGTGGCTTAAGACCTCCTTCCAGAAGAGGGTCAGTGAAGAACAGGTCCACCATATGTGAAGAAAGTCTCCAGTCGCAGACCGACACCTCCAGCACTCAGGGGAAGAGGCAGGGAACATTTTGTGCAGACGCTGGGGCGTGTAGTACCACTGGGTCATTATTTTATATGCATTCTCCTGCTGTGGGATGCTATGATATACTTTGGGAATGTCTCGCCACAGGCGGCACCACTGCGCCGAGTTGATGACTGTTCCTGAGATGGAGTGCCATCGTTGCTGATACGGATGGGAGGGCGGTGTGTAGGGGTGCTGTAGGATCTGATAGATTTTTGAGATCAGGCCCTTCGAGTCAGTAAAGGAGCGAGCCAGCCGCTCGAACGGAGCGAAAGCACGCGTAGCGCCTGATATGTGCCATCTTCCAACACCCAATGCCTCAGCTGAGCATATTACAACCCAGCCTCGAGTGGTACCTTAAATTCCTCTCTGCATTGGGCGGAGGTCTTGAGAGAGCCCCCATCAAACAAATCCGTAAGCCTGCCCACTCTTTAGAACTCCCGCACCGCAGCGGAATTTGCGCTGCGGTAAAGGAGTTAGCATCTTGGATTTTCACGTCATTTTTACGCTGACAAGCACAGCTGTGGAGCTGTAAATGTAACACTTTCTGCCTCCCGCTCTTCCTTGGCAGCTAGTGTGACCTTCATTATCCACTATTTGTTCTATTCTAGTGGTGACTCATTACCCTTTCATTTGCCAACAGCTGTCACGAGGGAGCACCTCAGTTAGAGTGCCTGCCTTGCTAGAGCCTAAATGTCTTTCATGCTTAGATTGAATTGCCTGTGAGCTCATTTTTGTACCAAAGGGAGATAGTAACATAAAGCATTTTTTAATATGTTGTGCAGCATTTTTTTTATGGCAATTCCAATGGGAAAGAATCACTCTCACTAGCACGCCTAGAACCCTTTTGCAAACTTTTTCTGTCAACTAAGTGTGAAGGCAGCGGTCAGCCAGGGTTCTTTCAGATACCTCTACCTTTGCTCTGTGAATGTACCTGGCGCAACAGTCTTTCCCTCAGTGAAGGTGCATTGGGCATTTTGCTGCAGAGGAAATTCCAGGCGCTTGCATAACTGCCACTTGCAGGTTCTCCCACATGGACAGTATACCTTAACACCTGCAGAATGGAGTGGTAATAATAACATTCTCCTTGCTTTCCGCTCCTTTTTGGTAAATTGGTAAGGTCTTTAATACCAATTCTTTATTCTATTTTAAGAATTCCTTACTGACTCACCTTTTACTTGCAGCTGTTATCACAGAGCACTTTCATTAGAGTACATGCTGTTTTGGAGCCTTTCTATTTTCAGTCCATTAACTTACTCACAAGCAATACTTTTACTTACATACAAAAGAGGCAATTAAAACACAGAGCATTTAATTCAGCATTTTTCATAATAGAATCCTCAGACTCATATAACTCCGCTTCAAACCCTATTATCTTAGTGCTGCCATTCATCAATTCAGGCCACCTCAGCCCTACAAATTAAGCTCCTTCTGACTGTCATTTTACATTCACTCCATTGCTACTGCGACGATAATTCTATCAAAGGGGCAGTGCACTGTCTATCATATACACACGCCAGAGCCAATCTCCACACTCATCTCCTTCTGGCTTGTACCTTTTGCCTAATTTCAAGAACGAGAATAAGAACTCTAAGCAGCCTCTTTTAACAGAAGTTCTCAAACAACCCCAAAGTATGTCTGTGAAAGGCTCAACCTCACCAGTATCTAATCCATCTTTGGCTACCTCCTCTACAATGTCAGGGGCAACTATGGATCGCATTTTACAAGAACTCTCAACCATCAGCTGCCGTTTGACAAATGTAGACATTAATATCTCCTCTCTCACCACAGAGACCAAATCAATCAAAGATGAGTTTGTACAATTCAATGCATAAACAGATGGATTAGACCAACGACTAACAGCAGTGGAAACCAAGATGGATTAAATGCAAAGCAGAGATCAACAACTCTTACTTCTCCATAGTAAGCTTGTTGACATCAGTGTTTTCAGCTTTCCTGAAAAGATTGAAGGTCAAAATGCTAGAACTTCTGCAATGTCCTTCCCAAATTGCTGGATATCTCCTTCACTCCACTGCTTGAAATCCAGCGTGCTCATCGTATCGGTCCTCCGCGTGCTGCCTCAGATTCTCGACCACGACCACCAATTGCTTGCTTTTTACGGCATGAACAAGTACATCAAATACTACTGGCAGCAAGCACGCAAGGCTCCTACATCTATGCTGTCCATGAAATCCGTATTGCAGCTGACTTTTCCCGAGAAACCAATGAACGGAGAAAGGCTTTCCTCTTTATGAGGCCCCAATTACGGAAAATGGACATCAAGTATGGTTTATTTGATCCTGCTAGTTTCTGCAGTACCAAAAATGGTTAATCCAGAGACTTCTACAATCCTGCAGATCTACAAAACTTTATAGATCAACTGCATATTCAGGACATGGACATACAACATACATCTATTGAACAGTTACCTTACAATTCTCATCATCCTCCACCACTAGTCGATACTCGACGACGCACCATTAGTGAAACTGACCTTGTGGTAGAGATATTGAAAGATCAATTTGTATTCATGAAGACAAAATCTCTGCCCTTCAAATAGTATCTACTTTTACGCAAGATCTCCATAGAGACAAATGTAGATCTCCCTTAAAATCTGCCTCGGATGAAGAATTACCTTGCTAATACTTATATTTACGGTCTATGTAATCGATAGTTCAGATTTTACCTTGTATAACATTTATTTTCTCTGATATTGCATACTTTGGCTCATAATGATGTGATTGATAACTCATATCTTCTTTACACAAAAAAGAGAGTCTACCTTCTATAACGGGGGCTATCTGCCTTCTCTGCACAATTGTTTCTCAACCTAGAAAAGTTATAGAATTATTTATCACATATTTCTTATTGCAATGCATTAGTAGATTATACTTGCATCTATTATATTTGATACTAAGTATTTAAGGGTTACTAATTCACTTTCAATACGTAATTTACATACTTTTCTCTATAAGTTAGAATTATAGGTATTTTACTATGTCCCTTCACATCTTTTTAGCTTCACTTTTTCCTTTTACTATTTATTACTACCTATGTTATTATTATATATTAGATAACATCTATGTTTATAACTACATTTTGTTCTTAAATGTTACCTATTTAATGATATACATATCTATCTTGTGCTTGCTCTCTACTTCATTTCTACCTTTATCTTAGTTCATTACTTTCTTAACTTTTTCAAGCGTTCTGGTTTCCACTTGAAGTATGACTACTACTCATTCTCTGTGGGTTATAACATGGAATGTAAATGGTTTAACACACTTTATAAAAAGTAAACAAGTTCTTTCCTATCTGAATTCAAAAGGAGTAGATGTGGCTCTCCTTCAGAAAACTCATCTTGAAGCATCAGAATCTGAAAAATTATGCAGAGAATGGGTGGGTGAAGTCTATCACAGCAGCATTCCTACAGACAGATCCTCAGACACTACCCCCATTCATAAATGTGCAGTGGCAATTTTGATCCGTAAATCTTTACCAGTTACAATCTCAAAAACTTGGTAAGATCCAGATGGCAGATATGTATTTGTCAAGTATGAAGTTTGTTGGACCGTGCATTGCTGTTGATGATATATTTCAGGTGAGGTAAATAGTTTTTAGGTTCTCTTAGGTGTCGCCCATCACCCTCCGTGCGAGTAATTGACAATCCTAAATAAGTGTGATCAATGGGTCATTGATAACATCCCTAAGGCACTCACTCTGGTGTATTCTTCCAAATGATTCACAAGAAAAGTAGAAGCATCATTTCGATTTGTTTTTAATTGCTTTTCAAAAAATGGTATTAATTTCATATCCATTTTTTTGGGGAGTATTTCAAAAACATTCCAAGTTTAGAGATACAAATTATTGGATCCCGCTCCAATGCATTTCGGGCTTACGCCCTTCATCGGGGAGCATCTAGAATAAAGACAACATTACATTGTAACCCTCATTCTTTATACACGCATAAGTCCAAGTAAACAATATTAATTGAATAAAGGTTCCTTAATCCCTAAGAAATCCCGATGTGCACATGTGAACATGAACTGTTCAAGTGACATATAATTCAAAAGAGGCAATACCTATAAAACGAGTATAAATCAGACTAGGAGATATCTCATTGTGCGCGATAAGTGTGAGTGAAAGTATATGTGAAGCTGGGAAAGTTAATAACAATCCGACTAGAGACCTTGCGTCTCGGTAACGTAACAGTTAAATACATGTGACTGCGCGCTGAAAGCGATGCCTAGGCTTCAAATTTACTTACACCACTTGGTATTTCGACAAAACCCCGGACGCCGTAGACGGCTGAGTGTTACCGGAAATGTATCCTCGGCGTTCTGATATCGAAGCCGGGAAGAGTGTATGTCACGTGGTCAAGGGTAGGAGAGCTAAAAAACAGACTGAAGAGTGTTGGGAATCGTGAGATGAAAAAGGACTATTGTGAAGGAAGGCGAACTACAATAATAAAGTGCGTTCTGGGCAGTGCTTTCAAAAACCAAACAATTACAAAGAAACAATTGCAAAGAATTCGATTTACAATTTTAGAATCACATATGAGATCCTCATGCAGGTTTTAGATCAGAACATTAATGGCATATATAATGCTATGTACATCGGTGCTATAGATAACAAGAAAATTCCACTCGTTCATTTAGACCAAACGGCTTGGTCGAATTCAGTTTATAAATCCAATAGTTTTCTCGTTGTAACAGCATCCTGTTATTGTCTCTTCCTTCTACTTTTTGAATGATTTCCAATGCCATGTATTTTAGTTAGGATACATTGTGTTCCATATCCAGAAAGTGTGATGCCACTGATGATTTTAAATTCTTGGTGCGAATGTTGGATTTATGTTCGTTTATGCGGGTCTTTAGTTTGCGTTCTGTTTTTCCAACATAGACCTTTCCACACGGACATTTAAGAAGGTAATGAGATTGTTAGAGTCACATGTGGCTGTGACTTTAAGGTTGATATTGTATCCTTTCATTGGATGTGTCATCGTATTTCCCAGTATGATATTGTGACAGTTATTGCAATTGTTGCAAGGTCTAGTTCCTTTTGACATGAGAGATGGTTCCGTAGGTTGTTTAAGGATTTCACCCAAGTTTTTACTCCTGGTGTAGGCAAATATTGGTCTCGCTTTAAACATGTCTTTAAAGTCTGTTTCTAACTCTAACATTGACCAATGTTTGAGTATAATGTTTCTGTAAGATGTACTGACATTGGAATATTTAGAGACTATGACCATCCGATCACTATCACTATCCTTTTTCTTGTTGGATTGTTGTAACAAGGTATGTCGTTCCAATTTGTCTACTTCATTTTTGGCATGTGTTAGTAATTTCTCCGATTACTTCCTCTCTCTGAAGCGATCAATCATTTCATCCATTCTTATTTTTGTCTGTTTGGGATCTGAGGTAATTCGTTTGACTCTTAGTAACTGGGATTTTGGTAAATGTTTTTTCAACGAGGTCTGATGGAAACTACTATAATGTAACATATTGTTACGGTCGGTTGGTTTGCGGAAAATGTCCGTTATTATTTGATGGTTTTGAAGAGTGACTTGAACATCCAAAAATGTAATTGTTCTAGAATCTATGGTCCATGTGAATTGAATGCGGGGATTGACTGAGTTCAACATTGTTAAGGCTTGTTCCAAATTCTCTCATGTGTCTTTCCAAAGTATGAATAGGTCATCAATAAACCGTACATACAGTTTTAGATGATTTTTCCACTTGGTGTTTGACCAAATGTTGGCCTGTTCGAATTCTCCCATAAAGATGTTAGCGTATACTGGGGCAGCGCTGTTTCCCATGCTCGTACCTACTAGTTGCAGAAACCAGTTGTCTTTATATGTGAAGTAGCTATGATATAAAGTAAACATAACTAATTCCATCAAAAATATTTTCATTGATTCGTCCACTTCAAGTTTCAAAATAGCCTGTTCCATAGATTCTATGCCTTCTTGATGTGGGATGGTTGTATATAATGAGTTTACATCAGCGGTACATAACCATAGTTCTTCATTCGAATCCATTTGGATATCTTCGAGTTTTTTCAGAAAATCTGCAGTGTCACGGATGTAACTTGGCAGAGACTGAACAATGGTTTGCAGGTGACGGTCCAAAAATTGACCTATTGGTTGATGTAAACTGTTGCGGGTTGATATTATTGGTCGGATTGGAGGATCCATGAGATTTTTATAAATCTTGGGTACAGCATATATGTTTGGGCTTCTTGGGTTAGATTTTAACAGAAAGTTCTTTGTTTTTTGATTTATCACACCCAGTGTTACTGCTTTGTTGATTATTTCTGTTAGCATCCTCGTATATTCAATGGTGGGGTTGCCTGGTAGTTGTAAATAGGTAGTATTGTCCGATAAATGGTCATTAAGTTTCTGGTGATACATGGTTGAATTCATAATAACTAGGGCGCCACCCTTATCTGCCTTTATGCAAGTTATATCCAGGTTATTAGCTATTTTCCTCAGTGTGTCACGATCTTTTTGTGTAATGTTCTTGTATTTGTTTTTCATGAAGTTGATCGATAACAGGTCTTTTTTAACCATTTGTTCGAATAGATCAATCGTTTTATGGCTCTGGGGAGCCTGAAAAGAAGTGGATGTTTTAACCCCTTCGCTGCGGCGGCTATTCCGCCGCAGCGCTAAAGGGGCGGGGCGGCCGCGCGGCGGCCGCATGCTGGTGACAGAACTGCTCCGTCACCAGCCGCGGTTGAGCTATGCTGGTGACGGAGCGGTTCCGTCATGACCCGCCCCGCTCTTTAGAACGCCCGCGCAGGCGCGAAATCAGCGCCGCGCAGGCGCGGCGGCTGGGCCATGACGGAACCGCTCCGTCATCAGCACAGCGCACCCGCAGCTGATGACGGAGCGGTTCCGTCATCAGCATGCAAAGGGTTAAGGCCCATTAAAGGATCTGGTTCTTTTTCTCCTACTGTTGGCATTATGTTTGTAAAGAAGTGGCGTAATTTCAACTTCCTAGTCAATTTAAATGTGCTGACTTCCAGTTCAAGTAAATCTGTTCGTGTCGTTGGTACAAAAGAAGTGCCTTTTTGCAGTAATCTCATCTCTTGTTCAGTGAAAGAGTGCTCAGATATGTTTATGACTAGTTGGCATTCGGTTTTTTCTTGTTGTCTTTTTTTGGTTGAGTTACACTCCTTGTTTGAGGCGGGGCTGTTTTTTGTTATGCTCCTCCTGGATCGTCGGGTTCTACGACCTGTTCTAAAAAATCTGTATTAAGTGAACTGGTAGATGTGCTTGGCGTTTGTTCACTTGGTATTTCTGGTCGTGTTGGTCCTGGTTTTCTCGGGCGGTTTGTGGAGTCACTCTCCGAGGATGAAGTTTCTGTATTTTGACTATAGGGGCGACTTCTTCTTTTTTGGGCGTACACCTCCGCCAAGGTGTAAACCTCCCCTAATTTGTAATCCAGTGTATCACGACGATATTTCCTCAATTTACGATCATTTATGTCATTGGTGTGCTTTTCCAATTGCTGCTTTATATCTGTTGTCATATTTTTGCTGAGTTCTTACGTAGTAGCATGGGAAACAGCGCTGCCCCAGTATACGCTAACATCTTTATGGGAGGATTCGAACAGGCCAACATTTGGTCAAACACCAAGTGGAAAAATCATCTAAAACTGTATGTACGGTTTATTGATGACCTATTCATACTTTGGAAAGACGCACAAGAGAATTTGGAAGAAGCCTTAACAATGTTGAACTCACCCAATCCCCGCATTCAATTCACATGGACCATAGACTCTAGAACAATTACATTTTTGGATGTTCAAGTCACTCTTCAAAACAATCAAATAATAACGGACATTTTCCGCAAACCAACCGACCGTAACAATATGTTACATTATAGTAGTTTCCATCAGACCTCGTTGAAAAAACATTTACCAAAATCCCAGTTACTAAGAGTCAAACGAATTACCTCAGATCCCAAACAGACAAAAATAAGAATGGATGAAATGATTGATCGCTTCAGAGTGAGGAAGTATCCGGAGGAATTACTAACACATGCCAAAAATGAAGTAGACAAATTGGAACGACATACCTTGTTACAACAATCCAACAAGAAAAAGGATAGTGATCGGATGGTCATAGTCTCTAAATATTCCAACGTCAGTACAACTTACAAAAACATTATACTCAAACATTGGTCAATGTTAGAGTTAGAAACAGACTTTAAAGACATGTTTAAAGCAAGACCAATATTTGCCTACACCAGGAGTAAAAACTTGGGTGAAATCCTTAAACAACCTACGGAACCATCTCTCATGTCAAAAGGAACTAGACCTTGCAACAATTGCAATAACTGTCACAATATCATACTGGGAAATACGATGACACATCCAATGAAAGGATACAATATCAACCTTAAAGTCACAGCCACATGTGACTCTAACAATCTCATTTACCTTCTTAAATGTCCGTGTGGAAAGGTTTATGTTGGAAAAACAGAACGCAAACTAAAGACCCGCATAAACGAACATAAATCCAACATTCGCACCAAGAATTTAAAATCATCAGTGGCATCATACTTTCTGGATAAGAAACACAATATATCCCAACTAAAATACATGGCATTGGAAATCATTCAAAAAGTAGAAGGAAGATACAATAACAGTATGCTGTTACAACGAGAAAACTATTGGATTTATAAACTGAATTTGACCAAGCCATTTGGTCTAAATGAACGAGTGGAATATTCTTGTTATCTATAGCACCGATGTACATAGCATTATATATGCCATTAATGTTCTGATCTAAAACATGCATGAGGATCTCATATGTGATTCTAAAATTGTAAATCGAATTCTTTGCAATTGTTTCTTTGTAATTGTTTGTTTTTTGAAAGCACTGGCCAGAACGCACTTTATTATTGTAGTTCGCCTTCCTTCACAATAGTCCTTTTTCATCTCACGATTCCCAACACTTTTCAGTCTGTTTTTTAGCTCTCCTACCCTTGACCACGTGACATACACTCTTCCCGGCTTCGATATCAGAACGCCGAGGATACATTTCCGGTAACACTCAGCCGTCTACGGCGTCCGGAGTTTTGTCGAAATACCAAGTGATGTAAGTAAATTTGAAGCCTAGGCATCGCTTTCAGCGTGCAGGCACATGTATTTAACTGTTACGTTACCGAGTCGCGAGGTCTCTAGTCGGATTGTTATTAACTTTCCCAGCATCACATATACTTTCACTCACACTTATCGCGCACAATGAGATATCTCCTAGTCTGATTTATACTCGTTTTATAGGTATTGCCTCTTTTGAATTATATGTCACTTGAACAGTTCATGTTCACATGTGCACATCAGGATTTCTTAGGGATTAAGGAACCTTTATTCAATTATTATTGTTTACTTGGACTTATGCGTGTATAAAGAATGAGGGTTACAATGTATTCTAGATGCTCCCCGATGAAGGGCGTAACCCCGAAATGCATTGGAGCGGGATCCAATAATTTGTATCTCTGAACTTGGAATGTTTTTGAAATACTCCCCAAAAAAATGGATATGAAATGAATACCATTTTTTGAAAAGCAATTAAAAACAAATCGAAATGATGCTACTACTTTTCTTGTGAATCATTTGGAAGAATACACCAGAGAGAGTGCCTTAGGGATGTTATCAATGACCCATTGATCACACTTATTTAAGATATGTATTTGTCAAATTGCGCATCAGCGATACACATCTTTGCATAGGTTCCGTTTATTCCCCAACTGGTACAAAAAAATAATTTCTTCTTCAATGAAATCGCATTTTGTCCAAGATTGGTGCTTCCCAATACCTGATAGGCGGGGATTGGAACCTAGTCTACTAAGAGCACTAAGACCGATCACTAACACAAGGTGTACAACGCTCAAACTCCACAAAACTGGAGTCACCTCCTGCCCAAACTGCAACCTTACCCTTACCATTCGCCAACCTTATCCTGACGCTGCGAAGAGGCACAGAAAACGCACACAGCGTTACGTTGACTTTGAGGCACAAGAATACTTACTTTATAGTACTAACTGCAGCTCATTAACCAAACACAAATTAGACATCTTTAACCTCCTACTGGAAGATAAACCTAGCGCTCTCTTCCTGACAGAAACGTGGCTACACGAGAGTGCTGGCCCAGACGTTGCTACTGCCCTCCCCGTTAACTATGCAATCACCAGGATAGATAGAAATAAACAACTAGGTGGCGGAATTGCAATAATTTTCAATAGAGACTTGAAATGTACATTAGAACCAGCCGACATCCCTGACTGCGAAGCCAGCTCTTTTAAATTATCGTTGAACCCGAACTTTACGATGTCTGGCCTATTGATATACCGGCCCCCCGGTAACTCATCCCAATGGGCGTCAAATCTAGCCAATTATATCACTCCGTACTATATAGCCTCCAAAAACTTCTCACTTATCGGGGACCTTAATTTACATCTTGACGACCCTTCTATCCCCTTCTGCTCTAATTTGTTATATGATCTGACGGCCCTCAACCTGACCTTAGCCAACTCTGGACCTACCCATAAAGCGGGCCATTTACTTGACCCCATTATTTCTAATATTAACGAGCTAAAATGGCATGATACCATCCCCATTTGCTGGTCTGACCACCATCTAGTAAAATTTAGCATCAATCTCCCACCTACTACCATTATGCAATCTGTTTTTTTAGCTACGTCCAGGAAAAACTGGAAATTACTGGACATGGCGAAACTTAACGCAGCACTCCACGAAAACCCTTCTACAAAAGGTCACAACATGGATAGCTTAGCAGTAGCTTCCCAACAATGGCTCAGTGACGCCGCTGATCACTGCTTACCCACCCCTCATATCAAAGGAAACCTACACCGTCACCCTGCCCCATGGTTTAATGACCTTTTGAAAATTGAAAAATCGAAATGCAAGGCACTTGAGCGTCAATGGCGTAAAGACTACGCCCCTGACGCAAAAAAGACCTACCATGAAGACAGAAATTTATACCACACTGCTTGTGCGAAAGCGCGAGCTCTGTTTGTTTCAAACACCATCATGGAAGCTACCAATAAGCCGAAAACTCTGTTTAATAAGGTTAAAGAACTCGCAGGTGCACAAACCACAGCTACGGCTCCCCCTCTTAATACCCTCCAATGCCAATATCTAGCCTGTTTCTTCACTGAAAAAATTGGGAAAATCATCAGGGACATTAAAACTAACAATAATGAACAACCCCCTCTTGCTGACACGGAATATGCTCCCTCTTGTGAGAATACCCTTGAAGCTTGGCCTCCCATCACGGTTAACATACTGAAAACCATTTTTAAGACCATCAAATCCGGCTCCCCCAGGGACCCGATTCCTATCAAAGTAATTAAACAACTGGACGATCGCTCCCTGGAAATCATTGTGGATACGCTCAATTCCTCGTTAGAACTTTCCACAGTTCCGGCCCTCTGGAAACAAGCCATGATAACGCCACTGTTAAAGAAGCCCACAGCAAATCCAGAACTCCCGGAAAATTATAGACCTATATCTTTGCTCCCTGCTTTCCCCAAATGCTTGGAGAGACACGTCCACTCGGTTTTATCCACCTTTGTGGAAAACAACTCGCTCTTGCACCCTCTGCAATCGGGTTTTCGGGCTGGTTTCTCGACAGAAACCACCCTCCTAGGAGTTACAGAACACATCTGGAACCTCCTTGATAATGGTCAAATGGTTGCGCTCGTGCTTTTAGACCTGAGCGTGGCCTTTGACACCATATCCCACGAAACACTCATCAAGGCGTTATACAGAAACGGTGTCCGTGGGAAAGCGCTCGAATGGATCCGGTCCTTCTTGGCTCAACGGACATTCCAAATTACATCCTCCTTGGCCTGCTCCGACACCTTCAAAGCCCCTTACGGAGTGCCACAGGGATCTATCTTGAGCACTCTGTTTTTTAATCTTTACTTCAGACCCCTGGCCGACCTAGCGGAAAGATCCGGACTTACTCTCATGACCTACGCCGATGATTCCCAAATTATTTTCTCCCTATCAGAATCTTGCCCATCATCTCCGTCTCTCCTCAAATTAGGGCTTCAAAACATCCTGAATTGGATGACAAGAAATCAATTAAAGCTTAACGGAGACAAAACAGAGATTCTTCTCTTAGGGAAACAACGAGATCTCTGGAATCCCTCACACTGGCCCAACCAAATGGGCAATCTTCCCACCCCAGTTACTCAAGTACGTAATTTGGGAGTCATCATGGATAGCTCCCTCTCCATGAACCAACAGGCCAGCAAAGTTGTCGGCCTATGCCTTACCATCATCAAATGGCTGAGGAAAATCCTTTGGATGCTGCCCTCCTCCACTCAAAAAACCGTAGTCAATGCCCTCATAACATCACGGCTTGACTACGGCAATATTCTGTACCTTGGTTCCAACAAAGCGGTAGTCAGTAGATTACAGCTTGTCCAAAATGCAGCTATTCGACTACTGTGCAGAATCCCCGAAAATTCGGGAGTCTCGAGCTACCGGCGTGAACTCCACTGGCTCCGGGTAGAAAGTAGAATCCGTTTCAAAGCCCTGAACTACATGTTCAGAATCAAAGCTGGTACTGCACCCAAATACCTTCTAGCGTTGGCTCATCCTTACACTGCCAAGCGAAACCTTTGCTCACAATCAGCTGCCAACTTCTGCGTACCTAGATTCAAAATGGCAAAAATGGGAGGCAGATCTTTTGCCCACCCTGGACCATCCTTCTGGAACGCACTTCCTCCCTTCATTCGAAAGGAGGAAAACCATGCTAGGTTTAGAAGTCACGTTAAGACTTGGCTATTCAAACAATAACTAGAATAGCCAGTAATTCCTTGCCCTCATTATGCTGTGTCTCGGCGCCGGGAAACCCTTTCTGGGTAGCTGTTGCGTGTACAAATTAAAAAAATAAAGAAATAAATAAATAAATAGTTAGAGATCCAGTGCTCGAAAAAACAGGTCCTCTTGACAAGAATAATGCAGCGCACAGAGCTCTTATGGGCGCTATTACTGAAGATCATGGTCTGATTGATCCTTGGCGCCTTTCACATCTAACTGCTACTGAATATTCCTTTGTTTCTCCCACTCATGGTACCCTCTCCAGACTGGATTATTTCTTAATCTCACAAAGGGTTGTTCAGTTAGTCCATGAATCTCAAATCTTAGAAGCATCAATCTTTGATCATTCTCCAGTTTTGTTATCCCTTCAGACAGGCCTGACAACACTGGGACTCAAACCTTGGAGGATGAATATTCCGCGCTATAAAACTCCTCTCGGTAAAACACAGCTTCAAACCCATCTTCAAACATATCTTTCCCTTAATCACGGATCTGTGCATTCAAGCAGAACCCTATAGGCTGTAGCCAAAGCTACCATCAGGGGTCAACTTATGAAAGACGCGGCACAGGCCAATAGACAAAACGCTACTCGACAGAAAGAGTTAGAACATATTGAAACGTTCACTCAATTATATATTAACATACCTCTCTTACAAAATCGCAAGTCCCTAGAGCAGGCACGTATGGCATTGAACAGCCTTTTTGCATCCAAAGCTAAGTATGCTTTACAAAAAGTGAAAGGACGTCATTATGAACAAGGGGAAAAGGCAGGGCGATTCCTAGCGGCCTAATTGCGACAATGTGAGGTTTCAATGGCTATTCCAGACATTAAAACATCTGAGGGAAATATATTAACTCGTCCACAGGATCTTGTCAATTAATTTGCTTCTTACTATCAATCATTATATACCCCGGACGAACAAATAGACCACAACAAAATGCTTTCTTTTCTTTCCCAAGTAAATCTTCCTTCTCTGTCTGACGAAGACAGAGCACTTCTTGAAATGGACATTACTAAAGAAGAAATTTCACAAGCAATAACTAAGCTCCCATATCCCAAAGCCCCTGGGGAAGATGGTTTCCCTGCAGAATGTTATAACTGGTCAGGTGAACAAATAATTGACAGTCTCTACACTGCTTTTCAGGAAGCAACCAACACAACCTTCCTAGGCTGTATATCTAATAAAGCGATCATTGCAGTCCTCCCTAAACTGGGCAAAGATCCATTAATATGTAGTAGCTATAGAACCATAGCTCTTCTTAATTGGGATATCAAAATACTAGCTAGTATCCTCGCATCTTGCTTGCGTAAAGTCTTGCCTTCTTTAATTCATCATACCCAAGTGGGATTTGTACCTGGATGTTCCTCTAGAAACTATCTGTGTACCTTGGCACATACGCTCCACTCCGCCAAATCTCTTCAGAATGATGCATTGGCTCTGTATCGATGCCGAAAAGGCATTTGATTGAGTGGAATGGCCTTATACTTTTTCATATATTGGACAAATTTAGTTTAGGGTCCCAATTTATACAAAATGTACAGTTATTATACCAACACCCTACCGCTCAAGTGAATTGTGGAGGTTTCGTTTTAGACCCCTTTCCAATTTCTAGAGAAACACGTCAAGGTTGGCCCCTATCCCCTCTGTGGTTCTGAAATTCTGGACCCTGCTGTAATATGGTACCGAGGCCCAACCCTCGTGTCACAAAATATCATCGTACCATGACGAATTTGGTGACGGCAGACCGGTAATGAGTAGGACATTATCCCTATGCATCTGCGTCGTGATTGAGTGATGCTAACACCCTTAAATCGTGGTTTCGGTTCCTAACCCTCGGACTCCATTTTGTGAACGGCATCCATCTTATGGCTTGCCCTCATATAGTCAATTGATTAAAGGTCGAATTTGATCCAAAGGACACGTCCACCTTTCGCTGACTTCTCCATGACCTGGCCGAGCTGACTCCACCGCCTCCAGCCAAACCTGTTTGGGCAGCTCCTCGTCCAGTGGCCGAGTAAGATAGTATCGAGGCACAACATGCCATAAACCATTCACTACACACAGACCATGTTTTCTACACACATACACCTGTCCATATTTCTTGTTTATGGCCAGTTTTACGATGAGGAGGTGCCCAATTTTATTGGGGTTTCATCGATATCTGATGGTAGTTCTGGGCCGACCTGGGCCATCTATCACAAACTGGACATCTAAAATATGGGTTGGCCGACATGACTGTGCTTTTTGCTTTATTGTGGAAATATGTATATGACCGTATTGTAAACTAAAGAATTCTTGCCTGCAGCTGTTATTTTTGTATAAAAGGAGAAGGCTGGTTCTGTAAAAACGAACAGTCTCCTGAGAATCTACGACCCCTGCTGTTGTACTTCTAGGACACTCGTTACTTGGTTGCAGCCAATAAAACTCGATCTCTGACTTCACCTAGAAGACTCTTGGTTTCTGTGGTCCGGAACAGGGAGAACTCAGAGGTCTTCGGGTGTAATCCCCTGGCACCACCGGGTTCCTAAAAACCCGGCACCTCAGTTGGCGCCCAACTCGGGGCGGTATCAAGCGGTATCGGTCCAAGCCAGATGTTCGTGAGGAGCTTCGTGTGAAAATTCCAGAGGACGGCCAGCCACTTCAGCGACCCCTGTATGTCGACGTGGTTCCGAAGGTCTTTTGCTGCGAGGTTCCCCGCGTCCCGACGGCTACGAAGGACTGCTGCCCTGACTATCGCCCTGTTTTGGACCCAGTGATCCTTGGTAGAGCGAAACGATAGACGAGTCTTCTAGTGACGTCATCGATCTTCAATACTTCAGTTAAGTATAAGTGGAGCGTCTCCCAGTCCTTAGTTTTGTTCTTAGTTTTGGTATCCTTGAGGTACACCTTGTTTGGAACTTGCAAGCGCCAAAACCGAGGGATTTGTGTATTCACAAGAATATCATAAATAGATAATCCCTTGAAGTTTGAAGCTGGACTAGTGAGCAAAGATGCCTGGTCTTAGCAGACTTGGAAACTTGTTTTGTCCTGGTTGTAGTAAGGACTCCCGATTAGAGGATTTGTGTCCGGTTCCTCCGATTGGAACTCCAACATATGAACTTTATATAAAGCACGGAGTAGGCCCTATCACATATAATGAGGTATGGATAAAGTACACCAGAAAAGATGGTGTTTTAAAATGGCCCCAATATGGTAGCTTTGACGCAGAAATTTTAGATAATCTCGAGGTCAAACTCTTCAAGAAGAAAGCCCGGCCGGCGATGTTTGACTCTTTTCGCTTATGGCGCAAAGAAGCCAAACAGAAAGAAATGAAATTAGCAAAGAAAAATAAAAGAGGTATGTCAATGGTACAAGCTGCCATCGCATACAGGGATAATGAGGAAGAACAGGAAAGCGAACAAATGCTCAGAAGCAAGCAGTTAGCAGTGGATAAATGCTACCCAATGATGCCGCATGAGGGACAAGGTTCGAAGGAACATTTGAGAAAGATCCATTAATGTCCCATTTATTGAATTCACCACCCCCATACACATCGAGTATTACTGGACCTCCGAAACGTTTTGTTATACCGCGCCCCGGCGCACGAAATACAGCTCTTGCACAAGCACCAGCTCCTCTTCAGCTGGTTCCCACTTCTCCGGCGCAGCCCTCTCTAGGGCCGCCGCCTTTGCTACATACTACCTCTACTGTTCCTACGACTTTGCCTACTGCTCCAACTGTTTACCCTGATGCAGATTCTGCACACTGCCTCGACTTCCTCTGCTATTGCCTCGACTTCCTCCTTTCATCAGCCTGTCTTTTCTGGCACATCTGCCTCTCCGCAAGCTTCTCCTTCTGTTCGACAGAGAGTGGCAAGTACTGTCACTGGTCTGTTCTCACCTTTCTTTGGGTCGCCTAAAACGACCCCTAAAACAGGACATAGACAGTTGCGTAGTCAACTGCCTGATTATGAGGAAAGAGAAGTGCTGAATGAGTTAGCACGCAAATGGGTTACTGACACCGTTAGATACGATGTTCAGTCTGTTATGGAGGTCTTCCGACAATGGGATGCACCCACTCAGAGATATGTATTCGAAGGGATGTGTGTATATCTTTGCGAAGATTTGGAGACAAACGATCCAAAACGCAAAATGAAGGAATTATTCCGTATGCGTTTTAAGTTCTATGAACCATGATTGTAGGTGCCGATGTTGAAAAAGCAATAGATTTGTTGTTATCTTATAGGAGTAAGGGAAACGTCTCTAGATCATTGTATGAGGACGACATGTCATGTAGGAAAAAGGCGCGACAGTACCCTATGAGAGAAGTTCCTCCAGTTTGGAGGGAAGGTGATGCGAATGCAAATCCACCCATTCCACCGCATTTCCAGCGTGTATGGGTACATGTCCCCTGGAAAAGATCTGAAGTTTTAGCACTCAAGCAGACATTACCTGATCCTCACAAAAATACTGCAGGGTATTATAAGGAGTTATCACAGACTGCCAGCTCATGTATAATGAATTTAGCGGATGTAGACTTGTTGTTTGGGAATGTTGTTCCACAGCCCTTGTGGAGTAAGATTCGTCATAAGGATCATGACCAAGAATTAGGTGACACGTGGGCTAATATTACTGCTGCTGATGCTAGACAAATTGGTGGTTCTAAACCCGAGCCTTTAGTAGCTGAACTTCCTGGTAGAATTATCATGTACATGAAGACCTTAATGCCTGAATTGTGTGTGAATTGGGACAAGTTGTCTGCGTGCAAGCAGAAGAAAGATGAGAATGTGTCTGACTTTTTCACGAGATTTGAAGAGACTTTCGTCGATCATAGTGGTCAGGATATGGCTACCGAAGGTGGCCAAAGATTGTTTGTAGACAAATTCGTACATAATCTGCTTCCTGAACTATGTAATAAATTGAAAGATTCAGAGAGTGCTTGGGTTGTTTCCACGTCAGCGCAGATTTTATCCACAGCCCAGTACTACGAAAATAGGCGCAAAGACGAGCTAGATAAGGCAGACAAAAAGACTAAAGATTTAAAAACTAAAGTTCTTCTCCAGCAAGCCTATCCGCCTCGCACTCCTAGTCAGCCCAATTATCAGCAGCCACAGCAATATTCGAGAAACTCGCAAGGAAACGAGTTTTCTCATCAGCGTTTACCGTATGGTCCGAATCAGTGTGCGTATTGCAAGGAAGAGGGTCATTTCAAGAATAATTGTCCAGCTTTGTTGCGACGTTTAAATGGTGTTTCCGGTGCAAGAGGTAGAGGTGTTCAACAGGCTCCTAGGGGTAGGGGCCGTGGAAATTTCCCCCAGAATGCCACTTCTTTTCCGCCTCAAAATTCTATGAATAGCTTTGATCAACAGAACCATGCATCTTCTAGGTCAGCTCAGTACTATGCTGATGACTATTACGCAGAAAACGAGAATGAGGGTAATAATTGCTAGGACAGCCATGGACAAAGAGAGGGAGTTGTTTCAGTTCCAGTAGATCAGAATGGACCTTATGTTGAGGTGATTACATCAGGAGTGTCAGAACCTTTTCTGCTGGAAACTGGTGCTACAAAAAGTTCGATCATGCACTCAAAACTTCCTGGCGCACCTTTGTCTGGCGAAATGAATGTTTCAGTAGGTTTTTCTGGCGCCCCGGTTAGAAACCCGATCTCTAGTCCTATGCCCCTTTCTGTTGGCCCATGTGAATTAGAAGCACCCCTCATCCTTACAACAGGTTGTGGTGAAAATTTGTTAGGTTTGGATTTGTTAAAGAGATTATATGCAACTTTGTACTGTTCTCCTTCAGAAGTACAACTTACCCTTGGTAAGAAAGTGGTTTCTCCGATGTATCTGTCAAAGGAAAATATCCCAACAGAATTGTCATCTCTTCCAGATGTACTTTGGGCTACTGGTTCTAATGATGTGGGACTTTTGGAGATAGCGCCGTATGTCATAACATTGAAAGCCAATGTTAGGTTGCCATGTATTCCCCAATACAAGATCTCTAGCGAATGTGAAAAGGCGTTGTTAGCGATCATTTACGATCTGATCGAGAAAGATGTCATCGAAGAGACAACAGGCAACATTTGTAACAGTCCTTTTTTGCCAGTCTTAAAGCGTACTGATCCATCACAGCCCCCTGTGTACAGATTTGTGATTGATCTCAGAGAAGTGAATAAGATTGTTGTGCCGCAGTTTCCAGTTGTCCCTGACATTACTGCCCTATTGACTATGGTTCCAGCTTCAGCCACTTGGTTCTCGGTGATTGACCTGAAGAACGCTTTCTTCAGCATCCCGATTGCTGAGGAGAGCAGAGATATTTTTGGCTTCAATTTAGGAGGACGAAGCTTCCGCTTCAAACGTGCTCCTTAGGGCTATTGCGAAAGTCCATCGATATTTAGTCAAGCTCTGAAAACACAACTTGACACGATTGTTCTACCTGATGGTGCGACTCTGATTCAGTATGTAGATGATCTGCTGATCGCTGCAGATACCAAAGAGATTTGCAAGCAAGCCACATTGTTGTTGTTGCGTCATTTATGTGACATGAAGCACAAAGTCTCTCTTTCAAAACTGCAATTTTGTCGACAGGAAGTGACCTACTTAGGTCACATCTTATCGAAGGAGGGAAGGAGACTGACCCCAGAAAGAATACAGGCAATTGCAAGATTGAGTGTCCCAAGGACACAAAGAGAAGTGCGTGCTTTCTTGGGCATTACATCGTACTGTAGACAATGGATACCACATTTTTCACTATTGGCTAAACCTTTGCTGGCACTAATCTGTAAAGACACACCCGATCCTATGCCTTGGTCTGAAGATTGTCAGACAAGTTTCCACGAGTTGCGTGATGCATTGTGTTCGGCTCCTGTGTTTGGCAACCCCGACTACAGTAAGCCTTTTACATTATATGTCCATGAGAAGGAAGGTTGCGCATTATCAGTCCTGACACAATACTTTGGGGACAAACAGCGCCCATGCGTGTATTTCTCAGCGACTCTAGATCCTGTAGCTAAGGCATTACCAAGTTGCTTGAGGGCCACTGCTGCAGCAGCTGTCTGTATTCGACAGTCTGCTGGGTTAGTCATGAATAATACTCTGATCGTTATGGTCCCACATGCAGTAGACATTTTACTAAACAGAACGAAGACACAGCACTTAACTAGTGCTCGACTGTCTAGCTATGAGCTGACACTATTAGCAAGTCACATACACATAAAGAGGTGTGATACACTCAACCCCGCTACGTTATTGCCTATTCCGGCAGAGACAGATGAGGTTGAAAAACATGATTGCTGCTTTAGGACAGAAGAAGAGACAAAAGGGAGAGTAGACTTGCAGGACACGCCCCTTCCTGAATGTAATGATACTTTATGGGTTGATGGTTCATGTTTCAAGTTGCCAAATGGTGATACGACTGCTGCATACGCTGTAACAACATTGCACACGATTGTAGAGACTGCACGCATTCCCCATAATTCCGCGCAAGCAGCCGAGTTAGTTGCACTTACAAGAGCATGTGTGTTGGCAAAAGGAAAGCGAGTGAATGTGTATACAGATAGCCAATACGCCTTCGGCGTGGCTCACAGTTTTGGAAGATTGTGGCGTGAACGTGGGTTCCTGACGTCACATGGTGCAAGAATCCAACATGGTCAGTTAGTTAACGAGCTTCTCGAGTCACTGACCTTGCCACTACAAGTTGCGATCATGAAATGCAGTGCACACAGAAAGATTCAAGATGATGTTGGTCGTGGGAATGCATTTGCAGATGAAGTGCGAAAGAGACTGCAAGGAACACGATGAGTCGAATGTATGTTGTAGGTCCTGCGAGATGGATTGCTCATGTGGGTATGTGTGAGGACACTATTGAAAGTGTGAAGTCTATACAATCTGATGCCACTGAAAAAGAGGTGAATGAATGGAGAGAAAGCAAGGGTAGATTGGATGCGAATGGTTGTTGGGTCGAATTGTCAGAGCATCACAGATGGCTGTTACCCGATGCATATGTGCTTGCAGTGGTGACAATGGCCCATGGAATGGCTCACATTAGTGCGAAAGGAATTTGTAAGTTGTTGGCCCCAGTATGGCAGAATAGTGGTATCCCGAATTGCGCAGAGAATTTGGTCAGGAACTGTATGGTGTGTTTGAAGTACAATCCCGGTAGGGGAACCCCAACTCCAGCTGGTCATTTTGCGCCTCCAACGTATCCGTTCGAGGTTTTGCAGCTCGATTTCATCCTTATGGAAAGATGCAACAATCTGAAATACGTGCTTGTTGTTGTTTGCGCCTTCTCCAGGTGGGTGGAAGCGTATCCCCTTAAGGACAACACTGTCTTGTCAACTGCCAAAGCCCTTATCAAAGAATTCTTCCCTAGATTTGGTATGCCTAGAATGGTCTGGAGTGATAATGGAAGTGAATTCGTGGGACGAGTGATGAAGAGAGTGTGCGAATGTCTAGGCATACACCAGAAGTTCCACGCTGCAAATCACCCCCAATCAGCGGGATTAGTAGAGTGCTACAACGGCACATTAAAGTTAAAATTGGCCAAGATCCAAGCCAGCACAGGTCTTAAATGGCCTGACGCCTTGCCTTTAGCACTCCTATCTACCAGAATGACTGTCCATTCTAGACTAGGACTTAGCCCCCACGAAATCGTGTTCGGGCGTCCAGCGAACATATGGGGAGTGCCAAGGCCCAAGAAACTAAGCGAGATAGAGCACCCTGTACTGCTTGACTATTTGCACGAATTGACAACTAAATTGCGTGTTTTACACCAACAGGTCCACAGGTCCTCTCCACCGGCGTCTGACGATCCAGGCCACGCCATCGAACCTGGTTCCTGGGTCCTAGTCCGGAACTTCAGGCGAACCAAGAACAAGGAGCCTCGCTGGACCGGACCCTTCCAAGTCCTGCTAACTACCCGCTCTGCAGTACGTGTCCACGGGAAAAAACATTGGGTGCACGGCGCCCACTGTAAACGGGTCCCGCTGCCCCTTCCATACGACCGGTGGGTCCAGGAGGGAATTGCTGACTCCGAGACCGAGTCCGTACCACGCTTTGCACCCTTCAGCGATGCACGATTGAAAGGAACTGGTACCGAAAAGGAGAGTGATCATATTCTGCAAGGATTTGTGCCACCGTCAATACAGTTGGACACTACAGAACCTGAAACATTGTTTGAAGACCACACCGCACCTGGGAAACAACGGTATAATCTAAGGCCAAGAGAAAGGAACTAATGACAACAACATAATAAGAACTATTTCCCCAAGAACTATTTTTGATTTTACAGCTCTCTCGCCCAGGGAACTTGCTCATTTTTGATTTTCGAACCGCCATCCGGTTCTGCTGCTAGGGTCGCGGTTGACAGTCTGGGGAGTGCAGCTGGAGACATTTAGGTCAACGGTTCTGGTTGGTCTGACGGAATTACCCCGGACTGAACAGAAAGCACTCCTTGGCAGAATCAATCTCCCACCGCGGGCAGCAACTAGAGGATGGAGTTTCCAAGGGTAGAGAGACCTGCTAGATCCACGAACTTTAAAAAGAAAATATGCACTGTGATGGCCAGAAAAAGATTCTTGATAATATGTATTTTAATGTTGTGTAGCATAATGATGTTCTTGATTGGCTATACTTTATTCACATTTCGAGTTACCTTTGTAAATAACACTCAGCCCACACCTCCTCCTACTGTTTCTCCGCACTCCTTTCACCCTCTACCTGAACACGAGTCTGCCAGAAGACTAGAATTTGTAAATAACTCATTCATCCAGCTCCTACACCAGCACCAGTCTATAATGAACACATCGAACTGTTGGATATGTGGACTTATGCCGCACACAACAGATAAGGGCATCCCTTACTTCGTCCTGCCATTCAGTTACTATGGTTCTCTGTGGGCTTTCCAGACGATGTTCCTGTTTGCCATAGAACCATATCCCCCGCGTCCCACAGGGAGCAATTCCAGCAACAAGGCACTAGTGGCAGGAATAAGGAATATGAGCAGGGATATCGACACGTATCGAACGATTCCCAAAGATGAGTTTACCCCGTACAGTAGATGGAACATCACTAAGTATGGGATTTTCTTGGGTAAGAGCCAGAAAACAAAGAAATCTTCCCCGGTTTGGATAGTACCCCATCGAGGTCACCTATGTCTGCAAGGTATTGGCAGGGATCCCAAAGCACAGTTGGGGAAGAGCATATGCACGGAAACATATGTGTTTGCATCCCGAACTTCCCCTCCCTTCTTAGCGGCTAAGGGTACGCACTTCGTCTGCCATGACAAAGCATACACATGGTTGCCCCCTGACTTCTCGGGCACATGTTTTATCTCGTTTCTGCTGCCACCCACCTACACGGCCGAGGCAGATTACCATCGGACAAGGACAGTTAGGGGTGTCGTGAGTCAAGACGACACTGCGGGTCAAGAGTTTGGAGACTTCGCAAAGGGTTTTCTGCCGTTTTGGGGGCCTATGGTGAACAGCAGGAACATTCGCCAGTTAACGAGGGTAGTTGAATCCGCCGTGACCGAAACGGCCGGTGCCCTTAGTAACCTGACAGCTGAGCTCCAGTCGGACCGACTCATGACTCTTCAGAACAGGGTTGCCCTAGATGTCATACTTGCAGACCGTGGTGGTGTATGTAGAGTGATCCAATCCAGTTGCTGCATTTTCATCCCTGATAATGCCCCGACAGTGTACCAGGCCATCTCCAAACTGCACAAAATCTCTGATTCCCTTCGCGTGGATAAAGGGGATTGGTCCCTGCTAGGGTGGTTCTGGGAACTGATCTCTGCCTGGGGATGGAAAACTCTGATCTTCATTGGGATGATCTTAGCCATTCTGTTTATGTTCTGCCTGTTTGTGCTGTGCGCTCCTGCAATATGTGACCTCTGTGCTACTTCATGTGTAAGGAAGCCTGTGTCAAGGGACGAATTGAGCAACAGAATGATGCTACAGCAGCATCTCCATGACTTCATGAATACAGATTTGGACTCAGACTAGCATGAGTTATTGCCTAATATGAGGGCAAAAGGAGGGTCTGTGGTTCTGAAATTCTGGACCCTGCTGTAATATGGTACAGAGGCCCAACCCTCGTGTCACAAAATATCATCGTACCATGACGAATTTGGTGTCGGCAGACCGGTAATGAGTAGGACATTATCCCTATGCATTTGCGTCGTGATTGAGTGATGCTAACACCCTTAAATCGTGGTTTCCGTTCCGAACCCTCGGACTCCATTTTGTGAACGGCATCCATCTTATGGCTTGCCCTCATATAGTCAATTGATTAAAGGTCGAATTTGATCCAAAGGACACGTCCACCTTTCGCTGACTTCTCCATGACCTGGCCGAGCTGACTCCACCGCCTCCAGTCAAACCTGTTTGGGCAGCTCCTCGTCCAGTG
This sequence comes from Lissotriton vulgaris, assembly GCF_964263255.1. Taxonomy (NCBI): domain Eukaryota; kingdom Metazoa; phylum Chordata; class Amphibia; order Caudata; family Salamandridae; genus Lissotriton; species Lissotriton vulgaris. Next base: position 1,082,604,349 of record NC_141695.1, on the reverse strand, counting down.
ACCGAGTAAGATAGCATCGAGGCACAACATGCCATAAACCATTCACTACACACAGACCATGTTTTCTACACACATACACCTGTCCATATTTCTTGTTTATGGCCAGTTTTACGATGAGGAGGTGCCCGATTTTATTGGGGTTTCATCGATATCTGATGGTAGTTCTGGGCCGGGCTGGGCCATCTATCACAAACTGGACATCTAAAATATGGGTTGGCCGACATGACTGTGCTTTTTGCTTTATTGTGGAAATATGTATATGACCATATTGTAAACTAAAGAATTCTTGCCTGCAGCTGTTATTTTTGTATAAAAGGAGAAGGCTGGTTCTGTAAAAATGAACAGTCTCCTGAGAATCTACGACCCGTGCTGTTGTACTTCTAGGACACTCGTTACTTGGTTCCAGCCAATAAAACTCGATCTCTGACTTCACCTAGAAGACTCTTGGTTTCTGTGGTCCGGAACAGGGAGAACTCAGAGGTCTTCGGGTGTTATCCTCTGGCACCACCGGGTTCCTAAAAACCCGGCACCTCACCTCTTTTATTCCTTCTTGCTTTAGAATCTTTAGCAGCAACAATTTGTCAATCAATTGATATTGTAGGCATCTCTCTTCCTTGGGGGGAACTCAAAAATGTACCTGTATGCTGATGACTGTCACAACTAATACAGATTGACTAACCTTGAAATCCGGTACAGCAGGAGCGATGCAGAAGCTAGATTCACTCCTCCCTAGATATGGTACCACATGCAAGCATAAGACTAACACTCGCCTATGAGGACCCCATCCAGGGAATGGGAAAAAATGGATAAAGAAAACATAAAGGAGTGGCAGCCATAAACCATCTACAGGATTCGACAACAGGAGAACTCCAAACGTTGGATCTGTAAGTAGTGACCTGCACAGAAACACAAGAGCAGGAAAGTTACACTCTTCCCTATGGTAGCCTAGCACTTCTATATATACATAAGGGGAGGACATACACTTACATAATAAGGCTTCCACATTCGTTCCGAGAAAAGAGGGCAAAAATAGGAAAAAATAAAGTAAAAGAAAAGAAAACAGGGATCTGCCCAAGAACCCTAAATCCAGTGAGAAACCGGAAGCTCTTCTAGTAATCCACAGTCTGATATAGTAGAGCTAAAGAATAAGGCAAATGTTTCTTCTAGCCACATGATTGTCTGTGCCTTAATGAATGGAGGGAAAAATGAATTCGATCATTTTAACTACTCCCAAGGAAACCAAAAATCCTTCTGCTGAGTTCATATGCCAGGAATATCCAAAGAATGCAAAGTCATAAACAAAAAACACGAAGAGTTTCAAAAACACTCTTCCCAGGCTAGCAAACCGCTAGACTATGGATCCGAGGAAGATATCAGGGGGAATCAAGTTCTAGAGCCGAATACTGATCATAAGTTCAAAGTACCTGTGTTCTATGCTCCCGTGCGGCGTTTTCCCCCGCTCTCAACGCGGCTCCTCTGCAGCTCGCAGCGCGGCTCCTCCGTAGCTTCCAGCGCGGCTCCTCCATAGCTTCCACCGCGGCTCTTCTGCAGCTCGCAGCGCGGCTCCCCTGCAGCTTCCAGAAGCTCTCGCCAGCTGCTCGCAGTAAACAATGTCAAAAACGCCCAAGGAGAACGGCCCAAAAACAGTTCATCTCAAACTGCCGTTCACAAGGGCTCGCAAGTACTTCACTGTGCACAAAACTCCCAACATACAGGTCACAAAGATACGGCAAATCACAGGTGACAAGCACCGCGGCAAGTACACAGGAAACTAATGTAGGAAACAGGAAAGGGGAATGTAGGAAACAGTGAAAGAGGACTAACACCAGGCATTCTGGGACCTGTAGTCACCCTATGCGTGATGAAACCGTGACAATGACATATTACTCACTATTACTGATTTACCGCGTTCTCTGCCCTCACTGCTTCAAATCTCTTTCCCTGGTTATAAAATTAACTGGGATAAGAGTGAAGCACTTCCAATGTCCGATGTACTCTAAATCAGCCATTCAGGACTTTACCTTCCACTGGAAACCCTCATGACTAAAATACCTTGGTATCTTGGTAAACAAGGGAACGATTGGAATGGTTGCAGATAATCTCGGTCCTCTGATCACACAGATGCAGCAGGATTTTGACAAATGGAAAATATAAGGATTATCTATGTGGGGACAGGTTCAAGCTGTAAAGATGGTCACACTTCTGGGTTTCCTCTATACTCTTGGTATGCTTCCCCTTCCCATACCTTTATCTTCCCAACGCCTTATAGATTCTAAAATTAAATCCTTTATCTGGGGCTCTTTTAAACCTGGTTTAACTATACAAAAACTTAAAGCACATCATTCTCATGGAGGTCTAAGTCTCCCATCCATAGAACACTACCATTAGGCTTTACAATTATCCCAAATCATATACATGCTGCAAGATAATTCTCATACACCACAATGGGTGCACGTAGAGCGTAATTTACTATCCTCTGAACCTGGTCTCTCAGTTCTTTATACCACAGGTACTAGTCACCAAGACCCTCGCAATCCACTATTGGCTTCAATGTGTAAAACGGTTCTAACCCACGTATTCATATTAAAGCTCCAATATGAAACAATACTGCCATACGTGTCAAGGGCAAAACCATTCACTGGCCCCAAAGGAAACAGGTGGGTATTTCCACTCTAGATCAACTTATACATACTGGTGAGCCTAAACCATTTACCCAATTAGCTGAAGAATGTGGTCTTCCGTCGCATCAATTCATGAATTATACTCAACTTCATCTCCGTCTTATCAAAGCCTCTGGGGCATGCCCATGGTCTCTCCAAACTTCACCAATCCTATCCTATCTATATACTTAGGGGACTTATAAAGAGGTCATTTCTGGTTTATATAAAATATTCACATCTCATTTATTTTCCCAACCCTTATCATGTGCTCTTCATCTCAAATGGCAAACACGCCTTTCACTTATAACAATGAAGACTGTCTTACTCTTTTGGAAACTTTAACCAGAGGAGTCAGAGAAGCACGACAGATATTTTGCTTATTCAAGATTTTACATGACTGACATTGGTCTCCCTCAAAACTGCATAAAGCAGGACTTCTTCCTCATACTAATTTTTGGAGATGTGCTATTTCTGTTTGTGACATAGTCCACATCCTCTGTTCTTCCCCTATCATCCAATCCTATTGGTCCTACCTAGGTCAGGTTTTACAACACACTCTGCCTTTGGATTTACCGTTAACCCCAGCCATCATTCTTCTGCATGATTTACGAACTTTACCACAACTTTCCAAACCACAATGCAGTCTTTCATATTTCACCCTAACCACAGCTAAAATATGCATACTACGGCAATGGAAATCTTCAACTTCACCCTCTTGGGAATCTTGGCTGGTGGCTATGGTTCAAACTACCTCTAATGAAAGAGTTATCTACAATTTGCAAGATCATACTCAATCATTTAATCAAATTTGGGCCTCCTTTCTTCAATTGAATAATCCTTCTGTGATAGACTATTCCGGTCGTTCTATAGTGGATTTCACTGTATCATAACTTGTTCTCTCTTTCTATTTTACTCTCGCCTCTAATTTTCTTCTTTTCTCACTTTTACTGTCATGCATTTACATACCGACACTGAAAACCTGTTCTAAATCTCCTCTCATCCTATTTCCTCCAATGTCTTACTTTTTATCTTTGGTTAATTTCCCTATATAATTTTCTATACTATACATTCTATTCTTTTATATTTTACTGCATTGATACCTCTCCTTTATTATTATTCACGTTCTTTCTACCCACATTTCCTGTCTTTCTCTCACTTATTCGTTTGCAATTTTATGCTTCACCTTATATCAAGTTCGTGATCTTTTTTGCTTTAAAATTACTTTTTATTTCACCCTGTCATTAGAGTTTTTCAATCAAATAGTTTATTGTTTTATTCACAACTGAATTATTTTATCCTCCTTTCATTTTATTATTGTATTTAAATAAGATAGTCTTCATCCTTATGAATTCATATATATTTAACTTTATGCATTACTTCCAATGTAATTGATATTATCATTTTGCACATTTCTGTATTTTATTGTTTTTATTGTCTTATATTTAATAAATGCTAATAAACAAATTCATCACAAAAACAGAAGTGACTGATATACATTGGGGGGAGGAGTTGCACATTGAGACAGGGATGTAGAGAAGCCACTGAAGACTGATTTAGCTTTTTCCTGAAAGAAGGTGGCCGGAGAGTTGCAAAAAGTCGGCTTACTGGTGTGTTGTCTATTTCAGGGGTTTTTGCTAACTTTTTTCACTGTAGCAAATAGTTCTTCGGATGAGTTTTTTGCTGCTGTTATGGCTGTGGAGAAACAGCAGGTCTTCTCATCATGCAATAGTTTTTTATAGTCTGGCAATGATCGTTCATAGCTGTTCTGTCACTCATATTGTAACAGGATCTCCACTTCCTTTCAAGACGGCAATCGTTTTGTTTTTGAAGCTGTTCAGTATACCAGAGTTCAGAGAGTCTTGCTCCTTGATTTGTTGTGGACTTTTCAGGTAAAACATGGTCAACTGAGCTGCAGATCCACTGCTCGAAGGCAACTGCTGCTATGTCGGGTCATTATTAAACTTAGGGGGATTCTGGGCTAGTGAGCATTCAAGGGTTTCAGATACAATTTTATTCCATGGTTGGAAACGTCTAGGATGCTTATTTCTTAAGGTCTCAGATCCCATATAATGAAGCGAAAGGGAGAACATGATGGCTTTGTGATCAGACCAGGAAAGTGGGAGCAACGGGAGACAACGCTAGTATTGAAGAAAATACCATCCAACAGGTGCCCTGCCAAGTGGATGCTACTGGTTACTTGCTGAGTAAGTCCTAGACAATTCAGGATATCGATAAAATGTACAGCATCCCTATCTAACGGGTCTTCAAGTTGTAGGTTGAGGTTACCCAAGAGTGTGAAATCCGGCAACTGAGATATCACATCCAAGGACAGATCCACAGTATTTAGAAAGTCTGCCCTGGGGCCAGGAGGATGATAAAGTAGTAGGCCATTGAAAGTATACCGGTTGTTTACTGAGATTTTGAACAGTAGGGATTCCTGGGTTGACAGATTATTTTGGGTAGTAAATGTCCCTTTCCAGCTATTTTGAATGTATTATGGCCAGCCCACCATGCCCTCTGAAAGAGACGACCAGCCCTGGTGTGGTTCCTGAATGGCTGCTTGCCATTTGCCACCACCAGACAGGTTTCTGGACCCCTGGGAAGAGAGCCCCCGCTCTCTGGGTCCCAAAACAAAGCCCAACCTGGGCAATGGTGTCATGCCTCCTCCCCCAGGATAGGCTGGCGAAAGGGAAGCCTCAAAGGCCTGCTGCCTTTGTACGCTGTCCCTGCCCTTTGCTGCCCCAGCAACTGGCTCCCACCAGTTCTGACCCCCACCTTGAACGGAAGAATTGGCAGGAAAACCGAGCTAGGAGAAGAGGTGTTCTCAAGCTTGTCAACCCCACTTTTCAGGTGGGGGAGGCGAGGCGAAGCACACATCTCAGTCCCCTCCATCTTGGAGATGAGGGGACCCGACCAATTAGGAAGAGGCTCATGTCCCCCTCCCACTAGAGGGTGGCATAATGGGGGGTGTACTCACCCCAAGGAAGGGACCCTTTGGTCCTGACCTGCACATAGTGGCGACCCTGAACCTTGCCTCCTCAGATTTGAGGAAGAAAGAAGAAGGACTGAAGAGCTGTTCTGACCCAGGAAGCAGAGGACACCTACTGCTTTGGCCCCAGCCCTACCAGCTTGTTCTGACTTCGACCTGCCTAAAGTGAGTAAACATGCATATCCAGCAGCCCCCCAGAGCCCAGAGGACCTGCCCTGCACTCACCTTACAGACTATGTCTTCTGTGAGCAGGGGATTTGCTCAGCGAAGACTCCAAGACCAGAACCCAGACCCAGGCGGCTCTGCAGTTCTGCACCACTGTGCATCCACCCCCCACGGTCTATCTAGACCTTGGGGGACCTTGGTACTAACCCCAAATCTCCCACTCATAAGTGGCCCAACACCATGGGGAGGTCTCTCCAGTAATCCTAACCTGGGATCTGGTGATCCCGACCTCCCTCATGCTTCAAGATAACGCCTGCAGCCACAACCTGAAGAGTCCCCCAACAGCTACAGGAGCTGGTAAGAGGACCCTACGCCGAAAGACACCCCTGCACCCAACACCCGACAACCTTGGGTGGCCCAACCAACAGTGTCCAGGCATCCCCCCAGTACCCAACTTACCTCTCCAGCAGGTGGTCGCCTACAGGAAGTCTCCTACCCGAGCCCGCAGCCTCTTTGCCAAACCGGAGGGCTCCATTGGAATCCACAGGGTCTTCAACATCCTCTTGGCACACTGCACCGCCTACCCCTGTGCTGCTGGTGGCTAAGCTCCTGTGCTCATTGTTGGCCTCTGCAGCGCTGACCTTCACCCCAGGAGTTTGGCTCCCACACCTGAGTGGCCTGCTCGTAAACAGCCCCTGACCGAAGGCACCCTTAGCCCCATTGGCTAAAGTTGGCCCTCTGCACTCTGTACCCGGCCGCCAGTGCCGCGGGTGGTGTAATTTGATCCTATCTAGGCTTTGGGGGACCTTGGCACTAACCCCCAAAACTCCCACTCATAAGTTGTTTACTTACCTGAGAAACCACGAACACTTTTTCCCCATAGGAACTAATGTTGTGATGCTTTGTTCCTGAAAATGTTCTGTTGAGCTGAACTTTCAATGAAAGAAAAAGTAACTAAACTGCAAACCCTAAAAAGTCTTACTTACCTTGTATTGTGAGATCCCCGGTGTGGTATCTAGGCATACCACCTTGAGTAATCAATGTTATCCAAAAGTAATCTAAAAGTATTCCAAAAGTAATTACTGTATAATTTAGACTGTCTTGAAAGCCAATACAAACCTGTAACAATTGCAAATAAGTTCAACCACAACTGCACTCCCTTGAAAGTCTTGCATTTGAGAGTATATTTTACTTACCAGTGCCAAGTTCTCCTTGGTTCTAAAAATAAAACATAGGAATACCTTTTTTTATACTTGACTAATTGTTCTGGATTCAGTCTCTGAGTGTGTGCTATCAGTCTTGAGTGAGTGGCTGCAATAAATGCTTAACACACCCTCTGGATAAGTCTTACTGCTCAATCACACTACCATAAAGAGAGCGAATAGCACTTACCTACTTCAGCCTCTGCTGTATCCCTGGGGACTCCCTGGTCTGTGCACACTATACCTTACTTTGGAATAGTATATACAGAGCCAGCTTCCTACAAATGGTACAGAAAGGTTGACAGGTTAGTGAAAATATCAAAGGTCCTTTGGATAGATTTGAATACCTTGTTTGACACTGTGGTTCCAAGTGATTTGTGGTTTCAATGCAAAATAGCTTTGGTTTGGCCTGAGAAGGAACCTATGAGACAATGGAAATCGAAGGGTCCGTGTTAGACCCAGCGATTTCTGGCTAGCTGGGATGCACGGAAGCCAGTAAGAAACCACTGTTCCAAATAGTATGAGTACGATACACCTGTCCGTTATCCTGAGCTCACCGTCTGGTAGCTTGTCACCGAGCAGTCAGGCATATCCTTAGGGCTTGAGTGTAAAGTATTGGCACAAAGCCTTCCTCGCAACACACTGCTTATGCCACCGAAAGACTCTACACCGTATGTATAATGCACTTGTCTTTGTATTATATACACGCACTGAAATCAAAATAAGCTGCACATTGTATTTACACTCTACAGTTATAAGCAATTGTCAAACGTCTCTAATGAAATCAAAATGAAACACACATTGTATATATATTTTACAGGTACATGCAATTGTCAGATTTTCTTATTAGCAGATAAATCAAACAGTCACAGGTCTTTGAGTATGCCTCATGACTCAGCCCCTCATTCCTTCAACTCCACCAGCCAACGATATATGTTTCCCCGGCTGGTTCCCCGTTGACTAGACAGTCAGAAGGTTGTATGACGTTACAACGCATGCTTTAACCTTGCATGCCGTTACAATGCAAGTTTTAACAACAACTTGCTGTTGGGGTGCACTGGAGTTTGGAATAGTATAATTTACTTTTCCAACTCCAGTTTGTGCAACAGTAGGGAAGGTGTTGGAGTTAAATCCAACACCTTATACCCCCCACAGCAAGCCATTTCGTAGTAATTGCATGTGGGGTAAAAGCATGTGTTGTAAAGCATGCATTGTAACAGTTGTTTCCCCAGTCAGAACATGGAAAGAAACAGTTACTTTGTTTCGTCCATCTAGATTAGACCTCCAGGCGCCCTTCTGTGCCTGCATGAGTGTGGTATCCCTATCCCCCGTACACAAAAGGGTGTGACACAGGAAGCTGGCGCGCTTTTAAGTCTGGCAAAATGTTATCCCCTCAAGAGAAGAGTCTAGGAAGAGAAAGCCAACAACCTCAGACATAGGCCGGGATGTCAGGCACTGTGGTCCTCCTGTTCTGGGGCCAATAGAATTGGGCGGCAAGCCTGTCAAAGGTCTTGCAATGCCCCAAATGACCTGCCAGTGTGATCAAGCACGGCTTGGGTCCGTAATTCCCCAGACAGGACCACCTCAATATTGAAATAAGCAAACAGGAAGTCTGGGGGGGGGGTTATTTTGATCAGAGTTGTGAAAAAACTTAGACCATTAATTCCAAAGTTTTTAAACTTTATTTCGCTTATTTTTGATATCTGTATCTGTTTCCTGTAGTTCTTTCTCTATACTGCACAAAATATCAATCCAACATGCTATGCTGCTGGTTTGGAAGCAGAGTAGCATGTTGGATTGATATTTCCTGCAGTAAAGAGAAATAACTACAGGTTGTTCAGCTGTTGTTTAACCCCTTAAGTGCTGCCTCGGTGCATTGGCCGACGGCAGCACTACCTCCCCAGTGCTGCGCACGACCATTGGACGTCCATTCAGCACTAGTTCCAATGGACAGCGCAGCACTGGGGAGGAATGTTTAATAGCATCTATGAGGCTATAAGTGTACGCATCAATTATGGCTTTTTACAATTTTAAAATAATGGACTGACACCACTGAGTTGTCCCACATGTCACATACATTTGAAGCTTCGATCACAACACAAGATTTGAAGCAACGTTTCTGGACATTAATCCACATCACAGTTAAGAACCAAAATTCCATTTCCAAGGCCTGAAGAGAATCCCGGATTTGTTAGGGATTCGAAACGCGTTGGCTATGAGTATGGGGGACTGTTAATGGGGTGTGTCATGAGGAATGTTAAATAATATTTCCCTCAGCAGCTTCTGACAACACCCACCAGTAGGTTAGGTATCCCCATTCTCTCACAGGCAGGACAGGAAACATGTGTTTCGAAAATGAGCAACTGTCCGTCTGGTGTTAATATGAATGTAGGCCTGGTTTGATTTCAGGCTGGCAGACATGAGTTATTGATGTTTTTCTTGTGATTACTGATTTGTTGTTATTATTTGTTTGCAAAAACATTCCATATATTATTATTTTTTCTCACAAAATCTTGTTTTTTAACTATGTAAATGTTGAATATAATACTATTTCAAACGTTTTTGAATTGTTCGATTTACTAATGTAGTATTTCTTTGAAAAGATATGCTTTATTGATTTATGAATGTCTTTGTTGAAATATCAAAAATAAGCGAAATACAGCTTAAAAACGTTCGAATTAATGGTCTAAGGTTTATCACAGCTCTAATCAAAATACCCCCCCAGACATCCTGTTTGCTTATTCCAAATGACCTGCCAGCGGCACATTATGAGCCAAACCCAATAGAAAGCCTCTGAAACACTGGGGTACCACCAACACACGGGGGACCCTGGTTCAGCAACCTTAGGCTCACTATACAGGAGACCATTCTCCAAATAAATCGAGTGAGTTCCAGAGTTGTCACCAGCTGCCTGGGCCTCAGCCTGCCACTGAAGGCCCAATAGAGTACGGCACTCTTTCTGTGCCATGCAGAACTCCTTCCTGGATGGACCTCAGTCCTGCTGCCAATTGGTCAGCTCAGGCAGGTTCCCCAATTCGGCCACATCTTCCGCTGTAGTTACTTGAGTCTCTCCCTCAGGATCAGCCTCCTCCCGGACTGTGGGAATCTCAGGAGCAGGTTTCCCACGCACCATGCCCCTTCTCTTCCCAGCAGGGACCTAGGGCATTATTTCAGGGTCAAGGTCCTTCTGACTATCCTCCTGTGCCGCCGTTGACCATGTGGTCAGGCACACCCACTCACGCAGTCCCAACATTCCCAAGTGCGACCAGAGCTCCACCGCCCTCCAGGAGGTATGCTCCAAGTTGTTGCTGAGCACAGTCCAGAGCATTGCTGGGCTCACAGCTCCCTTCAAGCAACCAGAGATGCCCCCTGTGCCACTAGACAGTGGCTCTCACTGTTGTCAGTTGCAACCAATTGGTGAACCATGTTAGGAACAACGTGTTCTGCAGACACCAATGACACCGGATGGTCATCATACTAGCCCCGGTGTCTCGCAGAGCTTGCACCCTATGCCCATTAATGGTCACCCACTGCCTGTACTTCCTAGTATTATCAGGTACAAAGGTTCTCTGGACCACTTCATTGATGCAAAAAAACTAGGGTTACCCTGTGGCTCCTCACTATCAACTGGGATACATTTTTTCCCCAAGCGCAACTTTCGCCACCCCATTGTCTGCACACCGGCATGAGACAGAGCCCGCTTAGGACACTTGGGAACCTCCCAATAGTGCCCTTCTTACTGACAGGCTTAGCACAGAGAGAAGCAATTCTTTTGATCACCAGGAGATTAAGAATCCTTACCCAGGGACTAAGTCTGGGCCAGGAGAGACCTCCTTACTTTTATTACTGCCCCCCCCCTTTTTTTCTGCATGGGACCCAGCCCACCTATGGTGGGATCCCCCCAGACATCTTTTTGTGGACCGAGGTGTTAACCCAGCTCTCTAGGATCAGAAAGCTTTTTATCAATCAAATGCTGCGCAACTCAGTAGAACAAAGGCTAAGCATGTGCTCTTGGGCAATCAATTGTACAGCCCCTTGTAGTCCACCACCTAACTGCCCGAACACCCAACCATCCAATGCCTTGCGAAGCGTATCCACACAATCTACCCATGTCTGGGGAGTCAGTTTCACACTGTCCCTAAACATATGCCTGTACTTCTCAGGGGTCAAGGCCAATTTCCTAACCAAGGCTTCCTTCAGGGCAGAACACTTCACATTGTCACCCTCTGCAAAGGTCAACATGGTGTCCTTCCCCTCTGGGGGAATTTGCCGCAAACTCACCCCTAATGCCCCTCAGGGATACTGTGCATTTGTAAAGCTACCAGCCCCTTAGGTATGTGAATTATTTTATACGGAGACATAGATGAAATGCTGCCACCACCTGGGCTGGACTAAGCCTTCCAGGCTCCTATGTCCAGCTCTCTCATGCTCCACCCTTGAGCCAACATGACTTTCTTTTCCTTCATCGCCACCATGGCCTTCTCACTTTCCCATCTAAGTTTGACCAGCTCCAACTTGAGCTTACTTTCCTACCTCCTGTCCTCTAGCTCTTCTTGTGACAGACTCCTAGAGGAGCCACTACTGCTGGACCTGGAGGGTACTGTGCTCCCTCCCCTTCTGCAGTTCCTACTCCTCAGTAGCCACTACCTCACCCTCTCTGGGATCCCCAGCTGTACCTCTGGCCTCCAACCAGACCCTCAATGCCTTTTGCTTCATCGCCACCATGGCCTTCTCACTTTCCCATCTAAGTCTGACCAGCTCCAACTTGAGCATCCTTTACTACTGCCTGTCCTCTAGCTCTTCTTGTGACAGACTCTTAGAGTAGCCACTACTGCTGGACCTGGAGAGTACTGTGCTCCCTCTCCTTCTGCAGTTCCTGCGCCTCAGCAGCCACTACCTCACCCTCCCTGGGATCCCCAGCTGTATCTCTGGCCTCCAACCAGGCCCTCAATACCCTTTGCAGCTCCTCCTTTCTACTGAGTCCTTTAAAAGAGCATTTCAGGTCTCTGCATAACCCTTTGAGCTAGGTTACTGCATATGTCTCCAGTGTATCCTTTTCATCTCCACTAGTGCAGGTACCTAAACTGGCTCTCCCAACTTACACATGACTGCTGTGAACACAGAAAGGTTTCCAAACTAGAATGGCCACACTGAAAGAAAACAAGGTAAGAAAACGATATTGTACACCGGAGTCGTAGAGAACCATGGGTTGCTAGGGTTTGTGCCAACACACAGCTTATACACACACCGCTGATCGTCAAATGTTATACCCAGCGGTTTCGTGCTGGCTGGAACGCATCAAAGCCAGTCAGAATCCACAGTTTAAAAATAGGATAAGTAGGATAGACTTGTCCGATAACCTGTGCTCACCCTTTGGTAGCTTGGCAAAGAGAAGTCAGGCTTATGCTCAGGGCTCATACAGAGTATGTATAAAACACTTGTCTTTGTATTACAAACACACTGAAATCAAAACAAGATACACACTGTATATACACTGTAGTTATACCCAATTGTCAAACCTCTCTATGGAAATCAAAATGAAACACACTTTGTATATACACTCTAAAGTTATATACAATTGTCTGACTTTCCTATTACCAGAAAGGTCAAACAATAACAGGTCTTAGACTATGCCTTATGACCCAGCCCCTCAGTCCTTAAACTCTACCATCCAACTATACACGTTTCCCCGGGCGTTGGCAAGCCGCTGACCGTGATGGCTGCGTAGGCTCGGAGCTCCGCCACCAACTCCCTTTCCTAAGCCTGCCATGGCTGCGCAGATGGCGACTTTGCACTCCAAGCCACAGTGGGAGGTGTAGGATGCAACGGTGTAGCTCTTGCAGGTGGAGACAGCCTGCTCACTGCTCGCAGCGCGGATCAGTGCCGACCTGTTGTGCTGGAAACGTCTTGGCCTGATGCCACGAGTGACGCTGGGGCCTCGATTTGTGCGCACGGCCAGAGTACGAGATCGCGGGACAGCCGGGAGATTGGACTGGGCGCTGGGTGCATCAAGGTGAGCGACTGTGGTGGGGGTTAGAGGCTCCCTACATCAGTGGTGGGATACAGGCATTCCCCAAAACCCATGCGGTGACAGGGGCCATGGCAGGGCTTGGGGATTAGCCACCCAGCTGTTTACTGTGTTGCCCGCGTAAGCTCTCCCCCGCTGCTGTGACCCCCGCCCGCTTACTGGCTGAGCCTGCTCCGTGACTGCGCCCACCCCCCTTCCTCGGTTTCACATCCATCCTGGTGCACACTGTGGGCCGCATGGAGGGGGTTAGGCCCATATCTGCTCTGAGAAGCCACGCCGGACCGGTGCATTGAATGTGGGGACAAGTGTGCTGGCAGACACCGCTTTAAATTGCACTGGTGGTGTGTTTCCGAGTGCCCGCATTTGTAATTGAAGTGCCTGCCTGCTGCGGATGCTGGGCTGTGGGCCCATGGTTCTTTCTGGCCTGTTCCGGCCGCCAAGCTGCTGACAATGCCCTCATTTGCCCCCTGCCTTCCTGCTTGCCCTCCAAGTGGTCTACTAAGGGCTCCTGGTATTACCGGGACCGTGGCACAACAACAATGTAGGGTATGGGGTGTAAGGACCCCAAGCAATGCACCCTGCCATTTAAAGCATCTGGCCTCAGCACTGCGGCGCAGCAGCCTAATATGACGAAGTGGAGAGTCGTGTACAGCAGAGGTGGCTGGGCTTGACAGATTGTTGGGAAAATTACGGGCAGGCTTCAGAGCCTTGGACACCAGATTTGACGCCCTCAATAGGCAACGAGACTCCATGGGGCCCCGACTAGATCAACACAAAGGGCGGCTAATGGTTGTGGAGGGTAGAATATCTGACCTGGAGGACGATGCGGCCCAGACCGCTAAGAAATATGAGAGAATGGAGAAGCTCCTCAAGACAGTCGCCATTAAGAATGAAGACCTAGAAGCTCGGGCGGTGGAACAACATCTGTATTATGGGTGTGCCCAAATCTACAAACAGAGGAAGGCGGGAACCACTTCGTGGAAAAGCTCCTGACGGATCTTTTTGGCAACAAGTCCTTTACCACTACCTTTGTCATTGAATGTGCAAAGTGCTTTCTGGGGCCGCAACCAAATCCCGGGTGCCCACCAAGGCCGATCACAGCCCGTCTATTGAATTTTAGAGATAGGGACACTGCCCTACGGTTGGCTTGCAAGAAGGGCCAGCTTGATTGGCAGGGTTCGAGCATATCCCTGTACCCGGACTTCACTGCTATGGTCCAAGACACACGCAGGAAATACGCAGGGGTTAAAGCGGCCCTGCGTAAAATGGGACTACGATATGGAATGCTGTATCTGGCACGGTTGAAGGTTGATGTTGACGGACGGTTGCAGGTGTTCGACTGTGTACTTCAAGGCGGTGAAGAAAAGAGGCACGGCATCGCTGCAGCAGTCACAGAATATTCTGGACACAAGTGTGGACCTTTTTACCGCTAGCTAATCACGCAGCACCTGTTCCAAACATTGCGGTACAATGTTGCCACGTTTATTATCCTTGAGCTGCACCGAAAGGACTTGTGCCAGTGGCACGTTAGTACGCCACAATGGATGCATAAAAATGCATGTATGCAGGCACTATGTGCCAATGATAGGGGTAGCGGCGGGGTGTTGCCACCCCCCCAAGTGCAAATGCATATATCTAAGCTTATGCAGGATGCAGTATAATCTCTTTTTGTTTGTATGATTCCTTTATCACGATTATAAGGGATGGGGATTTTCTCCCAGAGTTCGGTGAGGGGGATGGGTGGTGGGAGGGGGATCTGGTTTTGTAGGTTTTTGTTTGTAGCTTGTTCTTATTGCAATTGTCATCTACAGTGTAGCATGCATGGCCGACGTGTCAGTGGCTCAGAAGCACTGGACATAGATCATGGCTAATAAGGTTGTTGCAGAGGCCAGTGTGGTGCTTATGTGTTGGAATGTCATGGGTTAAACAATACCCGTAAGTGCAAATAGGTGACCAACTATAGGCAACGCTATCAAGTGGTTGTAGCCTTTTTACAAGAGACCCACCTTGCTGCAAATGTTAAGACGTCATTGGCATCGGACTGAGGTGCACATCAATATTTTGCAGGATATATTTCCTACACCAGAGAGGCTGCAGTGTTGATACATAAGCGGGTCCCCTTGGAGGTCTATAGGGATGCAGGGGTTGATATGTACTGGTTAAGGGCTTTATGCTTGAACATTCTGTGCTATTTGTCAATATATAGGCCCCGAATGTTGATGACCCTGAGTTTTTTTACACTATTCACAATCAGATAGGTCGCATGGGGGCAAAGAGTATCTACTTGGGTGGGGATTTCAATCTGTTGCTTGACCCAGAACTCGATAGTACAGCACATACAACGGCCACAAAGCCGAGGGCGTGACGGGTGGTGTTGGACACTATAGAACACTTTGGCCTGGTGGATGCATGGAGGTATCACTGTGCCCACCGTGAGGGGTACACTCATTACTCTGCACCACATGATACTTGGACGCGGTTGGACTACTGGTGCTTGTCCGCTGGAGTGGCAGTGTGGGTTGAAGTGGTTATTTATCTGCCGCGCACATTATCGACCAGTGTCCTGAGATGGTAAAATAGCGGATCCCTAGAGCAGGGGGATGCTGTCTCTGCAACTGAACTGGGAGAGGCGATAGTAGGATAATTAACGGTCAACGTCCGAGTGGTGGACTCTAAGGCCCCCTATGGGAGGCATTCAAGGCCTATGCAAGAGGGGTGTGCATTTAAAAAAATACTGGAGTGCTTAGGGCTCTGTGTTGCATGTTTGCGCAGATAGAGGTTCAGCTCACTGAGTTAGATTGTAGTGCAGCCAATACTGCCCCCCCTGACATGCAAAAGCATGCTGCATTGCTGACGGAATCCCGTGAGGCCGCAGAGCAGGAGGCACATTCTTTGGGTAAATTTGCTGTTGCTCTGTGGTACGGAGAGTGTGAAAGGCCTGGAAGAACACTGGCCAGACTGATGCGACAAACCTGCAGGCCCACCTACATAGCTGAACTCAATGGGGAAGATGGTGAGCAGATCACTGGTAATGTGGGGGTATTGCGGGAGGTACTTAAGTATTACATAACGTTATATACCTCCAGAACTACTGATCTCCCTGCAAATTACAGGGACTACCTCGATGAGGTCTCCCTTGTCTGGATGGACAAGGCTCACCAGGAATTCCTGTCAGAGCCCTTATCAGAAGAAGATGTAATGGAGGCCTTCAACGCGCTGGACGGCTCCAAAGCACCAGGCCTGGATGGATTCACGGGTTGTTTTTATAAACAATATAGGGATCTCCTTGTTCCTCATCTAATTAATATGTATCAGGAAGCCATTAAATGGGAGTACTTCCAACCACCTGGAGAGAACCTGCAGACTTGCTGCGATCAACCTGTGAAGTATCTAGGAGTCCACATCCATAGTGATAAGGATCATATCCTTCAGTTGAACTATGGCCCGGTGGTCGAGAAGTTGGAACGAAACAATGACCGCTGATTGCAGTTGCCCTTATCAGTGGCTGGACGAATAGCTATAATTAAGATGGTGGTATTGCCACAATTCTTGTACCTCTTTTTAAATATTCCCATACCACTATACAATAGCTTTTTTTCTAATATACGCACACTGCTAACACGATTGGTGTGGGTTGATAAACAGGCCCGCAACAGCTGGGACACTTTAGTACTGCCATAAGAGAGGGGGGGTTTGGTGTACTTAATCTTCAGATTTACTATCTGGCTGCACAAGCGAGCTATGCCCGACACTGGTACTCTGCAGACATTTGGATGCCGTACTATAGACCTGAGGCTGACCTGGTGCTACCGGCCCCTCTTAATACTCTGCTACCACGAGGGTTCCCTCGGGGTATGCGAGACATCCAAACAGTGTCTACTACCAGCTGGGCATGGCATAAGCTACTGCGTGTGACTGGTGCACATGTATTGTATTCCCCTGCGTTACCGCTCGCGGGAAGCGGTTAGATTCCCATCCTGCAGGAGGCACTAGTGAAGTGTGCACACTAGCCAAATTTCACTTGCTGACGTTCTGCGATTTGTTCCCTGGGGGGGCACAATTTTTCACGTACTGAGCATCCCCGTTTCCGAAACGCTCCCACAATGGATCACTTTGTGCTCTTGAGAGTGCTGAGGGCACTTCGTGCATGCCTGGATAGTTACCCTTTAGAACACCCTGACTTCTAAATTCTAACCAGGGTTATCCAGGGCGGGGATGGGAGCCACTTGGTGGCACGGATGTACAAGGCGGCATTGGCACAGCTATCGTGCTGTGATATGAGTGTACGGGTGGCGTGGGAGCGGGATCTAGGTTATCCATTGACAGATGTGCTGTGGGGTCGGTGCTGCACACAAACACGCCGGGTGTCTCCAAACCACCGGCACAAATTGTTCCATTTTAAATTTCTGAGGAGGGCATACATGACCCCAGTAAATTGCATCGTATGGACCCCTCTCTTCCTGACGTGTGTCCGAGGTGCCGCTCTCCGGAGGCCGACATTGCACTCATGATTGGACTTTCACTAGAATAGAGGGCTATTGTAGAGCGATATTTGGGGAACTATCTAAGATGGTGGGGGTCGAGATCGTGCCGTCGGCACTGTTGTGGTATGTTCATGATCTTCCCAAATCCCAGCGCCCTTTTGTTGCGATAGCGCTTCTGATTGCCAAGCGTGAAGTGCCTCTTAAATGGGCCTGCACCCAGTCCCCCACACTCAACGCATGGCTTCATAGTATGACATATTGTAATACCACGAGCGACACATATGCGCAGCTGCAGCCAAAGGCCTCTAGGCCTGTAGACATTTGGCAACCGTTTCAAACTTACCTATTAGCAGCAAAGGATTACAACATCGTCCCAACCAGACTCCAATTAAAATGAGAGTTGGGCTCCTTCCCCAATTACCTGAGCCCATGATTCTAGGGACAGACTACCCGCGATTCAATAAGCTATTACCGGAGAGGGAGAAGATGTTACTGAGTGGAGGGAAGAAGCACAGTTTTTTACTGAACCCGATACTGAAGGGGAACAGGGTAAAAATAGGAAAAGCAGACGACAACGAAGACAGGAAAAACAAAAAGGGAAACCTGCTCTCTTGACAAACCCAGAATCCTCCCTATGGGAACACGATCGGAGCTTTCAGGCTGCGCAAAGGGAGGACAATAAGCTACAAGAGGCATGGAAACAAGCTAACGAACAAGAAGACCCCCTTCACGTAGGTCCACAATTTTTTTTAAAGAAAGGACTGTTGTACAGAAAGGCTGACAAAACACAACCGTCACAACTTCTAGTGCTGGTACCCTTTTGAGAGAAAGTACTGTATTTAGCCCACAGTCATATGTTAGGAGGGCACTTTGGAGGTGAAAAAACTGAGAAAGCTATCTTGGAAAGGTTCTATTGGCCAGGAATATATCACCAAGTGAGGAAATACTGTAAAGAATGTGTGGTATGTCAAAAAAACAGTCAGAGCCTTCCTTCTCGGGTCCCCTTGAAACCTCTTCCCGTGATAGACGTACCATTTTCACGGGTCGGTATGGATATTATAGGACCCCTGCTTCCCTCCCGTAGTGGGTGTAGGTATGTGTTAGTACCAGTGGACTATGCGACAAGATTCCCTGAGGCAGTAGCGTTGAGACAACCGAATACCACACAGGTAGCCAAGGCCATGATCAATATCTTTACCCGGGTGGGGTTTCCAAAAGAAATATTGACTGACCAGGGAACACCATTTACCTCTCGTCTCATGAAAGAGGTGTGTCAGCAGTTGCATATTAAACAAATTCGCACTGCAGCGTACCACCCCCAAACTGATGGGTTGGTGGAACGCTATAATTCCACCCTGAAGACCACCTTAAAAAAGTTGCTCAACCTAGAAGCTCGCAAGTGGGAAGACATGCTTCCCCTAGCCCTTTTTGCTATCAGGTGCCACCAACAAAAAAGCTTAGGGTATTCTCCATTTGAATTGCTTTATGGTAGAAGTCCCCGCACTCTTATGGATATGGCTAGAGAGGAGTGGGAAGAGGAAACAGATACCTCTAAACCCTTATTAGACTACGTGGCTAGTCTTAAATCCCATCTGAATCAAGTACGGGAAATTGTACGCACTAATTTAGAGCAGGCTCAAACGGCGCAGAAAAAACAGTATGACAAATCCACTAAAGAACGTACTCTGGAAGATGGAGACCAGGTTCTCCTGTTGCGGCCCTCTTCCGAACATAAACTGTTGAGCCAGTGGCAAGGTCCCTTTTTAGTGGTAGAAAAAGTCACTCCTGTTACATATAAGCTAGAAATGGACCCACAGAATAAGAACACCCAAATCTTCCATATAAACCTATTAAAAAAATGGGAAGGACCTACTCCAGCACTGATTGCCCAACAACCTGTGGCCCTGACTGAACAAAGTATAAGTCAGAATCTTGCCGATGACTTAAAAAAAGACTTAAGAGAGACTCTAGCTCCGCTACAAGGTGTCTTTTCTTTATCGCCAGGTAGAACTACTTTGATAGAACATGAGATCCACACCCCACCCAGACAAACGGTACGGTTAAAACCATACCGTGTTCCTGAAGCACGGAGGGCAGCCATCGAAGAGGAAATACAGCAAATGCTGCGTATGGACATTATAGAACCGTCCACTAGCGAATGGTGCTCTCCGGTAGTACTAGTGCCCAAACCAGATGGTTCTATCCGCTTTTGTATCAACTTTAGGGAGGTGAACAAAATATCACAGTTTGACGCCTACCCACTCCCTAGAGTCGACGAGATGGTGGAAAAATTGGGTAAGGCCCAGTATGTCAGTACCCTGGACTTGTGTAAAGGGTACTGGCAAGTTCCTTTAAGACCTCAGGATAGGGAGAAAAACGCTTTTTGCACACCCAACGGATTATATCATTTTAAGGTCCTGCCTTTTGGCCTCCATGGCGCCCCAGCGACCTTCCAAAGATTAATGAATATAATCCTACAACCCCATCAACGATATGCTGCTGCATATTTGGATGATATCATCATTTACAGCAACTCATGGAAGGAACATCTGTATCACTTGTCCCAAGTTATTCGGGCCCTAAAAAATGCTGGTCTTACTATCAGCCCTGCTAAAAGCCATTTAGCTTCCAAAAACGTAAAATATCTGGGGTTTCTCCTGGGAGGCGGCTCTGTGAGGCCACAAGAAGAAAAAGTGGCCACAATAGACCGATTTTCTTTTCCTAAAAATAAAAAGGATTTACGAGCCTTTTTGGGCCTGTTAGGCTATTATAGGAGATTCATTCCACATTTTTCTGAGATTGCCAGTCCCTTAACAGATCTGTTACGAAAGACAGGACAGGCTGAGAAGACCCTAAAGAATCCCACCCCAGTAGAATTAGCGGCCTTCCACCAGCTAAAACGAGCCATTACTTCTCATCCAGTCCTTACTAATCCTGATTACAACAGACCCTTTCTACTACTGACAGATACCTCAGACCATGGCATTGGCACTGTATTGTCACAGGAGGGGGAGGACGGAAAAGAACATCCCGTTCTCTTCATCAGTAGGAAACTATTTCCTAGAGAAACCAAGTACGCTGTGATCGAAAAGGAGGCCCTAGCCATTAAATGGGCTGTAGAAGCCCTCAGGTATTACTTGGATGGCCGAGACTTCTTACTGTATACGGACCATGCACCCCTTGAGTGGCTCTCGAGGAATAAAGGACAAAACCAAAGGTTCTTAAGGTGGTTCCTTGCCTTACAACCTTTTAGATACACTGTACATCATAGGAACGGAAAAGACCATGCAAATGCCGATTTCATGTCCCGATATCCATGTGAACCCTTTCTTGTAGACTGCTAGGGAAGGGGGATGTGAGGAGGAGGACCCCCCCTGTTCAAAACAACCCTGATAGCTCTACGCCGTGGACACCTTACCAATACGAGGTCCCCGGAGCTGGAACAATCTCTCTAACCCGCAACTCTGCCCTCCTCCCACAGCCTTCCCAGTGTTACCCGGAAGTACAACAATCGAGGATAGGCGGAGTCAACGTCTTGGCCGACCAATCGAATGAGTCTAGACTTACGTCTTCATCGGTAGAAAAGCAGGGCGGGAGCTCATTGGTCTCGTCGACGGAGAAGCACCCGGAAGAAGACGCCGACCAGACGCCAAAGCTGTTGAAGGAAGACGCCGACATCGGAGAAGACGCCGACCCTGGGGAAGACGAAGAGACCTGGATGGACGAGTGGTGGATCCCGGAGGACGTACGAGCCGCCACGACTCAGGAGAGTTGTGGCTCCTAGTGGTACGTGATGGGACAAGGGTTTAGGGAAGGGGTGGGGGTGTTGCGAGAGGAAGGGCGGGTGTTGGGTGGAATTCGATTCTCCACTACGCCTTTACCTCACTCCTAAACCTTGACACCCGCAATATTAGTCCTTAAGATGCCGTATTAGTGGTACTTGTGAATCTGACCCGACGCGTAAAACCTTAGCCTTTTTCTGTTCCCTACTCACTTTGGACGGTTGTCCAACAAATCGTTCTTCACAGCCCATACCCTCCCTCACTTCCTGGTTACGGTGACGGTAATCCTAAGTTAAAAGTTTAGTTTCTTAAGCCACTCTCTTTCTGTTTGAGGTACTCCTGGAACCGGGTGAACCCCAGAATCCCGTAATAGGTTTCCAATGAAAGACAAGACTTCCAGGAACCATAGAAGACCTCCTGACATTCGCGGCCCTCCAGAACCTCAGAAACCTTGAACTTCAATCTAGTCGTAACTTGTTAACCCTCCTGACTGTAACTCTTCTACCCCAAATAAAACCTCACCATTCAACCTCTACGGCCTCCCCGCTTCTGCTTCCGACCATCCCTCCGACACGAACCCTCTGACACTACCGGTGAGGATTTGCCATTACAAACTCATTGATACCAAACACTATATTACTACTATTCTGCTTGTAGGAATTACTGCTCGATAGCCATTCCCTACAACCTGTCATGCTAATCTAATGCAAGAAGCAGGACCCATCGTACAGAACACACCAGTCAGTACCATTCACAACTCTTGCAGGTAACGCACACATGCACATGGCCAACCTCTTCCCAACACCGCACCCTGTCACCAGGGAGAACTCCGACATAGCAAGAGACATGAAGAACCTTGGCACTCAGCTTTTTTAACGCAAAGTCAAGTAACAGTTACCAATGCACACATGCACCATCAGGGCAAAAGTGATGGCACAGCCAGTGCGGCAGGCCCACAGAGATTCATTTGAGGTACATCACCACGATATTGGTCTTACCCCTTGACAAGGACCTTGCAGCTAAGTCGAATGAGCCAATCATATATACACTAATCACCAGTATGCATTTGACGAGCACAGTGTGTTGACACTGCACAGCACTGTCAAACACTCTCAAAGTCCTAAGCCAGCAACACAAGATCAAAACATGATCTCAGCAGCCAAAAAAGATTAGAGGAGAGTCTATCACCAATGGTGACGAGAAAATATCATCAAATGATTAAATTTTTTAAATCGAAGATATCACTAAAGACATTGATTGGGTCAAGATTGATAGAACGACCCAAGAATTCAAACAGTTAATACACTCCTATTATGAGAGACTGCTGCATGCATTTAAATAGTAGAGTGAGACGAAGAATATTGAGACTAAATGTATGGGACATTTTGTGCTTAGGTTTGTGCATGGATTGAGATCTGAAATCAGCATGTGATTCAGCAATATTTAATTTGTTGGCAGAGTAAGTCAATTGATGAAATCTTGAGGTGCGCAACATTTTGTAGTGATCAATTGTAGATGCATCAGAAGAAATTGAAAGAGAAGTTGATGGTGACACGGATGAAAGCTGCACAGCAGGGATTGATGTGGCAACTTTGAAGAAGTGTTGAAAATCCAATATGGCAACCATCGCCAAAAGTGGTAGTCAGTCGAAGGATAAGTGGAAGCTGGGAAGGGCAGCACCTGAACACATTGCGACTAATCCTGCAGGGGGAATTGTGGATGTTTACTGCCCAGAGGATAATGTAACTGTATTGTGCTGAATGATAAATGCCAATAAAATCTGTTTAAAAAATAAAAAAACTTTGAAGAAGTGGAATCCTACTCACATTTGCGGCAAGTTGGGGCCTTAGTAACAATAATGCCCACTTAATGTTGGGAATCAGGTTCAGAATAATGGATTTATGCATCCCCAAAATAATAATCCCATTCAGACACTGCATGTACAGAGGCAAAGGGCGCAAACCTTTCAGATTCCACAAGCTCAGGTAATACAGGTTGCACAAGTCCCAATGCCACAACTGAATGCAAATGCTTCCAGATTTAAACTGAATCAGGTCTCCAATACAAATACCAACCCTTTTGTGAATCAGGGTATGTCTCAAAAGTACCTTATGATACAAACAGTTCAGACCTGTTACAGTAACCATGATTGAGTGGGAAGGTTAATTGCATGCTTGGTACAACCATAGCAGTAGACCAGACCGTCATTGTCCTCAGGATTCAGCACAGTATTGCGTGTTAGTCGGTGTGACTAAAATTAGAGCTTTGTTTGCTTGTTGTCATTATTACCCATCTTGCAGGTAAATGGTGTAGTCAATGTGTCTAGTCATTTAAGCTTCACAAAAGGGTCATCTCTGGGAGGAGTAGATCACACAGTATACCGGGTCCTGCTATTCCCCAGGTGTACTGAGTTAGGGGGACACAACAGACCACACTGCAATGTGTCGCTAGAATGTTTGAGGATGAACCAGGGCATCGACCCAGCAGGGACGTCTTTGAGTGTTTCACTTGCAGGGGGGCTCAAATGCAACAGTCAGTGCACCGCTTGGCTCCGATCCTCCCGCCAGGTCCCGCCATTCCCCAGAGGCTCCTACCTGGGGGGCACGAGCAGACCTGGTGCTACCATCCAGGATGAGACCAGCCCCTACACAGTAGTTTTTAAACATGGAAGCCACAGGAGATAACGGACCCACCCAATCCAAACCACGGCCGGTGACCCTCTCCACAGCCCCTGCCTCACCTGTCAGGTCCCACGGGGACCACACCAAGCTGCCTGCATCACTCCCGCAGGCAGCCCACACAAGAGGCATGCACCTCTCCTCAGGTGTCAGAGATGAACCTCACAGGCCCGCCTGCCGCCAAGTGACAGGCGGGTGTGGTTGGCAAATGCGCCTGTGCGAGGCCGCTGTGCGAATCAAGTAGGGCGCTCCTGGGTCAGGGCGTAATTTGGGTCTCCCCACCTCGCTCTCTCAGAGAACAGGTCTCAATCCAATCAGTACGCCATCAGGGACACTGGCGTTTGCCGATGTCCAATAGAAATTAGGATAATTGCCGGACAATGGTTCCTGGCTGGCAGAACCTCGCCACGCGAAGGCCTTTTTGCAGCCCAGCTCTCTGGTGCTCCCCACAACATGTAGCAAAATACTTGACTGCAGGCTTTAACATATTGTGAAAACAATCTACCCTTGAAGCATGGGCATCCTCAGAAATTTTTCCAGGGGGGCTAACCTGGCAAACTAAGGGGTGTGGCTAATGTTAATCAATAGGGGCGAGGCTAAAATAGCAGACAATCAGGATCGGGTAATGCTCAGGCCAACTAGAGAGAAAAAAAGTGGTGAATTCTGCATTTGAAACTGGACAACAATTAGAGCACAGTTATGTACAGTAATATTACCCCCTGGCCTCTAAAATTCCATACATTCCCTTATCCCTAAAATTAGCCCCCTGGCACCCCAAACCCCATAACACATACCCACCCTGACCCCTAAAATTGTCCCCCTGGCACCCCAAAACCCATACCCGCCCTGAATCCTAAAATGTCCCCGCCTTGCAACCCAAAAACCATACCCACCCTGAACCCTAAAATTATCCCCCTGGTACCCCAAAACCCATACCCACCCTGAACCCAAAAATTACCCCTGCCCCCCAAAAACTCATACCTGCAAGGTACCCTAACATTACCCCTGGCACCCCAAAACCCATATCCACCCTGAACCCTAACATTTCCCCTGGCACCCCAAAACCCATACCCGCCCGGAACCCTAAAATTACCCTTGGCACTCAAAACTTATACCCACCTTGAACCCTAAAATTATCACTGCCACCCCAAAACCCATACCCACCCTGAACCCTAAAATTACCCCACTGGCATCCCAAAAGCGGAACGCTACGGGCAGATTTACAGGCCCCTTGCGCCACTTTTGCGTCAATTTTAACATGGGAAAAGTGACGCAAAAGTGGCCCAAGGGGCTTGTAAATCTGCCCCTACAAGCTTACAATACATTTGCATATTCGGAGGGAACTGTCTAAAACACCGTAACCTAGATATGCAGCCAGTAGGTAATGCTGGTGATGCTGTAGAATGCATTAAAGTTACTGGAACTTACTTAAAAACTGCTGCCTGCTCTTCTGATACTATTCAGTGGAGTCAGGCTGATCAGCAGCACTGTTGTCCTGGCATCCAGCCCCCCCGAAGATCTCACTTTCTAGATAGGTGTGGGTCAAATGTCTCCTGGATTCTCCTTGCCTGGGCCTCCTCTGCTTCTTCGTCGGTGCCCTTGGATGCAGAAAGAGACAGATCCATGGCCCAGTTCCCCATTTATCCGGTGAGCAGTGCCGTGGATGTGTATTCCATACAAGTGCACAGACAGCAAGGTGAAAGGGATGGCAGTGCAGGTGACAC
The DNA here is from genome assembly GCF_964263255.1 of Lissotriton vulgaris. NCBI lineage: Eukaryota > Metazoa > Chordata > Amphibia > Caudata > Salamandridae > Lissotriton > Lissotriton vulgaris. The sequence continues at coordinate 1,082,578,637 of NC_141695.1, read as the reverse complement.
TTTTCCTTTGTAAAGTAATTCCTGCTGGCGTCATAGCCAAGGGTTTGCTGTCTGTGCACTAGTATGGAATACACATCTATACAAGTGCACAGACAGCAAACCCTGGGCTATGATGCCAGCAGAAATTCCTATACAAAAGAAAAGCGTCACCTGCACTGGCCATCCCTTTCCCCCTGCTGTGCACATCTTCCCACTCCCACCCCAGCTAGAAGTGGTGATTTGTCATTCTGAGGGGTGTGAATGTTATAAGAATGTGTGTGCCTGTCTGAGACAGCTTCCCGGCACAACACACACACACAGCTGCACACGAGTACTTCACACAGGTCTTTAAATGACCAATTACTTGGTAATGAGTCTTTGTTGTGTTTTCACCCCTACTTAGAGCCCCTGCATCTTCACTCTGCACATGGCTTTGGCTGGATGAATTAGCCCCCCCCTCCCGATATTTGAGGGAGACGAGTTGACGTGAGGTTTAAAAGAGTGGTGGGGCGTGGCCAAGATGGCGGCGAGAGCAGACGTGTAAGTCCACTGCTCCCGCCGACGGCCGTTTAATAGCACCGGTTCTGGCGCACCGGAGCCCGCGAAACGGGGCCCGTGGATGGTCGGAACTGTGGACACAGCGGAACAGGTTCGACGAGCCCACCGGAAGAAGAGCTTCGTGTGCACGGGCCGCCTAAGGCGTGAAGATCGCGAGGCGCCCATCCCCCTCGGGCCGAGAGTGAGGCCCAGCCCGGAGTGGAAGTGTTGCAGCCGGGCTAAAGTTTCCAGGGCCCCAGGTTCGGCGAACACAAGACCGATGATTCCCCACCCCCGAGGTGATCGCAGGTGAGCCGCAGCGTTATCCGCCGCAGCAATCCAGACAGAAGAGAGGGAGACACTGCAGCCTCAGGGGCCGGGGGGGTGCGGCAGAGCCGCCGAGCTGCACAGCGGGACCCTGGGACCGGGAGAAACGGCCGGTGGAGCAGCGGAGGCGGCCCAGAGTTTGTCCGGCGTGCTGGGGGCACTGAGGACCGGAGGGACTGGTGATCACGAGGTGGTGGAGTGAGTCAACGAGGAAGTGAACACCGTCCTCGGACAGGCCTGGCCAGGGGTGTAAGTGGTGACTCGGCGGAGACACACTAGGCCCGCTTGCCAAGCAGGGATTGCGCTGCCATTGGAGGGTGCCTGAGCGGTGCTGGAGTCTCCCGGCCCGGCGGGGCGAGCAGGCACTTAGTGGCTGGAGGCTACAGGCACTGCATCGGTGAGGCCAGAGCCAGGGGACCGCCAGTCTGAGAGCTGTGGCGCAGAGAGGCAGACATTTCAAGGGCCGACTGCGACGGCGACAAGATTGCCCGGGGGAGAGAGTGACCCTCTTCGGGGTGAGTGGAAGTGGCCAGCTACCCCGGAGCTCGCTCAGGCTGATGCGGGAGACCGCGACCCGAGTTTTGGCAGAACGAAGGGAAGTGAACGCGCCAAACTGGGTGGCCTAAGGGCTCCGACACTGCGGCGGACCGGATTTGCACTGCAGGTGCAGCAGAGGGGAAACCTTGGCCTACAGATTAAGGGCGCAGGGACACTGACCAACACAACTACCGGAGTTAAAGGATGTCGGCTGGCAGGGGAGCCCGCGGCAAAACAGTGAAAGAACTCTTTGCGAAAACGCAGTCCCCCCACAGAAAGATAAAGTGGTGCCAGGCCCGAAGAAAATGGAGCAGAGCACGGTCAGCGGATCGGAGCCTATTACGAAGGCGTTTCTGGAATCCCTTTTTACATCCCTATGGGACGACATTCAAACCTTCAAGACAGAATTTGCCAGCGAAATTAAGGAGGTCCGGCGTGAGATGGATGGCATAGGGGAACGGGTGGCAGACCTGGAGACCAAAAGTGACAATAAAGATACTGAGCTGGCGACTCTGCAGCAAGATATCATCCGCTTACATGATCAACAAGTGGATCTTCAACTTCATATGGAGGACCTGGAGAACCGCTCGAGACGCCACAACATCGGTATTCGCAATGTTGCCATGTCCGAGGCCACTCAGGACACGTTCCGCTATGCTAGAGAGCTGTTCAATCATGTGCTGGGGCGGCTATTGGACTCAACCCTCCAACTCGACAGAGCGCATAGGACGGGACCACCCCGGGCGTCGACGGCGCCTCCCCCGGACATACTGGTGTGTGTCCAGGACTATCGTACCAAGGAGGAGATACTGCAGAAGACACGGCAGCGACATCCGATTTCATTTCAGGGTACGTCACCGCTGCTGTTCCAGGATTTGGCGGCCCTCACGCTACACAAACGCCGTCTTTTCAAACCGGTCATGGCCCACCTTCAACAGCAGAACATTCCATATAGCTGGGGGCACCCCTTCCGCCTGGTCTTCAGACTGGAGAACAAAGAATACCAGCTCCGGTCGGCCTCAGAGGCCTGCCGCCTGCTAGGAATTGAACAACCTGAGGAAAAGGTCGAGACACAGAGGGCTGCATCGGAGGCGGAGGAGCACAGGCCCCAATGGCGTCAGCAACGGCGACGGCGTCGAGTGAAGAAACCTCCAGCGACGGAGATTGCAGCGGGTCAGCGTGTGGCAGTGGAGGCAGAGGCCGTAGATGGAGGAGCTGACCCAACGGGGTGAGGGGCCTATGTAGATCTGGTGGTATGAATACCCGTTCACTCCACGCGGCCGTTGCCGGGAGAGTGCTCCCGGATACGCTAGTAAGACTACCCAGTGCTGTTTTTTTTTTCCTTTTCATCTTTGGATGATGGACTACGAACATTTGCAGTTGTGGGGGGGGGTTGGGGGGGATGACTGGTCCTTGGTTTACTTGTTGGCAGGGTTGGTCCTTACCCCGAGGTCTTGGGTGCAGTGGACTGAGACAGGTCTTGGACTCCTGATGAGGGAACGCACAGAACTGCTCACACAGCGGGGTCATGGTTACACTCCCTTAGATGTTGGCGGATGAACTAACTGTCCTCACTTTAAACGTGAGGGGCCTGAACAACCCAGTCAAGCGCAGGGCGATCCTGCTCCAATTAGAACAGTCTCAAGCCGACATTTGCCTCCTACAGGAGACGCACCTCCTAGCCCGGGATTGTCATAGGCTGCGGTCCTGTAGATTCCCCCTCCAATTTTTCTCATTGTGCCCTGATAAAAAGGCGGGGGTGGCGATCCTGGTGGCACAAAAGTTTAGGGGCAAAGTGCTGGACAAGACTGCTGAAATTGAGGGAAGACTGTTGGTGTACAGGTTTGCAGCGGGGGACGTGAACTACACGATCGGCACGATATATGGGCCTAATGAAGGCCAAGAAAAATTCCTTCACAGAGCACTCACCGACATAGCCGACACGACAGACCGATACCTCTTGCTGGGCGGGGACTTGAATTTGGTTTTTGACAACATACTGAACAGATCCTGTCAACGCACTACACAAGTGGGGGCACTCACAGCCGCAGGCCTGGCCCGAGTGAGGGATCTGGGGCTGGTGGATCTTGGCACATGCACCACCCCGGGGAGAGGGATTACACATATTTTTCAGCTTAAAACATATGCGCGCTTGGACTACCTACTTGTCTCCACAGCTACCCAAGCGCTTGTCTCTAGCGTCGAAATAGAGACGGCTTCCCTCTCCGATCACGCACTGGTTACAGTTGTTCTGTCCGTGCCTCCAGCGCAACCCTCCTGTTGGGTTTGGCGTCTCCGAGAATCATTACTGCATAGAAAGGGGGTTACCTCCAAAATCCAGAGCGTAATAACAGACTACCTCACGCATAACAGCAACACTGACACCATGTTGGCTACACATTGGGCCACGCTGAAAGCTGTCCTTAGGGGGGAGTTTATTTCTGTCTCGACAGCAGAGAACAGGGAACGTCAGGCCAAAAGGGAGGAGCTCACGTGACAGACCAGGGAACTGGAACAGATACACAAGAGAACGGGGGCCCCAAGAGTATGGCGGCAGTTACGAATCGCCCGCCAGCAGCTGGCGGCCTTAGATCTGGATAGGGCAGAATACGCAGCCCTGCGACAGCGCCACGTGTATTACACGGGTGGAGACAGGTGCAGGCGCCTCTTGGCACATAAGCTGCGCAAGGTCACGCGGAGACGGGAAGTTCGGGAGCTAAGAGGCCTGGATTGCTCACCAGTGATGGGAGATCATGCTATAGCAGGTGCCTTCAGCTCATTCTACGCGGAATTATACGCAGCTGACCCACCGGATCCGGAGGCGGAGGCAGACTTCCTGGAGGCCATTCCATTACCAGCTCTGACTCCAGATCACACTGAATGCCTTGAGAGGGACATTCGTACGGAGGAGGTAATTGCGGCCATCTGTCGCCTCAAACCGTGCAAAGCTCCTGGTCCGGACGGCTACCCGGCCAGCTTTTATAAAACATTCTGTAGTCAGGTGGCCCCACTACTTGCTCAGCTCTTTACCTCTTTCGCAGAGAAAGGGGCAATCCCGAGAGACCTACTGGAGGCGTCTATTGCGGTGATACCCAAGCCGGGTAAAGACCATGCGGAGTGTGGAGCGTAGAGGCCTATCTCTCTCCTGAACGTAGATCTTAAGCTTCACACCGGGATACTCGCCTCCCGCCTGGGGCCTTACATGGGGCAACTGATCGTTCCAGATCAGTCTGGATTCATCCCAGAAAGACAGACATCTGACAACACCAAAAGGGCTGTCCACCTCCTAGAGAAGGCCGCCCACTCGGAAGGTGAATACATGATGTTGGCCATCGATGCCGAAAAGGCATTTGATAGGGTGCACTGGCCCTACTTAGAGAGGGTGTTGGTGAAGGCCGGCTTGGGACCCAAATTCCGAACCAGAGTACTGAACTGTTACAAATTCCCTCCTGCTACGGTCCGGGTCAACGGCTGCATGTCTCCCAGGTTCGAGATAGAGAGGGGCACCAGACAGGGCTGCCCGTTATCCCCCCTATTGTTTGCCCTTTATATGGAGCCTCTCGCGCAACTAATTCGGGCAGACCCGAAAGTGCAAGGAATCAAGTTCGGGGAAGACATCCACACCATAAGCCTGTATGCTGATGATGTGCTGATATCACTCGCCTGCCCCCAGAGTTCCCTCCCGGGGTGCATTGCTGACCTGGCGCAGTTTGGTCAGGTATCGGGCTTCAAAGGCAACATGACTGAGTCGGTGGCCCTCGACTTGTCGCTGAAGACAGACACGCGCGCTCGCTTACAGGCAGAGTTCCCCATACAGTGGGCCTCGGAATCAGTCCCGTACCTGGGGATACAACTGGCGCCTTCCCTACAGGCTTCCGTGGAGATTAATTACTCCCATCTGAGGCAGAAAATTAAACGAGAGTTGGGACAGTGGTGATACTACCCGCTATCTTGGCTGGGTAGGGTAGCGGCTGTCAAGATGACGGTCCTTCCCCAGATATTATACCTCTTCCGGACGATCCCCCTTGCTCCCCCGCGAGGCTGGATCAAATTGATGCAGTCGGAACTTTCGCAGTTTATATGGAACGGAAGGAAGCCCCGTCTGAAGCAGCGGATAGCAACGCATCTGAGAGACTCCGATACTTACAGGTCAGACATTGGGCGCTCAACACTGCAGTGAGGTCCCTGGCGGAAAGGCGCTTGACGGCGTTCGAGCGTTGTCTGATCACATGCTCCACAGACAAACAACTGATCTCGGACCTCTATAAAATGCTCATGCACAAATATAGTTACACATACAACTCAGGAAGGGTGCGTTGGGAACGCGAGCTGGGGAGATCCCTTACTCACAAGGAATGGAAAGGGATATACTACAGGGCGCGCCACTCGGCCTACCATATGGGGCTTACTGATACACTCACGAAGGTAGCGACCTATTGGTACTACACCCCTGAGCGCCTGTATGAGATGGACAGTGGCAAAGATCCCCTCTGCTGGCGGGGATGTGGCCAGGTTGGCACGCTAGTTCACATACTCTGGGTGTGTCAATTCTTACAGGAAAACTGGGGCCAGATCTTAACGGACATAGACACTCATTTCTGCACAGACATTCCACGCTTTCCCTCCTACGTCCTTCTGGGGCTGCCTAATACATTGACCTATGCCTTAAGATCACGAAGGGGTCGCCTGATAGCTATTGCGTTGGGATCAGCAATACAGAATATTGTGTCGCACTGGCAATCGAAGCAAATCCCCACATACCAGGGCTGGCTCCACCACCTTTGGATGGTTCTGGGCATTGAAAGGTTGTCATTGACTAGGGCAGGGGAGGGGGCTCGTTATGCCGAGCTATGGAAGCCATTCCTATCCTTATTGGCTTCTGAGTTCACAGAGGTGACCTGTCCGAAATATCTCCGACTGCTGAGACTGACGGAGACCGATCCGGAAGCGAGACAGTCTGACTTAGCTCCGAAGAATGGAGGAGTCCAACTGCGAGTCTAGTTGAGGACCTTGGACCATGGGGGGGAGGGTAGGGGTGGTGGGGAGAAGAGGGAACACAGGGTGGGAGGGGGTTTGTTGGGTACTGGGTTGGGGGGGATGTTGGGGAGGGGGTCTTTCCTCTTTTTGTTTAGTTTAGGTGACTGAAGTGCGACATGCCTAGGGCTGACTAGAGGTGCCATGGCACTGGGAAAGTGCTGGAGGGGAGGCTGGCTGGACTCGGACTATGTAGTATGGATAAAGGATCTACGCCTCCTCACATGGCAGATGGGGCGATGTGTGTCGGGGATGCTTTCTCGCCTCATTATATTTCTGACGCGGCCGGCCCGTCCTGGGTTGTAGGCGGCTTGCTGTGTATAACATTGTTCCCTCATGACATGGCTAATGCATGGTACCTTCCCCTTACGCTGATTTATGGGTCGGTCCTTGGGCTGACTCGTGACTCTTTGGCAGTTCTACTGTATTCTGTCCTTTTGTGACATTCAATAAAAACATTTAATACTAAAAGAGGGGTGAACGAGGGATTGAAGATGCAGAGTGGTGACAGGGATGGGGCAGTGTGGACTGGGCTGTTGGATCAGGGGTGACAGGTGTGCCCGGTTGTGGGTCAGGAACGAGAGTAACACCAAGTTTTGGGGTTAACGAAGGTTTTATTGGAATTCCCCGCTGTGATTTTAACATTAAAGTTCTCCTCGTTCGAAAAGTGAGTCTCTCTTTAGCAAATTTGCTTGGATCCGTTTTTACGTTCTGTGTCTTCCGCTTCGTGTGGACGTGGTACACCTCAGGGTCTGGTCAGGCGGCAGTCACTCGGCTCCGGTTCCCATGCAAAAAGAGACCAACATAAAGCGAGCCGTTAGTTCTCCTGTCTACTGGGGTTTTACACCTGAAGGGCCGTGTGAAGTGAGGGAGGGATTCACCGGTGACTCGTATTTCTAGTTCCGTGTAGTGGTTTGGGGTTGTACAGACAGTGAGGGTTATACGCGGGGTAAAGGACACAAGAGGGGGGGTTTAAACGCGGGAATGCCAACACGGGTTCTTTTACTTTTAACTGCGTTTGCTTCCCACCCAAGCTGCCATACGCTGCCGTACCTGTACAAGCCACGCTCCTCCCCTGGGAGAGTGGCACGGCGGCTCACGGGAACGTTGGCCTCCTGGCTCTCCGGGAAACTCCTCTTCTGCTCTTCCTCCGGGACGTTCTTCGGTCTTCTCTCGTACTCCTTCGCTGCTGCCGACTTCCTTCGCGCGTTCTCCACCTCCGCTCCTCTCCTCCTCCTTCGGGGTGATGTCACACGCCGAGTAAAGCACTTCCGGGGTTTTAACCAATCCTGCATCTCTGACGTGTGCAGAGGGAGTGTTTTCCTCCTCCATGTAGGACCAGTTAAAGGCGCCGTGTTCTTCTTCCTCGAGTCCTCCCTGACCTGCGCCCCAAGGATCCGTCTGTAAGGAAGGAGTAATTACGGAGTCATTTCCGGGGGTCCACCACTCCTCAGATCCCGTTACCCTCACCCCGTTACAGGCAGATATTTAATGCAGTTTCCTTTTCAAATGGGTGTATTGTACAAATCTAATTTGACAGACTCACAGACAGCAAATTCTGCTGCCTTTCCATGGCCTCTGAAAGTTTTTTTCTGGAAGTTGGGTCGACGAGCTGATCAGGTTCTTTTCTTCCTTCATGTGGTGGTGATGAGTGGGTTGCAGAGCACCTACATATGTCGCCTCTGTCATTGGTAGCCCCCTGCTTCCATCTGAACACCGAGGATCATCGTCCCGCCCGCCAACCACCGGCACCTGGAGGCGTCGCCGTGATGTCTAGGGTGACCAACTGGCATGGGTGCAAGTTCAGGACAGTGAGTGTAAAAATTCAGAACAAAAGGTCAAAATTCGGGACAAAAATTCAGGACAGGAGGTCAAAATTCAGGACAAAAGGTAAGGTTTAAAGACACATCAGAGAAGGTTGCCCAATAGTATATAAGTAAGTAAATAGACAACCACTAAAGAACAAGGGAAAATAAGTTTATATTAGATTGAGACAACAATTGTGCACTTCATGGTTTGTCAGTATACGCACAGCTTTAAGCAAATGTGCAGGTCTTTTTGTGGTAACAAAACTGCCTCCACCTTTCCAGCTCCCAGAGAAAACACCTGATGCCCAGTCCGGCCAGTCTGGCCTTGTTAACACCCTCCGATGGCACCCCTCATCTTCACATAGACCCTCTCTCATGTGTATTTAATTTCTTCTATAGTGCTACTCATCCCAAGTATGTGGGACAGAGTTTTGGAGTGTGTTACAACACACACATATTATATAGAGACAATCACTCATATAAATGGGAATGTCAATGTATAAGAAATGTTGCTTAAGATACATGGGGCTTACAATGAGTAATCATACTTTCATCCATCATTCAGTCTTTCACCATTCATTCTGTCCTTCCATCTGTGTGCCAAACAATGTCCATATTCATCCATTTACATACCTATCCATCACGTTTCCTTCCATCCATCATTTCACTTATCTATCCCTCAATCCACCCATTTACTCATCCATCGTCCATCATCCATCCACCCTTTCACCATATCCATCCATACACTCATCCAACCACTCTTCCACCCATCCATTAACTCATCCATCCAGCCATTCACACGTTCAGTCATCCATTTACCCATCCCCCTTCCTCTTTCAAGTCCCCTTTCACTTAGCCATCCATCCTTCCATCCACCCACCCATCCATCTACTCATCCACTCATGAATCCATCCATTGAATCTATCATTCCTCCACCCTTTCATTCCTTCACTCATCTATCCATCCTTTTGTCCATCTACCCGCCCTTTCACCCACTCATCCAGCCTTACATCCACCCTTTCACTCATCCGTCCATCCATTCACCCTTTCACTTATCAATTCATCAATCCATCCATCCTTTCACTCATCCATCCACCCATTCACTCGCCCGTCATCCACCCTTTCACTCATCCATCCATCCATCATTTCACTCATCTATCCAGCCATCCATCCACCCATCCCTTCACTTACTTACTCACTCACCTTTTCACATTAATTATGAGACCTATCAAGAACTCCACCCTCGCTGTAGTTCCTAAAGCAAAGGGTGGGGTGGAGCAGGGTTCACTATGCCCCCGCACATAGGCAATCTGAAAAAGTGGAAGGCATGAGTCATGCATGATGCACAGTGCCTTGACGTATGGCAACTGTGACATGGTGTTGTTCCCAGAGCTTTAAGTGGGATCAAAAAACTCGGGGGATCTCTCCAAAAGGGTGTTTGATGTAATAAAATGCGTGGCTTAAAACACAAAAGCTAAAAATCTGTGCTTAATATAATGTGCCACCCAACTGGTATTTTTGTTGCTTCTGTCATTGCATCCAGATATATAATAAGACAAGTAACGTTACACTTAGAAGTAACGTTACACCTACAACAAGCCAGCACTATTGCCTTTGTCTATGGTTGTTAGTTGCATAAAATAAAAAAGCAGCAACCATGGCTGCTATATTACTATAACTATAATCCTTTCCTTTCAACTTCTTTCACCGCCTTCCGTTGGCTAACTGGATTCTCCACCTAGCAGCAGCATGGGCGTTTTTGCACTTCCATATGACAGAATGCCCTCGCCTGGACTGAGGCTTTAGGATGCCACCACATGCTGTGCCAGCCCAGACTGACCCATTGTCATTCTGTATGTGGCAATCAACCCCACACAGAATAATAATGGGCGGGTTGGGGCTGCTCTTGTGCTCAGGGGAGTGCAAGGCGATCCCATCAGGAAGCTGAGGCCTTTTGCAGGGGAACAGCTCTGTTCCCTGCAATGCCTAAAATTAAGGCGTCTGTAAAAGGGATCATCTTTACGGACGGTTGGATGATGTCCTGTCCGAGGATGAGCCCCGGCATCAGGCCTCCCTCTGGGATGCATTTGTGCACATGGGCGTGCACGGGGGGGATGGGGGGGTACAAGGAGAGGCGCTCCAGGGGGGGGGGCAAGTGCCCCTCCTTGCCCCCCCCCCCTGCGGACGCCCATGCTGAGTGTACATGTATTCAGATTTTCAATGAACTCTTCTAGATTCTCTTCAGAGGGACTTGAATCACAGTTCCCCTCTTCCACTAGCTCTAATGGGACGAGTTGCTAACTCTAAAATTGTCATCATCAGAAAAGCTGCAATACGCGATCTTTAGCTACCCACCCTTCTTTTGGCAACTCGGTGCGTTTCATGTAAGCTTTCTACAGGATGGATTGGGCCCCGCATGTGTCTTAAGATACATGTTACAAGCCCCTGTCTGGGGGCCACTGCATGATGGACATTCTTTTTTTGCTATTGTTCCTCACATTTGCTGGGAGTCAGTGATTGGCTCTCTGGCCCTCAACATGACAAAGGGATACGCATTAGGGGATTGCTCACTGCTGCATTACCTGAATGGGTACCAACTCACTTCTAACCTCCATCCAGTTACAAAACTAGTTTTCAGACTCCGGTGAGATGTGCTTCAAGCAATCCGATGGGAAGACACATTGACTGCAGAGACTCCAGTTTAGTTGAGGATGCCATTAGCTCAGGTTTCCTCCCTGTAAGGATTTTCTGATTGGGATCTTGTCGGCAGGAAGACAAAGGAGAATTTCCCAAGGATGCATGCAAGATGCTCTTATGTCCCCCTGTGAAGTAGCTATTTCTGCCTGGTACTGTCTTCTCCATTTGAAGTACCTTCATAAGGTGTGTTATGCATGGATTGGCACATTCTTGCCATCCACTGGGACTTTCCTAGCTGTCCAGGATTTTTAGGGGGAAATGTACAGTGCTGGCATGTTCTGCACATCCCAAAAAGTGTTTCTGCTACATACTTTTGATGACCTTGATGCAAATCATCACAGGAAGACTCTTCTTTATTTGCGCTTGGTTCTGGATCAACACATTATCACCCAACATTGTAGGACTGCGAACATCCCAAGTATAGGTGGATGGTTGGAAGGCAAGTATAAGTGCTTGTTCCTTTAGAAACCTATTCATAAGCCATGTGGAGGTTCCCAGGAGCACAGCAAGGGCTAGGAATTGTGGCTAGCCTGTGGGCTGCACGGCCTGAAGCACCTCCCTGAGATGGGTCAAGTGGTTTTCCCAAAATGAGCTATAAACCATAAAATAATCCACGTAGACAACACTAGTGTTTTCTAGACAATGGAGGATCTGTTCGTCCAGAATCCGAAAATGAGCAAGGACATTTTTCAAGCCAAATGGTATGACTGAAAGTGGCCCTCTGGCATAAAAAAAACTGCTGAATTCGCTCTTGCACCCTTTGTTAGGACAAGCTGCCAGCATCTTAACGTTAAGGAAAGTATTTGAGAACTTGACAGTCCCTAGTACTTTGATTAGATCACCTGCTCTTAGTGTTGGTAGTCACCAGTCTTGGAGACTACATTGAACCTATTGTAGGCTCGACAAACTTCAGTTCTGTTGCCCCATAACAGTGAGCCTTTGCGCCAGAACCAACAATGACAAGAGGGTTCAGACACCCTAACACACACAGCATTAGAGGCTTCATCCGTGAAGCGAGCCCTTACTTCATCTGACAGTCTATATATTTATTTTTAATAGACATGTTGATACCTCTGTCAGTATCATGGCTGCACCAGTTAATGAACTGGGGTACCAAGGAGAACAGCCCAGAGAACTGATCCAGTAACTGGTGATAGTCCGGCATCAGCTCTTCTGTCAGGATGGCAGAGAGTACCACTACCTCCACTAAGACATATTTTTCATTGAAGGATAAGTGCTCATGGAATAGTTTACCCTCCTCTATCTTTAACCATCAATATGGTCCTGTTAGTCATACTTTAGTGGTCTTTTGAGATAGTTAATATGCTGGAGCCTCAGGTTTTCTTTTGGGGTGGCAACACTCACAAGGTAAGTCTGCTTGGCTTTTCATTTCCAGCAAGGTGTAGGGTTCAGTCTACTCATCTTGGAATGTCCATGCACCCTGAATATTAGCTCGAGCACACAGTCCACGACGTATTGTGTGGATTTCCTCTTGAAAGGTTTCCCCTCCCTTCTCTCATGAAACCCAAGAGAACTCCAACAAGGTGTCCAAACAGAAATTCTAAGGGCGTGAGGCCTACTTCATTCTGCTGAACTTCCCTGTGGAGGAACAACAGGCATCATAAAAGGTAGTTGATTGATGTCCTTGTGTGTTAATCAACTAATGCTTGTTTTTATTTCTTTATTCATTGTTTCTTGTGGTAAAGGGTGCAGTGGTCTAGTGCTCTGAGACAAAGCCCTCAAAGTTATGTTTGGAGAGTAATCTTTGCTCGTGTTTTGCCACAGGTGTCCCCGTTAGAAATGAGAGCATCCTAATTACTATATACATATAATATTCTGTCCACATGACGTGGGGCATTAACAATACAAACACGGGCATCTTTTAAAAATAAATGTTCTTGAATACCTATTCATTCTCTTTACCATTTTTAAAAATATTTTTAATAATTTCTATAGCACACAGAGAACATATTGGTAGTTGTATCTTGAATCCCTACAAGCCGCTTTCAGAGTCAACTTCCAACCGACAGATCACGTCCACACTGCTTTTTGTGATGGTTGAGTCCCCACTTAAATGTGGACAGCATGTTATAGAAGTAATAACCTCACATTTCCTAAAGGCACACCATTTCTAGAACAGGGGTCAGCCACAGGAGGATTTCGGTACAACGTGAGTATGCAAATACTAAGCGAGCAATCAAATATCAACTCATAGGTAGATACTGTTTTCTGGGAGGTGAATGTACCAGATTTGTTTCAGAGGGTTGAATGCACCAAATTATGGTGTTCTGTTGTCTTGACCTGTAACTGTCAAAACCCCCTCATGCGCCCACTGTGTAGTTGGCCTAGTGCGCAGAGCTCGTATCACATTACCCCTGTGGCGCCTTATGGCGCACTATCATAACTTGCCTGAGTCTCCCCTGGACCACTGATTCCATTAACCTTGATTCAGTGTAGTGTTATTACCATAACCACAAGTGTCCTTAATCCTTGACTCTGTGTAGTATTATCCCAGTGGCGCCTTATGGCACGCTATGATTCCATGGCCGAGCTTTCCCTCTGACCCCGTTCCCATTACGCCCGAGCTTGCAAGCATTTCCTGAACACGCAGACCATTGGCTTGCTTTGCTCCCGCTGTTGCTGAGGTTTTGAAGTGTTTTCCCTTGTGCATGTTTAGACAAAACGTAACATTTGTTTCCTGTTAAAAGATTCTATCCATTAGTTTGCACCTGCTTTTCCTGTAAGGTTTTAGCCCACGTACACTCACATATTTTCCTTCAGAAGTGTTGGAGAACCTGCCAGATTGCCACGTGCGCAACATGCCACACATTATCTGGCGGTATCAATTGGACCCTGAGCCTGTATATTAACCACACCCAAACACTGAGTCCCATGCCTGGCTCACCCTCCCGGTGGAACAAGCTTCCTGCCTACCCACTCACCTGAAGAATCGACCAGACAAGGTCAGAGCTCTTTCCGGCTGCAGTTCAAGTTCTTACGGTGATTCCCTTAGCTCCAGCTCCCCTGACACATCCTTCATCTCCATCTCCTGCTCAGCTACTCCAGGTCTTTGGTGACTTTCTGAGTCAAGACCTCGAGACCTACTTCAAACTTAGGACAAGATGCAGTACTACTCTAAGTACTTGATATCAGGTAGTGCACATTATCCTTTTATAGTAGTAAGCAGGCAGGAATCTCAGTGCCTCAAGACTATAGACTTGTCTTCAGTTTCCTCTCAGTGACTTTCCTCCAGTTCACCTTGATTGTTCTTGCTGGGAATCCTTCTTGCAACCTTGGCCTTTGAACTGTGTTTATACAAGGACTAGAGACTTCTCTCTGTGTTTCTCTGATGAACAGTAGGGCATAGAGAATTCTCCTTTGAGCGTTTGATTCATGTCTGATCCTTGTACCAATATCAATGTGCCTTGTATACCTTGGAAGTGTTCTACTCCAAACCGTTTTCCTAGTACACCTTGGGAGTGTCATATCCTAACCTGTGTGCCTAGTTTTACCTTGGGAGTGTAATACTTCAATCTGTGTTCCTAGTATACCTTAGAAGTGCCAGTAGCTCCAACCGATGTTTTCAAGTGTAACCTTGGGAGTGCCAGAAAATCCAACTCATGTTTCGAATGTAAACATGCTAGAGCCAGAAACTCCAACTCATGTTTCGAGTGTAACCTTGGGAGTGCCAGAAACTCCAACACATGCAATAACAATGTATAAGAAGGGCTGCTAGTGTACTGATGGTAATGGTCTTTCTTGTTGTTTCCGGTGTATTGCAAAACCATATATTCCTACCTTCGCAAACAAAGAAGGTATCTGGAGGGACACATCCCAATAAGCAATGTGTATCACTGCAGAGCAGATCTAGTATCGCCAGTCTCTCTTTTCTTATTCTGTCCCTACCCTCTCTTCCCCCTCGCAACAGTGCACTTATCAGAGAGAGATAGGAGGTTCAGCATCGACTTCAGTGTCGTCACTGCAGTTGGGACCAGGTGAGTGCGTGACAGTAACCGAATATCTTTCAGTCTTATTTATTGAAGCCTACACTATATTTAAAATGAATGGGATTATGATTAAGTGATAGCTTGGAAGTCACACACTCAGAAAATATCAAGATGAATGCAGGTGTTAGAGAGTGTATATGCATTATTTGACATATGCAGCCTGTGAGCAGCCCATCATTTCTTGATACTCAAGAAAATACAGTGAAAACTGCACTTGAAAACTGCACTGTTTATGATTAGAGTCGTTTTCGATTTTTAAAACAGGATTCCACCCTGCCTAGACAGAAAATAAGACTTAGGAACCAGATTGGAAATTACTTGATAAATATGTAACACAGTTTTACAATAATTAATTTTCTACTCAAATATTTTTTAAATGTGGTTGTTGCAGATTTCTCAATTAATACACCTACTCCAGATGAAGGCGCAAGGCTGGTGTGAAATACATAGTTTGAAGGTATGGACTGAGGGCTATATTACAAATGGATTTGGTTTACAGATATGAATGAATAAAGAATTCTGACTGCACAAATCTTTAGATTGAGTCTTATGTTTCACTGAAGAAGTATAACAAGTAAGCCATATGAAAATGACATAAGAATGTGTTTTCTAGATACATGAGCGTGCACAGTAAATGCCTGATGGCTTACCAGATTATTCTACAATCACAGTAAAAGTATGAGGGGTTCTTTTAACCCCATAATTATTTATACTGCTTAGGGTCATGCGGAATCTCGCAGCAAACCTATTGGACTGGGAGAGATAAAGCAGGAACAGCTTGTAAGTGACACAGATTCATCCAACACAGACGTCATACATGCTTATTACCCCAACTTTCTTGGGTAACCTTCTTGGGTAACCCTACTTAAGAAAAGATACCCAGCAGGGCCACGTTACCATCCTCAGAGGTATGGCTTCAAGACGACACGGTCCACAACCACTAGAATGAATGTGTTCCCTGAGGCTGTATATGGTCCAGAGGCCCAACCATATCCACCCCTACACTTTGAAAGCCACCACCATCATTGGCAGTGGATTAAGGGGTGTAGGCTTTTACTGTTCTGCAAAGTTTCCCATGGCCTTTATAGGTGACATAGGATCGTCAGAACTCATTTACTCTGACTCTCTACTGAGAACTGTAGAAATGGCTCATTGCCTTCATTAAAGTTTGGTGACACCAAGATGCCTAGCTAATTGTATGTTATAAGTCAACTCCTGTAGGAATGACCTGTAGCAATGTGGCATAACTAATCTATCGGATCACTAACATAATATCGAGGGACATAATATCGACAAAAAAAAGAAGAAAAAAAAGCAGGACCTTACGGCCCAGCACCATTTCCACCAGGTCAAAATATGCCTCCTTTTTTAGGGTTTGGCCAAGGGAGATCACGCGGCAGGAGACGAGCTCAACAAAGTCAAGAAAAGTGGAATCTGCCCCCACAGTCGATGGACTTGAGGAGCGGGAAGAAAATACCCCAAGACCAAGCGAGCACAAGCACGTAGAAGGGCTCATAGTAAATCTCAGCTCACGAACACTGACACCCATAGAGGAGAAACTCCTAAATCGAGGTCTGGGTTTTGTAGCAACGAACCAAGGAGATGCCTTTCAAACCCAGGTAGAGATCTCCAAATTCTTCCGTAAAATACGGTTACATTTCTTTTTTGAAAAAAACATCGAACAAACAACGACTGAACAAAACACTGGCTTAAGAAATCCATCAACTTTCACGCCTCTTAACCCCTTCCATGCTCATGACGGAATGGTTCCGTCATGAGCGTCGGTTGAGCTGTGCTCATGACGGAACCGTTCCGTCATGAGCCGATAGGCTCATTAGAACCTTCAGCACAGCGCGAAAATTCGCGCCGCGCTGAAGGGGTTAATACCACTGTTCCAGCTAAGGTTACAGCCTTTGAAGAAGCTGTTAAACATGATGTGCAAAACCTGTTCATGGAAAGACATAAACCTTTTGTTAATATCACAAAAGCTGAACAACAGGCACTTCAAAAACTATCTAAAGACCCTCTAATCACGATAAAACCGGCAGATAAGGGCGGAGCACAGTCCTGTTAGACACTACAACCTATAGGACAGAGTGCCTCAAACATTTGAGCGATAGTCGTGCATACCGCCGTCTACCGGAAGACCCTACACCCAGACTGATGACACAGATTGGCCATCTGGTGGAAGAAGCCCTCTCGGAAGGTTGGATAACCTCCAATGAAAGCAGCTACCTACGCAGAACACATCCCACCATGCCATATTTTTTTATATCTTACCAAAGATACACAGAGCACAGCGGCCACCCCCAGGCCGCCCGATAATCTCGGGCATTGGCTCATTAATGGAACCTCTTTCATCCTTTGTGGATGTTTTTTTGAGACCGTTGGTACGAGTTATGCCGTCTTATTTACAAGATACCAAAGACGTGCTAAGGTTATTACCAGAGATTGAATTCGACTCCACATCAGACATACTGGTGTCTTTTGATGTGGAGTCGCTTTACACCTCTATTCCACAAAACGAGACACTAGAGGTGATTGAACAACTTCTTACTGCAGGTAATTTGGAATCCATCACGCCGGTCTCTCTGATCATGGATCTTGAATCTATAGTGATGAAAGAATTTTTTTTTAAGTATGAGGATAGTTACTATCTACAGACGTCAGGTACCAGCATGGGCAGCGTGTTCGCGCCAAGCCTGGCGAACCTCTACATGCACAAATTCGAACAGGACTATGCATTGAACATCGCAAACCCGTATTTATCATCTGTACAGGTTTGGAAGAGGTATATAGATGACATTCTGGTGATATGGCGTGGCGATGTGTCTGACCTCATGAACTTTCACTCTTGGCTGAACAATTGTAACAACTATCTTGAGTTCACCATAGAATATAATCATCAATCTCTTGCTTTCTTGGATCTATTGATAACTGTATCCCCAGAAGGACTGAAATCCGAGCTGTATAAAAAGCCGATGGCTCGTAACTCACTCCTAGAATATGGGAGCTGTCATCCTAAATCCCTTCGGTATAATCTTTCGTTTGGACAATTTTTACGTGTCCAACGGAATTGTTCTACAAAAGAGTCTTTCAAAAAACATGCCCATGATCTGGAAGGGAAACTCCTCGAGAGAAAATATCCAAAGAAACTAATTCTCACATCCCAGAAGAGGGCTTCTAATAACAATCGGGAGGCTCTGTTGGAACCGGCTCCACCTAAGGAACAAAATGAGAGAATAACGTGTGTCAACACGTTTAGTACCAGATCCAATGCCATCCAACAGATCATCCGTAGACATTGGAAGATCCTTAACACTGGTCCAGATAAGTTAGAACAACCTCTATTTGCCTTTAAGAGACGTACCAGTATCAGGGATCAATTAATACACACGAGACCAGGTCCAGCTACCATTCACCAAGTTGGGACACTCTGGGACATGCCAGCGGTGACAGGACACCACCCTTGTGGGAATTGCGCAGCATGCCCACAAACCAAGAAATCTACAAGCATTGATATCGGGACAAGTAGAGCCTGGGAACAACTGCGCTTTACGAATTCTAATAGCAGCAATCTAATATACTTAATCACTCGCCCCTGCTCCCTGAGATATGTCGGAATGACGACCAGGAAAGTTAGAACGAGGATTTTAGAGCATAAAAGTACCATCCGCTGCAAAAAACAAGCGACCCGTCTAACTAACCATTTCTTGGAAGTCAATCACAAACCTGCGGACTTCCAATGGACAGTGCTTGAACAACCACTCATTCCAACTCACATTACAGATGTGTCTAAGTACCTTTTAAAAAAAGAACAGAAATGGGTGTATAAGCTTAATACTGACAAACTGGGCTTAATGAGGACATCCCGTGGATGTCACTGTAACATACTTGAACCACTCATGATAGAGCTGTAACTATGACTATAAGTCTGAGATCTGGATATTTAAAAAATCAGGGTGACATGAAGGCATTTAGTCCAGGTATATGGACCCATCTCTGATAAAAACGTGATAGGCCTACACATAAAGACTTGTATGAGCCTCTGATCATAGCTCATATGAGACACGATGTATCCTTCCCTGTCTCGTTTATATACCTTATCTGCTCATCTTTTATATGAGACACAATGTTTTTCTCTTTGTCTCATCTATATATATATTCACTGAAAAAACCATAGGTTATAGACCATATATAGTTAGGAATTCGCATTTACAAAACCTTATCTTACTCACACAAAACCATTGAAATTCCATATATAGTTAGTTGCACTAACTATATATCGCGCACCGCAATCCACTGCTGATGATGTCACATATTACATCATTCATGACATGGTCAGTGACATCACTGATGACATCTCAAATGACATCACTGATGACATCTCAAATGACATCACTGATGACATCACTGATGACATCTCATTTGACATTACTGATCACATCACTGATGATATCATTCATGTGATAATACGATGAACCTCTTCAGACTCTAATATAACCTTAGATACAATCAGTGTAAACAGAAACTCACAGACTGTCACTCATCCATGGAGTTACTCACACACCTAGTCAGTCATGCAAAGAATCAATCACACCTCCATTTCCTCAACTATACAGTTATACAAACTTTACTTATTCAAACATATACGAACACATATTTACTCTCTTATACAATCCCTGATACAAGTTCACAATGATCCATACAGCCACTCACACATTCACTGGCTCTTATGCACAGTTATTTATATATGTCAACTCTCACATGTACTGTGTTTTACATATGTACTTACTTTGACATGTAGCACTGAGATATCCATTCACTCACCAATACACTCATGCACACAGTCAACCGCCCATACAGCTGTTTCCACATGCACTTTTGAAGCCATACATCTAGTGAATCAACTGCTCACACATCTATGCACAGAGTCATACACCTCCCAGCCACCCACACACACACTCAGTCTCCCATACAAATACTTGGGCAACCAATCAATAACCCATATAGTTACTCATATAGCTACTTATCAACACATGCAACAGTTTACAGAACAACAGACATAATGATGCACAAATTAAGACAGTTTAGTCACTAACCCATGCACTCAGTGAGACACATTTAATCACTCACTCATACAGTCAGTCATGCACCTACTAAATCCTTCATCCAGACACTTATACATCCACTCATTCTTCAATATGTAAGACATATTTTAACTTTACAGAAACATACAGTCACTGGATGTTGTCATCAGTGATGTCATCAGTGATGTCATTTGAGATGGCATCAGTGATGTCATCAGTGATGTCACTGACCATGTCATGAATGATGTAATATGTGACATCATCAGCAGTGGATTGCGGGTGCGCGATATATAGTTAGTGCAACTAACTATATATGGAATTTCAATGGTTTTGTGTGAGTAAGATAAGGTTTTGTAAATGCGAATTCCTAACTATATATGGTCTATAACCTATGGTTTTTTCAGTGAATTTTCAAGGTTTTGTAAATGCTAATTCCTAACTATATATGGTCTATAACCTATGGTTTTTTCAGTGAATTTTCAAGGTTTTGTGCTAATTCCTAACTATATATGGTCTATAGCCTATGGTTTTTTCAGTGAATATATATATATACATACATATATATAAACATATATCATCTGTATTTCTATATAAATACAAACATAAATGCATGCATACATATACTTATATGCATACAGATGCATGTTATTTACATGAAAGTTGAAAAAACACTAATAAAAGCAAAGCTAAAAAGCCACCTCATTACAAACAGAATGGCTTTAACTTAAACGAGGGCGTAGATCTATTGCATTTTCAATGCTTGTTTACTTTGGTTCCATCAAGAAGGCATTCAGATGTGTCACACATTTGCCATAAATTCTGAATGTTAGCACTCTAGTTGCACATTAGATCACTGTAGTAAAGCTACTGCTCACCAGGGACGTCTGCTGCTGGTATTCAAAGTGCATGTTTCAGTCTGTATGTCAGAATTTTTTTAATGAAATAGAAGAGGATTTGAGAAGTCACTCAAAATGATCCCTAATTTTTCTTTCTGAAGCACTAATCATACTTTCTATGGCAAAATTAACCCCCTCATGTTTTTCCTTTTTAAATTGAGTGTTTTCAGACTTACCACTTCATTCCAATCAAGATGGCTTCAGGTGTGCCATACCTTTGTAATAAGTAGGACTGTTAGCGCTCTAGTTGTTCTTTAGAACACTCTGGGAAATTCTGTCATTGGGCTATACTTGGGCTACATCTGGGTGATATTTGGGCTACATTTGGGCTCTTTTGTCTCTGGTGGCCATTTTGGGGGACTGCATGTCAGAATGTTTTAATGAAATAGAAAAGGATTTGAGAAGTCACTCAAAATGTGCCCTAATTTTTCATTCTGCAGCACTAATCATACTTTCTATGGCAAAATATACCCCCTCATGTTGTTTCTTTTTAAATCAAATGTTTTAAGAGTTACCACTTTATTCCAATCAAGATGGCTTCTCGTGTGCCATACCTTTGTAACAAGTAGGACTGTTAGCGCTCTAGTTGTTCTTTAGCACACTCTGGGACATTCTGTCATTGGGCTATACTTGGGCTACATCTGGGTGATATTTGGGCTACATTTGGGCTCTTTTGTCTCTGGTGGCCATTTTGGGAGACTGCATGTCAGAATGTTTTAATGAAATAGAAAAGGATTTGAGAAGTCACTCAAAATGTGCCCTAATTTTTCATTCTGCAGCACTAATCATACTTTCTATGGCAAAATATACCCCCTCATGTTTCTTTTTAAATTAAATGTTTTAAGAGTTACCACTTTATTCCAATCAAGATGGCTTCAGGTGTGCCATACCTTTGTAATAAGTAGGACTGTTAGCGCTCTAGTTGTTCTTTAGAACACTCTAGGAGGCTGCAGTAGAACACAAAGGAATCAACTGACAGTCTCTGTCCTTGTTGGATGTACATGTTTTACTGAGAATGTCAGACTTCATTTTCACATGACTGAGAAAGATAATGTGAATTTACAGAAAATATGCTTTCAGTTTAGCTTATAGATCCCCTTCCAAACCACTGTGGGAAAATCATGAGATATTAGTTTTCTTTCAAACAATATTCATGATATCACAGCAGAAGGTTTTTTCACATGGTAAAATCACCTTAGAACCCACCACAATTCCTAAAACGAGTATGGTACCATCAACAAATGATTTATAATGTAACTAAAGTCCTAAAACCCTCTATTAACTACAATGCTTTTTAATGAGGTGCTATCATGTATATTGGTCCCAAGATGGCTGCCAACACTTCTTGGATGAAGTGCTGACAGCCAATCAGATCAGATGTGTGGTTAGGCTCCGCCCAGATATATATCTTTTTTTGAACCTAAATTACTCAAAATCCACTGGAGCACATATATTGAGACCTAGCAAAGGCACATCGGGCTAACAGTCCCTACAATTTTGCCAAGTTTCGTGCAAATCCATTCAGCCGTTCGAGCTAAAAGTGAGGCCAACCGCCCTATGGAAATTAACATGGGAAAAACGCGTTTTGGGACCCCCCTTTTTTCTCGGCCTCCCCTTGATGAAACCCCCCCAAATTGTCAGGGGCTGCTCAGAAACAAAATGTTCCATTTTCCTGAATATTTCAGCCAATTCTGTCTACAAATGCCAAAGTTAATAGACATAGAATTTTCAAAAATCCCATAGAGAAAAAATCCTAACTATATATACCTACTGGCGACCGCCAGTAGGTAATACTTAGTTTATATATATATTTCACTGCCCATTGTTTCCTTACTCTAAAGAACTTTTATAGGGCCATCTAGAACATATTGGGGCACGTTTAGCACATCTACGGCCGACATCTATGCTCTAAGTAATTTCCATATAACAAGTGTACACAATACTGGCACACAATACGTCCCGCTTCAAGGTGTGCTTGTATCCTATGAATGAATGCCGTCTTAAGAACGCTAACACATGCAACAAAGTGAGGGAGTGGTAAATGACCACGCAGACTTTGTCACGTAGGGCGCACTAAGAGCGCTTTCATTCGTGAGCATTTTGGGGCACGTATAATATATCCACATTCAATGCTTTGGCAACATGTTTTGTTGTCTTGAGAGTAGGCAATGGTAACCTATCTGTTTTTTTATCTGTAATGTTCATGGTCCAACTTTAAGGAATTTCGGCACAACAAGCATAAATAATACCGGTACACAAACGTGATCTGTACTACATCTCCCGGCATACTTTGTCGCGTATGAGTAATGTCACTGTTAACCAATCGCGCTACGAGCACAAACATACTTATGACGGTAACGTACCCAGCCCCGGCACCTCCCCAGACAGCCCAGACAGCTGCTGAGTGTACCGACAGGCAGGTAAGCCCATACTATCCTGCGTCTATGTGTGTCTGTACCGAATGAATGTCGGCTTAAGTGTGCTAACGCACGCAGTACAATATGTGCCAGGTTCATAACCGCATGCACCATGTTTCGAATGGCGTATTAAGAGCGTAGTAAGAGCGCTTTCACTCGAACCATCAGCGTCACAAATGTGACATACTACTATGATATGGATAACAGCTATCACAAAGATAGAGCGTGAATGATACAAATGGCCATACGCTTAGTCTGGGATCAGACATACGGAGATTAAAAGCGCACTGGGCAGTCTTTGTAGTATACGAACGGGCTTGGATAAAAAGATGGTTGAATACTCAGTTTGGAGACTTCTCTGAGCAGGAATTGGAGTACATTTACCCTCATCATAATATAGGAATATGAGCAGATGTATAATAGCTAAGAGACTTCTGGAGAAACATAAGGAATAAGGGAGACTTAATATGGACAATGGTATCTCTTTCAGACATTAGGGAGCGCTTGAATAACTGGCACTCGCGTGGTTTTTAATTGACTTTCACATATTACTTTCTCTATATTATAGAGCGGTGCACTGTCTTCCTGAGCTGTGGCCAGGTGAGGAGTGGCACGTTCCTCTTACCCTATAGGTGAGCGAGGGGACTTGAGTGACCTAGCGACTGCAAGCTGGTCATACAGGTTTTCCATATAATCAGTTGGTAATATGAGATGACTTACACTAATCATGGTAATGTCGTTTTTATCTTTGTATGTGTCTTTTATCTATGTTGTCTGTGTCTTGATGACGTCTTTCCTGGGACATCCCCTGCACAATTAAGAGGACTACCATGTTTGAACAGGTGATATCTGTATCAGAAATCCTTTTTATATCGCACCTTTGAGCAGTAGCAAATGTTATAGGTCCTGAAGAAGCGGGAGATACTTAGTGATCTTTAAATTACTGCAGAAACATGTCGACCATCACATTGGCTGTACTAGCACTTAACAAAATTCAAGAACAAAGTTCACAATTTTAAGAAACTTCCAAGTATTGCAGTTTCTTAACAACACTGAGCACCTATAATGGTGACATTCACTTTATATTAATTGATATTGAATAGGAAGCCCCAAGGTGAGGGGGGAAAGGAAAAGAAAGGGGGGTGCTTAAAGATGTGAAGTTCAAAAAGAGATAGGCACATTTAGTAAAAAAAAACGCAATGTTGATACCACAATCAATACAGGATCAAACATTTCAAATGCAACAAACCGAAATTTGTGGCCAAAATTAATAAAATATTGAAAGGAGACATTCTCGGGTTCTTGTGGATAGATTTTTGACACTTTGTAGAGACGCATCGCTTGCTTTGGCAGTGAAGTATGTCTTCACTCTCTATTATGGGTTGGCCACGTGACCCAGTAAACTACGCGTAGTGTCAACGCCACGCGGACTTGGCGTTCGGTGATCTGACGGTTGGCGTTCCGAGATCGGTTACTTGACGGGCCAATGTAAGTTTACTTTTAGCATGTTTTCTCTTTCGAGTAGAATGTATTGTCACGAGAGCTAACTCACGCCGATTCAATCAGCGAGTGACGGACTGTCTTCCGTGTGTTTGCTTTTTCCACACAGTGTTAATCGGATTAGACGTGAAAAGCAGAATAAACACCGCACTATGCCTTTAGAATTATGTAAGTAACCCTCCCCTTTTTCGGCATGTCTTGGTTGATTTACGAACACCGGCCAGAACGTGGAAGAGCCCTTTAACCAAGGCAAGTTTTTCCTTTGGTTTGTAGTGCCTCACTGATGCGAGTTTTGGGAACAAGCGGCCGCCTTTGATTCTAACACTCCCAGTCCATAATAGTAAGTGATTACACCGTACTTGACAATGTGGTGCTGCGATATTATTCGGCATTGTACTGTCATACTTTTACTGTATTAGATTTTGAGACCACTCTAATTTCCACTCTATCAGTTGAGACCACACCTTTTGTATGTTGTGATTCGTTTTCCTCAAATGACCAGTGGCCACTCTGTTCGCACGTAATCTCATCATTCTGATGTATGAGGTTTACCCTCTGTGAACTGATTTATTAAGCTGTATAGTTACAGGGATCATTTGGAACTTAAACGTGTCTGATAACAGATCCTTTTCTCTCACTTAAATTCCTCTGTAGTTGCGAATTTGCTTCGCGGCGGCTGTCTACTACATCTGAGTGGTTCATCCGAGTTCCCACATCAGAGCCCCCTGAGGCCTGTTGACCATGGTAATTGTCATTAAAAGAAATTACGGCGTCGTGCCTACGGCGTTTTAAATTAAGCTGTAATTTAGTTGTGCCACTTTGAATGTTTGATTTTCTGTTTTTTAACTTTTCAGATATTATGGCCCCACTACCTCTTTCCTTGTTTTGTCCTGATGAAGACCCCGCTTAAGGACCTAATCTGACCTATAAAACAGGGGTCGAAATGTCGACGGCTTTTTTTCTTTGGACATCCGGCTCAAGTCCCTGACATTTCCATTTATAGGCTGTGACCGTAGAATGTCTCCTTTCAATATTTTATTAATTTTGGCCACAAATTTCGGTTTGTTGCATTTGAAATGTTTGATCTTGTAGTGATTGTGGTATCAACATTGTGTTTTTTTTTACTAAATGTGCCTATCTCTTTTTGAACTTCACATCTTTAAGCACCCCCCTTTCTTTTCCTTTCCCCCCTCACTTTGGGGCTTCCTATTAAATATCAATTAATATAAAGTGAATGTCACGATTATAGGTGCTCAGTGTTGTTAATAAACTGCAATACTTGGAAGTTTCTTAAAATTGTGAACTTTGTTCTTGAATTTTGTTAAGTGCTAGTACAGCTAGTACAACACACCTTTTCTTACGGGGACCCCGTATCTATATGTACCACATAGCGCCCAGGTCCCCGTGACTGCATGGGTTAAACCCCCTTTAGTGTAATGACCATCACATTGGGCTAGTGACTATTAGGGTTAATCACTGGCAATTTTGCACTGAATTGTTTTTAAGTTGGGAAATGAACGGCACCAGAATAAAGTCTTTTTGCGTTCATTATTCAATTTTATCTTAGAGCACATTCTTTCCTTTCTTGGTTTTCACATGGTTTTTCCATGCAGGCCTCAGGTGAGTCCCCCTGATTGGGGGGTTCAAATAAAGCCAGATTGACCATTGGGCGCCCTTTGGGGGCGCTCAGGTCAACAGGTCACTTCCGGTCGGGTGGCTGGTGCGCACCCCGCTTCCGCTGGTTCCTGGGCGCATCAAAGCGCCCAGAACCAGTTTACCCCCGCTGGTGGCACCACGAGGGTTATGGCGCCGGCCTTCAAGCCTCCCCCACCCTTACGGGAGGGTGCGGCGGCCTCTGCAAAACTCATTTTTGCACTGCTCCTTAGTTACTATACAGCACTTCCTGTAGCGCCTAATTGCACAACACTAGCCTTTCCCTGACAAGGTGGCAACAACTTTAACTCTCCACTTTGGGAAGTGGTTCAAAGGATGAAAGGGCGGTAAAGGACGAGTAACTGATGGATTTTCTTCCCATACAGTGCGATATCTGGTTGTGTGCTTTTCTAACAACTTTTAGCACACACTTACTCATTTAGACACATTTCACTTGACACATCTTTCGACCCACAGTTATTTTGTTTTGTATTTATACATATTATCGACTACCAAAAATATCAGCGACAAAATATCGACAGACAGAATATCGACTTTGTATCTACAAACAGGTAAGTACAAAAATATCGAGTAAAAAATATTGTTTACAAAAATATAGTTTGTAAAAATATCGACTTTATTAAAAACAATGTTAAATTAAATTAATATTAAAAATTATTAACTAAAATATACTTAAAAATAGTTAAATTACCTTATAATTAAATAATTATTTAAAGTTATAAAAATATTTTTTTACAATCATATTTGTTAAAACACATATATATATAGTAACATAATATAAATAAAAAATATCTAATATTATTACCGTTGGATAGCGGAAGTGTAAAATTACTATTCCCACTCCAGTGAGTGCAACAGTAGGGAAAGGGTTGAATAGCGTAGGGGTAAAACTTACTATTCCCACTCCAAAGAGTGCAACAGTAGGGAAAGCGTTGGATAGCGTAGGGGTAAAACTTACTATTCCCACTCCAGAGAGTGCAACAGTAGGGAAAGCGTTGGATAGCGTAGGGGTAAAAATTACTATTCCCACTCCAGAGAGTGCAACAGTAGGGAAAGCGTTGGATAGCATAGGAGTAAAATTTACTATTCCCACTCCAGAGAGTGCAACAGTAGGGAAAGCGTTGGATAGCGTAGGGGTAAAAATTACTATTCCCACTCCAGAGAGTGCAACAGTAGGGAAAGCGTTGGATAGCAGAGGGGTAAAAATTACTATTCCCACTCCAGTGAGTTCAACAGTAGGGAAAGTAGCTACTTCATATATTATTTCAAAATATTTATATATTAATATCTATAAAGAAATAATTAAAAGTAATTACCACTTTAATATAATAGAATAATTAATTAATTACAAATACTAATTTAATTAAATCATTACAGTCAGTTATCTATTAATACTAATTAATTACTAATTAACAATTAATTATTTAGTAATTAAACAGTTACTTAACAATTAAAATCTAATAAATACCCACAAGAAAATTAACATATGTAATTAGTTATAATTAAATTACTGCCCACCCTATTCCCCTATGAACCCACAACCCACTACAGAAATTAAATTACTTAAATTAACCTAATTATCAATTAAATAAAATTAATTGGCAATTAAAATTTAATTAGGTACCAAAAAAAAATAACAATTAACTATAAAGAAATACCATTAAATAAGTTTACATATTTAATTATTTCATATAAAATTACACCACATAAATTAACATATTTAATTAATTATAATTAAATTACTTCCCATCCTACTCCCCTATAAACCCACAACCCGCTACAGAAATTAAATTAGTTAAATTAACATAATTATCAATTAATCAAGTAAATAAAATTATTTGGGAATAAAAATGTATTTAATTACAAAATAAAAATGAATTAACAATTAATTATATACAAATACCAATAAATAAATGTACGTATTTAATTAATTATAATTAAATTACACTACATAAATTAACATATTTAATTAATTATAATTAAATTACTTCCCACCCTACTCCCCTATAAACCCACAACCCGCTACAGAAATTAAATTAGTTAAACTAACATAATTATCAATTAATCAATTAAATAAAATTAATTGGCAATTAAAATGTAATTAATTACAAATTAAAAATTAATGAACAATTAATTATAAACAAATACCAATAAATAAATTTACATATTTAATTAATTATAATGAAATTACTTCCCACCCTATTCCCCTATAAACCCACAACCAGCTACAGAATTAAATTACGCAAAATTTAAATAACATTAAATGCATTAATTAAATTACATTATAACATAAATAAACACTTTTAACACATAAAATACACTATAAATAATTCGATATTATTAACATTTCGATATTTTTCTTAACCTATATTATGTACTTCGATATTTTGACTATCTATATTTTAAAATTCGATATTACATTACTTACCTTCAAAACGATATTTTTGATGTCTATATTCTGTCCATTCGACTTTCTGTCCAGCCTATATTTTGTACTCGATATTATGTCCATTCGATATTTTGTAGTCGATATTTTGTCTGTTTACCAATCTATCAGCCTCAGGGTCTGGATGTGTTGGCTTACTTTGGATGACCCATCCTTTCAATAAATTCTAAACAATCCACAGGCCTTCTGTTTTCCTTGTGCCTCTGCCAGGAGCTGACACGTTCTAGATAAAGTAGGGCACTCTTCCGGAACCTTGCACATGTCAGCCTGCCTATGTTCTTCAGCAGCTTGCAACTCAGTGACCTCAGGTTGGGCTCCCCGGGCAGACATCTTCCCGCTCAGGTACTGCACCTGTTTGTAATCAAAGCCGCACCTGAATCTTGTCCTGCTACAGGAGGGGTCACGCTGCCATCAGTGACCACACGCCGAGTTGCACTTCCACCGCGCCGCTGGGTCCCTGACGTTGTGGTCGCCCCCGCCGCCGTGAAACTCCCTCACACGGTCGCGGAGAGGAGCGGACCACAACTCCCAGCTTGCCCGGGCCACTGCACCGCCCACTTCCTGTTTACAGCGCCAGGAGGCGCACAAAAGGAGACGGCTACCTCCGCCTCGCTGACGCGCGCGGGCGGCGCCGGGCGGAGCCCGGGCAGAGGGCAGGCCGTCTAAGGCCATCCAAGGACGACCAGGGACGGGACGGGCCACGTCCCTTTCACCATGGGTAAGCGCAAACTGGCTACATCGGCGGCAGACGAAGCTAAAGCGAAGGTGCCAAAGTACACAACTAGCATAATCACGTACTTAACAACAAAGGTGGGGGAGATATCAACGCAGATCGCTGAGTCTGAGCATGAGCTGGGTCTTGCTTCTAGCCCTGGGGCTGTTGATACATCCAATGCCTCTGTTATAAACTGTATTCCGTTGGAGCCTCGGGTCATTATTGAGGCATGTAGACCTACTCTGCCACAATCCGCCACAGTTCTTCCATTCCCGGTTCTATCTGAAACTGTGAAACCACCATTCCCTATGACCCCGGGGGATGCAGGAAGGACTGCATTAACCGAGGCTGGACCTCTTCAGCCAATTTATGTAACTGAGGAGGGTATTTCGGCCCTACTGGAAAAATTGTTTACAGAAAGACTGGAAACCGCATTAATCCAGATTGCCTCTGACATCACTGAGACTCTGAAGGATTGTGTCAAGAACCTTATGGCAAAATGTGATCACATCAATGATGCCCTTAACACTCGGGCCCCTTCTTCTTTTATGCCTACGGCGCCATGTCCTACAGTTGCGCAGGTGTCTGCCCCTAAGGTTGGAGACCCACTCACAATTAGGCCGGCTGTCACCCCTCTACTGCCCACCGATAACCCTGTTCCAAAAAAGGGAAAGTGGATAATGGGATATATATCCCCACAACGGAGGCTGCCCCCAGTGTAAATACTTCTATAAGGCCTAGAGGCCAGCTGGGGGCTGTGGCAAAAAGGGTACCCCCGATAAATCTACCTCCGGAAGCAACACCCTTTGTTGCAATCCTGGTTAACGTGCCTAAACTTGAAGACGGGGAGGTGGAACATCATGAGACCCTTCTTAGGCATGTTAAAAAATGGTGTAATGCTAACTGCACGGGAGAAAGTAACATCGCAGATAATATTGTAACAAGCAGAAGGGTTAATTGGGTGGGCAGAAGCAAGAAAGAGGTATCTGGAGATTGTGTCATTGTTAATTTTAAATCTAGAAATGTCGCTAGCCGACTTTTCTGGGACGACTCCCCTTTGGACCCTGTAAGTAAAGGTGTTCGGGCGATGCCCCTTGGCTTTTTTTACCCCCGAGTTTATAGACCAGGTGTTGCGGAGAATAACAAGTCACAGTTTACTGATAACACTTGGGCAGAGGACAAACTTATTTCACCTATGCCCACTAATGACTAGATGACAAAGCCAACCAAGGGCAATGGCTTAGTTAATGCTGTAAGGAATATACCTTCAAATGATTTATTATTGTCAAATAGGTTCACGGCCCTAGCCGATAGAATAGATATTGAATGACTA
Source organism: Lissotriton vulgaris (assembly GCF_964263255.1). Taxonomy (NCBI): domain Eukaryota; kingdom Metazoa; phylum Chordata; class Amphibia; order Caudata; family Salamandridae; genus Lissotriton; species Lissotriton vulgaris. The sequence continues at coordinate 1,082,547,640 of NC_141695.1, read as the reverse complement.
GAGCCTGAACACGAAAACCTGACTCCCCTATGCCTAGGTAATGCTGAGGTTGCCCCATCTGATGCCATGGTTGAAACTGTTATAAATGACCCATTACAATTAGTTAGAGGGCACATCCGGTTATTATCATGGAATATTGCGGGCCTACGGGCAAAACAGGATGACCCGATTTGGCTACAACTAGTGAAGGAGCACGATATAGTTGCCTTACAAGAAACTTGGGCAAAAGATAAGGGCTTCTGGGTAGATGGTTACACTTCATTCTTTGTTGACACCCAGAGCTCCACGGCGGGAAGGGATAGAGGGGGTTTGCTATTTCTTGTTTCAGTCAAAATAGCAGGGAATGTCAGAGAAATCCCCAGTTCTTCTCACTATTTTCAGCTAGTGGAAATTGGTTTGGCAGACAAGAACAAGATTGTGTTTATAAATTGTTATAATTCCATGCAGGGGGGGCCCCCTAATTTTGTTTTAGAAGGTTTATCAGCCTTTTTAATCAATTATATGTCAAAACAAACCACTTTTGTTCAGTTAATAATGATGGGTGATTTTAATGTTCATCTGTGTGAGTCTCACTGCCAGATTGTAGATGATACCGGTCCAGATCATACATCGCTGCCTCACTTTGAACATATACACAAACAAAGGAAGAGTGTCCGTCAGTAAGGCGTAAATGTGATCGAGATAGCACGTATAGATATGAGGCCAGCTGTGGTTGGTCAGAAGGCTGGGCTAACTTTCAAGAAAAAACTCATTATTTTTTCAGGAAACCCTCACTCACCCTAGTGGTGACATGCTTCATCATCGGGTCCACTCGGGAGATCGAGTACCTCCCGAGTGTGCTACGACGCCAGGAGACTGCGGAGCAGGTTGTTGTGAGAGTGAGATGTGAAAAAAAGAGTGTAGTTAAAAATGTCAGCGGTTGTCCCAAAAAATCATTTATTCGCTGGTCAACTTGACATATTAAAATTAAGAGCTATGTGCAGGGAAACTATCCACAAGAAATACAGGTGTTTCCCTGTTAGGGGAAGGTCAACATGTTTCTGCCCTTTAAGTGTATGAGTTTACAGGGCTTTCGTCAGGACCAGTGAGTGGGTGTTACCTCAACAGGTATAGGCGCGCTAAGGCCTACCCTGCTGTAGGTCGTGAAAGTAAAAACAATGGCACTTTGTGTAAAAATAGGTGCGTGAAAATACAAACCAAAAGGCTTGGGGATTTGCCTCTATTGCGAGGAGCCCAGAAGTCTGCAGGTAGGTAAAAGACAGACAGACAAACAAAACACAAAACATAAAATGAGCAAATGGTCATTAATGATCATGGTTTGTTGCCATGCAACTTTAGGTGTGGCGTGAAGAGGAAACAAAAGTCCTAGAGAGGGGCCTAGGATTTGTCCCAACTTCACGTCCGGACAAATTTCGACTCCACTGTGAGTTAGCACAATTCTTCCGAAAACTTAAACTCACAGCGTTTTTTGAGTCCAAAGAACAGTCTGAAACCCATGAACAGGAGTTTGACACAACATTCAGACCAAAATCAACTTTCATGCCACCACCACATACTATACCAGCCGCAATCACGACCTTTGAACAGGCGGTCACTAAAGATCTGGAAGCCCTTGAAAACCCCAAACGGTTCAACAATTTCTCGGCGGCAGAACACAAAGCCCTTGAGAACTTGAAAAATGACAAAGACATCGTCATAAAACCCGCCGACAAGGGCGGTGGGATTGTCATCCAGGATACCAAGGATTACGACGAAGTCTGCTTAACTCTCCTAAATGACAGGACCAACTATACCCTTCTTACCACAGACCCAACTGCTGATATGAAAGCACGAATATCCACACTTGTACGAGAGGCGGAGTTGAATGAACATATCTCACCTCATGAGGCGGCATATCTCACGGCAGGGGGCCCAACAATCCCTTATTTCTATACATTGCCAAAAACACACAAAAATAGATTACCGCCACCAGGACGCCCTATAGTGTCTGGCATTGGCTCAGTACTGGAACCGCTATCCACATTTTGCGATCATTACCTAAAGCCAATAGTACAAAACTCCAGCACCTATTTGAAGGATACTAAAAGCCTTCTTAGGCTACTGAATGACATCTCTTTTGAATCAGACTCTGTCATCTTGGTCACTATGGACATAGAGAGTCTGTACACGAGTATCCCGCAGGAAGAAACATTACGGGTACTGGCACAAGCACTGGACACAGTGACTTGGGAATACGTCACGCCTAAGGCATTCATCTTACAATGTGCAAGGATGGCACTTAAAGAAAATTACTTTGAGTACAAGGGACAACTGTACCTTCAATGCACAGGGACCTCAATGGGCAGCACCTTCGCTCCTAGCGTAGCGGGGCTGTACGTTTACGATTTTGAGACTAAACATATCCTGCCCCCTTCCAACCCTTTTGCCTCCTCCATAGGCTTATGGAGGAGGTACATCGATGATATTCTCATACTATGGACGGGCACTGAAAACAGTCTCATTGAATTCTTAAGCTGGGTCAATACTCTTGACCCTTATCTTAAATTCACCAACAATTACAGCAAAGAATCAATAGTTTTCTTGGACGTGGTGATAAGGATCGATGGAACAGCTCTTACTACTGTGACCCATCACAAACCCACGGCAAGGAACAATCTTCTACAATTCAGCAGCTTCCATCCAAGGCCACTACGTGAGAACTTGCCCTACGGGCAATATCTCCGCCTAAGAAGGAATTGCAGTAGCACTACGGACTACAAGACACAAGCAGAGGACCTAACTGTCAAACTGAAACAAAGAGGCTACCCTCAAGGCATCCTCAACAAAGGACAGACTAGGGCCCGTAATCAACCTCGGGAAGCCCTTCTGGAAGAGAACGAAAAAATTGACACTGAGGTCCCTTTGACGTGTGTTACCACATATAGCACGCTATCAGACAATGTAAAAAAGTCAATAAATAAGAATTGGAGAATTATCACCAGTAGCATTGGTAATTGGGAAAAACCATTGTTTTCTTTCAAAAAGGGCAGGAGTCTTAAGGATGCCCTGGTGCATACAAGACCCTTAACATGTCAATCAGCACTTATCAGATCTGTTACTGAACCGTGGCATTTACCCCCCATTACCGGACTCTTTCCATGTACTGACTGCAGTGTCTGTCATTTAACCACCCACACTAAACAGCTAAATCTGGAACCGGGCAAAATATGGACGCAAATGTCCCATACCAACTGCAATTCCACTCATGTTATTTACCTGATTACTTGCCCGTGTGCCAAGAGATATGTGGGCATGACAACTCGGAAAGTGAAGACCCGCATCGGCGAACATCGCAGTAATGTTTGCTGCAAGAAAGTAACGACCAAACTCAGCGAGCATTTTCTGCAGGCAAATCATACCCCCAATGATATGACCTGGACAGTAATAGAACAGGTCAACAACCCCAGGAACAGAGAGAATATTCTGTTTGAAAAAGAGCAGCGCTGGGTCTACAGACTCAACACACATAATCAAGGTCTAAATGACCAAATACCTTGGGCCAGCGTTCTGAAACAGTAACATTGTCCTTCTCTCCACTTTAGGGCACTGCCCATGATGTATGTTCTCTACTGGTGATTTCTCTCTTTTGCTGCAGCCCTCAGTATGTCATTAATACTATAGATCACAAGAGCAACCCTTGAATACATCACCTATGATGGTGGTTATACACCACTATCGTCTTGTGTGCTTTTTATATGGATTAATATACTCCCTTGCTGCAACCCACAGTACACAAATATGATGGATCATAACATCATCACCCCCCACAATACATCTCTGATGGTGGGTACTCTAACACCTTTATTGTTCTGTCTCTAAACTTTCAATGATCCTATACCCATCCACAGTGTTAATTCATTTAAGCGTGACTTTTGCACACTTAATCATAGCGGACTCCAGGTTCATGAACAACTCAGCCGGTCCTTTGCAGGCTTGCGTGCCAAGCCTCGTTCTGAGCCTCGTTCTGAAGCTTGCGTGCCAAGCCTCGTTCTGATCCTAACTCTATCCTTGTGCGCGCATGCGCACCTAACGTGTAGTCCAAGCCTCGTTCCGGCACAGCGTGCACGAGTGCTTTACACGCGACGACGCGAGGCTTGCTTTCCAAGCCTCGTTTCAGTCAACGCTTCTGATTGGCCGACGTCCCGACGCCTCCCTCTCTTAGCGCCGGGCTCGTTCCTCGCTCGTGATCCACGAGATCCAGCGGGGACAGCTAGGTGCCGAGAGGGTGCTGAGCGTTGCGGGCGTATGTACAATCGACCTGACATCTAAATAAGCTAAGTGTTTGTGTGTGAGCTTCTGCCTACTCTCCTTGAACTCTCCTTTGTGTGTTTTTTGTTTTTACCTTGATAGGGTGTGCCATTGTCGCTCCCACCCCCCCTCTGAATCTATGGGGCGTGGTTCATACTGAATACAAGTGAGGACTCTGCCACCGATATTCTCAATTAGTGTGCCTATTTAAGCTCTCTAATTCACGGCCAGCAGGGCTGCGCATTACCATTACGTAGCTCTGATTTATTACATCACTCTTCGGGGAACTTATCTCCGTATTCTTACCATAGGTAATGTTACTATTATGGGCAGCCTGCCTGGCTTCCCACACGGACAGACTTAGCACTGCAAGCCTCCTTTTGCATTACCTCACTAAAAGTACTGCGCCAGATCACACGACTCTGGCTCTAGTTGAGGCCCATCACCGAGGTTCATGGGCACAACTTCCACTCTACAACGTGATCCCTCCCGACCACGGCCATTGATAGGTCTGTTAGCACGTATCACGCCACACCTAAAGTTGCATGGCAACAAACCATGATCATTAATGACCATTTGCTCATTTTATGTTTTGTGTTTTGTTTGTCTGTCTGTCTTTTACCTACCTGCAGACTTCTGGGCTCCTCGCAATAGAGGCAAATCCCCAAGCCTTTTGGTTTGTATTTTCACGCACCTATTTTTACACATAGTGCCATTGTTTTTACTTTCACGACCTACAGCAGGGTAGGCCTTAGCGCGCCTATACCTGTTGAGGTAACACCCACTCACTGGTCCTGACGAAAGCCCTGTAAACTCATACACTTAAAGGGCAGAAACATGTTGACCTTCCCCTAACAGGGAAACACCTGTATTTCTTGTGGATAGTTTCCCTGCACATAGCTCTTAATTTTAATATGTCAAGTTGACCAGCGAATAAATGATTTTTTGGGACAACCGCTGACATTTTTAACTACACTCTTTTTTTCACATCTCACTCTCACAACAACCTGCTCCGCAGTCTCCTGGCGTCGTAGCACACTCGGGAGGTACTCGATCTCCCGAGTGGACCCGATGATGAAGCATGTCACCACTAGGGTGAGTGAGGGTTTCCTGAAAAAATAATGAGTTTTTTCTTGAAAGTTAGCCCAGCCTTCTGACCAACCACAGCTGGCCTCATATCTATACGTGCTATCTCGATCACATTTACGCCTTACTGACGGACACTCTTCCTTTGTTTGTGTATCTATTGATTGGGGACTAAGAGTGCCCTTGAACCCTGTCTCTCCCTTTGTTGACCGATATTTAGCTGCACACAGCAGTGAGAGCTTTTCCCTTTCCCTTTCTTTTGATTTTCTTAAAATATTCATAGATACAATAACGTGTATCTATAGAAACCAAAATGGCAACACCTAACCTGGGTTTAACTTTCACCACGGAGGAGATAGACGAACTACTGGCAGACCCGAACATTTTTGCAGACCCAGCAATAGCTCAAGCAGTGTCACACACAGCAGAATGGGAACAATTGACGGAAATGAAACGTGATAGAATTAGAACCATTTTACATGGTACAATTCTAAAACAATACCTCACCTCTAACTCGGCCCCAAAAGGGTTATTGGTCACCAATGCTCCAAGAATATTCTTAAATGATGCCACCTTTAGAAGGGATTGGGCCATGATTGCATGGCATTGCACAAGAGACTGGCTAGTGCTGATTATAAAAACAGCACTCCGCCTATCAGAAACCCTACAAGTCGAGATCCAACAGACAGAAGCCCAGTTCAAAACTACAATAACTGGATATAAAAAAAAGTTGGATGAAATCAATAGAGACCTTGTAGAATACAAAGACAACCTGATGCAAGCAAAATTAACAAAATTCCAAAAGGATCTAAAAAAATTTAAATTTGAAACTGTATACCCTTACTCCGATCCTAACTATAGTATACCAAAAAAGGATTCCAATAAATCTGATGATTCAGATAGCCACTCGTCCAGTGGGAGCTCCACGAGCAACCAGAGCCCAAAACAAAGAGGACGAAGAGGGGGCAGGGGCAGATTCAATTACCCTACACAACAACCAAGGTGGCAGAATTATGGACAACCAAACAATGGTCCCCCACCCATGTTTTACCAACAACCCCAGTTCCCGATGATGAACTGGAACCCCTACATGCAACCCCTTTTTCCTCAAAACCACCCACCTATGCCTTTTTTAGGGAGAGGCGGGCGGGGACGGGGACGGAGCAGAGGAAACACACAAGTGACCTGGGAGGACGAAGACTCAGTGGGGAAACACACTCGCAGTCGAACAGCAACAGCCAGCACGAGTGCAATCTAAGTCTTGTAACAAACCTCTCAAAGAAAATTCTCACACCAGAGGAAACAAAAGTCCTAGAGAGGGGCCTAGGATTTGTCCCAACTTCACGTCCGGACAAATTTCGACTCCACTGTGAGTTAGCACAATTCTTCCGAAAACTTAAACTCAAGGCGTTTTTTGAGTCCAAAGAACAGTCTGAAACCCATGAACAGGAGTATGACACAACATTCAGACCAAAATCAACTTTCATGCCACCACCACATACTATACCAGCCGCAATCACGACCTTTGAACAGGCGGTCACTAAAGATCTGGAAGCCCTTGAAAACCCCAAACGGTTCAACAATTTCTCGGCGGCAGAACACAAAGCCCTTGAGAACTTGAAAAATGACAAAGACATCGTCATAAAACCCGCCGACAAGGGCGGTGGGATTGTCATCCAGGATACCAAGGATTACGACGAAGTCTGCTTAACTCTCCTAAATGACAGGACCAACTATACCCTTCTTACCACAGACCCAACTGCTGATATGAAAGCACGAATATCCACACTTGTACGAGAGGCGGAGTTGAATGAACATATCTCACCTCATGAGGCGGCATATCTCACGGCAGGGGGCCCAACAATCCCTTATTTCTATACATTGCCAAAAACACACAAAAATAGATTACCGCCACCAGGACGCCCTATAGTGTCTGGCATTGGCTCAGTACTGGAACCGCTATCCACATTTTGCGATCATTACCTAAAGCCAATAGTACAAAACTCCAGCACCTATTTGAAGGATACTAAAAGCCTTCTTAGGCTACTGAATGACATCTCTTTTGAATCAGACTCTGTCATCTTGGTCACTATGGACATAGAGAGTCTGTACACGAGTATCCCGCAGGAAGAAACATTACGGGTACTGGCACAAGCACTGGACACAGTGACTTGGGAATACGTCACGCCTAAGGCATTCATCTTACAATGTGCAAGGATGGCACTTAAAGAAAATTACTTTGAGTACAAGGGACAACTGTACCTTCAATGCACAGGGACCTCAATGGGCAGCACCTTCGCTCCTAGCGTAGCGGGGCTGTACGTTTACGATTTTGAGACTAAACATATCCTGCCCCCTTCCAACCCTTTTGCCTCCTCCATAGGCTTATGGAGGAGGTACATCGATGATATTCTCATACTATGGACGGGCACTGAAAACAGTCTCATTGAATTCTTAAGCTGGGTCAATACTCTTGACCCTTATCTTAAATTCACCAACAATTACAGCAAAGAATCAATAGTTTTCTTGGACGTGGTGATAAGGATCGATGGAACAGCTCTTACTACTGTGACCCATCACAAACCCACGGCAAGGAACAATCTTCTACAATTCAGCAGCTTCCATCCAAGGCCACTACGTGAGAACTTGCCCTACGGGCAATATCTCCGCCTAAGAAGGAATTGCAGTAGCACTACGGACTACAAGACACAAGCAGAGGACCTAACTGTCAAACTGAAACAAAGAGGCTACCCTCAAGGCATCCTCAACAAAGGACAGACTAGGGCCCGTAATCAACCTCGGGAAGCCCTTCTGGAAGAGAACGAAAAAATTGACACTGAGGTCCCTTTGACGTGTGTTACCACATATAGCACGCTATCAGACAATGTAAAAAAGTCAATAAATAAGAATTGGAGAATTATCACCAGTAGCATTGGTAATTGGGAAAAACCATTGTTTTCTTTCAAAAAGGGCAGGAGTCTTAAGGATGCCCTGGTGCATACAAGATCCTTAACATGTCCATCAGCACTTATCAGATCTGTTACTGAACCGTGGCATTTACCCCCCATTACCGGACACTTTCCATGTACTGACTGCAGTGTCTGTCATTTAACCACCCACACTAAACAGCTAAATCTGGAACCGGGCAAAATATGGACGCAAATGTCCCATACCAACTGCAATTCCACTCATGTTATTTACCTGATTACTTGCCCGTGTGCCAAGAGATATGTGGGCATGACAACTCGGAAAGTGAAGACCCGCATCGGCGAACATCGCAGTAATGTTCGCTGCAAGAAAGTAACGACCAAACTCAGCGAGCATTTTCTGCAGGCAAATCATACCCCCAATGATATGACCTGGACAGTAATAGAACAGGTCAACAACCCCAGGAACAGAGAGAATATTCTGTTTGAAAAAGAGCAGCGCTGGGTCTACAGACTCAACACACATAATCAAGGTCTAAATGACCAAATACCTTGGGCCAGCGTTCTGAAACAGTAACATTGTCCTTCTCTCCACTTTAGGGCACTGCCCATGATGTATGTTCTCTACTAGTGATTTCTCTGTTTTGCTGCAGCCCTCAGTATGTCATTAATACTATAGATCACAAGAGCAACCCTTGAATACATCACCTATGATGGTGGTTATACACCACTATCGTCTTGTGTGCTTTTTATATGGATTAATATACTCCCTTGCTGCAACCCACAGTACACAAATATGATGGATCATAACATCATCACCCCCCACAATACATCTCTGATGGTGGGTACTCTAACACCTTTATTGTTCTGTCTCTAAACTTTCAATGATCCTATACCCATCCACAGTGTTAATTCATTTAAGCGTGACTTTTGCACACTTAATCATAGCGGACTCCAGGTTCATGAACAACTCAGCCGGTCCTTTGCAGGCTTGCGTGCCAAGCCTCGTTCTGAGCCTCGTTCTGAAGCTTGCGTGCCAAGCCTCGTTCTGATCCTAACTCTATCCTTGTGCGCGCATGCGCACCTAACGTGTAGTCCAAGCCTCGTTCCGGCACAGCGTGCACGAGTGCTTTACACGCGACGACGCGAGGCTTGCTTTTCAAGCCTCGTTTCAGTCAACGCTTCTGATTGGCCGACGTCCCGATGCCTCCCTCTCTTAGCGCCGGGCTCGTTCCTCGCTCGTGATCCACGAGATCCAGCGGGGACAGCTAGGTGCCGAGAGGGTGCTGAGCGTTGCGGGCGTATGTACAATCGACCTGACATCTAAATAAGCTAAGTGTTTGTGTGTGAGCTTCTGCCTACTCTCCTTGAACTCTCCTTTGTGTGTTTTTTGTTTTTACCTTGATAGGGTGTGCCATTGTCGCTCCCACCCCCCCTCTGAATCTATGGGGCGTGGTTCATACTGAATACAAGTGAGGACTCTGCCACCGATATTCTCAATTAGTGTGCCTATTTAAGCTCTCTAATTCACGGCCAGCAGGGCTGCGCATTACCATTACGTAGCTCTGTTTTATTACATCACTCTTCGGGGAACTTATCTCCGTATTCTTACCATAGGTAATGTTACTATTATGGGCAGCCTGCCTGGCTTCCCACACGGACGGACTTAGCACTGCAAGCCTCCTTTTGCATTACCTCACTAAAAGTACTGCGCCAGATCACACGACTCTGGCTCTAGTTGAGGCCCATCACCGAGGTTCATGGGCACAACTTCCACTCTACAACGTGATCCCTCCCGACCACGGCCATTGATAGGTCTGTTAGCACGTATCACGCCACACCTAAAGTTGCATGGCAACAAACCATGATCATTAATGACCATTTGCTCATTTTATGTTTTGTGTTTTGTTTGTCTGTCTGTCTTTTACCTACCTGCAGACTTCTGGGCTCCTCGCAATAGAGGCAAATCCCCAAGCCTTTTGGTTTGTATTTTCACGCACCTATTTTTACACATAGTGCCATTGTTTTTACTTTCACGACCTACAGCAGGGTAGGCCTTAGCGCGCCTATACCTGTTGAGGTAACACCCACTCACTGGTCCTGACGAAAGCCCTGTAAACTCATACACTTAAAGGGCAGAAACATGTTGACCTTCCCCTAACAGGGAAACACCTGTATTTCTTGTGGATAGTTTCCCTGCACATAGCTCTTAATTTTAATATGTCAAGTTGACCAGCGAATAAATGATTTTTTGGGACAACCGCTGACATTTTTAACTACACTCTTTTTTTCACATCTCACTCTCACAACAACCTGCTCCGCAGTCTCCTGGCGTCGTAGCACACTCGGGAGGTACTCGATCTCCCGAGTGGACCCAATGATGAAGCATGTCACCACTAGGGTGAGTGAGGGTTTCCTGAAAAAATAATGAGTTTTTTCTTGAAAGTTAGCCCAGCCTTCTGACCAACCACAGCTGGCCTCATATCTATACGTGCTATCTCGATCACATTTACGCCTTACTGACGGACACTCTTCCTTTGTTTGTGTATCTATTGATTGGGGACTAAGAGTGCCCTTGAACCCTGTCTCTCCCTTTGTTGACCGTCACTTTGAACATAGCCCTAAGGGTGTGGCAATGGAAAATCTGCTATCATCTAATGACTTATATGAACCAGGGTTTTCAGACCCAACAAACCGTGTGGTCACGTATAACGCGAGGGGTAGTGAATCGATTATCGATTACTTTTTTATGTCCCCGGGGCTCCTACGTTACGTATTGTTTTATAATGCAATTGTAAGTGGGTTCAGTGACCACAACCCGGTGCTGCTGGTTCTGGACGTTCTCTCTGGTTTGTGTAAAGGGGAACTAAGGGCTACTCTACAAGGGATGTAAGGAGCAGAGACCAGGCAAGACGCCTTAAATGGTGTAAAGTTTGTCCAGAGGACTTTCATGGTCTTATTGTGCAACATATGGCAGTTGAAATTGAGAAATGTAGGGATGGAGAGAGGAGGGGGGGGGGAGGTTGTGAGTGCCTTTGAAGCTATTTGTGCCAGAGTAGAAAAAGAGCTCAGAGCTAAACCAAGGAGGGGTCCTGCCCCAGTGTTTAGGTGGTTTGACCGCACTTGCTCGCAGGCACACTCGGCTTTGCTGAAAGCCCTTAAACAATCCCCTAGAGACAGGTCTTTGGTGGCACAGTTGAGAAGAAAATATGTTTTGGCGGTTAAATTACGAAAAAAAGCCATTAAAGATGAAGCATGGGATTCTTTAATGGATTCTACAACCCTTAAACAAAGCTCCAAATTCTGGGCCATAATAAATAATCCTTTATTTGCTCATACTAACAACATGGATCTTGGAATAAATATCCCTGAAGCAGACTGGATTAATCATTTTTCCAATATATATGGCTCAAATGTAATAGTCGAGGCGTTTGCAATACCCCACTCCCCACCCTCTCCTACTAAGTTAAATTTCAGCAAATCAGAAGTAGAGCTGGCAATTTTAGGCTCTGCTGCGAACAAAGCTCTGGGCCCAGATGGGGTACCCCTGGACCTCTACAAACTTAATCCTGAGTTGTGGGCTGGGATTTTAGCTAATGTTTTTAATTGTGTGTATGAGGGGGGTTTGCCAAAAACTTGGGCATGTTCAATTATAGTACCCATTTTTAAAAAGGGCCAAAGAAGTGACCCCAAGTGTTTTCGACCAATTTCTTTATTGGATTCTTCTATGAAGATTTTGGGCAAAGTCTTGCTAGCTAGAATTAACACCTGGTCCCTAGATAACGATATTCTAGTAGATGCCCAGTACGGGTTTCGTGCAGGCAGAGGGACTGAGGACCAATGCTTAAATCTTCATTTGATAATTTCGAAATACACTACTGCTAAAAAGGGGTCAATTTTTGTTGCTTTTATGGACCTGTCCACGGCCTTTGATTTGGTTAATAGAGCCCGGCTGTGGACCATGCTGTTAAAATTGGGTCTTGATCCTCCCCTTGTATATTTTTTGGCAGAACTACATAAGGACTTAAAAGCCTCCATTAGAATGGACCAAGAAGGTAATCGTACTGCTTGGTTCAAATCAAGTAGGGGCGTGCGGCAGGGCTGCATTCTTGCTCCCATGCTGTTCACTTTGTATATAAATTCACTTGAGAAGACTCTTTTAACTGCTATCTTGGACACTCCGCGTGCAGGGGACACTCGTATCCCTGTTCTCCTGTACGCGGATGACGCAGCTCTGATAGCTCGGACCCACATAGGTTTGCAAAGACTTTTAAATGCTTTTAATGATTTCATGTCTTCACTTGACTTAGTGATAAACAACTCCAAATCTCACGTCATGGCTTTTGGGGCTGTCAAAAATAATCCTAAACAGTTCTACTGCAATGGTGACGTGATCACTAATGTCAAAATTTTTACTTACCTGGGTGTAATCTTTGACACCAAGGGGAGCTGGGCTCCCCAAATTGTAGCTAAAACTAAAGCGGTTAGGAGCTCGGCCAATGCTATTTTAAGTTTTTCCAGGAGACTGGGTGGGAAGCCAACTGGTGCTTTACTAAATTTGTACAGGGCGAAATCTGTGGCAATAGCCAGGTATGGCTCAGGTCTGTGGGGTTATGTAAATGGCGAATCTGTTCAAAGGGAAGAAAATAAGTTCCTCCGTTCCATTTTAGGGCTCCCCCAATCTACAGCCACGTTCTCAGTTCACCAGGAACTTGGTCTTGGGTACATATCTGACATCCTTCTAATGGCTCCCATCTTGCTATGGATAAGGATCTGGACCAATAACAATCTAGGCTTGAATCATAAAATACTGGTGGACTTTTTAAAACTGGATAATTCTAAAAATATTGCTTGGCTATCATACATTCAAAAGTGTTCTTCGGACCTGGGACGTACCGATATTTTTTCGGTCCCTCAAGGTCTAAAGAAATCTGATTTAGATTGGGTTACGGTCAACTTTATCAAATTGAAAAATGTGGAGAGGGAGGAACGCCAACTGATTAAATCCACGGTCAGAGCCCACTACCTGACAATTACCCGCCTTACTATACAACCGTACCTTACCATCGTCAACATCCCCTTTCACAGGTGGCTTCTGGTTAAACTCCGGTTTAATCAGATTTACACGGTCCTTTGTGATAGTCAAGGCTGGTATAAGGAGGAGGACGCCCCTGTCTGTAATTGCGACAACTTTTCAACGCAAGATAATATGCACTTTATGTTGTTTTGTAATTTTTTTACTGTGCCCAGACAGAAATACCTGGTTCGATTACTGAAGGATAAAGCCTTCCACCAGGCAAAACCTGCCCTCCTGTATCTCCAATTATTGGACTCTGCTTTGGCTATGTTTAGCGTGGCCAATTATCTTGTTGCTGCTGTTAGGATCAGGAGGAGAAGACTTAAAAATGTAACATAAGGGTTTTGCACAGAAGGTTGAAATGGAAATGTTTTTTATATTTGTAAAATTTTTTTGCTAAGTATTTACTCTTTTTTAGCTTTATTTTTATATTGTGAATATATTAATTACTACTGATGTTTTTAATCATTTTTTATACTGTGAATATGTAAATATCATTGATCGATTGATCTCTGTAATTTCTCATGAATTTTGTATTGCCCCTTCTTTTTGTGATTGTAGAATGCTTTTATGATTTTTAACTAAATCGAATAAAGTGGTTTTGACTTGACTTGACTAATCAAAGCCGCACCCCTTTCAGAGAGAGATCATCAAAGTTATTTCCCTAATAACTACACTAGAAGTGGATTGTGACTGCCCGCTTAAACAATGCTTCTCCTCGTTTTAGTTTCCACATAGGAGACACGACCCACCTTTCTTGGAGTCCCAGCTGGTGCATTCTTAAGCCCCTGCTGCTTAACCAGATGCCTTCTTCTCTTCCATCCTCCCTGGTTAGTATGCCTAGGGTCCATTCAATGCTGAAACAACTTTGTAACACAAATCTTGGCACTGAAACGTGATCATAGTGCTGAGTATAAGCTGAAACGATGCTAATTGTTAAGTAACACAACTTGAAGTACTAGCAGCAATTTAGCAGCGCATTACACAAATTAGGGACCATTACAAAAAAGGTGGACCACCAAGGTGACCTCAATGTTATCTTGGAGTGTGTAAAAGATAGTGATGGCCCCAATAAAGTGATCTTGCAGGACTGTGTGTAGTAAAGCGGTTGGACTTAAACTTTGGATCCTTTCCACAGAATTACTTATGTACAATACAAAGCATGTTACAGGTGATTTGACCCTGAATGGTGACCCAACGGAGAGCTATAAAAAAAGGGGTATTCTGTCTAAACCAAGGAGCATCCACGACCATATGTGCAGCTTGATTTTAAATAGTCTGAAGGAGGCTGATTAATGAATAATTAGTTATAAGATTGTGCTATTGCAATAGTCAAGACTCAAAAAGGACCAAACAGCAGCACATCTACTCTCCACAGAAAGAAAGGGAAGACCCTTCATAATTAAATGATACAGCCAATCATACGTTGTTACTTTGATGCCCTTCAATCAATCCCACAATAATTGTAATGTAGCATCAATAAAATCCTCCTTTGACTGCAGGTGGCCCAGAACTTCCTGAGATACTTCTCACTACTCTCGTTTTCACTCTGGCTGATATATGGGAAGAACTGTACCTCTCCAATGCAGAGGCAACCATTCCAATTAGATGATATCCCAGTGTTTCCATACTAATTCATGACATGTTTCAAGTTCAAAACAAATTAAATAACGTTTCTATATCATCACCAACCACAATGACACGTACAATATCTTTTGGCAAGTTGGGGTTTGACTTCCCACCAATGGTGCCACATTCACCACACTTTGGTTCTCACCATCCTCTCTAGAATCGGTAGCCCAACTATTCACCAGGTCCATCTTCCGCTAGCTTTTAAGATGAGTCAGTATGGTCTTCTCCTTCATAGCAATATCTGCAACTACTTTTATCCCATCAGCAAATTTCTACGCCATAACCAGGGTTGCTAGTTCCAACACCAGCTTCCTTTCAGCTTTCATGGTCTCGTATTCCAAACAGTGAGCTTCCAGCTCTGACAGGATCAGGCTATGAGCTGACACACTGCTCACTGCGTAGGCTGGTGCAGCGTAAGTTGCTTCCTTTGTGAAATCTTCTTCCCCTACCTCCCCTGGCTTTGGTCCTTCCTTCTATTCTTATGTGATGCATGCAAGCATTGTCTCTTCTAAGTGTCTGAGGTCTTTCTCAAAGTCTCAATTTTTTGCTTTGTGGCTCATCTTAAACCCCTTTTCTGGCGCATTGCCTTAACCTCCATGGCTGTCAGGGTTGCCAAATTAAACAAATCCACCTCTATGCCCCATAAATAATTTTTTTAAAGTGATAAAATAGACTTGAATCAAATTCTACAAATGATCAAGTAAAAAATGAAAAAATATTTTGCCACTTTAAAATCAAGAACATGTCTAAAACTCTAATAAGGAATTATTAATTTCGGGCTCATAAAATTGCAAGGTGACTCCTCAGATAAAGGTCCAATAAACTCCAGACACTGACCACCAATATAAGATTTTAGATTATTTGGAAGGAGGTAGCCGAACAACCTAATAATAATTTCTTGCTAGGTCAAAATACAGTTTTGACTAGAAAGCCCCAGCTTTACCCTGAGCCAAAAGCAAAAGGCTTTTCCCCACTGAAATGTGTTTTAAGTATTTAAGATCAACCACAGCAGTATTTAAGTCAGCAAAAAACATACAATTCCCAAACTAATTTGGTATCTAAGAGAAAATGTTAATAAAGAAAGGGGTCAAAATCATAATATGGTAACCAGAGATAAGCATTTTCAATGTTTTAAATGAAAAAGCCACAATACAAGTCATTGGCAATAGTTGACTGGGACCTAGACATGAATTCTGATGGCGTTTGAGTGGGCGTCTGGTAAGCTTAGTGGGACACATGGGACACGCCGGTCAAAGTTGTACCTCATTTAGAGCTTGGTGGAAACTCCTCCAATTTCTGGATAAAATTGAAAACTTGGAGTAAAATCCCCTGAATGGATTTTACCCACCATCAGGAAAACAATGTTTAAGAAATTCAGCTATTCGATCCTGATCTGTACTTACAGTTTCCTACAAACATTGGGGAGTTTTCAGTTCCCTCCAAACTCTTAATGAGGCTCAGAGTCTCTTTTATTTGACTCAAAGTTTTCCGGTGCGAGAAGGCAGAATGCTGCAGCTGAAGAGGATCCCTGAAATTTGGGTATGCAAAGTTCCAAGCCTTCAGTTTTGGTGGAAAAAGCACTGAGTTGGTTCTAAACTGAATTCAGTAACCACAGTGGTCACTTCGCAGGTAGGGTACTTTTGCTGCTTTGTCCCAGTTCCAACTTTTACCTTTGGACTTAAGTCATTTTTGGGGGCTCAAAAACCTCCAGAGGAGCAAGGCTGAATGCTATATTCTGTTAGGGCTCCATGATGTAACATTTCCTCATGGTGAGGTCCCACTGAAGATTTTTCCTTCGTAGCAAAAAAACGTACGAACTGTATGAAACAGAAAATCCCCATCAAGGTCAAACAATTACTGTGTTTCTGATGATACCAGCTATCCCTTAGACAGGAAAAAGTGAAGCATCCAAATTTCAATCTGTTTTTCCTCTCTCTTCCCTTTGAACGAGATCATCTGGAGTGACAGGAATCACCAGCTGGTCCTGTAGGGACTCCTGAGCCATAAGTTCATAATCAGACCCAAATTGTACACTAAACTAATCTTACATGTATGAGAATAGCATGCAATATGCTACCCGTGGTTGCAACTTCCAATGAAGATACAGGATTTACTCTGGTACAGGTACATTACTTTCCCTTGCACAGTGTCCTGTTCCTTTATCGTAGCAGTCTGTACTGCTGTGAATATATTTTTCCTGATGTAAATTGTTCTACAGCTACAGAAAATATGTCCAAGTTTATGTAATGGTTGTCCTTCCTTTTTTCTCTGCTTTGTAATGTTTTAGTCTTTGGCAGTTTGCAAGTCCTAGATTTTTATGATTATCTGACAAATTTACTTTCTCCAAAAGCTGGGGACACTAATTGATTTAAAGGGCTGACCTCATCCACATAACACTCATTACACTGCATACACCACCCACATCACACTAGGTTCAACTCATGATCATCAACACATATTCATTGATTATTCAGGACTCCGACATCGCCAATGTTCTCCTTTTTGATAATCAGAATCTGCTTCAACATCATCCCGCTTCACTCCACCGATGCTCTTTTTATCACAGAAACCTAGTTCACACACACCTCCATACTTTTTCTTGACACCCTCTTCCCCTCAGGTTACAGCATCCAACAAATATACCACACATACCAAAGTAAAGGGAGGCTTACAGCCAAACACAATTCAATGTGGCCCATGCCATTGTCACAATGATCACAACCAAATCTTTTGAGATCTTCTATTACCCGTTTCCCTACTCAGCCTGCAAAGGAGCCTCTTTACTTCTTATCTATAGGCCACTCAGAACCCACAAGTGCCTCATAGGAGAAATACCAGACCTCATTGCCTCTTCCTCCATCCAAGACTCCCATCCCACTTTCCTCAGAGGTTTCAATCTGCCTTGTGACTCCAGACCAAAACCATGAAGGAAGTTCTCAAATCTCTATACAACACCATAGAGATAATACACCACATCACCAACCCAACTCACTCCAAAGGCAACCTACTGGACCTCTTACTATCTGCATCCCCCAACATTCACTGGCAATCATACTCTTGGACTAGGGTGATCATCTTGGTGTCTCTTTACCATCACACATGCCACTACCCCACATGAAAGACAGCAGAAAAAGGAGAAAGTTAACATTTTTGCACCTCCAAGAAAATCCATCAATAGGAACTCCAAGAAGAACCCATTAACCTATCGGGTCACTTCCAGCTCTCAACAGATGTCAACACCCTTCTCAACATCTACAACACCAGTCTGATGAACTACATAGTACACTATGCTCCTCTGAAAACTCACACCTCCAAGCTGAAGCTGTCATCACCCTGGTACACCCAATAACTTACAGAAAGCAAGCATTCCATATGAAGACAGGAGAAGAAATGGAGAAGATAAAAATGTCAAGAGGGCTTTTCCCTTCTGAAAGCACTGTGCTCCAACAGTTATTCCATCATCACCAGAGCTAAAGAAACCTAAAAGACCACAATCAAAGGAGCACTCAACAGAAGCAAAGTTCCTAGGGTTTTAAGGCTGTCAAACAGCATGCAAACACTATCAACCTATTGGTCATGGAGAAAATCAACACAATCAGATGTAACATCACTCATTTGTCACCACTACATGCACTGGCACTTATACCCAGCTGCACCCCATTAACTGGTCATCCTTGAACATTATTTCACACACAGCATTTGGAAACATCTTGCACTGAAACATCTCCTATAAAGATGATCTGTTTCCTCCTTCATTATCAAGTTTCTGCAGAGAGAAGCTCTCATACTCCTTCTCCAAATTATTAGTTAACCCAAGACACCTTCCCAAACAGCATGAAGACAAGACAGAACCTTCACCTGTTGAAGAAGCCTACAGTAGATTCAACTTACAATACAAATCCCCATCCAATAATCAACTTCCTATTTCTTGGAAAAATCATCCTGAAGGCAGTTGCCACCCAGCTATAGGGGCACATCAGCAAGCCAGCTACACTCCAAGTAGTTGACCATGCCCTCTAATTCAAAGACAAAAACGACCCTTGCCTCATCATTGCAGAAGCTTCATTGGCACTATCCTACAATAGTTCACATCCTACCTCACCAACTGTCAGCAACTGGTTCAGGTAGGAACTACCAGATCCTACACTCTACCAGTCATCAGTGGAGTTAACAGGGGCCCATCCTGTCACATATCATTTTCAATCTTTATATGCAACCTTTGGGAGCCATCCTTCCAGATCGCCAAATTAAGTTCCGCCATTATTTTGACAACACCCAACTCATACTCAAAATCTTCTCAAACAACAACAGAGACTCAAAATGTGCCTCAAACACATCCAAACTTGAATGTCAACAAACTATTTGATGCTAAATTCATTAAAACTGTATTCCTGCTGTTTGCCAGCAAGCTTAAACATTCTCAGATTCAGTCATAGCTCTCCAAATTAAACCTAACGGGCTTCACAACCCAACCGACAGAAAAGGCAAAATTCCTCAGATTCATTATCATCTTTAACCTCTGGCGCTGGCTCAAAGAAAAACACTACCAAGGAAAGTAAAACAGCTTAGTTCCACCTCTGCCTTACGAAAAAAGTGCAAAACTTTCTTCTATGAGAACGAAAGTTCAAGCCCATTTCCACTCCTAACTAGATGAAGGCAAGACCCTCCCAACGGCATACCACAGACCACACTGACTCCCCTGAAATGCATACTTCTTGTAGCAGCATGGCTCACCAAAAGGCTGAAGAAATCCAACCACATCACCATCATGATAAAGGATTATACTTGCTTCATTTGGAGCGGTCAGTGAATAGCGGCCTCAGAGACATGGGGTCTTTTGCAATAGGATACTGACCGGTGTTTGCCCTGTACTGAGTATTCCTGTCTTTACACAGTTGTATGTGGAATCCACTATAGATTGTTGCCATTAAAACTGTTTTTAAAAAAAAGTTTGCTTCCTCTGAAAGCCGGGATCATCTTCAAGATCAGCTGCATCACTTGCAAGGTCATCAATATAAATCCCCTGATTATCTGGCTAACAAACTAACAAAGTGGGAGGTAAGTGCCAGGCAAGTTGATCCGACATCACCAGATTAGAGACCAAACACTACAGGAATGAGAAAACAAGAAAGCAAGCATCAGCCTACACATCTATATGTCCTCACTGGGGTTTGCCTACTCTAGAGAGTTTCATTGCTATCCTTTGGCAACATGAAGTTATGATTTCATGAGCTTCCCTAGAAATCATGACCAAAGATTTTAGTGTGAGTTTTCGCTCAAAGAATTATGAGACACTAATCGGGTTGTGAGTGACTGCACGACACCAGGCATAACGACTTGCGCTGTAATGCCTGCGTTGTAAAGGTATTGCGGTGTAAACACCTCAATGTAATGTCATATATTCCACTTGAATCCTGACTTTATGTCTACATTATGTGGTGACTTTTTTTGATAAGTGGCCGCCAAGGACTATTTGGTCATATTAGAAACAGAATGAATTAAAACTTTTGCAGAATGTAAAATAGATTTCACCATTGTGGTCACTCATTAGATTAGTGGTTTCTACGGACTACATGGTCATTTCAGATCTCTCTAAACAGTAGTGAGTCAATACTTTTCCGGAGTGTAATACAAATGTCATCATTGTGGGCAGTAGGTTTTTACAGTCCCTCATATAGAGACTCTGCAGTGAGGCCACTGAACATCCTTGGATAAATCCACGCAAACATGCTTTGGATCGATTATTGGTGTTGGGTCTAATTTTCAATGTTTACCAGTTACTACAAAAAAGAACCCATACCAGAAGTGGAAATACTAAGAAGGGTTTGGAGGAAATGCTAAATATGTCTAAAACTGAGGAGGAGAGGTTTCTTTGTGGGGGACGTCGCCGAATCCTTATGAAGTTTGTACTGCAAAGAAGCAAGACACAAAAGAGTGTTTCAGTGGCATACGGCCCATGTCAGTCATTTTCTTGAAATTACTTACAATTTCCTTTTTGCTGAAGTGTCATGAACAAAAGAGCATGAACCACAATAACAAGTGGCAGGTGCATTGGGAATGGGGCAAGAGAGAATAGCTGAAGCGTGGTGGAATGTATGACGTTACTTTGCGGTGTTTACACCGTTGTATTGTATTTATAGGATGTCAACATTTACATTATGGTGGCGCTAGCATTCCTTCACCCAGGCTAAGTACTACAAAGAAATGCCTGCCATCGCCTGTTCTATAAACATACACTTTATCTCTGTTTCCCTGATTGTTCACTCTTTACATTATTTGCAAGTCAACAGACTAGCAGTACTCTAAGAGATCAGGTAAAATGAGGCCACCCTTCTTTCTCCCTCTGTGCCATCAGACACCCGGGCCTTTCCATTTCATAGGTTTTGCAGACATCTCCCTGATCTCAGTTTCCAGGATAGGTACTGGGAGTGCCTGAAATTGATAAGGGAGGCAACTGTTGGTTGATTGACGTGTGTTCAACAGAAAGGCGATAGTGGTTTTAGATGATCTCTGGTGAGATTGACAAATTAGGAATTATGGATTTTTGTTTATTGACCCGAAAATACTCGGACATTCTCAAATGTATGGAATTCCACAATCATCTGTGGCAGTGAGTGCTCAGGGTTCGTCTATGAGAGAATAAAATCATCAGCGGAGAGGTCATGCAAACAGCAGTGTTCCTCTCATTGGCTCGGCGATTCAGTTTAAAGTACTTTTATTTGTTTTGTAACAACCCTTCCATCTTTACACCACCTGCCTTTACACACCAAAAACATCCTTCCTCAGAAAAAAACAACTTGGCACCAGTATGACGGAGTGAAGCTGTGGGTGATTCAAGTGAACTGGGAGAGGTGTGGATGTGTTTGTGTTCAGAAGCCAGTCAATGCAATCAGCTAGGGACTGACCCGTGAACACAAAAGTGGCCCCCTGCTGCGTCACTTTCGTGACCAGCAGAAGTGTGGCCACCAAATTTCTCTCCATCCACAGAGCTATCTGCTCTAGGGCTGGCTCTGGGTGCAACACTAGATTTTCTGTTTTGTGTAATACAACTTGGAAGATGCTCTACTGAGGTAGTAGACAACTCTCAAGAGTGGTTTCCTGCACTGCACACGAATCATAGGATAAACAACTGGAGGGTCCCGATAACAATCCTGGCAACAATGAATGGGGTCAAGGATCACTGTCCCCAAACACCAATCAATCTTATGTGTTTTGTGTGTCAAGCCAGGGGTTACCCAGTACAACACCATAAAGGCGCATCAATGAGAGCTAAAAATAAGCAACAGCCATTATCACATTCCACTGTTATGATTTCAGTGTAATATGTAATCAACTCTTAAGGATAGATCAGTGCAATTTATGGTTCGAAAATGTTCTAGGCAATCTTTCTGGAGGGTAGGTATGTCTTAGAGCTTAGACTAATAGGCAATGTCCATAAAATTCCCTGTCATTCCCAAGAACAAGTGGACATATAGAGCTACTCACTGCTGTGCGGACAGGGCCAAGATAAAATGTATAGTCAGATGACAGTATTCTTGGGTCAATATGTTGTCCTGAACATAAGAGACTGAAAATGGGTGAGTCCAAAAGAGGGGTCTCAATTACGGTTGGGCATTTCATATTTACTGTAATTGTCAGTGCTTTGGTTGATTTAGACTTTGCTGGACATTTCTAAGTCAAGTGTCCTGCTTTGCTGCAATATAAGCACAAATTCTATATCAGGACCGGAGGCGAGGATTATGCCTTCTTTCTTCACTTTATTATTGGCAGCTATGCAAAACAACAACAAGACTACGTTTCCCATGAACCCTGGGGAAATATGTAGTCATAAAGAAATGTCCAATGAGTACAGTCCTTGGTGCACCAATCAGGATCCTCCAGGCAGCACATAGCCTGTCCTCCCTTGTTCCTCTTCCTCTTTCTGTGCTGCTGCGCAGCTGAGATAAGTGTTCTTTCATTGCTCTGTGTTTCATACCGTTGCTTTGTGTTATTATACTGTTTTGCTTATCGCGCCGTTGGCGTGTTTCATTGTGCTTTGTGCTGTGCAGCGCTCCGCTCCACTGGTGTGCGATATTTTGTGGCTGTATTTGGGATTTGGTCCCGCTCTTGTTTGGCTGCACAGTCTTCTGAGGCAACACGGTGTGTCTCTTGACGCGCAATTTCGCCTCTGGTTTTTCTGTTGTGTCCGACGAGTGCCGCATCTGTTTTTCTGGTGCCACGGGGGCGCTTTCGCCCCTATGTGGCACGTCTGGTGTACCCGTGCTCCTCCTTCCGCCGGGGGGCGTGAGGAGCGTCTCTATCGGTGCGTGTGCACTCAAAGCCTGAAGAGCTTGGGCGGCGCGCCGTAGTTGAGGGTCGTTGGCCTGAGGAGACGTCATTTGGTGTATTGCCGCGACCGGTCTGTGTGCTCTTTTTAGGATCTGATCTGCTGCGTTTGTTCACGCTCCATTGGGCACTCGGTGGAGTCTGTACTGTGATCGCTGATGCTCTTCTGGGTCCTGTACTGTGTAGTTCCACGTGTGGGCACTTATCCCAACTATCCTTTTCTTTAACTGGTTACATTTTCTCAGCCACCAGACACTTGTGCCCAGGGGTTCCCCCCTACTTCTACAATTTGCGCGGTTCCTCGTCCCTCATTAGGATGCCACCCAGCCTCCCTCTAAGCTGGTTCTTCACCAGCCGGTTTCTGTCACCCAGAACTTATTTTTCTGTAGAACTCATTACATTTTCTTCTGCCATCATGGATTTTGGATATGATGAGGAGTCACATGGAGGGTAGAATGCCCTTGTACCACCAGTGGGACGACGAGTTCTACGATGCTGTTGATGCGTCCATTTACAGAGCGGTTGGGGAGGCTATGACCCCCCTGGAGGAGAGGTTGATACAGCGAATTGACCAGGCGCTTGCGCGCATATCTAATTTGCCTATGGCTCCACTGACTTTACCGTCTTCTACAGTGCCGGTCTCCTCTCCCTCTCCAGCTAAGCGCCCCTGTGATGCGGGTGTGGACACCTCAACTTTTGACCGCCTAAAACAACCCTCTGTGGCCACTCAGCTAAGTCTACCTCAGGGGGTTCCCCCCCTGTGCTTCCTCAGAGTGCCCCTCTCACCTTGGCCCGCAAGGTACAAAAGATAATACTGATCCAGGTCCTTCTGGACTTTCCAACCCGGATCCGGCACCAGCTTTGTCAGACATGTTCGATCCTGATGAAATAGTCCAGCCACGCTCTTCCGACTCGGCCCCGGTGGATAAGGGCCCCGGCGGATAAGGAGGCGGAGTATGTAGCCGTCCTCATCAGGAAGCCTCTAGAGAAGGAGGCTCACAACTGTCTCTGGGCGGAATGCCCCCGTCCGTCTTTGGATAGCAAAGTGACTCTTACGCCAGAGATTGACGCCCGCATGGGGACATTCCTCCAGAAGTTCACCCGTGACCCTAAAAAAGGGATAGACAGATCCTGGTGCTCCTGTCAGGACAAGCTTCTCAATGTCCTTGGTCCGCTGACGAAGATTCTCGATATGGCGGAGGAGGCCATGTACTCTGGCTCTCTCATCCCCGCTGATTCCCTCTCTGGATGGGCCCAAAGAGCCATAGTCTTTCTAGGCAACGCAAACGGTGCTATTTCGACCGATTGCCGGCGCTCCCTCCTCATCAAAGTGGACCACAAGCTTGGGGATCTTGCTGATTCTGAGGCCGGCGTGGTTGCACAAGGGGGATTGTTTGGCAACCCCTTCGTGAAGGAATTTGGAAATTCGTCAACACCTTCACTTCCTTGGAAAGGGCAGAGTCCGCCACAAAGAAGGTCTTTCCTCAGGTTTTCCGACCGGCCGTGGTGACAACAATCAGCCAAGAGGCCAAGGCTCCAACAGAGGCAACTACCAGGACCAGTTTCGCTTTGGTAACTTTCATCCCACAAGAGGCAAGAGTTTTGCAAAGGATGAGGTTACCGTGAAGCCGGATCCTCTTCCAACGGTTATTGTTCTTCCTTTTCCTGGTTAAAAATAGGGGGTAGACTGGGGGTTTTTGTCCCGGCCTGGACTTCTGTCACAGGGGATCAGTGGGTTCTGCAGACGATCCAGGGCTTTCGAAAAGAATACCTGGGGGTACCTTTCCAACTCCGCAGCCCCCGCCCCATCCAGTTTTCACTACAAGACTCGGCCCTGGTGGACAAAGAGGTTTCCTCTCTGCTGTCCAAAGGGGCGAAAGTACCACAGGTTTTGCACCCACAGGGTTTTGTCCGCAACTTGTTCCTCGTGGACAAGCCGGACGGGGGCAAGCGTCCTGTCATCAATCTGAGCGAATTCAATGAGTGTTTGGTCTCCTGCCACTTCAAGATGGAGGGCATCCATCTTCTCAGAGATGTTCTGCGCCCAGCCGATTGGATGGTTTGGCTCAATTTAAAAGATGCTTACCTGGTGATTCCCATTTTCCATCCCTATTGGAGGTACCTCAACTGGCGACATAGCTCAATCTGTAGCATTGCCGCCTAACGATGACATTTTAGCTTGTATGAGTCGTTGGGGATTTAGATGGTCGACACAAAGACTGTGAAATTGATTAATGAATATGATGAACTTCACACTATTGCCATGGAAGCACTTGGATGTGGTCAAAGTGACTGGAAGTGGAGTGATCACAGTTAGGCCAAAGGCTGGGCCTCTATGGAGATTGAAGTAGCAAGACTGGGCTTATGGTTCGTTGTCAGGACATGAGCAGATTATAGAGGGGTTTTAACATAGATCTTGGCAAAGACCAGAGTTGTCCCTTTTAGTGGTACCATTCCAGCTTTGCCTTTCTGGATTGGGTCTCTAGACAGAGGTTGTGTAACTCATTTAAATTCTAGCTACAGTAGCCACTGCAGTACATTTCTGGATGTCGTCCTCTAGGTCTGCAGCCGAATCGCAAATGTCCAGAGAGTAGTCAGAAAGTCCTAGATCGTGTATTTCGGGCAGCAGGATTCTTTGAGCTTGGCTTTATGTTAAACTCATGTTACCAATAACCGGTAAATCTGAATGCTGCTGCATGCACTATAGTGTCTCAACTGATTTGATGGTTCCAACCAGGAGCAGCGGTAGGCTGGTGGGGGGGGGGGGGGGGAGGTGGGGCGGGGAGGGGTGGTCGAAGGTGGAGGGGCACTAGGGTTTACTGGGGGCATATAAGTAAATAAACTCTCCTGCAGCCGTTCCTGTCGTGCTCTTCTGCTCCTCTTCACCTCATCAGGAAGGCACAGGCTCCCAGAATGCCCTCTGGCCACTCCTGAAGCTGCTCATGCGCATGAGAGCAGCTTCAGGATTGGCCTGAGCACTCTAGATTGCCACTCCAGGACAGACTCTGAGTCTGTGCCTGCACTGTCCAACCCAGCTGTGTTGCTGACCCCGCCCCATCCAGTTTTCACTACAAGATTCGGCCCTGGTGGATGAAGAGGTTTCCTCTCTGCTGTCCAAAGGGGCGATAGTACCACGGGTTTTGCACCCACAGGGTTTTGTCAGCAACTTGTTCCTCGTGGACAAGCCGGACGGGGGCAAGCGGCCTGTCATCAATCTGAGCGAATTCAATGAGTGGTTGTTCTCCTGCCACTTCAAGATGGAGGGTATTCATCTTCTCAGAGATGTTCTGCGCCCAGCCGATTGGATGGTTCGGCTCGATTTAAAAGATGCTTACCTGGTGATTCCCATTTTCCCTTCCCATTCGAGGTTCCTCCAGTTTGTTTGATGCGACCAGCCCTTCGAGTTGCCTCCCTCCCATTCGCCTGCCTTCGGCCCAATGGCACTTTACCAAAGTCCTCAAACCGGCGGTGGAGTGGCTGAGAGCTCGGGGCATTCGGATGATCGTGTACCTCGACAATCACCTTCTTATGGACGCGTGCCCTCATCAGCTTCATCGTCATCTTAAGTTGACAGTGGACCTCCTCCAGGGTCTGGGGTTCGTTATCAACGAGGCGAGGTCCGTGCTTTCTCCTTCCCAGTCTCTGACCTTTCTTCGCTTCGTGATAGACTCAAGGTCATCTACACTCAGCCTGCCCCCCGCAAGGTTGCAAAGATCCGCCACGAGTTGCGTTGTGCTCTAGCTCAGGATCAGGGTTCCCTCAGAGACCTTGCGAGATTAGTGGGCCTGCTCTCTGCTTCTATCCAAGCGATTTTCCCCAGACCACTGCACTATCGCGCTCTACAGCATCTCAAAGCCGTGCACCTTCAGAAGGGTTTTCCTTAGCCAGGGAGGAGATCCACTGGTGGCTTCAACATATGGAAGCCTGGAACAGCCAAGCTATTTTCGGTTCAGCTCTGGATATGGTTATCGAGTCCGACGCCAGCAACCAGGGAGGGGGGGGCCAGGTGCGGCGAGTTTTCTACCGGAGTATTGTGGTCTCCAGAAGAACGCAAATTACATATCAATTGTCTGGAACTACTGGCAGGTTCCTTCGCTGTGTGTTGTTGGACCAGGGAATACATTCAGTCTTCGGTGCTCCTCGAAATGGACAACATATCGGCAGTCCGCTACATCAACCATCTGGGCAGCTCCAGGTCCAAAGCCCTTTCCGATCTAGCGGCCAGCTTTTGGCATTTACTGCCTAGATCACCATGTATCGGTGACGGCAGAGTATCTCCCGAGTCGGGAGAATTCACTGGCAGATTTTCAGTCCCGCAATGTCTGGTACTCAAACCTTTGGAAATTGGACTCAGGCATCTTTCGGAGGTTGAACGATCGGTGCAGCCTGTTCTCGATCGACCTCTTTTCCTCGAGGCTCGACCATCAGTTGCCTCGGTTTTACAGTTGGAGGCCCGACCCCTTGGTGGTGGCCATGGATTTCTTTCTCCAGGACTGGACTCTAGAGACGGGGTTCGCGTTTCCCCCCTTTTGCAATGCTTACTCAGGTGACGGCCTGGTCTCGGCGTCAGGGAGCGGACCTGGTAGTCCTCTCTCCTCTGTGGAGGTCTCAGGTAGGGTTTCCAGTTCTTCTGGAACTTTCTTGGGATTCTCCAATCCTACTCCCCCTTTTGCCACATCTGTTGTTCAATCCCAACGGAGAACCTCATCCTCTAATCTTGCAGAATTCGTTACGTCTCATAAAGTAGAGGATTACCGGCAACAATGGGAATTTTGGCAGAGGTTGAACACCTCATTACTAAGGCATGGGCGGACAGTACCGTCAAGCGATATCGATCTGCCTGGGGTAGGTGGTCCCATTGGTGTTTGTGAAGGGGTGCCAATCACTTGGACGCTGATTTAGTGTATGTCCTCAATGTTTTTTGGCCCACTTAGCTTCTAGTGGCCTGGCTTACCACTCTATTAACACCTTTCGGTCCACCATTTCTTTGGGTCATGTTCTCATCAACTATTCCCCGGTTGGGGACCACCCCCTGGCCTGCAAGCTTCTCAGGGGCATTCAGTTGTCTTTGCCTCCTGAGCCGCGTTACTCTGTCCTTTGGGATTTGAACCAGGTTCATAATTTCTTTCTATCCTGGCAACCTAACAGACCCCCTCTGTTCTGATGACCTTTTCTCTCTTCAAGTTGGAGGTCATAATTCACTACAAAGTCCAGCAAGTAATCAAAGGAGTCCGAATTTAAACCATATGTGCCAAGAAATCTTTTGAGTCACTGCGAAGACCACAATAAAAGCATGGTGAACATATGTCTTCGGAGATGGTTGTTTCTGCACCTAGTCAAATGAACATGGTTAGATAACAAAGGAGATCCTTAATTCATTGTGTTAGATTAATTAACTCATTGTCCACTGTCTGCACATGTGTTTCATCAACAACTTCATGGCCTCCTTGAAGATGGCAAAGTTGTATAGCAAAGGGCCATCTACCTCAACTGGCGACATAGCTCAATCTGTAGCATTGCCGCCTAACGATGACATTTTAGCTTGTATGAGTCGTTGGGGATTTAGATGGTCGACACAAAGACTGTGAAATTGATTAATGAATATGATGAACTTCACACTATTGCCATGGAAGCACTTGGATGTGGTCAAAGTGACTGGAAGTGGAGTGATCACAGTTAGGCCAGAGGCTGGGCCTCTATTGAGATTGAAGTAGCAAGACTGGGCTTATGGTTCGTTGTCAGGACATGAGCAGATTATAGAGGGGTTTTAACATAGATCTTGGCAAAGACCAGAGTTGTCCCTTTTAGTGGTACCATTCCAGCTTTGCCTTTCTGGATTGGGTCTCTAGACAGAGGTTGTGTAACTCATTTAAATTCTAGCTACAGTAGCCACTGCAGTAAATTTCTGGATGTCGTCCTCTAGGTCTGCAGCCGAATCGCAAATGTCCAGAGAGTAGTCAGAAAGTCCTAGATCGTGTATTTCGGGCTGCAGGATTCTTTGAGCTTGGCTTTATGTTAAACTCATGTTACCAATAACCGGTAAATCTGAATGCTGCTGCATGCACTATAGTGTCTCAACTGATTTGATGGTTCCAACCAGGAGCAGCGGTAGGCTGGTGGGGGGGGGGGGGGAGGTGGGGCGGGGAGGGGTGGTCGAAGGTGGAGGGGCACTAGGGTTTACTGGGGGCATATAAGTAAATAAACTCTCCTGCAGCCGTTCCTGTCGTGCTCTTCTGCTCCTCTTCACCTCATCAGGAAGGCACAGGCTCCCAGAATAGAATGCCCTCTGGCCACTCCTGAAGCTGCTCATGCGCATGAGAGCAGCTTCAGGATTGGCCTGAGCACTCTAGATTGCCACTCCAGGACAGACTCTGAGTCTGCGCCTGCACTGTCCAACCCAGCTGTGTTGCTGACCCCGCCCCATCCAGTTTTCACTACAAGATTCGGCCCTGGTGGATGAAGAGGTTTCCTCTCTGCTGTCCAAAGGGGCGATAGTACCACGGGTTTTGCACCCATAGGGTTTTGTCAGCAACTTGTTCCTCGTGGACAAGCCGGACGGGGGCAAGCGGCCTGTCATCAATCTGAGCGAATTCAATGAGTGGTTGGTCTCCTGCCACTTCAAGATGGAGGGCATCCATCTTCTCAGAGATGTTCTGCGCCCAGCCGATTGGATGGTTTGGCTCAATTTAAAAGATGCTTACCTGGTGATTCCCATTTTCCATCCCTATTAGAGGTTCCTCCAGTTTGTTTGGTGCGGCTAGTCCTTCGAGTTGACTCCCTCCCGTTCGGCCTGTCTTCGGCCCCTTGGCGCTTTACCAAAGTCCTCAAACCGTTGGTGGAGTGGCTGAGAGCTTGGGGCATTTGGATGATCGTGTACCTCGACAATCTCTTTCTTATGGATGCGTGCTCTCATCAGCTTCATCGTCATCTTCAGTTGACAGTGGACCTTCTCCAGGGTCTGGGGTTCGTTATCAACGAGGCGAGGTCCGTGCTTTCTCCTTCCCAGTCTCTGACCTTTCTGGGCTTCGTGATAGACTCAAGGTCATCTACACTCAGCCTGCCCCTCGTAAGGTTGCGAAGATCCGCCACAAGTTGGGTCGTGCTCTAGCTCGGGATCAGGTTTCCCTCAGAGACCTGGCGAGATTAGTGGGCCTGCTCTCTGCTTCTATCCAAGCGATTTTCTCCAGACCACTGCACTATCGTGCTCTACAGCATCTCAAAGCCTTGCACCTTCGGAAGGGTTGTCCATAGCCAGGGACGAGATCCACTGGTGGCTTCAACATATGGAAGCCTGGAACGGCCAAGCTATTTTCGGTTCCACTCTGGATATGGTAATCGAGTCTGACGCCAGCAACCAGGGTTAAGGGGCCAGGTGCGGCGAGTTTTCTACCGGAGGGTTGTGGTCCCCAGACAAACGCAAATTACATATCAATTGTCTGGAACTACT
Organism: Lissotriton vulgaris; assembly: GCF_964263255.1. Classification (NCBI taxonomy): domain Eukaryota; kingdom Metazoa; phylum Chordata; class Amphibia; order Caudata; family Salamandridae; genus Lissotriton; species Lissotriton vulgaris. Next base: position 1,082,516,859 of record NC_141695.1, on the reverse strand, counting down.
GGCAGGTTCCTTCGCTGTGTGTTGTTGGACCAGGTAATCCATTCAGTCTTCGGTGTTCCTCGAAATGGACAACATATCGGCAGTCCGCTAAATCAACCATCTGGGCAGCTCCAGGTCCAAAGCCCTTTCCGATCTAGCGGCCAGCTTTTGGCAATACTGCCTAGATCACCATGTATCGGTGACGGCGCAGTATCTCCCGGGTCGGGAGAATTTAGTGGCAGATATGGTTTCCAGTTCTTCTGGAACTTTCTTGGGATTCTCCAATCCTACTCCCCCTTCTGCCACATCTGTTGCTCAATCCCAATGGAGTACCTAATCCTCTAATCTTGCAGAATTCGTTACGTCTCATATAGTAGAGGAGTACCGGCAACAATGGGAAGTCCCGGGCCTTTCGGCAGCGGCTGAACACCTCATTACTAAGGCATGGGTGGACAGTACCATCAAGCGATATCGATTCGCCTGGGGCAGGTGGTCCCATTGGTGTTTGTGAAGGGGTGCCAATCCCTTGGACGCTGATTTACTGTATGTCCTCAATTTTTTTGGCCCACTTAGCTTCTTACCGCTCTATTAACACCTTTCGGTCTGCCATTTCTTTGGGTCATGTTCTCATCAACTATTCACCGGTCGGGGACCACCCCCAGGTCTGCAAGCTTCTCAGGGGCATTCGGTTGTCTTTGCCTCCTGAGCCGCGTTACTCTGTCCTTTGGGATTTGAACCAGGTTCATAATTTCTTTCTATCTTGGCAACCTAACAGGTTTCTCTCCCGGAAGGAGCTTTCGGCTAAGTTAGCTATGCTGCTGTGCCTGGTCTCTTGCAGGCTTGTCTCCGACGTCAGAGCCCTTGACATAACTTCCAGAGTGTTTTCCCCATCAGGGGTGACCTTTACTTTGCATCGACGCACTAAGAGCCATACCAGGGTGATTTCCTTCACAAAGTTTCCAGATTCTCCCAAATTGTCTGTTGTTCACTGTTTTAAAGTGTACGAGGAAATAGCAGAATAATTTTGCCCCCCAGGCGAGCAACAGCTTCTCATTGCTCTCCGCAATCCCTTTAAAGCAGTCTGTTCTCCTACCATTGCACGCTGGGTGAGGTGGACTATGCAAGAAGCCGGCATCAGCCTCCGAGACTTTTGTGCACCCTCGACTAGAGGTGCGATGGCTTCGAAAGCATTTGGCTTGGGTGCCCATTTGGAGGATATCCTCACCGTGGCCGATTGGTCTTTGGACTCCACCTTCAAGAGCTTCTATTTCAAGCCAGTGCTGGATATGGCTCACTTTGTTGTGAGCAAGCTTTAAACCAGCATAATCCTCGCCTCAGGTCCTGACATAGAATGAAAAATTTCCTAGCTAACCTAATGGAAAGTTTCAATTCTATGAAGGACTCGGAGGCAAGGATTATCCCGCCCTAGGGATCACTTCCAGGATCCCCCACCCCTTATGGTAGTAAGTAAATGTTTTTTTCTATTTTTTCCATTTCTCTGGGGTTGAGTTGGTCATCTTGTTCATTACATGTTCCTCACATCCTGAAATGGCCATTCTGCATATATGTATGATTTTGCCTATGGTTATGATGGTCTGTTGCGACCTGTTGATATTGCTCTGTTGATGTTTTTCTGTTTTTCTGTTCACATCATTCCTTTCCATGGATTGATGCCTCCCTTTATTCTCATAGGTTCAGACTCAAATAAACAGGATGTTTGAGGTCTGGGTTAGCAGCTGACTTCACGCTCAGAAAGAGGAAGAGGAACAAGGGAGGACGGTCTATGTGCTGCCTGGAGGATCCTTATTGGTGCACCCAGGACTGTACTCATTGGACATTTCTTTTGACTACATATTTCCCCAGGGTTCATGGAAAACGTAGTCTTGTTGTTGTTGTTGTTGTTTTGAATAGCTGCCAATAATAAAGTGAAGAAAGATGGTATAATCCTCGCCTCCGAGTCCTTAATAGAATTGAAACTTTCTGTTACGTTAGCTAGGAAATTTTTAATTCTACGTCAGATTCTTCTTTTTCTCTTCCTTGTTCAGTTGAACAAGTACCGCTCTAATCAGCAAAGGCTCTTACCCACTGGTTGATGGGAGCAGATCATCCATTTTGTCCTGGTGAATTAAAGCCCCTTTAGACCCCCTCCATTCTGATTTCCTTTCCTCTCTTCAAGTTGGAGGTCATAATTCACGACAAAGTCCAGCAAGTAATCAAAGGAGTCCGAATTTAAACCATATGTGCCAAGAAATCTTTTAAGTCACTGCGAAGACCACAATAAAAGCATGGAGAACATATGTCTTTGGGAGATCTTTGTTTCTGCACCTAGTCAAATGAACATGATTAGATAACTAAGGAGATCCTTAATTCATTGTGTTAGATTAATTAACTCATTGTCCACTGTCTGCACATGTGTTTCATCAACAAATTCATGGCTTCCTTGAAGATGGCAAAGTTGTATAGCAAAGGGCCATCTACCTCAACTGGCGACATAGATCAATCTGTAGCATTGCCTCCTAAATATGACATTTTAGTTTGTATGAGTCGTTGGGGATTTAGATGGTCGACACAAAGACTGTGAAATTGATTAATGAATATGATGAACTTCACACTATTGCCATCGAAGCACTTGGATGTGGTCAAAGTGATTGGAAGTGGAGTGATCACAGTTAGGCCAAAAGCACAAGTTACTACTTGTGTAACAATATATCTGTAAGAGACATTAGTTAGTGATAGATTCCTTACCTTAGAATATACCCAGGCGTCCGACTGGATCCGGAAATTTTTGCGTAGCAGTACCCTTGTACGTCGGTAGGCATCGTCTGCGGCTCCGCGTGCGTCGTGGGCGCCGTGATGACGTCGTCGGAGTACTTAGACGCCGCCTCCGCGTGCTGACGTCAGTTCTTAGACACAGCTTTTCCGCGCCAAAAACGCAGAGTCATGTCGAAAACCAACACTCGTGCCATTGAAACTAGGGCCCCTAAAGTGGGTCTGGGAACCAATAATCACACCAGAAAGTCCTGGAGGACTTGGCTGTCCAGGCAGTAGTGTCTTGCAAATGTGTGCAGCGAGGCCCACATAGCTGCCTGACAAATGTCCTGCAAGGGGACTCCTCGGCCCAGGGCAGTAGTAGTCGCCGTGGCCCAAGTGGAATGGGCCCTCAGCCCAACAAGAGGTTCCTTTTTAGCCAAAGAGTAGCACGCTTGGATGCACAACACGATCCACCGAGAGATGGTCCATTTGTGCACCGCCCGTCCTTTCTTAGCGCCCACGTAACCAACAAAGAGTTGGTCATCCACCCGGAACTGGCGTGCGCAATCCAGATAGTATGAGAGCGCACGTTTTGGGTCCAGACGGTGGAGCCTCTCTTCCTCTTTCGAGGGATGCGGAGGCGGAAAGAAGGTGGGCAAGGTGATGGACTGCCCGATGTGGAAGGCTGTGACTACCTTGGGCAGGAAAGAGGGTTTTGTCCGCAACACAACCTTGTCCAGATGGACAGAAAGGAAAGGAGGTTTAGAGGATAGAGCCTGGAGCTCACTCACTCTCCTGGCAGAGGTGATGGCAACCAGGAAAGCAGTCTTCAGGGTAAGAAGGCGGATAGGACAGTTGTGAAGTGGCTCAAATGGAGCGCACATCAGAAAAGTAAGAACCAGGTTCAAGTCCCACTGAGGCATCACGAAGGGAACAGGGGGAAACGTGTGTGTGATGCCTTTTAGAAAACGATTTACAATAGGGGACTTGAACAAAGATGGTTGATCAGGCAGCCTTAGGAAGGCTGAAAGGGCAGAAAGGTAGCCCTTGATAGTGCCCAGAGCAGAGCCCTGCTGGGCAAGAGAAAGAAGGAAGAGAAGAACCTCAGAAAGAGTGGCAGAGAGAGGATTCACCGCCTTTGCTGTGCACCATGCCACAAATCTGTTCCACCTGCAGGCGTATACCGACTTTGTGGAGGGACACTTGGCTGCCAGAATGATATTACAGACTTCAGGAGGCAAGTCAAATGACCTCAACTGTTGCCGCTCAATCTCCAAGCATGGAGGTGGAGACTGGACAGGTTCAGGTGGAGGACCGTCCCCTATTGCTGCGACAGAAGGTCCTCCCGAAAAGGCAGACGAACCGGGGGATAGACTGACATACTGAGTAGCTCTGGATTCCAGTACCTTCGTGCCCAGTCCGGAGCCACAAGGATGACTTGGGCCCGGTCGCGTTTGATCTTCTTCAGCACTCCACTTGCGACGAAAAGCGCAGAACTAATGACATTGCGCGTTCTCTTCGGTGGCGAATAGATCTAACCAAGGCTCTCCCCATTGCAGAAAGAGACCTTGCGCCACATCCGAGTTTAGACGCCATTCGTGATCCATCATGCATCGGCGGCTGAGTTCGTCCACCCTGGCGTTCAGAGAACCTGCCAGGTGTTGAACCACCAGGGTCACGCCCTGATGTTCCAGCCATTGCCAGAGGCGCAGAGCCTGTTTGTTGCAGTACCACATGGCAGTGGTGTTGTCCGTGAACACCTGCACTACACTCCCCCGGACAGAGGGGAGGAATGCCTTCAGTGCTAGACTAATCGCCCGCAGCTCCAAAAGGTTGATATGGAGCCGGGACTCTGCCAGAGACCAGAGGCCTCTGATCTCCACCTCTCCCATGTGGCCTCCCCAGCCCTGGAGGGACGCTTCCGTCACAACTACGTACTCCGGTTGGGGAAGGGAGAGGGATCTGCAGCTGACCCAATCACGGTCCGCGAGCCACCACTGCAGCTATCTCACAGTACCCTCCGACATCAGGACATGGTCGGACAGGTTGCCCTGATGCTGGGCCCACTGAAACTTCAGGTCCCACTGCAGAGCCCGTATCCGCCAACGGGCGTGATGCACCAGAAGGATGCAGGAGGCCATCAGCCCCAGAAGCCGCAGCGTCAACCTGACCGAAACTTGGGATAACGGCTGAAAGATCAGAATCAGAGCCTGTATATCCCGAACCCGCTGTTCGGGGGGGTAAACCCGAAACCACGCCGAGCCGAGAACTGCTCCGATGAAGAGGAGCTTCTGGGAGGGGCACAGGTGTGACTTCGGCACATTGATGGAGAACCCCAGCTGGTGCAGGAGGTCTGCCGTCATCTGGAGGTGGCTGACGACTGTCTGGGGCGAGCCCGCCTTCAACAAACAGTCGTCGAGGTAGGGGAAGACTGAAACCCCTAACCTGCGCAGATGAGCTGCGACCACCGCCATCACTTTCGTGAACACCCGTGGGGTTCTGGTAAGGCCGAAGGGGAGCACAGTAAACTGAAAGTGCTCGTGGCCTACCATGAACCGCAGGTAGCGCCGGTGGGCCGGCAGGACAGGGATGTGGAAATAAGCGTCCTGCAAGTCCAACGCTACCATCCAGTCTCCTGGGTCCAGGGCAGCTAAGACCTGAGCCAGAGTCAGCATTTTGAACTTCTCCTTCCGGAGGAAGCCGTTGACGTTCCGTAGGTCCAAGATAGGGCGTAGGCCCCCTTTGCCCTTCTTGGGTACCAGAAAGTAGTGAGAGTAGCAATCACACCCTACTTCTGGCCCAGGAACGCGCTCGATGCCCACCTTGGCCAAGAGGGCCGAAACCTCCTCCTGCAGAAGCCGCATATGATCCCCCGATACGCGGTGGTATTGCGGTGGCATGGCTTGAGGGTTCGTCTCGAAGGGGAGGGAGTAGCCCCTTCGGACGATTTGCAGCACCCACCTGTCCGATGTGACAGTGCGCCAGTGGGAGTGGTGATGGCGAACCCTGCCCCCCACTGGCGTCACATGGGCCTGAAAGCACGGACTAGGAGGGTTTAGAGGCGGATGCTGCGGGGCAAGGCGGGGACTGGCCTCGCTGTTGTCCCCCACCGCCTCCATGGCGATTTCCAAGGCCGCCACCATGTTGGATGTTAGTCTGCGGTGCGTGGCTGGCAGCACGTGTGGGGGCGCCCCTTCCTTGGCCACGAAAGGAGCAAAAGGCACCCGTTTGCTTGAGTGGGGCCGAGAGGCCCAAGGACTTGGCCGTAGCCCTGGAGTCCTTAAAGCGGTCAAGCGCGTGGTCTGCCTTGTCGCCGAAAAGGCGACGGCCATCAAACAGCATGTCCATAAGTGTATTCTGGACATCGGCCGAAAATTTGCCGACCTCAACTAGGCCTGGCGACGAATTGCCACCGCATTGCCATCGCTCTGCCCAGTGAGTCGGTGGTATCCAGCCCACACCGGATAGAATATTTTGCTGCCTCCCGGCCTTCCACAAGGGCTTGGCCGAGTTTGGCTCCAACGGACACCCTGGCAGCAATTCCGCGACCGTGTCCCACAGAGAGTGGGTGTAGCGGCCCACGAGGCATGCGGTGTTGGAAGACCGCAGTCCCAGACTAAGGGAGGAGAATACCTTTTTGCCATACTGCTCATACCTCTTGGATTCCCTGTCCGGCGGAGCCGACGGGAATGTGGTCTGGGAATTCGAAGCCTGGATGACCAGGCTCTCGGGGGTGGGGTGGGTGGACAGGAAACATGGGTCGCCCGGGGCCGGGCGGTGGCGTCTGGCCACGTTCCTATCTACGGGCGAACCCGTAGCGGGCCTGGACCAAGTGCCCAAAAGAACGTCGATCAAGGCCTCTTTAAACGGCAGCAGAGGCTCAGCCGAGCTTGAGTGCGGTTTAAGGACCTCAGTGACGAGATTAGTCCTCACGGCCGCGATGGGAAGCTCAAGGCCCAAGGCCTTGGCCGCTCGCATCAACACCACACTGTAGGTTGCCCCCTCCTCCGTAGCCACGGTAGGAGGCGAGACAAAGCCAGTGTCCAGACCACTGGCATCCTCAAGTCCACCTGTCTAGTCCTCTTGAGACTGAGACTGCCGTGTCAGAGGGTCCTCAGACCCCTCCCAATACTCATCATCACCCATCTCCTGATAATCAGGGTTGTCAAACGATGGGGCCGGTTCATAGAAGGTAAACTCCCCAAACAGCCTCAAAAGCGGCGCCCAGCGGTGCCGTTCCGACGCTGGAACTGGAGCGAGGGAGGCATCGGGGACGACGATGCCCGAGGACGGCCCCGGAGGTGACACCTGAGGGATCGGCGCCGGTAAGGTCGTTATGTCAACCGGCGACGACCCGGATCCCGAAGCGGATTCAGTGGGGCCCTGCGGCGCCGGGCCTGAAGGCGCAGGCAGCGTCAGGGCCGAACCACCCGACGGCGTCGGGGCTGAAGCCCCCGACCCGCTAGGGCCTCCAGACAGGTCCGCTGGGCCCGAAGGCGCGGCGGAGCCCGTCGGGGAAGAGAGGGACCTAATGACCATGAGGAAGCGTTCGATCTCCCCCGGCGTCGCGTTCTGCCCAGGGACCAGAGGGTGAGGAGCAGGCCGCTACGCCCGCGACTCCGACAGAGCCGCGTGGGCGGTATCACCCGAACCCCCGGCCTTGTCGCGCGAGCGTCGGGGGGAGTCAGAAGAGCGATGACGTCTCTTTGACTTCTTGTGCTTACCTGACGACGACTTCGACCCGGAGGAGTGATGTCGACTCCCGGAGCTGTGATGGCTCCTACTTCGCGACTTGTCCCTCGACCTCCATTGGGACCGGGACTTCTCGCGGTGCGGGGCTTACTGCCGGAGTTCGAGACGCTTGCGGGACCGCTCCCGCCTAGCTTTCGAAGTCAGGGCCCGGCAGTCGGAGCAGGTCTTGTCGTCGTGGTCGACGCCGAGACAGTGAAGACACCGACGGTGAGGGTCGGTGACCGACATCAGTGGGTCACAATCCTCACAAGGCTTGAAACCTAGCATCCCTATCGGCACCGTCCGGAGTCGCAAGACTCAAGAAAAATGATCAAAAGGGATCAAAAAGTCGAGTCAAAAAGTGACTAAGGTACCACTTTTTCCGGATCTGCGCTGCTGGCGCGGAAAAAAGAAGAACTGACGTCAGCACACGGAGGTGGCGTCTAAGTACTCCGATGACGTCATCACGGCGGCCACGACGCCAATGACGGACGCGGAGCCGCAGACGACGCCTACAGACGCGCAAGGGTACTGCTACGCAAAAGTTTCTGAATCCAGTCTGACGCCTGGGGATATTCTAAGGTAAGGAATCTATCACTAACGTGTCTCTTTCAGATGCTGGGCTTCTATGGAGATTGAAGTAGCAAGACTGGGCTTATGGTTTGTTGTTAGGGCAGGAGCAGATTATAGAGGGGTTTTAACATAGATCTTGGCAAAGACCAGAGTTGTCTCTTTTAGTGGTACGATTCCAGCTTTGCCTTTCTGGATTGTGTCTCTAGACAGAGGTTCTGTAACTCATTTAAATGCTAGCTACAGTAGCCACTGCAGGAAATTTCTGGATGTCGTCCTCTAGGTCTGCAGCTGAATCTCAAATGTCCAGGGGAGTAGTCAGAAAGTCCTAGATCGTGTCTTTCGGGCAGCAGGATTCTTTGGGCTTGGCTTTATGTTATACTCATGTTACCAATAACCGGTAAATCTGAATGCTCTTGCATGCACTATAGTGTCTCAACTGATTTGATGGTTCCAACCAGGAGCAGCGGTAGGCTGGTGGTGGGGGGGTGGAGGTGCGAGGGGTGGTCGAGGGTGGAGGGGCACTAGGGGTTACTGGGGCATATAAATAAATAAACTTACCTGCAGCCGTTCCTGTTGTGCTCTTCTGCTCCTCTTCACCTTGTCAGGCTCCCAGAATGCCCTCTGCCCACTCCTGAAGATGCTCATGCGCATGAGAGCAGCTTCAGGATTGGCCTGAGCATTCTAGATTGCCACTCCAGGACAGACTCTGAGTCTGTGCCTGCACTGTCCAATCCAGCTGTGTTGCTGAGTTGGAGAGAGCTTTCACATGTGCAGTGATGGCAGTGCACTACCATTCCTCTCAGTGCCTGTCACTACCAGGCCCGCCCCCCAGACTCAGCAGCAAAGGAAAAATAAAATAAATGTTGTTTTATTTTTCCTTTCCTGACGTTTTTTGGGGGCGACGCTCCTCCGCCATAGCGGAGGAGTCGCCGCTGGTACTAACGCAATAACAGTGGTAGTCTTGGCTTCTTAATTTGCACCCTTTGTACAGTCTGTTTCAGGCCTAATGATTTTCAAGTTACAAGGGTAGGATGGATAAATGAAAGAAGTGAATTGTAGAAGAAAGATGTCTCAAAGAATTATAGGCTAGATAAAATTGCATTATCACATACAACTTTGAACGTACTTTCGTAAAGTATGCTATAAATGGTTACGCACTAATGATTTTCTTTGGTAGGGGCAACCCTTAAAATCCCTTTTGAGGGACAGACTTCCCGTGCACATCAGAGTATGGACGATTTTCCAACAATATGTATATTGAGAGACAATTTATATAAAATGGTGATACATATACATACATCTAAAAAACTAAGGGCTAGATGTAGGTAAATCAGATTTACCGATTCATAAATACCGAATTTTACCGATTCGGTATTCATGAATTGGTAAATCAGATGTAGGTAATTATTCGATAACAAATATCGAATCGGTAGGATTCGGTATTTACCGAGTCGGTAATTACCGAATCGGTATTTGCCATTGATTCCTATGGGCCTTGAAGCCCATAGTTGCCATTGATTCTTATGGGCCTTGAAGCCCATAGAAATCAATGGCAAATACCGATTCTGTAATTACCGAATCGGTAAAAACACCGAATTGCCAAGGGGGACAGGGTGTCACTTTGACACCCTGTTGCACCCCTGTTCCTGGCTTGTGTGCCGCTCACGAAGATGAAGTCGGCAGCAGACCGCCCGGAGAGCCTTTTCTAAAGCCCAAAAGGAATCAATTTGAACAAACCTCGTTTATTCCTCCCTTGTCAAGCTCGATTCCGGCTGTGCATAATTTGAAGCACTTCACGGGCTGTGCTATCATCTTCACGATCATGTTTTAGGCACGGATTTAAAGATCCCTTTCTACCGCGCCTACAGCCCTTACATCTACGGTCTGCTGCCCCTGAATGTTTGCATGTACACTCTGACATTTTGGAGTTACCGATTTTTATTACTGCCTTAGACCTTCGTGTAAGTTGATGAAATACACTTCGGCCCCCTCATTGAATTGATACTTGGGGTTTGGTTACAGAAACGCTATGCCCTACAGTGTGTTTGCCCAGCAAAGTTGAAATGGAACTGTAATAAAACCCTATTGTGCGCCCTGATGAAGGAATCCGCAACATTGGCACTTTTTGCGAAACGCGCGTCGGCGCTTTCCTCTGTCTGTTGGTCCTAATTGTGCTTACAGTTTTCTTTTCTGATGTATATGGTGATGGATGAATGTGTGTCTGCTTGAGAGTGTGTATGGTTTGTGCAGATGATGTTTTATTGTTCATGGTGCGGGGCTAATATTGCTAAAGAAAATTTATATTTATATAATTCTCAAAAAAAATGTATTTTTATGTCTTTGGGAAAAAAAATCTTTTTGAACAAATGAATGTTTTGTCTACAAGAAGTATATGGGAATGAAATAAAATGATTTGATACCGGATAGCGTCTTTGTGGGCAATTGAAATTATTCGAACTTTCTAGCCCTCTTGATTGTTGGGAACTTCCCGTTCATGTTCTTATTTTTGTGTGCCATGTGACACACATACATGCCCTTAGGGCATGTCTGTGTGCCACTTGGCACAGGTGTACAGATGCGCATGTACACAGGAATTCATTATTTACCATGCAATAGTATTACATGGTAAATAACGAATTCTTAGGGGCCTGTGGCACTGTTTGCAGTGCCACCTACATATAGATTTACCGAATCGGTAAATTTACCGATTCAGTATTTTACAGAATCGGTAAATTTACTGATTCTGTAAAATTTAGGCACCCACATCTCAATCACCAAATACCGGTCGGTAACGGCCGACATCGGCCGTTACCGACCGGTATTTGGTGACCTACATCTGGCCCTAAATGCCATAACCTAAATCTAAAATGGCATGAATGTGTTACTACTTTTCTTATAAAAGAAATTTAACAGTCTCACAAAATAAAATAAACCAGCGCAATAGGTAAATCTAAACAAGCATTTACAATGAAACGGTCTCGCCTTTGAAAAAGTTAGAACTATTGGCATTGTAAATGTCAAACGTTTTATTTATGTGTTGGTTTTGAAAACAGATAAATAAATGGCATTGTCATTTACAATGCCAATTGCTTAATCTCTCGCAAATGCGAGACCTATTGCATTTGCACCCACACACACACACACAGAGCCACACACACACAAAGAGCCACACACACACACAGAGCCACACACACACACAGCCACACACACACAGCCACACACACACACAGAGCCTCACACACACACACAGCCACACAGAGACAGACAGAGCCACATACACAGACAGAGCCACACAGAGACAGACAGAGCCACACACACCGACAGAGACAGACAGAGCCACACACACCGACAGAGCCACACAGACACACACACAGGCAGACAGAGCCACACACACAGACAGAGCCACACACACACACACACCAAGCATTTACAATGCAATAGGTCTTGCATTTGCGAGAATTTACGCTATTGGCATTGTAAATAACAATGCCTTTTATTGATCTATTTAGAAAAACAACACAAATAAAAGGCATTGTCATTTACAATGCAAATAGGTAAAACTCTCGCAAATGACCCAAAGGCACGTGTTTGGAGATGTGTGCAGAAAATACTACAAGTGAAAGAAGCATGGATACACGCATGGGATGTGACCGAGGAGGCGGTAGAATAGGGAGTTGCATAGAAGGACGCATCAGGGACTATAACAAGCAATTAGACCAAATTCTAAGAATGTGTGTGTGTTTAAGTACATGTTGTGGTCTGAGTGACGAGACATTGAAATGTTAAAGACTAGCCATTTTAAAGTCATGTGCTGGTCAAAAACAATTTAACAATGGGTTCACTGAAACAAACCACTCTGTGCCTTGTTTTTGCACAGTGTCCCATCTGCTTCAATTTCGTGGGTATGGCCTCTGTGGCCAGGAAGTGTCAGGTTCGTAGGTATGTACAAGCTGGCAGCACAGTGCCACGTTAGAGAGATTAACGAGGTGCAACTGCCGTGTCAGGTCCATGAGTATGACGGTATGTAGCTTCCAGGGCTAGGTCTGTGTGTCTGCACATCATGGCTCCACATCATTAATTCAACAGTGCCAGGTTTGTATGTATGCACAAGGTGGCCCTGCAGTGTGATGGCTGCGAAGATGCACAAGGTGACACAGTTGTCAGGTTCTTAGTAGGCTGTGGCTCCATATTGCCAGGTCTATAGTTCTGCAGGTAGAGGCTTTGATGTTGCTGGCTTTTTATACGTTGGCCAGCATTAAATAATGATCCTGAGCCAGCTTGCAAATGCTTGTTATGCAAGTGGCAACCCTATAGGCAAATGGAAAGTAAATCTCAAAGCAACTCTTTGTGCAGGTGTGCACCCCCTTTGGGAACCACGCAGGCACAAAGGGTTGATAAATCTGTTCTTTATTGTTCCCTTGCTTACAGATTCTATGGCAGGACCGGAGGCTTCGGATTATGCCTTACTTTCTTCACTTTATTTCTCACAGCAGCAAGAACACATGTAAAAAACTACTTTTCCCATGAACACCAGGGAAAAAAACAGGAAATTGAACAGTAAGTCCTTTATCAGTCTCTATGCACCGGCAGCAACCATCATGCCTTGCAACCACTTCCTCTTCCTCTTTCTTCGCTGCTCAGCAGCAAGTTAAGTGGTTTTTCTCTTCTCTCCTGGGTTTTTTGTGGGATTCTGTGGGCAGCGCGTAGATCTGTTGTTAGCGCTGGTGTTTGCGACCCCTACAGGTCCCCTTTGGCATCGCGGGACGCTTCTGCGCTCCTTACGCGATTTGCAGCCCCAGCAGAGTGCGGTGCGCTCCGAGCGCCGCTAGGGGGCAGTGCTTTCTCTGTGTCAGGTGCGCTATAATTCGCGTTTTAAACGCGTTTTTACCGCATTTTTCTGCAGCTTTAGCGCTGTCCCTTGCTACCCAGTGCTGACACCCTACGGGGTCGAAATTAGGTTCTCCCTCACGCTGACGCCCCGAGTGGGTTGTATTTGGTAGATCGAACACCCTGACCGGGTCGTAATTTGGCGCTGGTGCGCAGCGCTTGGGAACGCTTGGCTGGGTAGCGCCCTAGTACACAGAGGGCTGTGCGTTCCCTGGGCTAGTCCCGTAATTTGTGCCTTTTGGCCGCCACATCCTCTGGGTTGCCCAGATCCATATTGTGCCCTCAGGGGTCTCGTCAATTGGCTGTGCTGTACCTCTCTCCTGTGGAGCCCAATTTACCTCATTATGCAGGGGGAGTCAGGCCAGTACTCAGAGGAAGACCCTCTCTCTTATGCCACCTGGGATGAGGATTTTTACCAGGCGGTGGATGATTCCATCTACAAAGCAGTGGATCAGGCCATAGTACTGCTAGAACAACGCCTAACGGCGCGCTTGGACGAGGCGTACGCGAAAATTGCGGCCCTCATTCCGGCGCCTACTCCGACCTCGGATCCTTCCCCGTCGGCGATTTCCCCCCCGCCTAAAAAGGCTTGCGTTGAGGGGATCGATCCTGTCGCCTTTGACAGGGTCCGGCACGCCTTCAAGGTGCTTGAGGAACCGCTACCTGTTCCTGCTCAGCCGGTAGTTGTCTCTCCTGTTACCCCCCGTACCATGTCCCCAGAGCCACGGCAGGATGATGATTCTCCGGATTCGGAGGAGGAGGCCTGTTCCTCTAGATCGTGGCTTCCTTCCCAGCCATCCACGTCCGCGGCCCCTTCGGATATGTTGGACCCGGACGAGATCGTTCACCCGCGGTCCTCCGAATGGGTGCCGGGGGACAAGGTGGCTTCGTATGTAGCGAACCGTCTCCGTAAACCGGTGGACAAAGACGCTCGAAAAGCCGCCTTCAGGCGGAGTGTCCAAGACCTTCCCTAGAGGGGAAAGTGGCTATGACCCCAGATATTGACCCCAAGATGGCCACTTTTCTCGCAAAATTTGTAAAAGACCCCCGGAAGGGCATTGACCGGTCCTGGCGCACGTGCCAGGACAAACTGCTTGACGCAGTGGGCCCCATGACCAAAATCCTCGACATGGCGGAGGAGGCTAAGGTGTCGGCGGACGCCATTTCCCCAGAAGTACTGTCAAATTGGGCACAACGGGCCATAGTTTTCCTTGGAAACGCAAATTGCGCCCTCTCTACTGAGAGGAGGAGGTTGCTGCTCATCAAAATCGACCCCAAACTGGGTGACCTCGCCTCTTCGGAGGCGGGCGCAGTGGCGCAGGGCGGTTTATTTGGCGATCCTTTTATCAAGGAGCTGGGCAAGTTCGTTGCGACATTTACATCTTTGGACCGGGCCCAGTCCAATAAGCTGCCCCGCCCACCCACGAGCTCAACTACCTCGCCCCATCCTCTCGCAATCTGTAACCAGCTGGACCTTAACCACAGCGGTTGCTCCACTCGCGCTTTGCATCCTTACAGACGCTTCGCTTCCAGCCACCTGACTGCCCTGATTGCTGCCTGATTGTCCTGATTGAGCGCCTCGTGGTGCGTGCAGCGCTTGGTATCGTTAATATTGATTTGGTGCCTGCTTGCCCTATTGCAGCGTTTGTATCGCGCCTGACATCGTTCTAGTGCCTACTTAATTTGTGCTCATTGGCCTGCATTGCGGGGAAGGTTAAAAGCGCCTGCACTGTGTTTGAGATATTTTAGCAATTGGTGTACCTTGTCTCGCATTCCGGCTTTGCCCCAGTTTCGTTTCTGCTGCCGGGCTGCCATTTTGTGTAGTGTTTGTTTATATTGTATGTGCCCGTGTCTCCTCCCAGCTCCCGCCTCCCAGCTGCCCCGCCCACGCTCCGCCCCCTCCACTCTCCATTTATGTCCAATGTCCCAACGCGCAGCGTCCACGCGCCCCATGCACGCCGAAGGTGCGCCAAAGGTAAGCCCGTCTACGCCCGTCCGCGCCTGGACCGCGCCCAGCGCCAGACCCCCTGGTCCTCGTAATGCCCACCCCTCCTGCATTACTTACGATGCCACCACCCTCCTAGCCCTTAACCCCGGCCGTTCCCCCTACTGCGTCCAAGCCGCTCCTGGACACACCCATGGACCCTTCTCCTGCAATTCCTGCAAGTTCGACAGCACCAAAAACAACTGCTCATCTACGAACACACAACAGATATCCGACCCCAACCACCTACAATGCATCCTGCTCAACACCCGCTCAGTCCACAGGCACGCCATCGACATCTGGAATCTACTAGACACCATCTCTCCTGACGTCGCCTTCCTAACAGAAACTTGGATGAACGCCACATCAGCCCCAGACATCACCATTGCCATCCCGGAAGGCTATAAGATCATTCGCAAGGACCGTACCGGACACACAGGAGGAGGCATCGCTATCGTCCATAAGAAATCCATCCGCATCTCAACCAGCTCAGACGTCAATCTCGCCAACACTGAACACCTTCACTTCCAGATCCAAGACCACACTCAGAGGCACCCTCCTTTACAGGCCTCCAGGACCCCGCGCACAATTTAGTGAAGGCATCACGGACTTCATCACTCCACACGCGCTCCCCTCCGAAGATTACATCCTTTTGGGAGACCTCAACTTTCACCTTGAAAAGAACAAAGACCGCAACACCACCACCCTTTTGGACAACCTCTCAGGATCCCCCACAGACCCATACCCTCACCACATCTTTAACAAAGCAGACTCCATCATAGCACCGCACCTCCGAGACCTCATCAACTGCTCCCTCAACTCCGCAACCTTCCCGGAAAGCTGGAAACATGCCGAACTCAGCGCCCTCCTGAAGAAACCCACAGCTGACCCCACCACACTCAAAAACTACCGCCCCATCTCACTCCTTCCATTCCCGGCCAAAGTCATCGAGAAAGCGGTCAACAACCAGCTCGCCGCCTTCCTCGAAACCAACAAATCCCTCGACTCCTCACAATCCGGCTTCCGAGCCAAGCACAGCACTGAAACCGCCCTCATCGCAGCAACAGACAACATTCGAACTCTACTGGACAATGGAGACACAGTCGCCCTCATCCTCCTCGACCTCTCCGCAGCCTTCGACACGGTCTGTCATAGCACCCTTTTACAACGCCTCAGAAACGTCGGAATCCAAGGTAAAGCACTGGAATGGATCACCTCGTTCCTCACCGGAAGAGCCCAAAGAGTCCGCCTTCCACCATTCAAGTCAGAGGCCACTGAAGTCATCTGCGGCGTACCACAAGGATCTTCACTCAGCCCCACCCTCTTCAACGTATACATGAGCCCCCTCGCGGTCATCGCACGCCAACACAACCTCAACATCATCTCCTACGCCGATGACACTCAACTGATCCTATCTCTCACCAGAGACCCGAACACTGCCAAAACCAACCTGCATGAAGGAATGAAAGAAATAGCCGACTGGATGAAGCACAGCCGCCTGAAACTGAACTCAGACAAAACAGAAGTCCTCATCCTAGGCACCTCCCCCTACGTCTGGGATGACTCTTGGTGGCCAGAGGCCCTTGGAAAAGCACCCATCCCGACGGACCACGCACGGAACCTGGGCGTCATCCTGGATTCCTCACTCTCGATGAACAGACAAGTCAACGCCGTTTCTTCATCTTGCTTCAACATTCTTCGCATGCTCAAAAAAACATTTCGTTGGATCCCCACCGAAACTAGGAAAACGGTCACCCACGATCTGGTCACGAGCCGACTGGACTACGGAAACACCCTCTACGCCGGTACTACCGCAAAACTCCAGAAAAAACTCCAACGCATCCAGAACGCTTCAGCCAGGCTCATATTAGACATTCCGCGTAAAGAACACATCTCTGGTCACCTGAAAAACCTCCACTGGCTCCCCGTCAATAAGAGGATTACTTTCCGGCTCCTAACCCACGCACACAAAGCACTCTACGAAATAGGACCTGAATGCCTCAACACACGACTGTCCTTCTACACCCCCTCCCGCCAGCTACGATCCTCCAACCAAGCCCTTGCCACTGTACCTCGCATCAACAAAACCACCATGGGAGGTAGATCCTTCTCCTACCTGGCAGCTAAAACCTGGAACTCACTTCCCACTCACCTTCGCCTTACTCAGAACCACCTAGCATTCAGAAAGCAACTTAAAACGTGGATATTTGACAAGTAATTCCCCATCCTTCTTCAAGCGCCTTGAGACCCTCTGGGTATGTAGCGCGCTATATAAATTTATTGACTTGACTTGACTTGACTCCCTCAGATAGAGGCCAAGGCTCCGGACGTGGACATGGTCAGGAACATAACTCCAGGTTCAATAACTTTTACCCCACCAGGGGTCAGAAATTCAGAGGACGTGGTGTCTATCGAGGCCAGCAACAAGGCGGACGAGGTGAGTGTTCTGCCTTCTGCGACTTTACGGGTGGGAGGTCGCCTGGCGCAGTTCTTCCCAGCATGGCTTTCCCTTACCAAGGACGCCTGGGTACTACAGACGGTTCAGGGCTTCCAGCTGGAGTTCCATGGCCGTCCTCGGCAGTCCCAGCGTCCGCGCCCCATTACCTTTTCGCAGCGCGATGCGGCATTGGTGCGAGACGAGGTTTCCGCCCTCCTTCACAAAGGGACGATTTGCCGCGCATGCGAACATCCGGACGGCTTCCTCAGCAATCTCTTCTTGGTCGACAAAGTAGATGGAGGCCGCCGTCCGGTTATCAATCTCAAAGAATTCAACGAGTGGCTGGTTTACCGCCATTTCAAGATGGAGGGAATCCACCTCCTGCGGGACGTGCTGTGACCGGCCAATTGGATGGTCCGGCTCGATTTGAAGGACGCCTACCTGGCGGTCCCGATTTTCCCTCCACAAAAGCCGCTTCCTCCAATTTAAATGGGACGGACAGGTGTACGAGTTCACCACGCTGCCCTTCGGGCTCTCTTCCGCGCCGTGGTGTTTCACAAAGGTGCTCCACTCCGCGGTAGAAGCCTTGCAGGCTCGCGGTGTCAGGTTGATAGTGTATTTGGACGATATGCTTTCCATGGACCAGTGTCCGAGGCGCTTGAGGGCCCAGTTGCAGTTCGCAGTTGACCTGTTGCAAGGTCTGGGGTTTGTGATAAACGAGAAGAAATCCCTCCTGGTCCCAGCTCAGTGCGCAACCTTCCTTGGGTTCAGCATAGACTCGGTTTCGGCTTCCTTGAGTCTCCCCGCACGGAAAATGTGCAAGATTCGCCACGAGTTGCGCCAGACTCTGGCGAAGTCAATGGTCTCGTTGCGGCATCTAGCACGGATCGTGGGCCTGTTGTCATCTTCGATTCAGGCCATCTCCCCGGGGCCGCTTCACTACAGGGCGATGCAGCGATTGAAAGCGTACCACCTCAGGCGGGGCCTCACTTACTCGCAGCTGATTCGGCTGTCAGCAGAGGTACGGGACGAAATGCGCTGGTGGCTGACGCACATGGAGGCCTGGAATGGTCGTGCCATATTTGGGTCAGCTCCCGACATTGTAATAGAGTCGGACGCCAGTCGCGCAGGTTGGGGGGCCAGGTGCGGGGACTTCTCCACCGGTGGCGCCTGGTCTACCCACGAGCAGTCTTGACACATCAACTGCTTGGAATTGCTGGCAGGCTCCTTTGCGGTCCAGTGCTGGACCAAGGAGCGGGTGCAGTTGTGTGTTCTTCTGCGAATGGACAACGTGTCTGCGGTCCGGTATATCAATCATCTGGGTGGCACCAGATCCAAGATGCTAGCGGATCTAGCGCGGGACTTCTGGCACTTTTGCCTGGATCATCAGGTCTCGGTCACGGCGGAGTATTTGCCGGGCCCTCAGAACGAGGTGGCCGATTGGCACTCCCGGCATCTCCTGAATGCCAGCGTTTGGAAGCTGGATCCGGAGGTATTTTCCCAATTAATGGCCCGGTGGGGCCCGTTCTCAGTGGATCTGTTTGTCTCGCGACTGGACCATCAGTTGCCGAGATATTTCAGCTGGCGCCCGGACCCGTCGGCGGAGGCAACAGATGCGTTCCTCCAGGACTGGTCGAGCGAACAGAGTTATGCGTTTCCCCCGTTCTCCATGATCACGAGGGTGTCGGCGTTACTGCGCCGTCAGTCGGCACAGGTGGTGATGATCACGCCTTGTTGGAGGTCTCAAGTCTGGTTTCCGGTTCTTCTGGAACTTTCTTGGGATTTTCCAATCCTACTCCCCCACTCTCCTCGCATTCTCCTGAACCCGGACGGGAATCCCCACAGATTGGTTCAGGAAGGTTCACTGAGGCTGATGGCATGGCGGATCTCCGGCGTCGCTGGTCTCTCCCAGGCCTTTCGGGAAAGGCAGAGGATCTGCTCTCAAAGGCATGGGCGGACAGCACCACCAAGAGATACCGGTCTGCATGGCACAGGTGGTGTCGCTGGTGTGTGCGACGGGGTCTCGATCCCGTGGGGACGGATGTAGTCCATGTCCTTAATTTCCTTGCCGACTTGGTAGATGAGGGCTTGGCCTATAGGTCTCTCAATACCTTCCGCTCGGCCATTTCGGCAGGGCATGACCTGGTTCAGGGTTCCCCGATTGGGGAGCACCCTTTGGTTTGCAGACTATTGAGAGGGGTTCGCCTCTCGCTGCCCCCCGAACCGAGGTATTCAGTCCTCTGGGACGTCAACAGGGTTTTGAACTTGTTTCTCTCCTGGCAGCCAAATAGGTTTTTGTCCCGCAAGGAGCTTTCTGCTAAATTAGCAATGCTATTGTGTCTGATTTCCTGCAGAAGGGTCTCTGACGTGCGCGCGCTCGATATTTCAGTGCGGACCTTCTCCCCTGAAGGGGTGTCCTTTACAGTGAGCAGGAGGACTAAGACCCTTACGAGGGTTATTTCATATCCGGCCTTTCCGGATTCCCCGAAGCTGTGTGTAGTGCAGTGCCTCTGTGCATATGAGGATATGACTGAGGATACTCGCCCTCCGGGCGAGCGACAACTACTGATTGCCCTACGGAAACCGTACAAGGCTGTTTCTTCCCCGACCATCGCTAGATGGGTGCGTTGGGTGATGCAGGAGGCGGGGATTGATACAAAGAAGTTTGGTGCTCATTCAACTAGGGGAGCCATGGCCTCGAAAGCCTTTACGCTGGGGGCTCGGTTGGAGGACCTGATGAGGGCCGCGGACTGGTCCTCGGACTCCACCTTCAAGAGGTTTTATTTTAAGCCAGTGACAGATGTGGCTCGGCTTGTGGTCGATAAGCTTTGAACTGGCATAATCCGAAGCCTCCGGTCCTGCCATAGAATGAGAATTTGCCTAGCCTTGGTGCTGGTAAGTTCCAATTCTATTAAGGACTCGGAGGCGAGGATTATCCCCCCCTGAGACTTCCTGGAAGTGATCCCTCCCCGTATGGACCGTAAGTAATCTATTTACGTGTTTTTTCATGAGGTTCTTAATGGTACTGTTCTACCTGCATTGTGCTATGTACCTGATGTGCCGTGAGATCGGGTCCTGACTCTGAGATTTTCTTCCAGGGACTGATGGACCGAAACAGGATGCGTGAAGTTGCCGGACAGTGTGCTTCGCGCGAAGAAAGAGGAAGAGGAAGTGGTTGCAAGGCATGATGGTTGCTGCCGGTGCATAGAGACTGATAAAGGACTTACTGTTCAATTTCCTGTTTTTTTCCCTGGTGTTCATGGGAAAAGTAGTTTTTTACATGTTTTCTTGCTGCTGTGAGAAATAAAGTGAAGAAAGTAAGGCATAATCCTCGCCTCCGAGTCCTTAATAGAATTGGAACTTACCAGCACCAAGGCTAGGCAAATTCTCATTATCTGCCAGATTCATCAAAGACCCGTTTTGCGAGTCTGTAATAGCGATTCATAAGGAATCGCTATTACAGACTCGCAAAACGGGATTCATGTAGGAATCGCTAAATGAATTGCGATTCCTACACATTCCTTATTTGCGATTAGCAAATTGCTAATCGCAAATAAGGAATAACTCCCCATTCAATCCTATGGGCCTAAGGCCCATAGGATTGAATGGGGAGTTATTCCTTATTTGCGATTAGCAATTTGCTAATCGCAAATAAGGATGCGATTTCAAGGGTGCTAGGGGTGTCCAAAGGACACCCTGTAGCACCCCTGAAAGGTAAACTACATTGTTGTTGCGCACAGTGTGTGCAACATGCAACTTAGAAAAATGCTTTTAAAAGCATTTTTCTAAGTTCTCGCTAATTACCACCAGGTTTGACCTCGCGGTAAATAGTGCCCCGAAATTGCGATTTCGCAATTTGAAAATGGATGATGAATTGCATTTAAGGACTCTCAAATAGAGATTCCTTAAATGTAATTCCTCTCTAATTAGCGACTTCGCTATTACCGATTGTTGCATTTGGGATGATGAATCCCAAATGCAAAAATTGTGTCGCAAAGGGCCAGATTCTGAGAATCTGGCCCTTTGCGAGCGCAATTGAGTTTCATGAATCTGGCTGTAAGTGTCATATAAAATACACTTTCATACCTCCCAAAAGAGAAGTCCGGCTTAGACGTCGTTGCCAAGTGCACTGCTCGCCACGTTCCACCCTCGGTGCTCCGGAAAGACTAGGACGCGGCCATTGCCTCACGGAGGTCAGAGTTCGCCGGCGGAAGTCATGGGAACCGCTCGCGTGCTCCAGCCTTTTACCACAAAAGTTACAAGCACATTTGTTTACAGTATTCGGAACGAATATTTTTAGCAATGCGGACATTCAGCTGCAGAGCCAGGTTACTGTTACCGCCCGTGCATATTTTGCTTTAAATATTATCCTTAGCCAAGGACATTGTATATATATATATATAGTAAATATGAATGGTATTGGCCCAGGGCCAATCGCCTAGGAAAGATTTTAGTCAAGTAGGTATTCATGGTATTTAAACAAGCGAGTGGGGAGGGAAACTGAAAGCGCGTGGCACAATAGCTACTCGTGCACACATGCTTATGCACTGAGCATGCGCGCTGCCAACCTTGCATGGGACATGGGCGGAGATGGAGCGCGCGGCAGTGGTCCGGGGCTCCTCTGAGCGGAGGGAGCCCCTGAGTGTTGCAGTCCGCGTGAAGGAGCACACTCCACAGAGAGAAGTCCCACGGAACCCACCCCACCCCGTAAGTGGGGCATGCTGTATGTGTGAAGCGTGCGGCATGCTGTATGTGTGAAGCGCGCAGCATGCTGTATGCGATGGTTACTAAACATTGCTTATGAGCAGATAGACTGCGTATGACGAATTTGGGATGCTGCTGTGAAACTTATGGGAAACAAAATAAAATTGTCGTATTTGCAGCCCACTTTCTTAACACCATCGGTGTGGCGCATTTTCCCGTTGTGCGCTGAAGATTCGAAAATCCCGCGGTTAATGATGAGCTCAGCTCGTCATGAGCATACGAGAGGTGTACTTCATGACGAGCTGAGCTCGTCATCAGCGTCGAAGGGGTTAAAGCACACTTTCATTCCTTGAATAGCATTGCTCCGTGCATGTGTTCCATACCAGTAAGAAGCCACTTATTTCCTCTCCTGACAGTGGGTAAAAGAAAATACAAATAAATCCGGATTCGAAGCGAACGCTGGTAAAGCACCTTCTATTTTTCATGTGCTTGTTAGTAATTAACACAAAGGCCACATTTTGCGAGACCTAATTAACGCCCAGAAGGTCTTCCGGAGAGGAGCATTCCGTAGAGGAGCACTCAAAATCAATTTAACGCGCAAAGCGCAAAAGCTGTCCTTGGGAAGCGTGTTCCAATTCCAGAATCGGCTCGTGGAAGCGCGTTCATAGAGCAGATTCTGCTCGTGCACTGGTCTATCTCACTTGGCAGGCATCGCAACAGGTCTTGCCCTGGCGGCAGCGCGAAGCGCTGCAACGCCAGGTCGAGACCTAAAAAAACTGCTTGGCAACGTGAACAAACTTACCCCAGTCAAAAACGGAGTACAACCCTCTTTCCACTGTACCCTAAGTTGATAAGCGGAGCCAAGTAACGAACTAGCGTGCGCCTTACATTGAGATGTACGTCCTTCCTGGTCTACTTCCTACAGATGCAAAGTAAACTATTAGCTCGCGGCTTCAAGCAAAATCACGTGCTTTGACATTAGTCTATCTAGCAGGAAAGGTAAGATCGCTCTAACAAGCGAGCGCCAAAGGATCGTGCAAAAAGGGCGCCATCTTATATTAGTCAGAATCTTATTAAAATGTTTAAAGAAGTTACAATAAAATAGAATGATTTGCACCTATCTTTGCAAATCCAGAGTAAAAGCAAAAGTTTCACTTCCACTTCGAAGCAGACGCCCATAGCACGACGGAATAATTATTTTAATTTCCTACCCTTCATCTTTTCGAGTGTGCATTTTATTTACAGACATGCACGCGGGTGCACGCTACAGTCCATGTACGAACCACTGTGTTCACTGAGGGATACAATGTGTTATTAAAAAAGTCTGATATAAACTAGGAACTAGGAAAACTACTTGTAAAATGAAGCATACTTCATGTTCCAGATAGAGTTGATTCATTCCAGAATGGCTGACGCTTTATGCCTTTTAGAGTGTAGAGCTAACCTGCTACTCACGCATTGGATTTTTTAAATCTGTAACGGAGAATAAGTTCCAACGGCCTATGCGGGTGACGTCACTGTCCGCGTTACACCCGCCTTGCGCAGAGTGGAGTGCACAAACGCAAACTCAATTGAAAGGGCGACGGAAAGGCTGAAGCGAGGAGCAGTCAACTTGATCACTTAGCGGGTTTGTAAATTCGTTGGTTGAAGTGTTCTGTATGAAGTATGGTGCCAATTTCACAGTTTGCTAATGCAGGGCTCTGTGGTGTCTTTAAGGGCAGGGCATGATTGTGTAAGTACTGTCTGGGATGGAAGTCGGAGAGGCAAAATGGTTGGAATAGAGTAACTACTCAGGCATTTAAAATTAGAATTTATTATTGGTATTTTAATGACGCAGCTCGAATCGGGGCTATTGGTTCATTAATGTTCTTAATGTTAGCACAAAATAAATTGGCAATTTAATATAAAATTCCTTTCAAGATCTGAAGTCTTGAAGGTCACGAGTTCTAGTCCTAATGAATTTGATCAGTTGGTTATTCATCTGTTGCAAGGACTTGCATGTAACCTGCAAAGCAAATGTGGAAGGTCGTGTGTTCTTGAGAGTATGTTAAAATTAGTTTGGTTTAATATTTCATGCTTGGTGTAGGTGAGTACGTAAATGTTAATTGTTTGATTAAATTGCACACACGGACGGGCGTGGTTTATTTTTTTAAAGTGCAGGGATAGTAAAACACTACAATTTGCCTCCTTTCTTGGTTAACTGTTGAAGCTAAGCACAGGCTGTACTTGGAATTAATTCCCATAATGGGCGTCTGAATCTGACGATAATGCTTTACAGTGCAGCTCTGGTTTATTGTGACTGATGACAGACCGAGTAGAACTGTGGCAAAAGCAACCCATGAAAGAGGCATTTGCAGCTCGGCACAAATCCTCCTCTATGCTGCTATGCTCCATAGACCATCAAGAGCCTGGTGAAGTAATGGGGAGGAGGGGTGTGTGCGTGCCTGCCCCTGCGTGTGTGTGTGCGCGCGTGTGTGTGTGCTTCCGTGAGTGTGAATGTGGAGCAAGAGATGTGCTCGGAGCCGGGCTGGACGTGCGCGTCCACACACCAGAATCGCCGTGCGTGCCCCGGTCTGTCTCCCTTGAGAGGCATTTCGACGACAATAGGTCTCGAGAGCGAGACCTAAAAAAATACATACTGGTTAAAAGCTCAAGGACTGTAGATCTTGTTAACATGCTGTATTTTACAAGAAGGGGTATTAAAATGTTTCCCTACATCCTTTACAAGAGATAATCAATTGATACATAGGTTAAAGTGCATTTAGAATTCATTAGGCATGGACAGTCCCCTTTGTTCATACATATCTTACTACAAAATTCAGATAAGATAATAGCCTAGCCTAAATTTTAAAACATTCAGCAGCAATGTAGGAAAGGGCAATTTGACAAATTGGGTTGTCAGTTTAGAGGGGTGGAAGCCACACTCAAATAATAAATACAGTCCTTGTCAGGGTGAACCACAAAAGTCACTAAATGAACTGGTGCTTAACCCACTGAAAGCTTGGGGCAAAAGCAGCCAGACTTAACTTAGAAACAATGAGTAAAGTATTTATGCAGCACTCAAACAGTAATGAAGTGAAATCACAATACAAGAAAAATCCCAAACAAATTTAGAAAAATAAGAGTACATTTTAGTAAATAAAATGATACCAGAACGACAAAAAAACAATCAGTAGAACCAGAAATATTAAGCATTAAGGTTTTAAGTGAAAATAGCACTAAGAAGCAGAAAGCCCCACTTGCTGTTATCTGACCATGCTAGACTGGGGGAAAGTCATAAGTTCAGGATGAGCACAATGGAGTGCGGGTCGGTTACAGGGTCCAGATTAGTTCAGTTGAAGAGTTACCTTCTCAAGTACGGTGAGACGACTTTGTTCACAGCGGAGGTGGCCACGAGGACTGGAGAAGGCTTTGGAAAAAAGAGCAGGTCGGGAGTCGCTAAACGTCATTGCTTTAGTGCGAAGTGCTGGTCGTTGATGGAGTTTCAAGATGGTTGATCATCTCTAAGGTCACTCTACAGTCACAAGGCGCTCAAACTTCAGGAGTTTCACCTTTCCTCGAGGACGAGTCACACTGATGCCAGCCAAGGATCCAGGACCTGAGGGTCACTTGATGAGGATCAGGATTCAATCCAGCAGAGGCCATCATCAAGGTCAGGCAGGTCCAGTTGGTGCTGTTCAGCTGGTCAGTTCCAGGGAGGTCTTGGGAAGCTTGTTGTGTCCCTGTAGCTCACAAGGGAGGTCAGCCAACAGACCCTTGAAGGAGTCACCTTGGCAGTCAGCCTGACAGCAGGGCAGTCCTTTTTCTGAATCTTCCACAGGCCCAGGAATGTTCTGATGAGTGGTCCTGAAGGCACCCCTTTTATACATGGTGCCAGCCTTGCTGTGGGAGGAATTCCCTGACCTACCCCAAAACTGGTTTTGGTCAGTTCTCCCCCTTCCGCTGGTCGTGGGTTCAATCAGTCTAGGCCGGGGTGAAAAAAGGCAGGGCAGGCCTGGTGTCATGTGCCTTTGTAAGTGGTTCAGGCAAGGCCCTTTCAAATGTTATCAGGGCGGGGGGCAGCTCCTTCCCGTCCATCCTCTGAGGAAGACCATCTTCCCTCACACTAAGGTTTTGTTTGTCTTGCTGACTGGAAACATTAAACAAAGCCCCAACAGCAGAGTAATCCGCATTCATGTGACCCAGGAGACTAGAAGAAAGTCACTGTTGGTTTGGACCAGAAAAAGCCAACTCTTTACAAGTGAAGTGCCATTTTAAAAAATCATAACTTAAAATCCGACTTCACCATTAAGATGGATTCTACATTACAATTCATTTGTGTGTAAACAGCAAACCTCTATAGGCCTCCCAATCTGAAGTTATTACTTATGAATGTATTTAGATAACCCAGTGTTAGTCTATGGGAGATAGCCTTATCACAGTGAAAAACAACTTTAGGATTTGTTTACTGTTAGGTCATGTAAAACTTAAACACACATGTCCTATGTTTTAAATACCATGCACCCTACCCTGTGAGCTTTTAGGGTCTACATTTGGGGTGACTTAAAAATATGAAAAGGGAAGGTTAGGCCTTGCAAAAGGCTTATTGTGTCAGGTCGAAATGACAGTTTAAAACTGCACTAAGGCTGAAGTGGCAGACCTGAGATATGTTTAAAATGCTTGTTGTGGGTAGGGGAGGAGCAACGCGGGCATCGAAGATGGTCGCGTGAGCAGAGAGCTCCCGAGACCCGCGCCGCCCTTCTTTATCTATCCTGCAATTATCCTGATCACTTCGACGGGCTTTTGAAGTACTACACGCACTGATGCTGTCGATCCTTTTTTGGTCGAAATCGGACCTTGGGGACCATTTTTCTGTCGTCTTCAACTTTCTGGCCTAACCACTGACGCAACCGGGGCCTCGGCTGCCTGCCATGGCCGAGCTGTAATGCAACAACAACGGCTGCCTGGCATCTGGCCCACCGGTGGTGTGCCACTTTCACTTTCGGTTTCCGGCCTCATCGTCTCTGTCTCCTCCTACTTTGTCCTCGCCTGCCACTCTCACAGTGAACGCTTTCCATCTTTTGACTGGCAAGGAGGCCTGTGGTATTCACTCTTCGAACTACACTTCAGAGTTTCTGGACTTATCATCGTCCCGCTGAACTTTGGTGCCCTCGGCCACCGCTGACTGCGACATGGCGACGAAACCCGAGGCGGAAAAACGCAGGAAGACTGTAACCGGGGGGGGGGGGGTCGATCCAGTCTAATATGATCGAGCGCTACACCCAGCCGAGAGGCTCCCCCGGTGTCACCAGTGTGGGCTCTGAAGGCCCTCCAACGGACACGTCGTCTTCCTCTGAAGTGTCACTCCAAGACCTATTGGCTGCCATCTCTGGACTTAAGGCTGATATGAGTCAACAATACGAAGCCATCGTGTCCAAGATAGACACGGTGGCTGTGGATGTCACTCTTATTCGAGCCGACCTGGCCAAGACGAACGAGAGGGTGAAGGCACTAGACCTGAAGGCGTCGAGTCTGGTGACGGACATGGCGGAGGCGCAATCCGAGATCGGGAATCTGCGTTCCTCGCACGATCTACTGCTCAAACGCATTGAGGACTACGACAATAGGGCCAGGCGGAACAACATACGCCTGGTTGGAGTGCCGGAAAGTGATGGTGCTGCCTCGATCGATTTACTGGTCGAGGAACTTATAGTTGCTAAACTCGCTCAGGTCGGACTCAGCAAGTTCTTTGCCGTAGAGCGTGCCTATCGTTTCCCAGGAGGGCAAGTGAAGCCAGGAGGCCCGCCGAGGCCTATCATCGCAAGGCTATTTCACTATCGAGACAGAGACGCTATCCTGCAGGCCGCCCGTAAACACGGCCCGTTGAAATACGACAATAACTCTATCTCCATCTATCCTGATTTCACCCCCCAAGTGCAACGACAGCGATCTGGGTTCCTCGGAGTGAATCGTCGTCTAAGGGCCCGGGGACTGAAGTACCCATGTTGTTTCCAGCTCGATTGCGGATTGAGTTCAGAGAACGTGCCTATTTTTTTGATCAGCCGTACCGGGCTGCTGGCTGGTTGGACTCGTTGCCGAAAGATGACTCTGAGAGCGGTGGCCCTGGTGGTGCGGAAGGTGGTGCGACGGCCCAGGAGTGATATGGGCCCCCGGAGGTCCGACTTGAGACTACGAACTCTACAGCGTAAATTAACTGTGGGCTCTATGTTTATGCCCGTGGCGGTGCGGGTGCGGGTGGTTTCGCCCTTCCTCCTCGGGGGGTTCTTTGTGTAGATCAGATGGGGCGACAGGCACACTGCAGTTTGGGGTGGCTTTTTAGTCAGCAGGGGTGCAGGGTGGGGGGTGTTGTAACGGGTTTTTGGTTGGGGGATGGTTCTTGGGGACTTGGTTGTGTTTCGTTTTGTTTGTTATGTTCCTCTTTTCATGGTATTTCACTGATCGCAAATATTCCGAACTTGGGGTTGTGGGGGAGGGTTGGGGCGGATTGCCTTTGCTGCTATGGGGGGGGGGGTGAGATGCAGGTTCTTTCTTGGAACGTCAACGGGTTGGGTGACAGAATCAAACGTGGCATTGTGTTACAGTTCTTGAGGCGACATGCCCCTGATGTTATGTTCCTTCAGGAGACCCACTTAATCGGTAATGCTTGTAAGGCTCTCGACCGTCGAGGCTACCGACTGTTCGCACATGCTGGTTTCACCTCTGGGTCCCGGGGAGTGGGTATCATGGTGAAGTCCTCCCTAGCCCTTGCTATTGACGATGTTATATTGGACGATCGGGGGCGGTATGCTGCTGTCTCCGGGAGGTGGGAGGGTAAACAAATTGTGCTAGTGGCTGTGTACATTCCCCCGGGGCTGCAAGCTACCACCTACGCCGACCTCGGCAAGACTCTTCTTGGTCTCCCTGATGGACTGTTAATCATGGGCGGGGACTTCAATTCTGTTATGTCTGGCGAATTTGATCGGCTGCCCTCTAGAGTCCTGCCGCCCTCCCAGATGTGGCTCAATGAGATGGCAGATACTTTTGGTCTGGTGGATGTTTGGCGTTCGCTGCACCCGTCGCTCCTGCAGTATACCTTCCATTCTGGTGCACATGGCAGCCTCTCTCGTATAGACTATTTCTTTATGTTGGCCTCCACTATGTCCACTGTCCGGGAGGTTCGACATCTTCCCCGGGGTATCTCGGACCATTCCCCTTTGGTGGTCTGGATTTCGGTGGGTGGTCTGCTCGGCAAAGGGATCCCCCCTGTCCCTCCCTGGCACTTCCGAAACCCCCGACTCCGCTCCGATATGGTGAAGGCAATTGACTGTTACTTTGATGAGAATGTGGGCTCGGTCACCTCCCCTACTGTCCTGTGGGAGGCCTTTAAGACAGTTATCAGGGGTTCCGCATTATCTCTCATTGCTGCTGAGCGTAGGGCTAAAAGGGAGGCTGTTCTGGCCCTTGAGACTGAGATCACTGCCCTTGAAAGTGAGCTGGGTGGGGACGACACGCCTGCACTGTTGCACACTCTGGAATTAAAACAGGCTGACTACAAGGCTTGTGTCACTGATGCTGCTAAGTTAATGCGCGCAAATCAACTGGGCCGGCTATATGATGTGGGTGACAAAGCTAGCAAACTCCTGGCATGGCTGGATAAGGCTGAACGAGCGAGTCGTGTTGTGCCTGTTATTGTTCGCGAATCTGGTGAGAATGTCTCTGACCCAGGCGAGATTGTTGATTGTTTTGTGGACCACTTCCGGAAGGTTTATACTCCTGTTAGTGATCGTGATGAGGCCGATTCCAGGCTGTTATTGCGTGATATAGCTCTGCCTACTGTGTCGGAGGAAGATGGCCTTGTTTTGGAGGCCCCTTTCACCGTAGATGAGATTGCCCTTGCCATCCGATCGTTACGCTCGGGTAAGGCGATGGGCCCGAACGGGTTGCCCATCGAACTTTACAAACTCTGCCCTGATAAGATGGCTGCCCATCTACGCAACATGTTTCTCGATGCGGTTGAGGCTGGTAGCCTCCCCCTTGAGCAGCGCCTAGCTACCATAGTGGTCATTTATAAGGATGGCAAGCCTCGTGACCGTTGTACCTCCTACCGCCCCATTTCCCAGCTAAACGCGGAACCCAAAATCCTGGCCAAGGTTCTGGCCAATCGGCTGTTGAAGGTGATTTGCGACCTGATCCATCCGGATCAATCCGGTTTTATTCCGCACAGGAACACGGCCCTTAACCTGCGTAGGCTTCATGGTGTTCTCGCGAGGGCCGCAACTCTCGCGGAGCCGGCGGTGGTGGCCTCCCTAGACGCCACTATGGCTTTCGACACCATCGAGTGGCCCTATCTCTGGGCGACCCTCGCTAAGTTTGGCTTTGGTCCTAACTTTATTGCATGGGTCAGGCTCCTTTACGAACGACCACTGGCTCAGGTTGTGGTAAATGGCAGATGCTCTGACCCCTTCCCATTAGGTCGTGGCACTCGTCAGGGCTGTCCGCTTTCCCCGCTTCTATTTGCGCTCGCGCTTGAACCCCTTGCGGCGTGGCTTCGGTGGGAACCCTCGATTAAGGGGATCCGGTGGTCGCCAGATCTCGAGGATCGCGTCTCATTGTACGCCGATGATATCCTTCTCTATCTCACTTCCCCTCAAAAGTCTCTTAACGTCCTCTTCGACATCCTAACGTCCTTCGGTAAGAACTCTGGATTAGTCATCAATTGGACCAAGTCCTGTGTTTATGTTATAGCCGGGGTCTTTGCCACCTCTGCCTCGCAGGTTTCCCATTTTGGTGGCGACGGACGGCTTCAAATATTTGGGGATCTATGTCTCTACGGTCTCTTCGGTTCGCTATGAGAGGAACCTGTATGCTCCGCTCCGCCGACTCAAGCAGGACGTAAGAAGGTGAGGTGAATTGCCCCTATCTCCATTGGGCCGAGCGGCGCTCTTCAAAATGATGTCGCTCCCCCGATTTCTTTACGCCCTGCAGAATTTTTTCGACCCTGTCCCTGCTCGCTACTTTTGTGAGGTCGAGAGTCTACAACGACAACTGATTTGGGATGGTCGTGCCCGTATTGCATTGTCCAAGCTTACCCTCTCATGGTACGATGGTGGTATTGCCTTGCCAGATATTAGACGCTATTACTGGGCCTCACACCTGAGCGCTATCAACCATGCGACGTACTCTCCGGAACCTGCCCCCGCCTTTGCTCTGGATAAACTGTTATTGCCCGGCTGCAACTTTAATAGGGCTCTGTATTCAAAGTCACCCGTCCGGCTCCTTACAGGTCCAACGAAGTGTGCGGTGCGGGCCTGGAGGGATGCTACTGTGGCCACGGGCTGGGGTGGTAAGTTGACGCGTATGACGCCACTGTATGACTCGGATCGGTTGGGCAACTTGTGGAAGACGAAAGGGTTTGATAAGTGGGACATGATTGGGATTAGTAAGGTGGAGGATCTATGGGCGCGGGGCGCTGTGAAGTCCTTCGCTGTTTTGAAACTAGAATACCGGCTCGACGACAGGGAGCACTTCCGATATATGCAGGTTCGACATGCCTTGTCCTCCGTCTTTCCCCCTGGTACCGATATTCCGCAGTCATCCCCTTTGGAGGATCGTGTCTTGGACGGCCATGTCCCCGATAGCACGATTTCCTTAATATATAAAAAGCTCGTCAACAACAGGGCTGACCAACTTGAGAAACTTCGTGCTTCTTGGACAGCTGACGGGCTCGAACTCGACGATGAGGACTGGCAGTCCGCTGTATCCTCCCCCAAGGAGGTGGCTATCCCGGCTCGGCTTCGGTTTGCCCAGCTTAAGATCCTCCACCGTGTGTATGTGACCGGAAGGCGTCTGGTACGAATGGGTTTAGTTTCGGATGGACGATGCAGGCGTGGGTGCGGTATGGATGGTACCTTCCTTCATGTTTTGTGGGAATGACCAATGATCGCGGCCTTCTGGTCTAGAGTACATGATGTTATGGGTCGTGTCACCGGGATCCCCCTCCTTCCCGAAGCACGACGTTGTCTGCTTAATGTGTGGGAGCCTTCGGATTGCAACACTGCCCAGACGCTTTGGGTCACTCTGGGCAACATGGTCGCGAAGAGAGATATAGCTCAGCTCTGGGGCTCCCCTAGACCACCATTGCTCAGTGCCTGGAAGGAGAACATGGACTGGTGCATGTTCCGCGAAAAAACTGTGTATGAGGCACGGGGGCGTCCCAAGAAATGGTCCAGGGTCTGGGCTCAGTGGAATTCGTATCGCGGAGATATCTGCTCCCCTCCACTTGATTATGAGGCTCCTCTCCCCTCTTCTCCATGATTGACGTTCCGTTTCCAGTTTTCCGTACTTCCTCTGTTTTTCCCCTTCATGCTCGCCCCCCCTTGCCAGATGTGTTCCTTTATCTCTTTGTTTTATCCCCCCTCCCCCCCCCCCTACGACCCTTGCCAGTATGATACCATGTGTTTGTGTGTTGTTGTTCTTCTCGACAAAATCATAAAATTAAACCTTTTTTATCCTAATTGATATGGTGCTATGTTCCACATGACAGTGTATGCTCAAGAGATTGCTTTAACAGCGTACTGTCTCTAATTTCCTTTTTATCCATCCTGTTTTGTCATAGCGGCCGGCCCCGCGGGGTTGTAGGCAGACGCTGTTTACTGTGCTTTTATAAATAAAGGTTTTAAAAAAAAAAAAATGCTTGTTGTGTTGGTTCTTATGTAGCTCGCATTCCAAGCTGATGTAATTGAATGCAAGCAGATAGATCGGTTAGTGACAGAACAGGACACAGACATATTACCGGGCTACTCTCCACATTTCTGTACATTCAGAAGTAAACTATAGAAGAGTTGATGGTGAGTGGGGGAGAGCAGTCAGAAGCGAGAGGACAAGCCAGAAACTATCCTACCTGCCTTTCATCCGAAGATCTTCCACCTTATTTATTTATTTGTTTGTATAGCGCTAGAATTGACTCCCGAAGGAGTATCTCTGCGCTTAAGCGGACTCTGAAGGGGAGGTTGAGGATCCTGACATACTTAATAGGTACAGAACAAGAAGGTCTTTAACAATTTCCTGAATTTTGCATGTTCTGGTCACTGTCTAAGAGAAACAGGAAGTTTGTTCCAGAGGTGGGGGCCAAGGTAGGAAAGAGCCTTCCCTCCCAATCTTGCCCTCTTTATGATTAGTACTTCAAAAAGATATTTACTACTGGAGCGGAGAGCACGTGATGGTGTATAGGGTAGGAATTTCTCCGCCAAGTAGGAGGGGCCCAGGTTCTGGAGTGCTTTATGAATAACGCAACAAGTTTTAAACTTGATCCATTGGCGAATGGGCAGCCAGTGGAGCTTTGCCAACAGGGGGCATGAAGCAGGGCCAGACTGGGAACCACAACCGGCCCTGGCAAAGTGCTCAGCCGGCCCCCCTCCCCATTCGGGGGGGTTGGAGGTGCCGCCGAGCTCTTTGCCGGGGCCCGTTTTCGGCCGATTTTGGTACAGGCCCGATTTTGCAGCAAAATCGGCCCTGTAACAAAAACGGCCCCCAGCGGCCCAAAACCGGCCCCCACACGTGCGGCGCACTGGGGGATTGCCCGCTGCCCGCTATGGCCAGTCCGCCCCTGACGTGAAGGCAACCTAGGTGGCGCATTCAGGACCAACCGTGCAGCTGTATTTTGGACTACTTGTAGTCTGCTGAGTAAGGTGTCATTAGCTGAAATCAGCAGCCCATTACAGTGTTCCAAACCGCTGAGTACTAGAGCCTGGACCAGGGTTTTATGGGTGGAATCCGGGAGTAACGGGAAAACTCTACGTAGTAGTCCTATTACATGGAAGCAGGAGCCAGCTGTCTGAATAACATGCTCTTTTAGGCTAAGGGCTTGGTCTAACCGGATACCCAGGTTTTTTACTACATGCTTGGGGATAAGGTTGGGGCCCAGATCTGATGGCCACCATTCAGGAGTCCACAGAAGGGGGGCCTCGCCAAAGAGCATCACCTCTGTTTTTCCCACATTACATTGTAGAAAGTTATTTACCATCCACTGTGATACAGCTCATATTCCATCAGAGAAGGCCAACTGGACTGCAGTTGTAAGTTTGCTGAATGGAAAGAGGAGCTGCCTATCGTTGGCATATGATATGGGAATGAACCCATATGTCCTCAAGAGATTGGCCAAGGGGGCGACGTAAATGTTAAATATTGTTGGGCCCAGGTAAGAGCCCTGTGGCACTCCCGTCAATTCTGTGGAAGCCAAACGATACGAGCCTAGGTTGACACTCTGCGAGCGACCAGAAAAAAAACTTCTCATCCATGACAGACCCTACCCCCTTAGCCCCACCTCTTCCAATCTTCTGAGCAAGACACTATGGGAAAATGTGTCAAACGCCGCGGATAGGTCCAACAGCACCCGAATCATAGAATGTCCTTTATCAAGGGGCATTCTGATGTTGTCAGTAACTGAAAGAAGTGCTGTATTTGGGCCTAAAACCGGACTGGGAACGATCTAAACATCCAGTCTGTTCGATAAAATTCGACAGATGGGTATTGATGTGTTTCTCCATTAGCTTGCTCAGGTATGGAAGAAGTGAGATGGGGAAGAGATTAGACAACTCCGTCCATGGAATATTGGAGTTCTTACAAATGGGTCTCACCAAAGCCACTTTCCATTCCTGCGACACCAGGCCCTCGTGAGGGAAAGGTTGATAAGGGACTGTACCACAGGACCAAGCTGTTTGGCCAGGGATGAGATAACTTTATCGGGGATGCAATCGGGCGGGGAACCAGATTTGATCAGAGGCATCAATTTTTCAACCTCAGTTATAGTGATGGCAGGGAGATTATGGAGTAACACAGGGTTAGCCAATTTAGGAGTATGCAGGGACACTGGATTATTCTGTAAATTACCTGGCATCATGATTTTATCATATATCACCTCTATTTTATTGAAAAGTATAAAGAAATATCATCGCACAGCTGTTGGGAGGGTGATTCGAGGCTTTCAAATACCTTTGGATTGGTGAAGGATTGAAGAATTTGATATAACATTTTTGATGAGTTTCCGGCCTGTGTTAGCTGCGATGATATGTGCAGTTTGGGTGCAAACATAAATCTATTGATGAGTATGTGAGTGAGTTGAGGAAGTTGGCTATGGATTTTGAGTTTGGGAATTTGCACGAGGATTTTATTAGAGATCAAGTAGTGATGCATGCCATTAATTTGGCAATTCAAGGTAGACTGTGGGTGAATGGTGACACTGACCTGGATACCATTTTAGCTATTGTGCGCAAGGCTGAAATTTCTACTCGTTGTACCATTTCATTAAAAGAAGTGGTGAAGGAGGTGAATATAGTCTGTAAAATCAGACCTGCACAGAGTAGAAAAGTAAATATTAGTACTAGTGTACAAGGGAAAGCTAAGGAACAACCAAAGTGTTACCAGTGTGGAACTTTGGAACATTTGGCTTTCTTCAAAGGATACTGCTAGCACTACCGTGGATTGGGGGTCTGTAGGGAAAGATTATAGACTAATAGGTATAAGTTCCCTTATTGACTCAAAAAACACTATATATACCTACAGTCTCTCACATGTGTATGCGATGCAATGTTAAAAAGCATTTGTATTTCTCTCAACTCTCAAAGGTGTTATAACACCGGGGAAGGCATCCCTTAAGGATAAGACCCCTCACTCACCCGAAGGTGACATGCTTCATCATATGGGTCCTCCTTACCAGTGGGGAAAACCTAGTCACCACTAGGAGCTACTACTTCAAGATTTTAAGGAAGGAGCTCAGAGATGTTTTAAATTTTTTACGGAGTAGGATGGTAATCCCATATGTGTGCTGTTATAGGTTGAGTGAGGTATGTTGCAGCGCTGAGTGGGAAGAAGAGTGTGAATTAAAACTGTCTAGATAGATCACCAATAACCTTTATTCCTGTTTACTACCTGACAGGGTTAAAATGTAACAGCACAGTGGTATGGATATAAACCACTGTTAGTGAATGGTCGACATGTTTCAGCCTTTTGATCTATTTCCAGTATCAGCAGCTTTCTTCGGGACCAGATGTTTTAAACAATGCCGCTGCAGTTAGTGTTCAAAAATTAAATAGATAAAGTAAAGTAAATTTGTAATACAACACCAGTATTCCTGCGCAATTCTATTGCGATGTCAGGTCATACTCTGGATATCCACAACTGTTGAATAGCCCAGCCTCACCTCTACCTGTCAGGTTGCTCAGGAGGGAGGCCCCGCAGTGTCCGTCGGTACCTCTTCGTGGAGGAGAGCTAACCCCGGGAGGTCTTCAAGGGATGCCTGGCCAGAAAAGTTAAATGTAGTGCATGTGGTGTGTTAGGACACTTTGAGAAAGTGTGTGGCAGTTTCAGATTCAGAAGACAAGAACTCTAAAGGGGATGATTATTTGAGTAATTAATTAACAAAAAGAATTGAGGACGAATTGGGTTTAAACCAGAATGTCAGATGACTATTCAGGGTGTACAGTTGAGTATATTTGCTGACTCAGGAGCCCGTTTTACTATTATTAATGAGGAAATTTGGAAATAATTTTTTTTATCTAAAGTTGAGGAAACATGATTTACTTCTGTTATTAACCTGGATGGACACAGTGGTGATAGGATTGACATCTTAGAGTTCAGACATTTTAAATGTGTGTTTAAAACAGATCTGCTTAACGGAAACTGTACATATAAAAAAAGGTTCCCTCAGTCTTATGATGGTATATACATCTTGAGCAAACACAAGGATATGATGGATGGAGCGCTACACTTTTCAGACATTCACCCCCAGTCACAGATCTGGGTTTAATCCATCATTATCTTTTAGCTCACTTAACCACCTCAGTTCAGATCCAGCCATATGCAAATCAGTCTTGATCCTGTTCCTTATGGGAACAGTCCTGCCTAAACTGCCAAGCCAGGTCTTCCCTAGACCGGAACCAAGCATGCTGGGACCGGGTTCATGGTATCACCCCTCCTCAGCCAGGCTAGCTTAAATCCAGTGGCAAAGTGAACAAGGGACTCACATCTGGGCATACCCTGCCAACTTAGAGCGAACAAAGCAAACCCAAGGAGATGATGGAAGGAGCGCAGATCCTTTTCAGACACTCACCCTTAGACACAGATCTGGGTTGAATCCATCACCATTCTTTAGCTCACTTCGCAATCCCACAACAGACCTAGCCATATGCAAATCAGTCTTGACCCTGTTCCTTACTGGAACTGTCCAGCCAGAACTGCCAATCCAGGTCTTCCCTAGACCCGAAACTAGCATCCTGGGACCGGTTTCGAGGTAACACCCCTCATTAGCCATCCCACAACAGACCTAGCCATATGCAAATCAGTCTTGACCCTGTTCCTTACTGGAACTGTCCAGCCAGAACTGCCAATCCAGGTCTTCCCTAGACCCGAAACTAGCATCCTGGGACCGGTTTCGAGGTAACACCCCTCATTAGCCAGGCTAGCTTGAATCCAGTAGCAAAGTGAGCAGGGGACCCACGTCTGGG
This sequence comes from Lissotriton vulgaris, assembly GCF_964263255.1. Classification (NCBI taxonomy): domain Eukaryota; kingdom Metazoa; phylum Chordata; class Amphibia; order Caudata; family Salamandridae; genus Lissotriton; species Lissotriton vulgaris. The sequence goes on along the minus strand of NC_141695.1, from coordinate 1,082,479,334 downwards.
CATACCCTGTCAACTTACGGTGAACAAAGCAAACATAAGATGATGAACAGACGGCTGAAACTTTTCAGAGAATCACCCCTGGTCACAGATCTGGGTTGTATCCATCATAGTTCTTTAGCTCACTTCGCCACCCCACTTCAGACCCAGCCATATGCAAATCAGTCTTGACCCTGTTCCTTATGGGAACAGTCCAGCCTAAGCTGCCAAGCCAGGTCTTCCCTGGACCTGAAACAAGCATCCTGGAACCGGTTTCGAGGTAACACCCCTCATCAGCCACCCTAGCTTGAATCCAGTGGCAAAGTGAACAAAGGACCCACATCTGGGCATATTCGGCCAAATTGGGGCAAACAAAGCAAACACAAGGAGACGATGGATGAAGTGCAGAAACTTTTCAGACACTCACACCCAGTCACAGATCTGGGTAGACTCCATCATTGTTCTTTAGCTCACTTCACCACCCCAGTTCTGTCCTAGCCATATGCAAATCAGTCTTGGCCCTTTTATTTATGGGAACAGTCAAGTCCGAACTGCCAAGCCAGGTCTTCCCTGGACCGGAAACAAGCATCCTGTGACTGGTTTTGGGGTAACACCCCTCATCAGCCAGGCTAGCTTAAATCCAGTTGAAAAGTGAGCAAGGGACTCACGTCTGGGCATATACTACCAACTTAGGGCGAACAAAGCAAACACAAGGAGACGATGGACAGAACGCTGAAACTTTTTCAGACACTCACCCCAGTCACAGATCTGGGTTGTATCCATTGTCGCTCTTTAGCTCACTTCGCCATCCCACTTCAGACCCAGCCATTTGCAAATCAGTCTTGACCCTGTTCCTTGTGGGAACAGTCCAGCCCAAACTGCCAACACAAGGAGATGATGGACGAAGTGCTGAAACTTTTCAGACACTCACCCCCAGTCAAAGATCTGACCCCAATAGCAAAGAAAAAATCCTTGATGAAGGTGTGAAACTGGTGAGAAGATTTTGAGTGACTTTCCAAAGGTATTAGTTAGAAATTGGGTTTCTGGTTAGCAGGAACCACAATCCTAGTTACGATAGGTCACAACACAACTTAAATTATCCTGTGCTTACCCTCTAGTACCTTGGCACAGAGTAGTCAGGCTCAACTCCTTTGCTGATAGGCCTCCCTGCTCTGTGTTTAGCCTTTTTTTGTCTATTTGGGGTCGTTCGCGCTTAGGCCCCCAGTAACATTTTGTCCACATAAGATATCCATGCCAAATTTGCATCCTTTTCTTCCAACAATTTGAGGACTATAAAGATACTCAGGAGGGGAAAAAGAAATTGGCCAAAATACAGTTAATTTGTGCTTTTTTCAGAAAAAAATGAAAAAAAGTGCTGCAGAAGAAAACGTCTGTTTTTTCCCTGCAAAAGGTATCAACAAAGGGTTTGTGGTGCTAAAATCACCATCTTCCCATCTTTCAGGAACAGGCAGACTTTCATCAGAAAACCAACATTTTGTAAACAGTTTTGGCATTTTACTGGGACATAGCCTATTTTTGTGCTTTAAACCTCTTTCCAGTGACGTGGTAGAAATGGGTGTGAAAGCAATAATGGATCCCGGAAAACGATACATTCTGAAAAGTAGACAAAATTATAAATTCAGCAAGGGGTCATTTGTATATCTCCTTCAAGGTGTGTTTTATAGAAACTAACAGTTGAAATAAGAAAAATATTGAGTTGAAAAAACAGCTATTTGTGCTGTTTTCACCTGTAACTTCTTTTAAGTATGGCAGATTTTTTAAAGCAATATACAGTTAGGTCAACTTGACCCTTCTGGTTGCGGGAATATATAGGTTGTAGGTTCACTTAGTCCCCGAGGAACCCAGAGACAATTCCTGAGCTGCATCTTGCAATGTTTTTTCATTGTGTACCAGGTATATTTCAATTCATTTTGTGAAATATAGAGTGAAAAATAGGTATCAAGGAAACCTATATATTTCCGAAATGGGAGCAAAACATAGAGTTTAGAAGCAATGGTTCTTTGCACATCTCCAAAATTGCGTGCACCCATACAAGCATGTGATTTAGAGGACATTTTTCAAAATGACTTCTTTTTTTACACATTGTCTTATATTTGGAAGGCAGAAATGCAAAGAAAGTCAATTGGCAAGAACACTTGTTCTACTATTCTGTGTTCCCCTAAGTCTCCCAATACAAATGGTACCTCACTTCTGTGGGTAGGCCTAGTGCCTGCAACAGGAAACGGCCCAAAATGCAACGTGGACACAGCACATTTTTCCAGTGAAAAATAAACCTTTGGACCCTAGCTCAGCCGGCACCTAGGGAAACCTAGAAAAACTGTACATTTTTTTAAACTAGACACCTAGGGGAATCCAGGATGAGGTAACTTGTGTGCCTCTTACACGGTTCTTTTACCCATAATCCCTTGCAAACCTCAATCTTTGTAAAACAAAAGATTTTCCTCACATTTGTGTGATGGAAATGTCTGGAACCTGTGTTGTAGAAAGGCTGTTCCTTTTGTGTTTGGGCATGCCAATGCCCTACCCCCGATTCTGGGCAGCTCCCACCCCTATGTATAAAAGAAACCCAAATTCCCTGGTGCATAGTGGGCTTTCTGCCTCCCGGGAGGAGGATCATGGGCTATTTTGTTTTGGAGGCGGGGGCATTCTGGGTAGCCCCCACACCTATGTATTCAAAAAACAAATTCCAGGTGCCTAGTGGGCTTTCTGCCCCCCCCCCCCCCGGAGCAGATCAGGGGCTAGTGCCCACATCTGCCTCCACGGAGGGGGGCAAGAAGACTGTCATTTTGGGTGGGGGGGGCTGCCTCGACAATCCCATTCTGATCAGCCCCCACCCCTGAACTATGAAAAAAAGAATCCCTGGTGTCTAGTGTGCTTCCCCCCCCCCTCCCCCCGGCATTTTCGGGGATACTGCCACCATCTGCCCCCCTAGGGAGGGCAGAAAGACTGAATTTGCCCATTTATATATGGAGGGAGCAAAGACCCTTGCCCATGGGGCCGCTCCTCCTTCCTGGTGTCTAGTGGTGGATCACTGCTTAGGGATCGGATCTCCTGCGGCGATCCTCAAGCAGGGATCCACTATGGAGGCTTACCAATGGAAAGGGGAAAGTCCCCCATTTCCAATACCTCTCCTGTGTGTTTCAGTGCTCGGGGGCTGAGATATGCCCACGAGCACTGCAGCACTGAAACTGAAACAAGCCGATCAGCTCATTTCACTTGTAATGTAATGACGCCAGCCCGCCAAACGTGCAATAGTCCTTACATTCTAAAGAAAATGCTGCTGGACGTTGGGAGAGCTCTTACCCACCTCCCGAGGCAAAACATCTTTTTAAAAAAAGGAAATTTCTCTGCTGTTTACAACAGAGGGATTTCGATCTTGTGTGCAAATGGCGGAATGGTTACGTCATGAGCATACAAGCACTGTGGCTTATGACGGAACCATTCTGTCATAAGCATGAAAGGGGTTAACTTAAGAGGCAATGTGTAAAGTATTTGTGATATCCCTTAACGGGCACACAAGTATTTGTCTTCCCACACAAAGAAGACTTTCAATCCAGTGTTTCAATTGTTCATGAAATTTATTTTTATAGAAGAATTTGTCATCATCATTTCATATTGTTCATTCAATATCATTCTTGTGTTTTTGTAAATCAGACATTGTCATAATAAGGCATCCAATGCATTTCGGGCATTATATAGCATGCCCTTCATCAGGGAAATAGACACTGCAAAACAAGGAATAATAAAATCATATCATCAAAGGTTCTGTGTGAGTCTTCTTAACATCAGTCATAACATAAGCAATGCAGGGTCTGCTAAATATATGCATTTAAATCAGTATGAGCTGTGTGTGAATTCGAGAGTTTAGTGATGTGGTTAGTTTTAGTGGAAAAGCAGAAAAAACAGAAAGACTCTTCTCAAAGAAAAAATGTTCTAACTCACATGGCTGGGTCTCTAACAATACTTGAGTTCTGCAAAACAAAAATAAGGCAATGTTATAAAAACAGCCTCAACTAGTGGGGCAGTTCATAAGGCAAAAAAACCTACTGACAACCAGGCTGGTGGTCTGTAAAGTCCCTACCAACTAACCTTGCTCAAGAATAGGTGCGTGATTGCGTCCTTCTCTCCTCGTACTCCGCGATGGCTCAATGAAAATGCCACTCGCGTTCACCTATTTAACCTGGATCCTGGTCATGTGACGAGTCACATGGCATGGTCATGGAAGAAAGACTCAAAATCGAAGGTAACAAACCAGAGAGTGATATCTAAGTAATACCTGAGTCACTGAGCATTGTCTAAATACTGATGGGTGGCCTGGAGAGCCGGTTGCGAAAAAATGCTAGAAAATGTAAAAAAAAGATATATATAAGCACGATTGAAAATGGGTTAAAAAAATTGGGTTTAAAAAAATAAAAAGAAATACCGGGAATCGAACTGGTCACTACTGGGATGGTAGCTAAGCTGTTCTCTGGTTAGTGCTATTATGGAATATGAAGAAATGGAAAAGAATATGAGAAGGTGTAAGTGTCAGATGTGTATATGAACTCACATAGTATACACAAGGAACAGTCAGGGGAGCAATTGATTATAGGTAACATGCAAATTCAATTCTTTCATTTAACCCCAATGGTTTCTGGGAGGATAAATTATGTATCCAATAGTTCTCTCTCTGCAGAAGGTATTTAGAATTGTCTCTGCCTTCTACTTTCTGGACCGTTTCAAGGATGATGTATTTGATCTGGGAGATGTTATGATGTTCTTCAACAAAATGGGAGGATAATGCAGATTTCATATTTTTCAAACGAATGTTGGACTTGTGTTCGGTTAAACGTACTTTGATTCGGCGTTCCGTCTTACCAACATAGATTTTGCCACAAGGACATCTGATTCCGTAGATGACATTACTCGATTCACAAGTGGCATTTACCTTTAGTTTGATCGGGTAACCTTTTGAAGGATGACACAATGTGTTGCCACGGATTATGTTATTGCAACTTCCACAGTTAAGGCAAGGTTTCGTACCAGAGAATTTCGTTGCAGGTGTAAAGGTAGTGGTTGTTTTATGTTGAAGGATTTCTCCAAGATTCTTAGATCTAGTGTAAGCAAAGATAGGAGGTTGAATAAACGACTGTTTGAAATCTGGTTCAAGATTCAGGATGGACCAATGTCTTAGAATGCCCGAAATGCATTGGATGCCTTATTATGACAATGTCTGATTTACAAAAACACAAGAATGATATTGAATGAACAATATGAAATGATGATGACAAATTCTTCTATAAAAATAAATTTCATGAACAATTGAAACACTGGATTGAAAGTCTTCTTTGTGTGGGAAGACAAATACTTGTGTGCCCGTTAAGGGATGACACTAGAGATTCTCTAGTGCCACATCTGTGTTGTGTATCTTGACGTCGCAGGACCCTCGACGCCACCTTACGGTGCACCAAAAAAACGACTAACTGTTGAACTTTGTAAGTTAACATATCGCTGTGCATTTATCCAAATCCTAATAAAGTATTTGTGAGACACTTACTACAACAACACAGTGAAAGCACCACAAAAAGATAACTACCTATCCAGTAAAAAGTTGAGATATTAATTTTTAAAGATAAAATGCAACATATAGTGCTTAGAAGCAAGTAGCGCATAACAAGTTAATTTGTTGCACTGGATTGGGACAAAGTCAAGAGTTCAGGCTGACCGCGATGGAGTGCAGGCTGGATTCAGGACCCATGCAGCCCCTGGAGCAAAAGTACCTTTATCCTGGTCGCAACAGCGAGAGGCATCGTTGATTCCAAAGCAGTTGATGTGTTGCGCCGAAATTTCTCCACACAACTACGGTGATGCGTTGGGTCCATAAGCAAAGCATACCTCCCAAAGTGCAGCAGTTCCGAATGCGATACGCTGGGTTTCTCCACGCTGTAGAGGTGATACTTTGATTTTCTCCACGCAGTGACTGCGATGCGTCGGTTCTGAAGCAGTGGTTCCGAGTACAATACGCCAGTTCAGTTCCTGAAACAGCGGCGATTCTGCTTTCACAGCATAAGATATGTTGGTTCCACTACAACAAACCCCTAGGTCCTTTTCCAAGGGTCCAGGACTGGGGTGTCACCACTTGGAAGGACAGACTCACTAGCAGATGAGCCCAAGGTGTGGAAGAGGAGGGTTTATTTTATTGATTGAGCTTTTAAAGCGCAACAGCTATCCAAAAGGGTTTCCCGGCGCTGAGATAATGCAACTACCAGGAAGAGAAAAAAAAAAGAAAAACGACTCAATTATTGATTTAAAAAAAAGGTCTTGACGGCCTTGCGAAAGCGAGTATAGCAGTCCTCCTTTGGAGGGAATTCCAAAGCTTGGGCCCCAGGAAGGAGAAAGATCTTCCGCCCATCCTGGCGAGTCTAAACTTAGGGACAGTAAAAAGAATTTGGGAGGAGGAGCGGAGAGAACGAGCAATGGGAATAAAAATTCACCAAGATTTGCAAGTAGCTGGGAGCCAACTTTCTCCTAATCTTATGCATGTAACTGAGCGCTTTAAACTTCCCTCGACTGTCCACCTTCAGCCAGTGAAGGTCACGAAGACGACCAGTGATATGGTCGGTTCTGCGACAGACACTGAGTAGA